>NC_139059.1:3038464-3638464 GCF_965140915.1 Aythya marila | reverse complement strand
AATCCACATGAAGAATTCTTTCATGACTACTATCTCACTTGCTAAAAAAGACAAAGCAGTAAAGTGACAAAAAGGAAAAATATGACAGTGCTTACCAAGCACTGCTGATCTCTCATAGAAATCTACTGACTGGAGAAAAATTCAGTTGGTCTTGTGCCATTTTATGCATATTCGTATCTTTTTTTTTTTTCTTCTTTCAAATAATCTGTTCCACAACTTCATTAAAAGTCCCTAAGAAACCCTTTGAATTTTCTAGCATAACTTGGCCCTCTAACAGACCAGATTTAAAGAACACAACCACAGTAATCACATGCAAAAATGATTTGTAGTACTTTGTGGGAGAGTAAGACAAAGAGCACTCGCTTGAATCACGAAACCAGGTGTGCTTTTTTTTTTTCCTGGCATTGTGCTATACAAATGGTAATAGGGAGTTCTTCAGCATTCCAGGAACAGAACATAAATATATGACCTGAAAGTACATCTTCCTAATGAAATCTCATGCTCTGTTCAAATGCTGTTCAACTATAATGTTGCTATCAGCATTTGATTATGTACTTTTATTTGCCTTGCCCCTGCTTCCTTCTGAGCAGTATATCCAACCAAGACACCTCCCATGTAAGTGTGTAAAATGGAAATATGGCAGACAAAGTTTTGCAGTGGCATATTTGTTTTTACAAGGCCACAACATTTTGACATCACTATAGTTAGTAGTCCACAGAAACAATACTTCCTTTATGTTTGATCTTCCCTTAGATTTGCTTTTGAGCTTGTCTTCTTATTACAAAAAAAAACATCTTAATTATCATTTTTAACACAGCTGGTAAGAACATGGTTCATTGATCATATTGCAAACTGATTTAATATATTATCACAAACAGAAAACACCTCTATTAAGGTAAATCTTTAATTCAAAATTAATAAGCCTCCAGACATATCCTCATTTCCCACTTATAGATAAATTACTAGGTTGCCTTCGACTGTACCTCAAGTCAATGGGTTTGTACAGAGAGTGGTTCAGTTCAGAATTTGTCCACACACAGATCTTCATTCAATCAATTTTCTCTTAGGAACATATTTTTGCATTCTTAAGAAAAGGAAAACTCCCACCGACTTCACTGTGAGTAGAAGGAGGCCTGAGAAGGGCACTACTCTTGCTTATCAGCATACTATAGGAATGCTGTCAATTAATTACACCATATCAACTGCTTGGCTGTAGATAGCGTACATGGTGTGCTTTTCACTTACTGATTTACAGTCAGTGGGAGGAGGATATAGCAACAGAATAGGAACAAATCAAAGTTAAACATGGACACAAATTTCTCTCTGTTTTAACGACTGCCAATTCTGTGTGCATTGGGCATGAACTAGGACTGTGGGGATGAAACAACAGCAGAACAATGTTTGCTACTGGCAATGACAAAGCCTGGATAAACAAAAGAATCATGCCTCATAACACAGTACCCTATTAAGTTTAAATGATATGCATCCTACAAGAGCTGGTATCTAAAATAAAGCAAACGTTGTTAATTCATTTCAGAGATAAAACTGACAGAAGAGTGCTCAACTCCAAATGGAAACTAAGGAACATGACATACTGCCAACCAGCACTTGGCAAAACAACTTATAATATAAGATGGAAATACTGTTGCACACCACTAATAAACATTCCTTGCCAGCATAATATTAATAAAAACTCTGTGATACTGTTATCATTGATACATCTTGGATTCTCTTTAAGAATCAGCCCCCAAATAGAAAGTGATTTCAATGAATAAACATTAAAAAAAAATAATGAATCTTCTACAAAGGTTGTGTGCTTGTATGCAGTAAAGCAGGTAGCCATGCTAAAATATATATGTATGCTCAGAAATCTAATGGGAACTTTGTCTCTTTGTACTAACAATTAATTCAATACATTGTGTTGACATTAAATTCAGATTACACATTCACCAAGTAGGACAGGAGCTGTATTAATTTGCTTTTCCTTTGCTTTCATTATTTCGACATATTGAACAGAAAACCGTTAGATGGTATGGGGGTGATTTAGGGTACGGAAGCAAAGAAATTAAAACTTTGTGAACAGCACAGCATGGATGAATAAGTATTGAGGGAAAAGTTCACTCTTCAACAAAGAAAAGTCATGTTATCAGTTCTCTGAAAAAGGTCAACAGGTATGTAGACAAAAGGGACCTCGCTGATATGAGCTCATTTGATTTCAAAAGCCTGTTTTTCCAAGGTCACTCCCCAGATGTTCTAAAGAAACTGATTTGCCACAAGATAAGAAAGGTCCTTATTTGGATAAATTATTGCTTAGATGATACAACACAAAAGTAAACTAGACAAATAGTTTTGAATCACTGGAGAGACACCAGTGAAGTCCCAGAGGGATTTGTGCTAGGTTTTAAAGTGCTCAACATGCTCCTTAGCAATGGTAGCATACTCATCCACAACTTATCCAAAAATCCCCAATGAACAATATATAAAAAGAACAAGCAATAACTTGAACCCAACAGCCATGGAAAGCTACATTTTGGTAATTAACCTCCTACAACAAGGATTTAAAAGATGGAGTGGGAGGCATATTATAGAGAGTACAAAGTGGAAAAAAAAAGGAGAGAACACAGAGCAGAGAGGATACAGAGTTACTGTGATCACTTGCAGTATCCTATGCATGGAGAGAAAGTCCTGATGAGATGAAAAGCTGAGTAACACTATCTCCTTCACCCTAAGGGCAATGGACACCTGCAACACCCAGTTAAAGTCCAAACGCACCACTGGGTCACCTCCACTGCATGACTGATGGAAGAATTCAGGGATGAAAATGCAGGCTACACCATGGTGTTCTACAGACAGGAACCAATCGATCCCCTGTTCACCACCAGCCAGTTCAGATCACGCAGCTGTAATTATTGTTTCTACTTCAGAAAACAGATAAATATACTACTAGGAACACAACACTTAGCTGAAATTAGAGAAACATCTCTAAATTCTACAGAGATGAAACAACACCTACTCGTTTTACCAGTGCATGGATCCTTGGGAATACAGATCAAAAGCCTTCAGTCTTGGGCTAGTTCGTTCTCATTCTTCTACAATGCAATATGCACTACAGTGCTATGCTACTTTAAGGTAATAACTAGCTTTTAAAGTTGTTAAGAATCTGCCCAAAAAGGATCCCACACTCAGTACGGCAGAATGGCTTTGTGGCACACCCAAGTCTTAATGTTTTCATGACAGCTACTCCCTAACGTCAACTTCCTCAGCAGCTTTGTTAGACAGATCAACTTAAACATCAATTTTCAGCAAGAAGTGATACACAGAAGAGTTTATGTAACTTTTGTGTTTACCAAAAACCACTAAAGACTTAACAGGATCAAAAACAACAACTCTAATTCATCAGTCTTGAGCCTTTCACGATGTCACTATAAATGCGAAGGAATATTTGACATTTGAAGGCTAAAAAAACCCTCTTTAACTAGTATCAATATGCAGGTGTGAGAAATTGTCAAAAATGTTCACTGATGCTTTTTATCTTTTAAGCTTTGATAATGTTTTTCCTCCCCAGTTTTCTAGAATATCATCAGTAGATAGAGTGTACTGATTTCCTCTGGAAAGGACCTCTGGGACCTAATTTTCAGCTAACTTTATATGTCAACTTGCAAAGTTTACTCTGCCTTCAAAATTGTATATGTGTAAACCTGACATATGCTAATAACTTGCACACATCAATCAGCTGCATGATGAACTGCTATGTAGATGAAATGGAGTGAAAGTCCTTTTCCTTTGAAACCTTTGACTTAAAGCTATCAGAAATATAAAAGAAAAATAAAGGTTTGCAAAAATAAAAAGGCCAAAAATGTACCCTAAGTGCACTGTAATTATCTTTACGGCAGTGATAATATGACAAAATATTTAAAGAATGGTAAAGCTTTCATTAATTGGCAAGTCTATTTCTTTTCTTGCATAGCTTTCCTACACTTCTAGTAAAAAGGAAAATGGCTTTAACTGTCACCTGATAGAGCACATGAATTCTGTCTGTTGCTATACAATCTACTTACTGTGCTTAATTACTACTTAAATTCCTTCCTCTGAAAAATGCTATCTCTTTATTTCCTTGTTCTCTTCCCTTTCACTGCATTTTCTTTTAGCTGACAGAATAGGTTAAAATCCTCTTTTGAACCAAGAGATAAGAAGCCAGGGAGTGTTTGCACTGTGCTGCCTAACCTGGAGTTAAGAAGCAACATGCCAGAGAAATGAATACTCCGGGGAGAAAAATGTATCAGGAACCACCTACCAACACTAACATAAGAATTCACACTAGAATTTCACGCAGAGAATTGTGACTGTTAAGAAGAAATATTAAAAGATAACTGTCTAAGAAAAGCACAGAATAACCAGGTATGAACTCGACAAAATGAAACCTGGTAGACACAATGGCAAACCTTTCATATACATCAAGACAAAATTCTGATCTGTAACCGATGAAGGCTTTGCTAAAACAGCATCCTGACTCAAGACTTTTTCTCTAGTACCCACATGGACTAAAGCGATTAGAAATGCTAGTTATGTATTTCCTAGGTCAACAGCATATTTCAGACAAGATTCAAGCAAGGATTCTGTGACTTTCAGACTCCATGCCAGCACCAAAAGAAGGCAGAGGTTCTACATCTACACAAAGACCAGGCTAAGGGGCAGCTGAACAGGGATAACACAGCAAAACAGGTCAAATCCCAAGCTTGATGGTGAACATCCATGTGGATGTACTGATCTAGGACATAAATGATACCAGACAGGATCTACTATTTTGTAATAATTGCAGCATTTTTATTAATATAATTTGGAAAAAAAAAAATGTTTTGCAAATTCAATTCTTAACTCGCTGTTCTTCTGAAAGGTTTGGATTGGCTACAATGCTGAATTCCTTACCATTGAATACGCATGAATACATCAAAGACTAATGCTTCAGTGCATACTTACTGTTACATGGAAGTTTGTCAGTGGCCCTAGGGAATGTCCACTTTTCTGTACCACTGAAGTGAATCAGCTGCTACCTATGAGGCAAGCCTTGAAAGCCTTGAAAGCTGAAGTAGCTGTCTAAATTTGCAAGCCTAACTTCCCAATTTGTTACACACAGAAAGGACCTGCAGACAAAAAGATGTTAAGTATAACGACCTGTGGAAAGAAACGCAGTAGCTAGAAGCTTGTAAAAGGGCTTAAGGACCTCCTTGTAAAGCCTTGAGATGTAAACTTCAGCCTTGTGTATACAGGAAGTGATACTGGTTTAAATAATATTACCATTTCAAGCCAATGTAAACCAGCTTAAAACCAAAGTATGACAAATCATTTTCTGACAAACCACTTTCTGACCCTTTTTTTCTTTTTTCTTTTTTTTTTTTTTTTCCCAGCTTTGCTTTACTCATTCGGCAAAATACAAAAGGAAAACTGAGGAAAAACCTTGAACTGAGTTAACGAGAAAAGCTACATATGCATACAACACCTCTTGATAATGAAAATTCATTTTTTTATCGTATAGCTATATTAAAAATTGAAGGACTCGGCTTTTGTTGGATACAAAATTTAAGAGAAAAGATGGAAGTCTGACTACTGCTTCTAAAAAGAGCCCCAAAAGACCTCAACAGGAGACTGCTGTGCAGAACTTACACAAGAATCTCTACTCTGTGCTTTACTGTTGACAGTTACACCAGTCAGTTGCCTTTTGTATGGTTTTAATAAAATGTATTTTTGAAATGCCTTTCAAAATAACCATCCTACCCTGACGAAAGTGTTCTTACTTGGTTACTTAATAGTCTAAAGCATATGACTTTTTGCAGCAAGTAGAGAGTGTGAAACAACACTGCCATTTTGAATTATTTTTCACATTTTAGATTATTTCTGACAGAAGAACCTACAATCATTTTTGGTTTTGTGCCTGAATAGTTTTAGGAGAAAATAGGATGATGCCAATATGTTTCTATTCTTTTACTCTGAAGAATTCCCAAGGCCCAAATTACTGATTTGTCTTAGGCTTACTTTCAAACCACTTTCTCCCCACGGAACTCTGCCACATGCAACATGGATAAGGCTCTCAATGACAACTCCCAAGTTTTCCAACAGCTGCTATCCTTGTACAGACAAACAGTTGATAAAGAAAACATCATTATATAGTTCTAAGGCAACATGTGAGATTAATTATGTGGTTCCTAGGAAGTCATACAGCTCAAGCACTCCATATTGCGATGATAACTAAGAACTCTTAAAGCAAAATTAACTTACTACTTCAATTCCAAAGTATGCAGATGAGAAGTTGCAGAGTAGAGATAAACATTCACACAAGTTACATATGTACTTCATGCAGTAGTGAAATTAAAGTTTCTACACTTAATTTGATAAAAGTACTATAATAGTTATAACCACAAAATACAGTTACGTGGAATGGCAAATAATTTTTCTTCCAAGTTTGGTCATGACAACATAAAACAAGTACAACGCTTTTGAGCCTTCTCAGTTTCTCCAGTTTCTGCTGCTGTGACAGATGAGAAGGAATCTAGGGCTGACAACAAGAACTAGAGCATCAAAGCTGACCGAACATAGCATAAATCATTAGAATACCCTCAAATGCTCTTATCAGCAAAGAATTTTAAAATATGACAGCAAAAGTTGGCTAATTCTCCTCCCCATTATTGAAATATAAAGTGCACTATGTATTTATTATGTAAATATTGTAAAATAAGGGCTGAACTATGGCCTTTGCATATATATTCAACTTTGATGCATTCCAGGTGGATTAGCATACAGGTAGACCACATAGAAACATATTCTGGGCTATGCTGTCTCTAATGTCAATGAAATTCAAGCCAGAACTTGACCAAGTTGAGTCATCAGGGTAAAACAACAGATCAACAAAAGAAGTACAGGTTAGGGAAACCAAATGACAGGAGGAAATGGAGAGAGATGCCAGTGTACAGAAAGAAAAATCTAGCAAGAAAAGACTGTTCTGAAAGATTGTGAAATATATTTAGTGACCAAAACAATTTGCTCTACAACAATGCACAGTATACAAATTAAAAAAAAACATCTTTCCTCTGCAGACAGATCTGTACATGCAGTTACATATTTTGTGGTATGAACTGATACGGAAAAAGGATTTGTTAAGGGACTTAACCTAGATGCAAAACGGAATGGGAATCTTCCCGAGCTTCCTGAGACTTGTTCTGAGCAGGTTCTATTTTAACCTAACAAACACTGAGTTGCTAAAAAAGTGTTTAGATTCCTGTCAAACATTTTTATAAACACTGTTCAAGAACTTAAAGAAGTGCTGGAATAACGCACAAAGGCCCTCTTATGCTCGCCTCAGCTCTCATGTTTGGTTATTTTGGGATATCACAGTTTTTTGTGAGGTAGGGCATTAATTTTCTGTTCCATTTGTAACATCCTTTCAGTTCTTTGAGTTTTCAGGTAAAAGACTTCTATTACATATTTTACCGATTTTATGGGAGTTGACAAAATTTAATCAGAAGCTATTCTTACAGCTTTTGACAGTGAGAGAGATGGTTTGAATAGTTTTGCCTTTGCAGGATGCGTGCTGCCAGCACTAGGAAGGTGGGTGTAAGCTTACAGCAAACTAAGCTGCATTATATTACGGTAGGGAAAACCTCAAAACAGAGGAACAATTCCTATGGTGGACAACAGGGGGAAAAGAAGAGATGGGATGAGGTCAGAAGGCTAATATGAGGAAATCATATGGAAACAGCAGCCACTGCTCCTCAAACACTCTTAAGGAATTCAAGCTTTATTCAGGCTGTGGTTCCCAGAAGAAGGATGAGCTATAGACACCCCCTATAGTGAGCATCTGTTCTTCTTCCCCATAGGAAGATTTGTTTTCTGGAGCCTGCAGTGGAGAAGATTCATTGATTGTCACTGGCATTCCTCAGACTGCCACAGCACAAGTCACTAATGTTATTTACTCCAGTTCTGACCACTAAAGACAAATTGACATGCCTGAAAAAAAATCTTTGTGAAAAGGCAGGATTAGAGGTATCCACATTTAACTGGCATTATGCTTGCTGCACGATTAAATAAAAACATAACCACCTGTTACACTTATTTCTGTGGGAGTATCTATTTTCAATTATAGCATTTACTATCCGCCCTCAAGTATGGCAAGTAACACCATGGTAACATAAACACAGTCGTGGCTGCTTGAGAAAGTTAAATTATAAATAGCAATGTATAGCCCATGCAGTCCTGGAAATAAACTAACTAATCCATAGGCATTTGTTACTATGACATAACATTTCCACTAAAATGTTGTTTGCCTCATCTCAAGCCCACTCAAGATAGATTTAGAAGTTTGGCATCACTTGACTGAGTGAGTTCATGTTCATACAACAAAAGAGCAGAGATAGTGGAGAAAATAAGGAATAGCAAAACAGTGGAAAAAAATGAATAAAAAAATTAATAGCGGGCTTTACTCTGCTTCCACTGAAGTTAATAGAAAGAACTTTCTATCCAAATGTATAACAGAGTCCCTTTAATATAGGAAAACATGTTTTTATACTGAATCACTCCTGGAAAAAAAAAAATAAATTAAAAGCCAAAAAACCCATGGGCTTGGCCGAGCAGCAAACAGTTTACAAATGCAAATAAAATCAGCAACCCTCTCAAATCCTCGAGAGATTTCTGAACTCGGCACTCTCTTTAGCTTCGGCCTGGGTGCAAAGATCTGCAATAACCCATGGAGCGCTGAGATTTGGGCCCAGGCTCTGTACCCCGAGGGGAACTGAATTACCAACTGCTGGAGCCTGGAGCTTGCTGTGCAGCTCCTGGTGCCTGGGCCAGCAGGGCAGGAGCAGGAGGCTGCTGTTGTACGCAGCGCATCGCTGCCAGCTGGCCGCCCGCCTGCTGTGTTGGCCGAGCTGCCTTACTCGGGAGCCTGACCAAGGCCTCAGCACTGGGATATTGAAAGGAGAATTGGAGATGCTAAGAAGTTAGGGTTGAAAGTTGAGGGAGATGATGTTACTTCTAAGTTGCGTGGCATGAGGACAGCGGCCATTTTACTCCGTGTAGGCCCCAAGACATTGTCATAGGTTATACACAAATCCGAGGCCTTAATCTGGCTGTGTGAAAATGTCTTTTAGGTTAGGCAAGAATTATAAAAATTTAGATATGTCAGCCTGATTTCTGGTTGAAAACCACAGATTTGAGACACCTACAAGTTTTCCTTCGATTTACAGCTGTTGGTTAAAGTCTACTTTCAATAAGACTGGTATAAAGCTGGAACAGATCAACTGCAGCCAGGGGAATTATTTCAGATTTACAGCATGCAACTAAAACAGAAAAATTCTCAGCATTTCTGTTCTAGAAATGTGCTGTTTTCTCACACACGTTTGGTGAAATCTTGGCCTCTTTGACATCAGGGAGGGATCTCTCAGTGGTATTACTGAGGGCGGAATTCTGCTGAATAGTTTTCCTTACACGCAGAGTGAAGCAAAACAAAAGCTCATCCAGTGATGTAAGGAAGTTTTACATCAAGTCTACACAATAAAAGAAGCAGCCTGGTTACTTAAGGCTTGTATACTTAATCTTGTATATATTTCTTATGTTTCTGTATGTCCTTCATTTGGCTTATGTCAAGTCACTGTACGATTAATTTATTTAATAATTTATTGCTTCAAGGTCAGCTAACTTGCAATTTCAAAGAAAACCTGAAAAAAAAAAAAAAAAACAGATAAATAGCTGCATAAATTTATCAAGCATCTTTCAGAAAATCTCCTAGGACTAACTAGTACATTCATAGGGTCTACCCAGTAAGACTACTTAAAAAACCCTTCTACGTACAACCAGGAAAAGCACCAGCTTGGCTTGTATAATATTTAAGCTTAATAGTTAGAATAGAATAAAATAGAATTATTATTATTGCCTTTTTCTTTCTGACAAATACAAATGTTTGATCCACAGCATACGTTGGTAGCCTTTCAATTAACATGGTGACACTAGCACAAAGGGTTATTTTTATATTTTTAAGTAACTTTTATATAAAATGAGAGCAAAAAGCTGAAAACATATTCCACAATTAATTGTGTTTCTGACATCAGTGAATGACTGTTAATCAAGCAATTGAGCAACAGTATGTGTTATACTGGAGTGTCATTATCACATAATTATTTTGTCATGCACTGCAATAACATTTTTACTGAAAAAAAAGTCAAACGTTGTCATTAATTGGGCAGCACATTAAACCTAATATGACATTTAGTGTGATGAAATGGAAAATAAAGCATACTCAGCATGCTCACAGAAAACAATTCCCACAGAGCCTACGTATTCCTTAATCACTTAGGCAAGACTAATCTTAGAACAAACACGTAGAAGCTCCTAAATAGCAACCATGAATTTTCTGGTGAGCATACGAACAATTTTTTCATAAACCCAACCTACAAACATTTATGCATGTGACTCAGGACATGACTCTTTTTGCTCTAAATTAAGTATTTGCACAAGTATACGCAAAAGCTAAGCGTGTGCACTGTAAAGCCAGCATTAGAACCATACAAATACAATACTAACAGAATCCAAAACTGCTTCAGCATTTTCTGACCACAAACAGGAAAAAGATGGGAGATAGAGAAATTTTTTCCAAGAAAAGCCATTAAAATGTCATTCCTACAATTCAGCACTCTGCATTATACGTTACAAAAACAAAAATAGTATTTTAATACCTATCCAAGGATTCAAAATTGGCTGATCACTTATAACCAAAATTGGGAATAGAAGATGAACTGAGAAGGAGATAAACAAGACTAAGGCTAGACTAAAAGCATTATATATAAAAGCAAGTTAAGTTCATGTCTAGTTTCTCCCACCTACAGACTATAAATCCATCAGCAAAGCCAACATGAAATCTAAATTACCTCTACTTCACTGCTTTTTAAACCTAGTCAGCAATCCTTGGGAGCACTTTTCTCCTTATTTTCTAGACAAATGCAGACTTTGCACAGTATGTCTATGCAAAGTTAGTAAGACTTCACTTCACTATGAGGGTTGTCATAGCAAATTTGTGTGAAATGCCATTTTGCTTCATTTTGGGATCAAGGCATCAAGTGCTACAAAATAAACTGCTGGTCATGACAGATGCTCTATGAACCAAAGAAGAAAAAGATGAAATATATGAAAAAATTATTTTTAAAAATGTAAGTAATAAAGAAGTTTTCTGTGAGCAAGGATACATAGAATTATCTGTCACCCACAGTTATTGAGTATATTTCGAGATAGATCGAGTATTATCTACCTCCATCCTTACAGTATTTAATGGTTGCTTGTGCGTTAGACATTCAGGATGGAAAGCCTGCATACATTTCAGCATCTGTACTGAGTCGGTTCTGTGAGGACAGCCTGGGGAACATACTTGTCAGTCTACTAGGCACAAAGCAGAATACTGTGAATGAATCATCCTTATATGCTATGGGTTTTTTGTTACCTGACTAGGCAGTCTTTCGTTCAAAGGAACATGATCTCTAGCAGATTTAAACAATACGAATGCCTACCAGATAAAAACTGAATACTCACAAAGGAAAATAGAATTTTTAACCTTTCCTGCTTATTACAGCAATCTTTTTCTTCCTATAATCTAAAAAATTGTAAGGGCTATTAATCTCCTAACATTTTTAACATGTGCACTCAGTCAAAAAGCACATGCAGATTGGTATAACCATGATTTCTAAACTGACATTTAGATAGATGAGGAAGTTAAACATGCTGGACTAAGGGAAGATGTATTTGACATACCAGAGTTATCAAACTTCAAGGTGCTAATACAAGTATCTATGTTCATTATTAGGTACACAAACAAAAGTGGCCTCAAAAGTGCTGATGCTTTACAGTTCGCATCAACTCTTACAAGAACTCCGTGCCCTAAGCAACTGCAAGTTCATCCCAGAAAATAAAAAATAACAAAAAAACAGAAAGCTCTAAGTTTTAAAAGCCAGTATTGACATTCTGTGTCTTTCTCTCCCTGCTCCTTAGTTTCCAAATCTACATTATGGTTCAAAGACAAACATGCTTCATGGAAGTTCTTGATAACATCACAGTGCTTTAGCTAGAAAATGTCAAAAAGAAAACAGAAAACACTATCGAGCTGCATTTTCTTTTAAGAGAAATGCAAAACTTGGCCCTATACTTTGCCAATGAAGCCACCAAATCAAACATGCAGCATTATTTGAGATATATATATATATATATATACACACACACACACACCCCGTGGAGAAAACAAGTGTTGACAGGGAGAGACAGAGATAGCAACAGAGATGAAGAGAGATGTACGTCAGAGTTTGGAGTTCCTTGAGGAATATGTGATCCTTTCCACTGAAGGAGTTTTTAATGATTTACACTGAAACCTTAAGAACAAAGGTTTTCTTGTTTCTTTCACAGAGTTGTACTGCAATGTGCAAATGTGAGTGAAGGAGAAAACTTGTTATTTTCGGTCTCCTATTTTGCAGCTGAGCTCAGTGCAGATTTGACACCTGCCCTGCCCTGCTCTCAAAGCTCTAAAGGTGACTACAGCTGGAACAGGAAGGCCAAGCGAAAGCAAGGTACTTGTTTTGTCCCACATCAAAACACAGTTCTCACTTTCAACTGTTCATTCTTGCAGCTCATCTGTGTCAAAAGAAAATGAAATAGCTGGTCTTGTTTGGTACTGGAAGCTCACTACTGATGCCTTCTTCTTCCTGTATCATCTGTTATGCTGTTGGGATGATCCTCTCCAGCCCCTAAGTTTTTGGGTCAGTTTAAGGTCACACAAAGGCCTGGTGATGCGAGGAGCTGTGGCTGTGCCCAAAGTCCAGAGTGCATCTGTTTCCTGGAGAGAGCCTTACCAAGGATTTCTTCTGAAAAGTGGGAAGATGTTCATAGTGGTGTTGAGAGCTTTTCTAGATCAATCATTAACCCTACTCCTCAGACAAATGTACTGGTGCACCCCCAGTATTAATCGTGAATAGAAGGTAAAAAATCTGGTGTTCCTGTAAGGCACATCCAGAACGAATGATTAACTAGAGTAGAAAGTCCGTTGCTTCTCATAGCACTTTGATTATCTTTTAAAGGAATCAGTGTAAGACTATAGATGTATTCTAGCTGTTTATAGTTTAAATTAGAATGAAATTGCACAATAAGCCTTGATTTCTGCTGGACAGCATTAGCTCAAAATTGCCAGATTAACCTTCTAGGCAGAGGCCATGGTCACGTCATGGTCCAACTATTTGATTTACAAGTCATTAAAAGTGAACCAAGTTTGAAAAGCTGCTTCACCTCATGCTTGTTCATAGTCCTCTTCCTTACAGTCAACATACTGATTTTTCAGATGTTCCATACGTTTGCATATTCCTGAAAACATGTTCCTTGGTTATAGCAGGAAAATAATTTAAAAAAATGCATGATTGACCAATATTTAATCTGTCTGTATTAACTACAGGGTGAGTATACGTAGTTTTCCTGCAGTAGATAATTAGTTTGAGAAAATGTTTTACACTTTATACTATACTTAGGGTTTTTCTATTATACATACACATAGTTACGTCCAAATATCGTAACACCTGCAACTCTCAGGGCATAAAAATGCTTTCTCAAATGCTTTCATTGAGCTGTAAATCTCATTCAAAGCATGCTCTAACAAGTACCATTTGTGCACAAAGCAGTAGACTATGAAATGTCTCAAAGAAGAAACGTACACAAGATTGAGAGAATACAGAGTGTTTACACACGTGTTGCTGAAATAATTTTATGTAAATAATCCACACTGGTGAATTCATAATGCTTGAAATTTTGAAACGAGCTAAAACAGTGGATATGTTTGTTAAAGGAGTAATCACAACACCTCTAAGGCCAGAATTTGTTAATGTTGAAAGGCTTTTTGTTGTAAATCATGATGTACATTTAAGAACCCTTTGCAGGTCTCTGCTTGTTTGTATTTATGACAATACAGCTGTTCCTGCATAGCTCACTCAGGCAGTGCTCCCCCACAGATCAGCCTTAGCTTTTATTTAAAGCATAGAATGGGAGCAATTCCACCAGCTTCAGCAGAGATAATCTTGGTTGAGATAAAGAACAAAGGAAAGAAGAACCTTTCTGGGTGTTTTTGTTTGTTTGTTTTGATCTTAGTTTAGATACTAGCCATACATACATAGCGCTGAACTAAAAGAAACGTTGACAGTCATCTCCATTACCAAGAAAAAAAACAACCTTATCACTACCATTTATTTTATATTCAGCTTTGAAATACATGCAAGCTAGCTTTGCATCTTTATTAGCATTTTACAGCAGTAACAACTCCATTTTCAACAGGATCCAGCAAAAATGTCTTTCCACCTACTCCTCTAAAGAATATCACTTTCCACACAAATCATCAACTTCACTGTACTTCATCTCTTCTAAAATAAAAGTTCAGTAAGATGCTGACCTCTCAGATTTGTTCTACATTTTCACAGAAAAGTAGCTCTAAAGCACAAAAAAACCCCACCCCACATATAATCCTTCCCATGAAGAAAAATATGATGGAACTACGATTTGCAATGAGACATGAGACTGAGAATTTTTTGGCATCTCAGCTCTTTTCAATTGCTTGGCGCTCTCTTCACTTGCTCAAGAATGTGTTTTCAACAGATGATACTTTAGAAAAACACAATGTAGCCTATTATAAGATTCTCTCGTATGATGGAGCTATTTGTAAGAATGAACTAATAAATGAAAATGTAAGAAGAAAAATAATCAAGAGGCAGGCTCGTTTTATTAATTGCAGCTGGGCTGAAGATTGCAACATATCCTAAGCAATTAGTGCAATAGATTTTACTTGCTTTATGTATGATGAAAATACATAATACATACTTGCATTATGTATTTATGAAAATGAATGTCTTTTTGTAATTTATGAGGTCTAGTTTTAACAAAAAGGACTGAATTTGCACTCATGCCTCCCAGAAGTACCACAAATGAGGTACAGAGTGACTTCTAATTGGCAGTCTTATTGGTTTATTCAAGCAACAGCTATATTCTGACCTAATTTGCAAAATTCTTCCAGCAGTTGTTATTATTTTGCTTAGAAGTTAACATGACATTTCCTTTCTCAAATTATTTCACGGCTAATTGGGCAGCTTGTAACAATATATATATATATATATATATATATATATATACGTAACAGCCCTAAAGAAAGAACTGTCAATAAAAGTACAGTTTAATGAGTATTCCTCAGCCTTGATTAAGTACAATAGCGTGGTGCCACAGCATCTCAGCAAGCGCTCTTGAAGCAACCTGCCTTTGGTGCTCATGGATGAGGAACAAAGATAAAATCATAGATTCTAAGATGCACCGCTGCCTCCTGTATCCTAGCATAAAATACACAGGAAGAGTTAAGTCAGCAATCAACATTTCTTAGGAAATATTTTATTGTCAAGAAAGCACTTGACATCCAAGCTGACAGGTAAACAAACAAGGCTTCCATTAATATTTGAGCATCTTATCTAATAGGGGAATCAATGAAAGAATGCCCCAAGCAGCCTCTGCAGCAGCTAAGGAAAACCAGCTGTACAGAAATCCTGTCTACATGATCTGACTATTTGCACAGAAATGGCACAGGAAACCACTCCAGTTTTGGTGACAACATAATGCTACCAACTAACGAAGGAATACCTATTTATATCTATATAAATAGGTATCTATCTATATCTATATAGGTACCTATCTATATCTCTATCTATTTATGGATAACCAGTAAGTCAGTGCTAAAAAAGAAAGCTGTTCGAAGAAGTGCTTTTGAATGCATGTGTAAGGTGCACAGGCCAAAAACCAGAATTTTCACAGCAGAAAAAACAGAGTTGTAAAGCCCAAGTAAGGAAGTCAGCACAAGGAGGGAAGCCAAGCAGCTGTGTAAGTAACAACTGCATTTTTCACATACCTGTTGAAACCTATAACCTCAAGAATACTTAGGTGCTTGACTCCCGCTACAAGCTAGGCACCTAGGTGCCTCTGCAGATCAGAGCCTAACGTGCCAAACCTGTGAGAAAAAGCATAACCTTCATTTCCACCAAAACTCACTTAATTTCAGAGTGACTTAGTACCTTGCAGAAGACAGTTTGGGCCTCTCAGAACCAAAATGGCTTCTGAAGGGCAAGCACTGCCCCTATGCTCTCCTGAGGACTGCATAATGCTTCACCTGCACAGTCCCAAAAATATACATTATTGGCAGTCAGTATGAAACTAGAGGTCAAATAAGGTAACACCTTCAGAGACTGTAGAAGACGTCACAAAAATGCACCACTGTGAGAAGTACATTGCAGGACAGTTTTAGGACATAAATAATACCAAAAAAAGTCTGACAATTTTAAAGTTTTGTCAGTTTTACAATTAATAATGAAATTCATGCTAAATACCAGACACATCCTAGGTCCATCAAAGTCATCTCAGCTGCAGCTCTTAGATTAGATGGATGATTCAACATAAAGGAACCTACAAGATACATGAGCATCTTTACTAATTCTGTAAACGTTCTCTAGAATGAGACTTCCAACACCTTCTGCCTCACTGCACATCAGCCATTCCTGTGTAGGGAGATTTTCCACCATTTCTCTATCTGGAAATCTTATTTAACAAGATTTTTTCAGAATACATCTGTTCCCTTCTGATGACATAATTAAATGCTATTAACTAAGTGTGGTAGCCTGAGGGCATCGGGAACTGGCTTGGATAAAGTACTGCCTATACTACAGTAACACCAAAACCAAGTAAAACTCTGTATTGAACAAACACCACCCAGCATCACATTGTGTTTTATAACTGGGTTGGACAAATGCTTGAATTCAGAACATTGCCTGTTTACCCACACGTAAGTGGTGCTTTTGGGTCTTGCTCCCAGAAGAAGCACAAGCGGGCTGGTCCCAGTTTGGGATTGAAACTCTAAATTTTAATAAGCTGTTCATTTGCCCCATCTGAAGACAGGGACAGACAGAGGGTCCAAACAACTGCTGCGCAGCACCAGCGAGGAGCCCTCTTTTTACACACTGCAAGGAGGAAAACCACACCGCGCAGCAACACCCTTGCTCGTGGGCATTTAAACAAAACCCACGAGCTAGTTTGCAAAATAAATGTATTTGGGTATAAATACGGGGGGCAGGGGGCTGTGCACCCCTGCTAACCACCACCACCCCCCGCCCCAGCCACCGCAGCTTTCCCGCGCCCGCGCGAAGCAGCGCGAGGGGCGTGGTCAGCACCGAGGGGGCGGGGCCACAGCAGAGGGGGCGGGGCCAGGGCGCCCCCTGGCGGCGGCGCGCTCGGGGGACTCCGGGAGCGCGGCGCTGCCCCGCCAAGCGCCTGCCCTCGGGGGCCGCTGCCCGGCACCGTGTCGGCGACAGGCGACAGAGCACGGAGGGGCCTTTCGCTGCCTGTTGAGCCCACGGGCCCGCTGTCTGTGGGCACAAGGGAGTAGGCGGCACGGGCATCGCGGGGGGGTGCTGCTGTCCTAAGGCAGCAAGCTGGCAGGTCACACGCCTAACCCCAAAACGTGGGCGTTAGGATGGGGACAAGAAGTGGTTTGACTTTCAGTTGTTTCTTGACACGACAAAAAAAGTTTGACTAGGAAATTACCGCTAGCTAGCCTACCTGTGCCAGAGTTTCAGGCCAGTCCCATCTGCGAGGATATTTTAAGCAAAGGTGAAGATATTTTTAGAATCTGGGTTTCGGACAAACGCTTTACGAGGCACGGGATTTCAGCACGAAGTGTTCCCTTGCCAATATGCTTCAGGTCCTTCTTAAAGGTCTGGTTGCAAGATCGTTCTAACACCTGGGCGCCACAAGGCTTTCGATACGCTTCACTTACCTTCGTTCCTGCGGGATTCCTTTATTTTGCAATAACAACACGCCTCTCCCGCCAATCCTACCACCAAGTTTGTTACGCGAAGGAAAACCGCTCGGTAAAACAGACACGACCTCAACTTGCCTTGGAAGAGCAAAGCCTGGGTGGGTGAGAGCCTGGCCGCCAGCAGCGGCGGAGCTTACCTCCTCAACTGTCAGAGGCATGCAGATCCGGTACTCCTTCATGAGCATATTCCTGCTGCCTCGGTGCGCACCGGCAAACTGGGAGAAAAGTGGTTATTTCTGCACGATGATCACGCCAAAAAAAAAAAATAAAAATAAAAATAAAATAAAAATAATCAAGCCTCTTTTCTCTGGGCAGCGTGTCTGCAGGAGAGTAAGGCGACCATCCAGGAGGGCTGACCGGGCGAGGAGCAAAAGCGACAGAAGCAAAGCCGACAGGAGCGCTCCTCTCTCGCAGCCCTTCCTCCTTCAGGCTGCGATCATGTGAATTTCCCACACGCACGCAGGGCTGTGTACAAAGAACCCCAACCCCGGGCGCCGCCGCACACTCAGAGCCATCCGTCGGAAGCGTGCGAGAGCGGCAGCCCCTGGCGGCTCCGCCAACACCCGCCCGGGGCTCCGAAAAGCCCGGAGGAGCCCCCAAAAGGCGGCGGGGAGGCTGCGGTGCCAGACAAAGGCTCTTTCTAGCGCTTCCGAAGGCGGCTCCCCGCTGCTCACCGCTGGGCCGAGGGAAAGGGGGGAGGATGCTGGAAGGGGGAGGCGGTGCGGTGCGAGCCGATGCGAGCCGGAGGCGAGGAGCGGCCGGGGCTGGGGCTGGGGCTGGAGCCGGGGGCACGGAGCGGCTGCAGCGGCGGCCCCGGCGGGGCTGACATCACGGCGAGGCAGGAAGGAGGGCGGGGGGACCGGGGGGAGTGAGGAGGAGGAGGAGGAGGGGGACCGGGGGAGGACAGGGGAGGACCCGGGGAGAACCGGGGAGAACCGTGGGGGGGAGTCCAGGGAGAATCGGGGGGGTCCGGGGAGAACCGGAGGGGGAGAAGCGGGGGGGACTGGGGAGAACCGGGGGGGACCAGGGGGGAACCTGGGGGGCTCCGGGCAGCAGCAGCCTCTCAGGAGGCTTTAAACAACCCGGAGGGGCCAGGCTGCACCCCGAGGGGGTCTCTCCGAGGTGCCCCCTTTGGGGTGCTCAGTGGCACCCCGCAGAGCCGCAGCCCCCACCCCCCGGTACGAGGACATCTCCGGCTGCAGGGCACGGCCAGAGGCGAGCGCAGGATGTGGAGGCCTCACCCATTTCCCCTCTGGTCAGCGCCTCGCTGTCGGCCGGCGGATTTTGCAACGCAAATAAAAGTGGGTTTCGTGTCGGCTGCTGGCTTTCAAACGCCACGCACGGAGTTCGGCGAAAAACCACCTCCTTCCTCGCTAAGGAGCAACGCCAGGGCCATCGGGGGGTCCTTTCCTTCCCTTTCCTAGTTTGTTGGTTACATCTTTTATTTTAGGTGCTTGCTTTTCATTGTATTTCTCCAAAAGAAATACAAGCATTATTGCACTTCAGCCTGATATGCACACAAACCAAACTCTGAAACTAGCAAAGAAACCTGAACTCTTACATAACTGCGTGGAAATCATAAAACATTTGTATCGCTGCTTCTCCTGTAAGCAAATGGCTATAGAGCACATATTGCACAGCAGTGCTGTGACTGCAACATTAAAACATAAAGCGCTGTATAGATAATGGTAAAAGACACCAACATTGAGAACTCCATTATTTGCAAAGATAGAAGTGATGAAATACCATATTTGGGGCAGTTAAACATGAATTTGGGTCTACAATGAAATGTGTTTCATAACAAGAAAGAGCAAAACCCCTCATTGGTTCCAAATGTACATTTCAAAGCGATGTACACAGTTTTTAGCCCAGAGAGGACACAGTGCCATCTCCTGGAGCTAACAATATCGCTTTTCCGTTCCATCCCATTAACGGCGCAGTATTTCACACACCCTGACTTTCTGGTGAAGTACAAACACCTACACAAAGAGAAAATCTGGGAGCTCTGCTAATAGCCTGGATTTTCAACTGAGGTATGAACAATGCAGTTAATGAGTCTTCTATTTCAAATCTGACAACAGCCATTTATATATATCCACCCTGTAGCTATAATTCATGGTGTTGGCAGTAATATTCATGAAACATCTATGAAAAATAGCCTAAACAAGGCAGTAACTGCAATATTACCTACAAATGAGAGATATCCAAATTCAGATCCAAAATAATTACTGCAATTTTAAGTGATTTGTTACTGGTTACATTAACTGGGGAAAAAAAAATCACCTGGATTTCTGCTGAAAAACAGTGTAAAAATTTGAACTGCTTCGCATAGCACCTTGATGCTACTCAATCTCTAAATAAAATGGAAATGAAAATTATTTTCCACACCCACTGCAAAACATTCTTAAATCACCCCAGACTCACTGCCACAAACACAGCTTGTTCTTGTGCTGTCTGCACATACACATGGAGGAAAAAACAGTGACCCCAGCAATAACCTCTACAAGTCCCAAATATGACTGCTGTCCTGGGCCTCTGTAAAAAGCATGTTCATCAAATGTTTTTAGGGGACATGCTGAGAGAGGAAACTTCCAGCTCTAGCTAGCCAGGAAGTTGCTGCTAAGCATGCCTGCCTGAATTTTCGTTGTTTTCTGTGAATCGTCAGAAATTATTGCTCTTACCTCTGCAAGATGCTCTCTGTGATCAGTTGGAAAAATCACCCTTCTTTCATTTCTGGCCTAGAGGAAAAAAAAACACAACACAAGCATTTTAATGCATGCTGAACACTAATTCCAGGTGGAGTTGTCTCAGTAAAATGCCAATTCCTAATAAGAGTCAGTAAAAGTCAAACTATTTCTTCATGTATTTTACTAAGAGCTTTTAATTAAAAAAAATATATATATATATATTTGAACCATTCAGGAAATTTTTTTTTGCACTGGATGCAAAAGCTGCATCCTCAGCTTCCATCATACCCATGCAGGTAAGATAACAGCTGCGGTATACATTGCTTCTACTTGTCTTTTACTCACTCTCTGAACCAGAACCACTTTGTCTGGATGTTCAGTGAGATTAGCATCTGCCTTTTAACTTCCATGAAAGCCATCACTCCCTATCCATACGTGATACATGCATGTATTTTCACTACTTAGGTCAAATAATAAGTAAAAATGATTAATGATAATGGATAAAATGTTCGAATTCAAACAGAAAGTGATGCGAAGTCCACAGCCTGTGCTGTAGCTTCGCTTCCCCCTTGCTAATTGGAAAGCATATATGAAGTTCTCTCACAAAATATGGTATCACAGCCCTGAATTTCTCAGTTGAGTTACCCTGACCTTACACCAGCACAGCTGATACAGTAATCAAGCCTTAATTCTGTAGATAAAAGGCTCAAGCCGTTATCCTCAATACCTCTTTGCCACACGAAGGTTTTGTTACAGCACAGACTACAATTCCAGGACAACTTATGCTTTTCTGCGAGCTTTAAGTAATGCTCGGAAACACAGTGCTCTCACTGAGGAGCATTTCCCTTGCAGTAATTTATTATCAAACACCAAGAACTTTGTGGGGACGCCCGCAGCAACAAAACGCCCCTCACCCGCCGAGCCCCACCTTGGGCACTGAGGGCACTGAGGCAGCGGGCGGCCTCACGCCAGGGGGCCTGCGGCGCAGCCGGGGCTGTCCGCGGCGCTGCCTGCACGGCGCAGCACGGGGAGCGGGGGCCTTCGGCCGGGCTGCCCCGGGCGTGCCTGCGCGCGGCGCCCGCCCGCTTCCGGTGAGTGTTGGCGGGGGCCGCACAGCGGGGCCGCGGCCATGGCGGAGGGCGGCGCGGAGCGGGCCGATGGCCGCATCGTCAAAATGGAGGTGGATTACAGCGCGACGGTGGACCAGCGGCTGCCCGAGTGCGAGCGGCTGGCGCAGGTGCGTGAGGGGAGCGGGAGGAAGGCGGCCGGTGAAGATGGGCTGAGTCATGGCGCGGGGCGGGCTAGGCCGCGGTCGGGTTGAGGCCCGGCGGGGCCACGGGGACAGGACAGGGATAGGGGCAGGCAGGGCAGGGACAGGCAGGGCAGGGGGTGCAGCCGCAGCAGCCGCCTTTCGCCCCCCGGCCCCGTGCTGAGGGCTCCGGAGCTCCTTGGGGAAGGGCAGAAGCTGAGGATCCTAAAATCCTGGAGTCATCAGGGTTGGCAGAGAGCTCCTAGATCGCTCGGTCCAGCCGGCCCCCTACCGCCAATGTCACCCACTGAGCCGTGTCCCCATCACCATGTCCAGCGTTTCCTTGAACACCCCCAGGGATGGTGACTGCCACCTCCCTGAGCAACCCGTCCCAATGCCTGACCGCCCTTTCTGAGCAGAAATGGCTCCTCATTTCCAACCTGAACGTCCCCTGGCACAACATGAGGATATTCCTTCTAGTCCTGCCGCTGGTTATCTGCAAGAAACAGGCACCACTTCAGCACTTGGCTGTCAGTGTGCAGCAGGGGGAGATGAAGGCAGACGTCTGGCTGAAGGCTTATGAGTGAGGCGAAGGGATGGGGCTGGGATGGGGCTGGTTTGCTGCAGGGATGGGGATTTTTGCCGCTGCCACTTTCCGCCAGCAGCGTGGTGTGGCAGGCGCATGGCAGGTGCTTGCTCATCCTGCTCTGCGCCAGCGATGTCTTGGTGTAATTGGTCCCGTGTCAGGTTGGGCAGGCAGATCTTTGCACCCGTGTCACTTGGTTATGTCCGTGCCCCAAAAGACTGGAGTGGGGGGCCAGGGCCACGGCAGGGTGCTGAGGGACAGTCTGCCGAGCACACGTGGGGGCACACCCAGCCACAGCCACTGAGTGTGTTGCTGATGGGGTCTCAGAGGGAATTGTGCATGTGTTGTACCGTATCTTGAGGTTTCTTTGCTTTCTTTGAGGTTTCTTTTCGTAGCCTGCTATGTAGGCTAGAGATTCTTGCGCATCTCAAACCTCAGTAGAGTCAGGTGGGATTTACTTGTGTCCTGGTCCAGTAGGATGGCATCGGATTCCTTACACGCTGCCAGTGCTCTGCGAGATCCATGTGTGATGTGAGAGGCACACTGGAGTATAAAGTGTGTTGTAGGATTTTAAAGGCCTGAAGATAGGTAAACTGCATCTAATGCTGTCTGACAGAAGTGCATGGAGAGTAGGCACAGATGTTCGATCCCACCAGCGGAGCTCTGCATAACTATGGGCACCGTGGCTGCGCTTCATTGCCACAGAATTCTGTGGCAGTCTGACCACATTCCCGACAAACCACTATAGAGTTTGCAAGAATTTCAGTAGGATGAGGTACGCTTTAGAAGCAGATTTTCCTTTTCTCTCTTTTGTCATTCATCTCCTTGTTTCTAAACATTTTGCTGTCCCAAAGTTGTCATGGGCTGTTATAAATTCTCCCATATAAACATTTTTTCATGAGATACTTGCTAGGAATTACAGTTTAGGACTTAAAAGTACTTTATGGTAGCATATTCTCTCTGAAAAAGGCCAATATAGTTGTCAAACCCCAAAAAGCAGGACTATGGTAATTCCATGCCTGGACTGTAAGGTGTGTAGTGCGTGTTTTCTGTAATATGCTGTGACTAAGATGTGATGAATATGGATTAAAGTAACAGTGTTGTTTTTTTGCAAAGGTATCTGCTTGCATATCTGTTCTCACTTAAAGCTTTGTTTTGGTTAGGAAAGAAATCAGTCTTATATCTAGCTTGGTGAGCATGAGCTAACCAAACCTGTCTGCAACTTGCTAGGTTTCTTCCTCTAGACAGACAACTTCTAGCTTGTGTTAGGCAAAACCGGTACCTTTCTAGTTTAATCTCTGCATTTAGCCACATGTTTAATGTTAGGGCTGTGCATGTGTCTTTTTTTTTTTTTTTAATACATAGAAATCAGTGCACAGGCTAGTCTGTGTTTTTCTTAATTGCATAAGAATGGGAGCTTCTCTCAATTGAAACTGACCCGTATTCTTCAATCGTGGTGATAATTCTTTTATTCTGTTGTATTAGGAGGGGAGACTGCAAGAAGTCATTGAAAACCTGCTCTCCTTGGAGAAACAAACACGAACGGTAAGTAGCATGTGGCGTGCAGCGTGTCTGCTGGGCTGACCTACAGCCCATATCCCTGTGTCCCACTGCATTGAAGTTGTGAAGTAGGTTGGGGTATCAGTCCTTCTCTTTTGTTGCTCTTACCAGTGAGGCTAGATGTAACAGATTTTTATTCTTTGTATCGTGGAAGTGCAAGTGATAGAGGCGTGCAGGCTGTTCATCCCATCACTAACGTGCTGTTTGTTTGTTACAGGCCTCTGACATGGTTTCCACATCACGGATCTTAGTGGCTATAGTGAAAATGTGTTACGAAGCTAAAGACTGGGATGCTCTTAATGAAAATATAATTCTTCTGTCAAAGAGAAGAAGTCAGTTAAAACAGGTGAATAAAATCGTATTTGGAGCTACATCATATATATCTGATTCCTCCCTGTGTGCAGAGACTTCTGACTTTCCAGCACCTGCCAGAGTACACTGTAATTAGATTCTGCTGACATTTTTTTGTAGACATATGAATACCAATAATGAAACTCGTGTCTGGAATTAATCTGTCTTTACTTTGTACCTGAGCTCCATGTGGTTCATCTTGCCATTCTTGACAGCACAGCTGTGCCTTTTTGCATGATGGTGCTTTCAGACAGTAGTTCATCTTTACAGTCTTAGACAGTCTAAGTTGTAGACGTATTCTTAATTTTTCATGTTCGCATGTGGCGTACATTAAATAGTTACTGTGATTTATTGTGATGAAATAAGGTGTATACTTCACATGCTTGCTTTTGAAACTGTCATACTCTGGAATTCAGTTCTGTCTGAGAAATCAGGTATCAAGATAGCTGGAAACACTTGCATTTAAGAAGGTGCAAAGTGTATTCTGCTCTGTGTTTATGTAGTGCTTATCTTTGAGTGTTTTTATTTGAATGCCTTTGAGAAACCTAAAAATATTTTTCTTGTCTGTTACTGTACTAGGCAGTTGCTAAAATGGTCCAGCAGTGCTGCACTTACGTTGACGACATCACAGACTTACCAGTCAAACTGCGCTTAATTGACACGTTGCGAATGGTTACAGAAGGAAAAGTAAGATTCCACAAAGTAGATATTTGGATGTATTATTAATACAGAATTAAAAAGTGCCATTTATTTTTCACTTTTTAAAGTGTTACATATTCGATTTTGTTAGAGAAATGGGCAGTTTAAATTAATTTCTTTTGCACTTAGCAAAGTTTTACATACAGTTACATTAACCACAAGTGAATTACTTGTGTGCAAACATCAACTATATGTCTTAGGAGGGTTGTGGTCTTAGCGTTTATGCTCTTCTTTGGAAAATTCCAATATTTAAATTGCAAATTCTCATTTCAGATATATGTGGAAATTGAACGTGCTCGTCTGACAAAGACACTTGCAACAATAAAGGAACAGAACGGTGAAGTGAAAGAGGCTGCCTCTATTCTGCAAGAATTGCAGGTAACTTGCCATGCAACTCAAAGTTGCATCGGTGATCTATGAGCAGTCAGTATTAATTTTTATTATTGTTTAGAAATATAATCAGGTACATCTGCAGAAATGTCTGGAATGAGATTAACTGTTACGAGTGAAAGTGTAACTCTGTTTTAACTGCTTTTGTTAGTCTAGGGGTTAAATTGCATGGAATATTTTCCATTTGGAAGACAAATTTCAATTCGCTAAGTATTGCAGTGAGTTTAGCGTTAGTGAATTTTTCTCATGTGAGTAGGGGCTATAATTCAAAACTGAGTAAGCTTTTCTCCATTTTCACTTACTCTGAAATAGTTTTTTTTTTTTTTTTTTTTTTTTTTGAATCATGTTACGCTTGTCTATTTTACATGATTTGACTTTGACAGTACTAAACAGTTAAACTTTAATTTTAGGTGGAAACCTATGGTTCAATGGAGAAGAAAGAACGTGTAGAATTTATCTTGGAGCAGATGAGGCTCTGTCTAGCTGTAAAAGACTATATCCGCACTCAAATTATCAGCAAAAAAATTAATACTAAATTTTTTCAAGAAGAAAACACGGAAGTAAGTTGTTGGAGGATTTGTTTTCCCCTATTCTAATCTATCATGCTTCTCTTCGGGTCCAAGTGTATTTGAATCTTCTGTTTTCTGGAATCCATTTGGATTTAATTTACATGATTCATAGAGCTGTTTTAATTCTACTGTTTGATACCGTTTCAGAAACTAAAATTAAAATACTACAACCTAATGATCCAGCTGGATCAACATGAAGGCTCCTACCTCTCCATCTGTAAGCACTACAGAGCCATTTATGATACTCCATGTATTCAAGCTGAGAGTGAAAAGTGGCAGCAGGTAAAAAAACAAACAACAAAACAAAAACACTACATACAAAATGTCTGTATTTTCCTGTGACAAATATGCATTTCATTACCAGATGAATTTACAACAGATTAAATAGCTCTTAAATCTGTTGTTGTTGTTGTTGTTGTTGTTTTTAATGGCTATCTTAGCAAATTGCATAGTTGAAAACGAGTATAATAAAGTTGATTTCAAAAGAATATTTATAACTAACATTTTTACTATATTGTCTTTGAAATCTTGAGATTATCTTTTTTGTTTTGCGGAAGTGCAGAAATTAAAAACAGCTTTGCAAGTAGTCTAAATGATACCGTTGTGTGAGCAATATAAATGTTAGGTATTTAAATTCTTTTTAAGGTATTTATTTGTAATGTTCAAATTTCAGTTAACCTGTATCAATTTACCACTGTGATGGAAGGTTAATTTTTACAAGATTACATCAATTTAGCTTTTAATATGCTTAGCTTAACCCTTTTACATGTTAAATTCTAAACTCTGCGAGTAGTTTTCAACCCTTCTGTTTAATTAACACTCTTTTCTACTGAACAGGCACTGAAGAGCGTTGTTCTTTATGTTATTCTTTCACCTTATGACAATGAACAGTCTGATTTGGTGCACAGAATTAGTAGTGACAAAAAGCTAGAAGAAATCCCGAAGTATAAGTAAGTGCCCTTTCTAATGTACAATTCTTAGGCCAAAAGTATTTCTTACAGTAGCTGTGCAAATGAGATCTGTTTATGTTGAGTCTGCTGTAAACATTTCAGAATTTAATGCTGTATGAAAAATACTGCAAAACTTTCATGATTGTGCAAGTTAAAAGTTAAAATAAACATTTCTGTAAGAAAAGAATCATTATTAGAAACACTGTCTGACGTTAGCTGCCCCCTGATAGTGTGAAGTATGAGATTGTACTTGTGAAAAACAATGAATATTAATGGTAATAAAATTAAAACATTTAAAGATACTTCGCTAATCTAGTTAAGCATGAAAAAAAACTTATTGGTAAAGGATTTTAAATCACCTTTACTAAACCATTTAGAGACCTCCTCAAACTATTTACCACCATGGAATTGATGCGATGGACTGCCCTAGTTGAAGAATATGGGAAAGAATTGAGAGAAGGATCCCTTGACAGTCCTGCAACAGATGTTTTTGGCTGTACAGAGGAAGGTGAAAAGAGATGGAAAGATTTAAAGAATAGAGTTGTGGAACATGTAAGTATGGCTGATTCTTTAAGAACTAGCTATGTATGCTATGCCTGAACCAAAAATACCTTTTGCTTGACATATTTTGTTCACAAAGGTGTTTTCTTTTAATGTAGGAAAGCAGCAGATAAGTTGCATTTTCCATTATATTACATTTTTCAACATTTTTATTTGTTCATACCTGCATATTATAGATAGGTACTTGGCACAACGGCCAGAAAAAAGAGCACATTGTGCTGAAATTGTGAGATTTAGCATTCAAATGTCAGTAGAGCAAAAACTTAAGTCTTGTTTTGTATTGTTAATAATTGGTTGATTTCATTACTTAATAATTTGTCACACAGAGATTATTACAAGCACCTATACCTATTATAAGCACCTGTTGGTCCACAGCTCATTTACGTACTTTATGCTGGACTGCCATTAGAGCACTACGGCTCCTAATCTGCTTTTAACATTGACTTTTATATTTTTGCAGCCTGCTTCAATTATTTTTTACACATAACCCTCTACTCTGAACACTTTTATTCCAGAATATTAGAATAATGGCTAAATATTATACCAGAATTACAATGAAGAGAATGGCACAGCTCCTTGATCTGTCTGTTGATGTAAGTATTGCCTTGCTTATACTCCTTTCATAAAGGGAATAGAAATGTATATGTGTGTGTGTTTGTAAAAATATATTAGTACTCAGCAGAGCAGCATTCTCTTTTAATTTCAAATTTTGGTCTCTCTTTTACACTTAAAAAGCTTTGAAAGTAGTGCCATAGAGCATCATTGCATTCTACTTCTGCATTGTCTGTAAAACATAGCATTGTAGAAATACACTGCTTGGAACAAAATTCTCAGGATTTATACTTCTGTGTTTATGAATGTTCATGGATATAGTATCTGTTGCTACTTGTGCATATATCTGCCTTTGTATCATCTTTCCAGCTCTCCTGGCATCATCCTTAGTTTTATTCCTCTATTTGTGCTACCAGTGCATTTCAGCTTTTACCAGGAAGAACACAGTGTGCTGTAGTGATTTACACAGAGCGTTAAATGAACTTTAGTTATGTGAAAAGCAGTGGAAAAGCCTGCTGGGAATAGTAGTATGTTAATCCAAATATTTATTACTTTGTCCCTACTACTCAATGCAATACCCTGAGTGTATTTTCATGCCTTTATGGGAGTTAAAAAAAAAAAAAAAAGCACAACAGTTTTTCAATTCAGACAGAACTGAATGTCATGATGCATGTGCCCATATGGCAAAAGCTGATGCTCAAAATTCATTTATGCTCAAGGTCATATTTAAATGTTGGAGCTTCTTATCTTATATTTCAGTGGGAAAAAGCGCTTGTCAATGAGTGATTAAATTTGATTGAGGATACAGGATTTCTGACCTGTAATTCACAGGGATTTTCCTGTCTTGCTTGTTAGAAGGGTTGGTCTGATAACTGTGTTGCCAAGTATTCCAAAGTGTAAAAGTCTGTTGGTGTAGTACATTAAACTTTTAATTTCATGAAAGATAATCAGATATAGATCAAATGAGGGAAAAAAACAAATCCTTGTGAATAGATGGTGCTAGTAGCTTGCTGTGCCCATATGTAATATTAAAGTATTGTGTTGTTTTTTTAAATACATTATTACCACAGATGGATTTCTTTTAAGTATAATGACAACCTCGTTCTTTGTGCTTTAATGCTGTTTGGGAAGAATTCTGATGCTTTGAAGATGAAAATGCTGTTTTCTTGACTTAGTGCTGTTTGTCTTTGCAGGAATCGGAGGAGTTTCTGTCTAACCTAGTAGTTAATAAGACCATCTTTGCTAAAGTAGACAGGCTTGCAGGAATTATCAATTTTCAGAGGCCTAAGGATCCAAACAATATACTGAATGACTGGTCTCACAAGCTGAACTCACTAATGGCCCTAGTTAACAAAACCACGCATCTCATTGCCAAAGAGGAGATGATACATAACTTGCAGTAAGGTGCCTCAATAATCTCAGTGCTTTTAAAGAAGGCATTAAATCTTCATAATAGAGACTATTATTACAGTGTGTATATGTTTTTTTTCTCCCTGTCAAACCTTCCTGGACTAAAATTTAGAACATAATTCCTGATGACAGTTAAGTTCCCTTGATTGTTCAGATGTTTTTTTTTTTTTTTTTGCTACAATTGGTGAAAGAACATAATAAAACGGTATTGCCTGTATAATAGCAGTCTTGTGATTTATTCTTTTCCATTTATACCTGTATCTGTCTCATGCATGATTCTGTGGTTATTTTCATTTTTGAGACTGTGATTGAGAGAACGTACTGTAAATAAAACAAAAGTCTAGGGTTTAATGGTAGCATGCACTGAGGTAACTGATGTTAATATTACAACGTTATGTCAGAGGTCAAAATAAAGGCCTGCTAGCTTCTTAAACAATGCATTGGATATGTTTGATCATGACAGTATGGGATTAAACCATTGCATTCATCTGAACTTTGTAATTCATCTCTCCTCAATGTACCCTCAAAACCCCCTTAGTGCTGTTTGCTTCTTAAGACTCTCATTTTGTGGATCAAAGGCAAAAATGAATTAGTTTGAATATCCTTACTGTAGAAATTGTATGTGTTTAAGGAGTCTGTGTTGAAGAAATATTATCCTTGGATAATTATGTAGTAAGATTAAAGTTGAGATCATTTGTTCTTTAGAGGACACTGGAGGAATTCCAGGGGAATTTTCATGCTGGAGAATCAAAACTCGTTACTCTTCAGTCTAATAATTAGACATTAATGACTGCCTAGAAACAGATTACTTTATTGTTTAATAAGCTGAAGCATTGCTGTTGCTATCTAACCTAAGGTCTACCACTGACTTGTTTGTGGCAGAGGGTAAACCACGTAACTTCTGATAGTTTCCCATGGTTGGTGCTTCTGAGGGAGTTAAAGGAAAATATAAAGATCTAGTGTGCTAGGACAATAAAAACATTGCATCTCTTACTGCAATCAGTCTGGAGCTTCTATTGGGAAAGACCTCCTGTTGTTTTGTTTTCCAGAGGTGAAAGATGCCTGGTGGCATGTTAGGCTGCAGGGTCAGTGAGGCAATTCTGTGCTGAATGTGCTATGTGTTTATTAATGGTACATGTTAATTGTAATGGTGTTTCCTGTATTTTGAAGTTAGACATCACAAGTGGAACTGATTGAAAAATGAGTTTTCTATATTGGAATTCAAGAAATGCCATTTCCCAGAAACAGGAGTGAACTCTATCAGAGACTGGAAATCGGTTTTCTGAATTTCCTGGGAAAGCAAAAGTCCAAAGAGAAAGGGGGAAAAAAAAGCAACAGCGTAAGTTTGAAATAACTAAAATAGTTTTGTTTTGAAAATGTAGAAACTAAACTATAGCTGTGATTCCAAGTGTGCAGTGAAGCTCATGGGAGAGCCAGAACTCTAGGGCGTTTTGGCTAGCAGCTTTCCATTAGCCCTGAAGCAAGTGGGGGTTTCTAAGTTTCCAACTCTTCCAGAATTTGTGCCACACCTTTCAGAACTCTGCTCAGATCTTTGCTTCATGGCAGGGAGCCTAGTAGCCCTAAGTGGCCCCAGGTTTTCAAACTCATGCTTTTTGGCAAAGAGCCTAGATTCTCCAAGGTCCTTGGCATGGCTCCTAGCTTCACAGAATAGGGAGAAGTCCTGTGAGCAGTGAGGATTTACAGAATTCTGACTTAAGGGTAGGGAGACTAGATGTATTAGTACCTTCTGCACAGGGCTTCCTTGCAGTCCCCTGGAGGTTGAACTCTAAATTTCCATCAAGAAGCTGTAGTTTTCAGAATCTTAAAATGTGTAAAAATAGAATTGAACTTGGCTTTGTTGAATTTGTTGGATTTTATTTTTTTTTTAGTCCTAGTATTATAATTAGTCCCTAGAAATATCACTTGCTGCACTTCTGAGGATCTGAATCCTGTCAAGTCTCATGATGCTCAGCAGAGATTCATTGTTTTTGTCCTTCTCATGCCTCCCCATTGTGACTGTGGCATTTCTGATATTTCCAACCGCTACTGTTGCTTTTCTTCTGCTCCCAGACTCAAATGTGATCCACCATTCCTGGTCTTCTTGGGCAGAAGAGCGTGCTGCAACCAATACAAAAACTCACATTCCTCAGCAGAGTCTAGTACTCTCCTCTTATCATGAAATGCCATTAGTGACCATTGCACAGGGGGATTCCAGGAACTTGGGACAGTTCTGGAAACATGAGTAGTCAGCACATCTGTGTCTATGTCTAGCCTGTGCTGAGGGAAGACCTGGTTTCTCAACTCAGCCTGTAGAGTTGTAGTGGTGTGTTTGATTGCAGAGGTTGGAATGATGGCAACTTCCACATAATACCCACTAAGGACAGAGAAACCTCCTACAATAGCAGTTAATATATTAAGCTTATTTCCTTAAGTTATCCTTTAATATTGGCATTATTCTTTAATATTGTATTGAAACATGTCAATAAAAGCCACGTGAAGTCCTTTTCTTCCCATGTATTGTGTGACTGCTTGCTAGTGGCATACCTCCTGTGCTGTTACAACAGAAGTGGTTCTGAAACCAAAGTTTAGTTATATTATGGTTCTGTGGATGTAAGATCTCATCCATCAGGCTAGTTGCTTTGTGATTCAAACTTTGAGCAGAATTTCCAAGGTTCATGAATGCTTAGGATCAACAGTCCTCATCTCTCTATCTGGTAAAAAGACTATGGAAGAGCTTAGAGGGGGTACCACAGGGAAACAAATGCAGTTACTCCAATCTTGCAGGCTCCATGGCAGTACTTGAACAAAAGTGCTTGGCAGCCAACCCCACCAAAGAGCTCTTGGCTCTCTCTGTAGCCTCTGGCATGACCACTTAGGGTTTCTGTTTTTTTGTGGACTGGTTTTACAATTAACCAGTCCACAAAATCTAAACCTACTTTGTATGGGGGCAAAGAGTTAAGTTTAAGTAACAAGATCCTAACAAGCAGTGGGTGTAGGGTCACAGTCTCCACGCTGTTTTATATACGGCACTTTTTCTGAGTTTGGGGATTCCCCTGCTGCCATCATCTTTTCCGAGCTCCTTTATGGGATGTTTTGGCAGTGCTGAGTTGCCACTGTTTTTCCAGCAGTCTTTGCCTTTCAGTGCTTTCAATCTGAGAAGTTCAATACAATGGAGATAGCAATAAACAGGAAAAGTGATGTCTGTCACTGAACAAATCTTTCCCGCTGTAACTCAGTCACTAGATATGCTTTTTTTTTTTTTTTTTCCTAGTACTGTATAAAGAGATGCTTTCTGAAAAGGGATTCAAAAGTTAATGATAGCTTATGTGAAAAATAAACCCAGCGTCCTTCTGTATCACCCCAACCTGAACTCCGGAGGGTATATGGAAGGTTTTATATAAAAAGTCATTCTATTTTCCACTTTTTTTTTTTTAAAGGAAACTTTCCTTACATTTTCTAACAGAAAAAAATCTATAATACAAAAGTACACTAGCTACTGAACACGACCAACCTCCAAATAAAAGCACTAATTCTACTTCAACAGCCTAGTCAGAGTTAGTTTTGTGTTTTCACCTTTATCTGTTTCACCGTAACTACCCTCTTCCTCTCTGCAGGGCACTGCCTGGCCTGCCCAGCACCCATGGAAAAAATGTTTAACTCACTGCATGCCATCTAGGCTCGCCGGGGCCGGTGTCTGAGGCAGGCAGCTGCTGCAGACCAGCAGAGATGGCTCAGGGCAGGTTCCGCAGGAGAGGTTTTGTCCTCCTGAAATGGCGTCTGCTGGGTCGAGGCTGGGACCAACGACGCTCCCCTCCGGCACAGCCTTCAGTAGGGCACTGAAACAGTCAACGATAGCTGTAAAGTCGAATTGAAAAGTGGATTGATTTAAGTCTGGAGCTGCAAATGCAAAGGATTTCTTTTTCAAATTTATTTCCTTCTGCATTTACATTTTTCTCTTTTTATAAATGTATTGCTGATGAATATTGAAAATACTCTTGGGCGCAAGTATCTTCTTGCAGTGGCAATGCATCAGAGGCTCGGCTGGTGGTTATTCTTCAAAGAGCTAGGAGGCGTTAAACGTAAATTTAAATATAAATGTATTTAGGAAAATCCAATACCAAAATGATCTGAATCTTCTAATTATTTTAATTAAAGTAGAAGGAAGAGCTTTTAAAAACACTGGGATCCTGTTTTTTTTTTTTGTTTTTTTTTTTTTGATGACCTTTCTGAACACGCTGAAGAAAGCTGCTTTCCCTCACCATTTGTCCTAACTCCTGGTGGCCAAGGCACCGTGAGGGGCACCCATCTGTGGCCTCCAGGCCAGGAACGCCCTGAGAAACCCAGTTAGCAACCCAGCGTAGGTATGAAGAACCGATTGCCAAAAACGTTTTGAAAACCCAGCTACCAGGGAAGATTACTCTGTGAAAATAAAACTGTTACGCAAAGCACTTTTGGGGATTCACGCGCAGCGAGCGACGCGCTGCCACCGGTTCTTCAGCAAAACCAGGCGGAGGTTTCCAACCACGACGCTGGGGCACCCAACTGCGGCCTGTGCAAGTTGAAGAGCCGAAATTAAGATTAAATTATTATAATTTAAAGCCAAAATCCGGGGAGAGCCCCGCTGTGCTCCCCACAGGGATGTGGTGTCGCAGCTGACCGGTGGGTCCCGGTACCCTTACCTTAGGGCTGGGACCCGCCGGGCCTGGCAGCTGCGTGTGGAGGCAGCGAGGCAGGACTCCGGGGGGCAAAAAAAATAATAAAAAAATATAAAAAAAATAGAAGGAAAGGGGGATAAAAACAAAGCACAGCGCTCGCCCAGCTCCCAGCTCGGCGGTGCCCCCTCGCTCCAGCGTCTGGCTGAGGGGCCAGCCGTGGGCGGCGGCGGAGGCCCCGTTGCTAATCCCGCTGCCGGTGGCGGCCCTAATCCCGGCCCCAATCCCGCTCCTAGTCCCAGTCCCAGTCCCGGTCCCAGTCCCGGGCCCGGCCCCGCCGCCGGGGGAGGGCTTTCCCACAATGCTTTGTGGGGCCGTTGACAAGTGGATCCAAGATGGCGTAGAAAGTAATGACAGGTAAGTCCGGACTTCCCCAGCCGCCCCCCGCAGCGGGGCCGGGACCGTCGGGGCCGGGCCTCGAGGTGCCGCCGGGAGCCCTCAGGGGCTGCGTGAGGGGAGATCTCCCCCCCCCAACACCGCCTCCTCCTCCTCACCGCCGCCCCTCTGCCGGGCCCGGGCGCCGAGAGCGGGGGCTGCGGGCGGGCCGGGGGCTGAGCGGTGCCGGCTGGCGAGGGCCCTGCGGTTGCGGAGGGGCCCTGAGGCGGCCGCTGGGGGGTTGCAAGCGGAGGGGCCGGCTCGGAGCTTTCCCCCCCCTTCTCCCCTCCACGCTCCGGGGGTGCCGCGCTCGGCCCGGGAGCCCTCAGCAGGCGGCGGGCGCGGCCCTGAGGCCGGCCAGCCCCGAGGGCCCCGGGGTTGGGGGGAAGAGCTCGGGGGGAGCGGGGCTGTGGGGGAAAAAGGGGCTGAGGGGGGGGCTCCGTCAGGCTGGGAGGGGTGGGGGGCACTCGGCGGTTGGAGCGAGGGGGTGGGGAGGGAAAGGGCGAGGGGGAGGCCGGGAAAGGAGGTTAAAAAAAAAAAATAAACTTTTTTTTTTTTTTTTTTCTTAAAGGCTGGCGTAGGGTTTGCTGAAAGGATGGAGGAGTAAATTGTGAGGATTTAGCAGCTGTTTTTTTTTTTTTTTCAAGCGAGCCCTCCGAGCGGTGGAGCGGAGGCTTGGCCTAGGAGCTTGTGGGTCTGTTTTCTTCAGGGAGGCTTTGTCAGGGCCGTGTGGCTCCAAGTTGGGAGGGCCACGGGGATTCTGAGGCTGCCCTCGGTACAATGCAACTGTTGTGAAACTGAAAATAGGAAAGTTCGTACCCCAGGTTGCAACCCCGTGCCTTTTTTTTCTTTTGGAGGGGGGCAGATCCCCAAGTAGGGCTGTGTGTGATGCTACCCCTCGTGAGGCATTTGATGGGTCGTGTCCTTTTATTAATTTCCAAGCAATTGAAGTTGTTTGGCTCCAATGCAGTCATAGTCGAGCTGTTGTTTGGTTATAGTAAAATGATTAAACATATTGTTGACGGAAATTAAGATATAACTGCAGGGAGACAGTTGCAAGGTTGTTTTCCGATTAGTGACAAAATGAGTAAGAGTTAACAAGGTAATAGGATGCTTGTTTTATCACAGGCATGGGGAGCTTGAGTTGAGGTTATAAAATCACATATTTCATTTTCCATTTCAGCAATTAAATGATTCAGTTGTAAGACCAAAAATATTCTGGAAATGCAAATCCTTATTGACAGATTTAATATATCATAGCTAGTCTTGTTGGAACGGCTTGATTTGGTGAGGTCTTCTGATGTTAGTCTTCCTAATAAATCTTTTAACTGAAACAAAGGAAAAGATAAAATATTCCCTCTTTGTTTTTTTTTTTTTTTCTTTTCTCAAGTACACATTCTTTTGTAAAATTGAAAATATAACCAAATTAAATGCGATGATACTTGGCAAGTTTGTGGCATTTTCCAAGACATCGGTAGAACAGAGAGGGTTTACAAAAATGTGTTTTAAATTCAATTGTTTCAATATTTTTAAGTTCGATTTATTTTTTTGATGGCAAAGCGTGGTTGATTGGGACAGCCCGGGGATGCTGGACTGCTTGGTGGTGCACGGCGGTGAGGAGCTGGTTTGGCACACGCAGTTGGATTTTAGATGCGGGCAGAGCGTTGGAGTGAGCGTCACCATCCCTGCCTCTCCTCGGGGTGCAGACCGAGGGATTCGGGCCTTGGTAGGCTTGGCTCTTACAGCATACAAGTTGTGAGTGGCAGAGGTTACGTTCAGCTTTCTTTGTTGAGCTTTAATTAGCAGAGCAGTTTTTCTTTATTGGTTTGCGAAGGGACATTTCGTGTTTTACTACTGATAAAATTGAGTTCTCTTTGTAATACATTATGAAAGCACAAATTACGTTTTTCTTGAGCTGAAATCAGAGTTCTCTTATCACTCCTCACCTATGTGAATTTTTTACTTAAACTACAGAGTGTGTATTTCCACTCCTTTAATTTGTGTGGACACTGTGCCTTTTCCAGTGAGTTTGGATGAACTTTTATGTGAAAGAGAAGAAAGAGACATTTAAAATGATGGCTCGAGGACTTGGAAGGTTGGAATAGCAGAGTGGGTTTTTTGGGTTGTTTTTGTCTCTCCCCAGCAGAATAGAAATTGAAGGGAGACTTGGAAGCTGCATTTTAATCTGTATTTTGGCCCGGTTCTGCTGCGTGATCCCTCGTAGAGGATCCTTTTGCTCTGAGGAATCTCACTAGCTTCAGAGAAGGTGCTCCTGGGCTTCAGGATCTCTATTTGGAGATCTGGTTGCAGGATAAGGGTTGTGGCTTGGGGACAACTTGTGCTCAGGGATTAGACTCATGGAGGAATGCCCATCTCCAAGAAAAATGTAAGTAGCAGCGGCCAGAAGGGTTGAAGAGCTAATATTTCAAATTGACAAGGAACAGGCTTAGTGATTGAGGGATCTGGACAGTCTTGACGCAAATCACTTCACCTGTTTATGCCTCCTTTTGAAGGAATTTAAAATAGGAATAGTGAATCTTACCAACTTGTGGGGAGTTGACGCCTGGGGATGAAAGAGGCCATATAAGAGCCAGGCAATATTATTACTAATGTTTTCCAACACGGTTAATTTAATAGTCTGATGAAATATCTTCTCCAATGCATGCAATTATATTTGTTACTAAAATTGGCTTGCAATTATAGCTGGATATTCTTTCTGACATTCAGTGTTTTTATTTTTTTTTTAACGTTGTTTGGTACCATTTCTGTTTGCTACTGCACTTCAGTCTGGGTGTTCTCATTCTAGCAATGCAGCAGCAGTTACTGGAGCAATTCAGACTATTAGTCGAAAGCCCTTGAATCTTTCACCTCACTGGTATTCCCTCTTGAGGTCAGTGGTACCTAGTAGCGGGAGTGAAATCTCAATTAGAAAAGTGTTTTGTGATAATTTAAGTCCTGTCCCCTGCGTGCAGCCTGAATAACTTGGGACAGCCATGGGAGCTGGCTTGGAGAATGAGGAGGGATGGTGGCGTTCTGCCCTACCGGAGGGGTGCAAGAGCGGAACAGCTGGCATTCCCTTGGCCTTGGGGACCAGTAGGCCAAGGATTTTAGATGTAAATCCTGGCCTTCCCTTTGACTGCCCTTGTGTCTGGGAAAGGGGGTCCTCAGCGCTCCTCTATGCCCAAGGTTTCTGCCCCATCACGGGGGAGAAAATAGCAAATTCGCTATTTGCAGTCCTCCCTTCTGCTCACCTATCGTTGCTGTTTTGAATTATTTCTCACTTCCGTTGATGAAGACCCTGCTATCACTATGTGGCATTTATATTTTTGTCCCTTTAAATGTATGTATTATGGATCAGATTATCAGAACTAACAAGGCCTTCCTTTTTTTTGTTCTTGTTTGTCTTGCTGTTTCTTCTGTGGCCTTTGGCAGTAATCATCACTTCTCTTTATGTATATCAGTGACATATTTAAAATATCATACTTTATACGTTTAGTTTTGTAATTCTTTTGTAGACTTCTGCAATTGTCTTTTTTTTTTTTTTTTTTGGGCCCGCAAGGAAGGGAAGAGAGAATACTGAAAAAGAGACTGCTTTTTCAGAAGTTAGCACACAGCATTGGTACGGAATTAAAAAAAATATATATATTACTAAGGAATGCTTGGTCTTTTGGAGATTTTGACTAGGAAAGTGAACGCTTGTTTTCTTCTAGTGTTTGGGGATTGGTAGTGGAAAATAACTAAACTTTATAGATAGTGAAATTAGGAGTCTGCAAGGTCAGGCTGCTCTACAGAAACAGGCCTGCTTCTGGTGATTGTATTATGGTGGTATTGATATGTAGCTCAAGGTCCGTATTCCAAAACAGTCTCGCTCGCTGAGCTTTCATCTCCTTTTCACACAAATGTTTACAACATGAGGTTTCAACCAGAGGCAATCACTCATGTGAAACTCAGAAAAGTGAATATTACTGTTGGAAAAGGAGTCCTTAGGAATGTAAGCAGGCAGATTGTAATTACCCATGGGTGCGATTTTTTTGTTGTTCTTGCATTTCCGTTGCACTGATTTTAAAGTTCAAAGATACTTAATGTGGCCAAATATTTCTCTGCATTTTTATAAGCAAATTTGTTGTCATCAATCTGATATGTAACTGGTTATTTACCCAGTCTTTTCTTGGAATCCTCCAAAACAGTAAACTGCAGATTCATGACAGGAAAGCCAGGTAAAAAACAAAACAAAAAGACAGCACATATAGGTTTCAATCTTACTCCTTCCTAAATGTAATCTTGCTACACTGAGAGGTTCCATTTCATGACTGAAACATTTGAGTGGTTGCTATTGCCCCATCTGTGTCCTGAAGGAGCACCAAACCGTCACATTTTCTAAGCTGCTTGGAATCTTCGTCAGATGTTGGGAGGCTCCTTCTAGTCTATCCCTGCACTCCACAGCATTTCCAAGAAGCGGTAGGTACGCAGTGCTGCTGAGTCGGTAGGAAGAGTTTTTGTAAGTGATTTTATGTAAAGAGATGTTTACGAGTTGTTACTGTAAACTGCTGGGTGTTTGTTTCTGTTAGTCTCAGGAAGTACCACTTGTGCTAAGAATGGCATGGCTGAAGTGGATGGGTTTTAGTCTTTGGGTTATATGTGGTCTGGGGAAATACGTTTCATCATCCGTTCTGCTTGTAAGCAGTAGGAAGGCTAACGATTCGCAGAGTGCTGATGACTAAACGCTGGAAGAAAAGGAATTGCAGAACGATGTTACATAAAGAACTCTAAGTGTTGGAGGGGCAGGAAGTAAAGGGCAGAAATGTGAGCAGAGCTTGGCTTGGCCTAAGCTGGTCCTGTTAGGGTAAGTGTTATTTAGAAACAGGCCTTCAGTCTGTGAATTGCACTTTTTTCCCATAATTATATATTGCAAAAATACTGTATTCATCAAAACACTAAAAATTACACTGCCTAAATGTGCTTAGAAAGATTTTTCAGAGCCCTTCAGACCCCACAGCAAAAGGGAAATACGTTAAAAACAAGAGTTGTTTTTGAGAGTCTGTTGTTAGCAATATGGCACAAGTGTTTAATTTGCTGGAAAATATTTAGTGGTTCAGCAAACCAAGAAAGTAGCAAATCTTTGTGGACATAATAAATGGAGAATGCCACAAATGAAAAGCATGGTGGTTTTGGCAGCATATAAAATAATGCTTCTTCCTTATATATATCTTCTTGCTTAAGACAATCTATATTTTTTAAATGATGATTTCATTTTGTCCTGGGATATTATGGGGGGGGAAACGGGCAGTATGCTTCAGGTCCTAAGCATCCCATCTGAATTCCCCATCAGCCAGTTGGGATTCGAGACTGCTGCCTTGCAGCTGATCCTCTGCCATCCCGGGAACCAGAATTTGTTGGGCTTTTCTCATCCTCTCCACAGGGAGGTCATGGAGGGAAAGGTTTTTGTACCATACTTCTGCATCTGCACTAGCACAGTGTTATAGCTGGGTGCTGTGGATGTATTACACAAATTATGGTTCTGATTATAGTTTTTGGAGCTAATGGTTTTGAGGTAACTGTACTTTGGCCATACTTATGACACTCTCGCATTCGGAATGGTGCAGGACACTTGTTTTGATGTTTGAACTGACTGATGTTACTGTATGGCTGTAGTTGTGTGTATATTTGTTTGGCTAGGCCAGATGCTGTTTTGTGTTTTTTTTTTGTTTTTTTTTTTTCCTTCCCTTCCTAAAGCTTTGTCAGAATTATTCTATTAACCGCAGTAGGATCGTTACTCACTGCTACTGATGTCTGTTCTTCAAGTGGAGTTTAAAATACGTGGCTGAATCTCTAAAGCTCATTTCAAAAGGAGTGAGGAGGGTGAACACCGCTGGGGAGCTTGCATTGGTTTGGATACCAGTTATGGGGTTTGCTGTGCAAGGAGAAGTTGGGAATCCATGTCCTATTCTCAGGAGAGTTCTAAAATTAAACGTTAAAATTAAAGGAGAGGAAACAGAGAAGTTATAAAAGCATTATCTGGATGCAGGAGGGTAATGTCATTAAAATATGGAGTTAGAAGACCATTTCCCAAACCAGGCTTAGCCATATTATGCTATTTTATGCCTTATTATTTGAAGCACAGTCATGTAGAGATGGATTTCAAAGGTTATTTACAATAAAGACGGTGATTTTTAATGGTGAAGGTTAGTAACTGCTGTGAACTTCCCAAACAGCACAACAGAAGCGTCACACACAGTCACACAATAGGTACGGTTTGGGGAAAGACGTTTGGAGTATCTGTGGGTGGCATCCTTGTGCTATTAAATCGGGTATGGTGCGACCCTTTTGTGCGATGCATTGTATGAACGTGTATCAGAAAGCTCAGTCCCAGTATTATTCAGTCCTACAATAATGTGAGTTCATTGTAATGCCGTGATGAGCACTTGAGTGTACTGAAAGGAAACTTCCATGTTCTGTGTCACAACCTTCTGGCATGTTTCTGTGTTCAGTTTGTGCGCCGTGCATTGTTAACTGATATTCAGCATGAAGATTTCTACATTCTTTCGCCTCTTGAATGGATTGAAAGAGTTTTGCTTCTCAAACAGAAAATGAACTTAGTGTTGTGTTTTTTTTGTTTTTTTTTTAATTCATCCAACCGTACAATATAAACCTGTAGCAGCTGCATTCACACTGACAAACTAAGCTGTGATTTTCAGGTAGATTTCTTAGATGTGGATGTGGTGCTTTGCAATACTGGGACGTGTCGAGACTGGAGAAAGTCCTTGTTTGAAAATGTAAGTTTGACACTTGAGAAAAGACTCTTTCGGCATCACTACAAAATCCTTACTAAGCAGAGAAGGCTTGGATTGAGCCACTGAGCTTTGGAGCTGTTTCTTTTTTGGGGAAAAACCAGCAAGTTTGTATGGGGTTTTCCAAAAAGGGAAGGATTTACTGCGGTAAATCATTTCCTAATTTTAAAAATACTTTTATTGCTGAAATCCAAATACAGGTTTATTAGTGAAAGCTGAAACTCGAACACAGGACAAAGTTAGGAACTGCTAATTCTGCTTCTGTCTCTGAGACCGATTGAATTTGTGAGCTTTGGCAAATGAAGTGTGTAAGACTGTGCTGTGTGAGTGGCAAGTTCAGTGAATGTCCTGGAAAAACTTCTGTGACATACGTTGTTGCATTTAGGATTCTGAAATATTCATAAATATGATGTGTTGCATGTTGAAATGATGCTTGGGAATCTTCTTTGACTCCCCCTTGCATTCATTGGTGGTAGGGTTCTGCACTCACTTGGCATTTTGAAAATTAATTGACGTGTTTAGTCATATGTGCACAGATGTAGCTGTATTTCATACAGCAGACATATTTCGAAAAGTACTTTTGGCAGTCTTATGACTCAGTGGAGAAGAGTATCGGTAACTGCGTGACCGTGTAAATGCTTCAGATCAATGGCATTCACTTTTTTGGTCAAAATTATTAAACGTTGCATTGTGAAATGTGTGGACACTTAGGAACAAGGCCTCGTTTTGTTATTCAAGTGTTTAAGAAGGAAGAGGTTCTGCCACAAGCAGATTGTAGTTTGAAAAGCTGTGGACTGTGATCTTTTAAACAGCTTTTAGGATATGAATGCTGTGCTCTCCTGCAAAATGTGTTTGAGTTTGGGAGTTGTAGGTTGGTCCCACTCCATGGAGAGTTAGCTGGCTCTGCTGTACTGATTTTTCCCTTTGTTTTTCTCCGGTAAATTTCATTAAGAGAAGCAAAGATTAAATTACTTTTCGAATGCATTTTTTTACAGTAAGTAATTGGTGATGTTGTTATGGGGATAAAATGGTAACCACGAGACAATATTTCAATTAAAATGCCCTCATCTTGGATAAGTGTGAGAAACTGTACCCAGAAAAAGTGGTAAGAACATATATGGAAAAAAAATAATACATGGGATACAAACTGCTGCTGTTAACCGGTTATTATGAAAGATTGTTTACGTGAGGATTTTCTATGAAGGAGCCAAAAGAACTTTAGGTGGGGCAGAAGCACCGCCTATTACATGTTACCTGATGTACTATTACATGCTCACTCATTTCAGTCGGGTGTTACTTGCCAAATTCTAGTTATTTGCGTTGTGATTTCCCATGGTAGGTGTCTATCTCTAGCTAAGTTTCTGGACGCTCTGAAGGGCTCTGCCAAGATAATTGAGTCTTTTCTAAAATTTAGGCAAAAGTAAAATATTCTTCTGTTCACAGTAAAAACAAACAAACAAAAAACCCACTCCCCTTCCTCCCCCAAAATAAACAAACAAACAACAAACTTATGACTATAGCTCTGCTTTGCAAACAGATGAGATATGCTATGGCATGACATTTCTGCCAAGGATATGCTGCTTACCAGCCCTGCGAAAATCTGCTCAGCATTGGTTAAATTAGTTATTTGGGCAAATCTAAAAGATCATCCTTGCAGTGAATATATATCAGCCCGAGCTGAACGGGATTTCCGTACAATTTGAAGGCTAGGGTTTTGCATTCCCCCAGATCGCTCCCTGGTCCGATTTTGGACACAAATGAGAGCACAGAGAATTCCCCATCTGTATTCCCAGTAGCCAGTTCCTCTTTCCTGCCGCTCTATCTTCGTGCAGCACCAGGGGAGGCAGTGACTTGATTTAGACAGCGCAAATTGTAGGTATCTGCAGGATATTTAGAATAAATGTGAAGATGGGCATGGCTGAGCAAGGAGATTGAGGTTGGAAAACACTGGTGTTAGAAAGAGAGAAATGGAAGGGAGGCTCCGTTGCATGGACACGTATGAATTACTTTATCATGCCAATACAGCTGTTGGGTAGAACAAAATTTTGTTGTTTGCATAGATTGGGAAGCTTTTAATTCACGGAGTAGGAAATAGCGAGGAAAAAAGAGACAATTCACATTTAAGCTATATCTTTGCTATATTTCATTTTCTGTTTTTCTGATGAATGGCACTGTGCTGTGACACAGAGAAATGCTGAATACTGCAGCGATTCCCCGAAGTCACTACAGACACTGGGCCTTCGGTCATGAAGGAGTCCATGGAAGATGTGATGGGGAAAGAGCACTTCTAGTTGTCTTAATCTGAATGTAAGAAATTCAGAGAAACTTTGCCTTTAATATTTTTGATTGTCTCCATTATTTGTAAAAATGGGAAGAGAAGGGTAATGATGTTTTAACACTCATATTTTGTTGCAGTATTTGTAAGCATTACTGAAAAGCTGATGAAAACATGAAAATGCAGTTCTGAGAACCAGATTTGAGTAGCATGGAGTAAATCAGGCCTTAGGCTGCATGCTGGAGTATTTAACTACACATTGATTAAGCCTCAGCCTCTGCTCTGCCTGATCATGGAGCCACTGGGAAATGTAGTGACTGAGTAGTGCCTTTCAGGACTGTAGCGTAACGCAGACACATGGGAGGGCCAACACAAGCTTGTGCAGAGAATTCTGGTATTACACAACTTTTGGGTATTGAAGTATTTGTAACAATTTTAATGTATGCAACATTTTCTGGGTTTGTTGTGTGTAAATAGGACTCTTGTCTCTGTTAGTTAGGGATGGCTTTCTGATGAGGTCAAGACACGCTGGGTAGGTGATGTGCTTTGACTTGCTGTGTCTTTTGCTTAGTTCCATCAAGATAGGTAATGCTTTTAGACAACGGTGTTGAAAACATAAAACCAGAAATGCAGGAGGTGAGGATATTCAGGACCTTCACCTGGCGGATAGGGTGGTTGTAAGTGCTGAGGCCAGGAGGTAATTTTCAGATTTTGAGCCAAAGATAGCCAGGTTGTCTGTGTGTACATGCTGCTTCCATCCGTCTATGTATTGTTTGTCCTTTTTGCTGCTACTTCCGAAGTGAAAACAGATTAGTAGAGATAATAAGGTGTTAATAATCACTTAATGAAATGTCTGTTCTGAAATGGTAACTGGCGTGCAATGAAATCTAACTTGTTACCATCTGTGATGTATGTGAAGTGATTTAAAGAGCACAGAGGGTTCAGATGCAGAACTCATTTGCTCTTAATCTCAGTTGCTGCTATATTTGTGGTGCTGTTGTTACGTGAATGGTAAACCACCCACAGATGCTTGTTCCTTTTCCAATAACTGTGGAGGTGTTTGTTCTATGCATGAAGTTTAGAGGATCATGCTCAAGGCTCCAGTTATGTGGCCAGAGATCCCTTGTCCTCCTAATTTACAGTCCTGTCTTTGTGGATTTTTTTGGGCGTGTTTTAAGAGGAAGGACAATTGAAGTAATTAATAGTAGAGGGCATCATGAACATCTTAATTCTTTCTTTTTTTTTTTTTTCCCCCACCTGAACTCAAGTATATCATGTTCTTTAAAGGCAAAGTAGCAGGAGTTCTTGCTGCTGTTATGCTATATAATAAAACCTTGAAAGAAGCTTTCCTCATTCTGTATGCTCCATTTCAGATTTAGCATCATTTTTGGCATGTAAAGTAGGGTCATTTTGCCTGGAGTTGTACAACATTAACCAGAGTAATTCAGTTTCTGTAGAAAACTGATTAGATAGTCCTCTCTCAAGGGTGGAGACATTGTATTTGTTCTGTAAGGTGTGCAGTACATTACTGAGCGCTGTGTAGAACTAATATTGCTGGCTTCAGCCGTAACTGCAAGACATGGGTGCATAACAACTCTGCAATTATGTGTTTGGTTTTTTTTTGTTTTGTTTTTTTTTTAAAGGCAAAAGCACCTTTTCTAATATTCTTTTCTGCATGGAAGAGGCACCGTCCTTTTTCTGTTTTGTGTTAAGTCTTTCTTATTGACGTAGTGCACCATCATTACCTACTCTTACTTCGTTAAATGATTTCTGAGTGTGGGATTATTTATGATGGCTATGCCATGACATTAGGAAAGTGCATTTTTTTCCTCTGTATGTCTGTAAGTGGCTTCTGTGCTATATTTCTTCTTGTAGGCTTGAGTAAGATGTTTTTTGTCTTAAGGCAAAGTAAGTTTGTTCTATATTTTTACGTAAGGAAAGTAAATACATAACTTTGTTAGCCTTCTGAAGGCAGCTGAGTGGTGTTGCAGTATACTACAAAAACAATTACATAACGCTGTGTAGAGGTACAGGCATGCCTTAAGTAGGGATCACTAGAGATGCCAGAGCAGCTATATAATGTGGTTTAGCAGTAGATAGGTTTATTATTCCCTGCTTTATTATGTGGACTGACGCACGCAGCGTGTTTGCTGAGTCTCAATAGATGAACTTCAGTGACCCATCTTTATTTAACTGTAGTGTTGTCACGATCACAGGTAAGGTAGCCAGCAGTTTTGCTGTGCAGTATACTTAATGTATTTTACTTAATCCAGATTATACAACAAACCCAGATCTTTCCGTGCCTGTGTAAATTAAAGTATGTAGTCAGCCTTTTCCTGATAATTTTGAGGGAGAAGATGACTTCAGCCACAGGCTTGTGTCTTTACCAGCTATAAAACTTCCCAAATATTAATTTCTTGTATTACGGAAATAATTTGCACATTTTTGAGGCCTTCATATGTGAATTGCTTTCATCTCAGTTCTACCAGAAACAGGTTTCAAAAAGTTGTGCAAAGTTTACTGCTTGTCTAAAACATTTGGAAACTGCTTTAGTGAAAGCTGGAAACTAATGGGTGAATTCTTCAGCTAACCTAATGAATGCAGTTCAGGGGTTTTATTATTACAGGCAAGAGAAATAAGATTTTTCTTTTACTAGCAAACAATATTTTGGAACAGCACTCTCTGTCTGGGTAAATGGCAGCTCATGGCAAGAATTGTTGGGGTAACTGATCTCTTTGTATCCATAAGAAACTGAATAGTAAATTTTCCTTTCTCCCAGTGGACCTAATATCCTGGGTCTCTTGTTACATATTTTTCCTAAGGCTTGCAGCTTCTTTGAGACCCTTTGGACTTATGTGAAATTCACGTTGGCCTTGAAGTTCAAAAGTTATTGGGAAAGGGCAAAGCATCTAGCCTCCAAAATAAATCTAGCAGACCTCTTGTTTCTTAAAAGCAATTGCTGGGACACAATGGTAAAACAGCTGGCTCTTCTTTAAGAATTACCTGGATTTATTACTCGTTCTGAACTTCCATCCAGTTTATGGGAAGGGCTGACAAATGACGTGCTAGGAAGCAGCGTGGTCACCGTATGCATTTCCTGAGCTGAATTCCCACTCTGCTTTCTCGGAGCCTGTGTCAGCCGGACTGCAGCAGGCGATGGAGCGGGAAGCCCTCTCCTCCTCTCCTGCACTGGGGTGCCAATGGGATTCCTTTGGCAGGGAATATCTGGGTGCTCGTTTCTCCCAGCAGAACTCTTTAAAGGCTTGGCGTTGCAATGGGAGGTAGCTGGAGAGGCTCTTGCCCCTCCATGTTCCCCATGGCCACGGGGCCTGTTCAGCGCGCGAGTCCCAGGATGTGGTGCTGGAAGCGGAATTCAGCTCCCTGTGAGCTCCCACCCCTCGCACTGTGGGGCTGCAAGTTGAACATCATCGCTTTAGCATAAATCTTTACAAGAGATGTTAATGTCTGGTTAAAATATGCAAATATTTACTGACTTGTCTACTGTTTGTCAGCTTGGCATGCGAGACCTTGGATCTGATCCTTCTGTCTTGGCAGACATTGGGAATTTTGCCAATAACATTAATAGGAACAGCATTGTGCCCTCTAATCTGTTTGTTTATGAAGTACAGCAGGAGTTATCTGGCTAGATGCTTTACAGTGAATTGCAAAAGCATCTGTTTGAAATTTTTTTTTTTTTTTTTTTAGGAACTGGTACTTACTTTAACTTACAATTATCTTCATGTACAGATCCTTTGGTTCCATCAGAACACTGTGGTGTAAAAGTGCAGAGTCACGAGTTAAACCTCTCTGAAATACTAAAATCTTAGTTTGCGATTTTCTCATCCATGCTGATTTTTAGTTTGCGCTTGGACTAATCAGGCTGTGGAGTCATTCTTGAAAAGCATCCTGTGCCCCAAGCGTAGCACTAACTGGCTGCCTGGATCACACTGGTCACAGCTCATCCTCTGAGCCAGCCCTTTGGCCTTCCCCAGCCCCCTCTGCAGATCTGGAGGGGAAACGTGCAGTTTTACTTGGGGATTAGCGTTTAGTTACTCTGTCTGTATTCGTTTACAAAATCTCATTGGGAAGAAGGTGAAATGCTCATTAGGAATATTGCTCCCAAAAATCGTTAGTAGGGAATGAATCCCGCTCAGATCTCAGCAAAACCAAAACAAACACCAGGGGCTGAGTTGTACCTGTTGGAATTAAGCAGATCTCCTAAATAATAGGAACAGCAGATACTTTGAGGAAGTTAAGCTGGATGGGACTTGGCCTTCAAAGGAACGTAGATCAGTCAGTTTCTTCCTCCTGAAGGAGTTTTTGGAAGGCACAAGGTGTAAAGCCAGGGTTCAATGTCTGGATTAGCTCGTGAGGAAGAGTTGTGTCAGCTCCCGTATAGCTCCAGTCAACACGAGGCTTACAGGTAGAATTTGCAGGTGCTATGCTTAATGTTATTTAAATATCTCATTAAATGCCTAAATTGGGAGCCTTCCTTTAGGCAGTGGCACTGCTGTGAGATGATTCAAAGCTGAGAAATGCTTTGAATCGGCTGCTGATGATAAAGGCGCTGTTGATAACACATTGTGGCTGTAATTCTAAGGTAGGTCCACCTGTCTGAGACGTGTAGCTTCAGACAGTGGGAATAGGCCTGTCTGCTGCTTCCACAAAATTCGGAAGACGCATTAAAATTTGCTATTAGAATAAATTATTACTCAAATTTGAATTGCAACTCTTCTGGCGTGCAGTTCTCCAGCTGCTTTGAGAAAATGAATAATCCTGACATTTATTCTGCTACATGCTTAGGATTTTAATCTCAGTTTTACAGGCAGAAAAACTGAAGTGCATAAGTAATTAGCTCAGTTTTGCGAAGAGTTGGGAATATGGCACAGACCTTGTAACACTTCTGCTTTCAAATGTAATCTGCAATCATTTCTACTCTTGGAACGAGTGTAGAAATTCCAGTTTTACATTTGAAATTTTAAACCAAGAAACACTTGTAGAATTCCAAATGATTTTCCCTTAATAAGTGTCTCCTTTCCTTGGATGTCAAAATGTTAAATGTTCTGAAATAATTTTAAGCATGGGTAGGTCAGGTACTATAATAGACAAGATTTTAAAAAGGCATGTTTTTAATTCACATTCACACGATTTAAGTCTCAGTAACTATATTAGACACAGCTCGGGACCCAAGCCAGGAGGATGGGTTTTCAGAGTCAGTGGGAAGAGGTGAGTGCCCCCAAAGAAAACTTCAGAGCAGCCAGACTGGATCTGAAGTAGACAGTGCAAATACCCAATAACCGTGCGTTTTTGTGTCCAGCTGTGTGGATATTTATGGAATCGAAATGAAATCTGAGAGCATGAATTTATCATTTCGGCTACGTTGTCTGCATGCTATTTTTTTATGATTAACTTTTTTTTAAACAAATTGCACTGCAGTGACTCCCTGCCTGTTATGTCCCATGCTCTGTGACTTCAGTGTCTCTGAAGTTACTCTGAAATACCGACGGTGTGACTCAGTTTAGTGCAGTTATCCAAACAGCCTGGTCCTGACTGCTCTGAACTCCACAACCTGTGGATCACGTTAAGGTCAGTTGCGTTCCCTAAAATGCCCTCTAAGTCTACAAATTGACCAAAGAAGTTGTGCAGCATCTGCATTACAGTAGGCCACTGCTGGGGGTGTAAAACCTGGCTTCTCCTCGAACTACTTCAGTATTTGGTGAAACAGCCAATATGGGACGATTGATAAATATGTTTTCCTTTTTTTAACATGGTGCCATGCTGGGGAAGAAGGGCTGGGTAGCATAGCTTCCAAATGCCTCTTGGTTACGCTGGCCAGGTCTGTTAGGGTAGGATGTGTGTATAAATACTTCTGCTGGAATAAACACACAGAAGCTCTGCGGAGACTTCTGGTCAAAGGAATTTTGGTTCTATGTCAGCCGGGAAGTGAGGAAATCAAAAATACAGCAGAGTTCATGAAATCCTCTCTTTTCGGTCCCCTAGGAGGAAAACAAAGCATGTGAGAAAAACATCGATTAACTCTTGTGTTACTGGGAAGGAAACCCTAAGTTTGTAAAATTCTGTGGCATCAAATTTTAGTAAAATTTTTAGTTATATGTAGAAAGGATCCTTGCGTAAACGGTATAACAATACCTAACATTTGTATAATTAAAAATATGTGCTTGTTTAAGTGATCCAACTGAGTGCTTTTAATGTTAATATAATTACTCCGTAAATGACTTTTCTCACACACACAGAAATGCAAAACCTACTTCATGCTTGTGTTCCTCCACCTTGGGGAAGATTTGTAAAAAATTCTCATCTCCATCAATGTAAATGTTGTAAAAGAGAACATGGTTTCAGTCAAAATAGTCTGCAGAAATCAGATTTCCTTTGCATGTTTGTGGTGTGATGCTGAAAATCAAGTTTTAGGAATGGTGTCGAGCACATAGAACACTGTCATAGGATAAATCAAACTTTTTGTGAATGTTTCTACTGTATATTGGCTTAGTTATGTGTTAATGAGAAAAGGGGGATAATGAAGAGTTTTTCTTGTATGGAACTTGTGTTTATTTGACTATCGGATTGACTTATTAAGTTTACTTGGTCTTAAAATGCTTAAAAATATCCCAATATGAAGTATAAAGGAAGTCTTTAGCAACAGACTTTTGAAGGGAGAGTTATTTTAGTTATTTTCAATGACCGGAACAGCTGATGGATCATCATGCAGATTGATAGTGTGCTGCTTCTTAGCAGACCACATGAGAACTCTTGAGTTTTCCTCTGTCGGTTACCAGAACACGTTTTTGTCAAGTCAGCTCTGAAGTGTCTCTAGAGACACAACATTTATTTAAACATATCAATGAAAGGGTAATATAGATGGGGATTATAGGAAGGGTTTTGCTTTTCTACTGGTGGTTCAGGCTGTGGATAACCGCTTGTCAGAGTTTATTGGTGGATGCTGTTGTCTCTATATGGATTTGTATCACAATTGCTTCACTCCCCTCTCATCCCCCCCAATATTAACTTTAAAATTACTCAAGAAATTCTGTTGGCGAGGGGCGCGGAGGTGGTGGCATGGCAGGGTTTGCTCAGACATGAAAACAAAGCCCCTGACGGAGGTTTGCTGTTGACCTCCCATCCGTGCTCATCTGTCCTGTGCCTTGGCTCGCCCTCGGGTGGGACAGGGATGCTGGGGGAGCAGAGCAGGAGTTGGGGAACAGGGAAGGGATGGACGAGGTGTATCCAAAATAGCAGTTGTGTTCGCAGTGAAGACCCACCAGCAAAGCGCGTAAAGCTGTAAAACCACTGCTTCCTTTCGTACAGTCAGACATGGGCTTAACTGTGGTCTTGAATTAGACTCAGAACTGAGAGCCAGGAGGGATGGAGGTAGGAGCATGGAGAAAAGAGTGGGAAGAGGTCAGGTAGAGGGGGATAGGGAGCGGAGGTGGCATACACCGGCGGGGATGTGCCGCAGCACCTTGAGGTGGGATCGGAAGTTGGTTGGCGACTTGTCCCTGCCATCATGCAGCTAACCAACGTTTTGTCGTCCCCTCTGCCCCCACTCTAGGATTTCTGTCCCTGAGTCATGGCAGACAGAAGACCAGAGAAGTCATGTGAACAAGCATGTGAATCCCTTAAGCAGCAGGATTATGAAGTGGCAGTGAAGCATTGCACAGAGGCACTCCTTTCCCTCAGCCAGTACCCCCCAGCTCACCTCCCGGAGGCATGCCAGGCAGAAATCGACCGCATCAAAATCGAGACTCTTCTGTATAGAATTGCTTCCTTTTTACAACTTGTGAGTGTGACTCTTTCATAGTATCTAGCGAACTGGAAAGAACAATCGAGTATCTTGTGCCATCAGGATTTAAGTAAAATTCAGCATTTGCCTGTAGTTGGCATGTTGGTTTGCCACAGAATTCTTCTTGCTAGAACATGTTTGAGGATTCTGTCATGTAGTTTTCTCCGATCTGTTTATTTTTCAAGATTGGGACCTCTAAATAGTTTGGGTCTGAATCACAGTTCCCTAAAAGGATGGAGAAAAATAAAATAAAATAAATATATATAAACACAACAAAAACCCAACAGCTGTAAATACATTCCAGGAAGGAAAAATAACTGGTTTTAGAGTATTACTTTATGTTCATATAATTATGCTGAATTACGTACCAAATTACCTTATCTTTAAAGAGCATTAAATTCAGGTTACAACTCTAGATGTTCAAAAAAAACATTAAGAAACACCAGAATTCAGGCAACCAGTTCATACTTAATTTAGCTGCCTTTGCATAGCCTAACAGTAGTCTTTTAATATTTGATCACATACTAGCTTTCCATTGCTAGGCTAGAGCATGTCTGGTGAAAGATGTAACTTTTAGTCTCCGGCAGGTTTTTAATAGAAATGTGAGAACTGTGAGCTTTGTGAAGTTTTGTAAAGTCAAGGCAAGAAGCATATCCCTGAATTTTAGGTGAATCCATTAACCAAAAACATTACCTTCCTTGAATGCTCTAGAGTGCTACAGCTCCTTAAAGGAAAGGATGTTAGAGTGATTAATGTGATTTAACCTACATTTTTCCTTACCCTTCTGTTTTGAGAACGTTATCACAAGTTTACAGGGCCTTCTCCACCCTGAATCTTCACATACTATGGGTATGAACAATTCCATCCCATATGGTGAAGTGTGGCCAAGTTGTAAGACCTCTCTGGGCAGCTTTAAATGAAGTCATGCCCATCTGATTAGGCAGCATTTTTAAACTTTCTTTACTAGACAGCTGCTGAATTTGACTATTCTGTGTGCAAAATGAGAATTGGAAAACTTTGTAAATTAAAATGTGACCTATAGTATAGCTCCTCGGGGGAAAATTCAGTAATAACTAAGGTGTTTTTTTAAATTGGAAGTTGTGTTACTACAGATTGACTTCTCAAAATTATTTACATAGGGTAAGATACAGTTAGAGGCTTAGCAGTTCTGCATTTCTGACCTGGATGCCTCTGAAAATGTTATGAGGCACTTCTCTGAATGTTCAACATAGTGAAATTTGTTGCAGTAAGCCGTTAGGGGCTTTGGAAAATTCTTGTAATCAAAATCTTTTCATTAAAGACTTGGATTACATAGATACTTAAAGACTCTTTTCTTAAAAAATCTTAATTTTCCTTCTTATTTTTACTAAAAGAAGTATTGTTTTAAATCACCATTGATAAGACAGAGTAAAGTAAAGTATACCTTACAAATGCCAACAGTGTACTAGTACGACAGTGTACTAGTAAAAAACAGTGTCTAGAAAGAAAATTTTTATATTTTTTCCTAGGTGTTGTGAACCACCTACAAAATACATACATAAGCATATACCTTTGCACATTCATGTACCTCTTTTAGAATGTCCAAATGCTGAGAATTTGAGGAAAAGGTCAGCTTTCTAAGAATTCATTATATTTTATTTGACATGTGACTGATGTTCTTTACATGTTCTACCCTGGAAAAAATCGAGGTAATGGGTTCTTAAAAGTTTTAAGAAACTTCTAGCTGAAGCATGTAGTTGTTTGTGCTAACTGGAATAATGCTATTTTTAAACTTTTCGTGTTTTACCTTTCAGAAAAAGTATGGGCAAGCAGATGAAGACTGTAGGCATGGTATGCTTCTTTCTTTCTTTTATTCCTTAGTGTTTTAAATTACAGTCAGTTGTCTGAATTTTAAAATCTGGTGCCCAGATTTGTTAGTTTGCTAACAATGGATGTTTTGCTAGTTTAAAATTGTGTATCTGTTTTATAATACTTTTTTTCTACTTTATTTTTTTAAGGAGATCTCACAATTTTGTAACTTATGTTCAAGTACCAGAACTAAAATACAGCTGCCTTTGGCATAAGGGTACCGTTTGGCCAATAGATATTTTAGCGTACAGATATAGGACAGATTGATAGTGTTTGGATTTTTAGGGTGGTAAAGCCAACTGCTTGTTCCATCTTCCTTCCTAGGGGCATTGGTTGATATTTAGGTTTGTATTTCAGGTGCTGATATGGGGGGAGGAGGAGAAGGAATGATGTACTTACATCATATATGTGCTTACATACATGCTATTAAAGGTTCCAAATGTGTGGCAATGTCACGTTTAAGTTGTGTCTTCCATGTTATGATGCCTTGTTTAATTGGGGTATTTTTAAAGGAATTAACCTTGCTAATATTTTGTAACTGATTTATAGTGAAAGTGACTCAATACTTAGTGAGGACTCTGCTGAGTTTGGTAAACATTGGGTCAGAATTTATCAGTTAGATTTGGAAGGAAAAGCGGGGCAGATCCCACCTTTCAGTTTTTATTTCCTTAACTATTCACAAATTTTAAAGGAAATTTCCTGAAGCCACAGTTCTGTTGCATGGACTGTGTGATTACTCTTGTGACATTCCTGCACTAGCAGTGAAAGCCTTTACACTGTGGTGGTTTTCTGTTTGTTTGCTTGTTTTGTTTTTAAGTGCATTTGTTTTCGCTGATGCTAAGTCATAGGCTGTGGAGTTTGTGGGGGTCTGCAGACTGCTTATGATGGTTCACAAAGCATAAGTAGGAAAAGTAAATGTAATTTCAGTAGGTGTAATTTTCCCCCATAGAAAACATTTAAACAAATTTTAAAAGGCTGAACATCGCTTAATCAATGCCATTCCTAAAATAGGTTTGTTGTCTTTAAAGCTGCTTCTTGTTCTAGCTGTTGATATGTGCCAAGGGTGCAATATCCTGACTAACCTCACAGTTGTCTTTTATGGTGGCAAATAAAAGTCGGAGAGAGACATATGGGAAGATGAATGGTGGTTAAAGGAGGTAGGAAGTGGGATTCTGTTTAATGAATAGTGTTCTCATTGAGGAGATCTGATGGGTTTGTCATAAGGGTAGCTGACATTCATCCGTGGAGCCTTTTTCTTCTCTTGGCATGTGTGTCAGAAGTCAGTATCTCAAAGGAACAGTAGCATTAACTGTATTTTTTCTTTCTTTTGCTGGATGCACGTAGAAGTGAGTGGAATAGGAACACCAATCTCTACTTTTTTAATCTGAAAAAAGTAGAGAAATTGGCTTTCAAATGTATATGAGCAACAACGAATTGTTACCAGTGTGATGTTAATTTCCTTAATTCATCCCAGCATGTTCTGCACTTATTTTTTCCAGATCTAAAACTGAAGACATTTGTCAGCTTCACACCATATTATTTCCCTATAAAAAGTGTGGTTGTGTATTTATGTACTGGTTAAATAAAAAATTAACAATTTGATTGGGGTTTCCTGTGTTGTGCTGTTATTGATTGTAGCCCAGCATTTGATGAGTATCTGTATTGTTTATGATCCTGAAAGTTCTTGGGTTTAGTTTTCTTTGAAATATCCTTGGGAAGAAAGAAGCTTAATATGGACTAACTGTGTTTCCTTGATGCTTACAATTTTTTTTAAAGAGAATGTTTTTATTCAAGCTGCTGTCCCATCTTCTTACAAGCCTTGATGTGTTGCATTCCTGTGACTATTTTATTTTAACCTTGAACGATAAATACATTTTGGAATAAATTGAGAAATACATGTTCCTTAGTGCTTGCACTGTTGTAAGGAATGATGACAACTTAGAATCTGTTAAATTATTCCACAAATCTCTTAACAAAATAAATTAGTTTGTGTGTTGTAACTTTTTATATGCAACTGCATGTTTTAACTTGGTAGTACTGGGTGGTTAATGCTACGAAATGTCATAATTGGACATCTAGTCTTTGAGGTTAAAATAGCAAACTGCCCAACATGCTAAAGCTATTTCTGGTGCTGCTGCTTCTGATTTGGGAAGCAAGCTCTATTTTGGGAACTGTGGTCAGTATCATCAGAGTGGTGAATTCAGAGTAATCTTTGTGGCGCTTTGTAAACAGCATTTAGTTACCATTTCGATTTGAAGGGATGTCTGGTTGTTTTTATGTGTTTTTGTGTAACTATGTTTTTTTCTGTTGTTTCATGAGATTTTTTTTGTTGATGACACGAGGTCTGTTGAGTGAGGAGTTTGATTTATTCTAAAATGTAATGCTGAAGATGTGTTGGATGTAAGATTCCTGTTAGTACTAAAACAAGCTGTTTGCATCGAAGGTCTGCATGAGTAGCAGTGTAAACACAGATGTTGATGTTGCCTGCAATAACACTAATACATATTTTAATTGTTTAATTTTAAACAACTGTCCCAGGCTCCTTTTCAACTCACATGCGTAACTTTACTAGCCTTTTAGTTGCTCAGAAAGGCACTGCTTTTTCTGGACAGTTAATACACATGATTAAGTGTTATGCCTCCTTGTCTGAAGCCCGACTGTATCATGAAATAAATCCTTTCACTATTGGAAGTGTCAGTGAAAGTGTCTGTTTGGCTAGCTATCTGATCCAGTGCTAGAAAACATTAGGAAAGTTTTCTGTTACATGGAGCTTGTAAACTTCTGGACTCAAACAATCGTTCCTATATCCTGCACTTTACAGCATAAGTGAATAAAAGCCCTTTTAAAGTAACAGGAATTGACCACGAGGAGGTTAGCTATATTTGGAAACTACAGGGCATGCTTTTTGTGAGCATGAATGGATCTTCCTGAGCATGTTTGTGTTACTGAAAGGTTGTTGGTTGCTGGTTGTTTTTTTTGTACCCTTTCTGTGAAGAGGAGGTCCTTTGTGTCTGCGTCAGATATTTGAATTTACCATTCCCATATTTAATTTTTGTCTATTTTAGCATGTAAACCTTACAACCTTTTTTTTTAAGCTCATGTGCAACGTTTCTTAGATGGTGTGAGACAAGTTTCAAATTAATATTAGGCATGAGTAAGTAATGCTTCCTTTCCATCCAAGCTGTGTCTTTCACAGAAGCCACGGACTTAACTCAAATTTCAGACGTTATTTTCATGTTAAAGGTGAAGGAAAGCTGTAGGCTTTATTTAAATGCATGCTGTGATGAATCTAATACTTGCTGATTTGTGTTGCAGTGCTGGGAGAGGGGCTGGCCAAGGGAGATGGATCTTTCCGTGCAGTGCTCTGCTGCATGCATCTTAAAGGGAAGCTGCAAATTGTGTCTAATGTTCTTTCCAAATCACTGATGGGTGAATCACTGGTAAGTGTGTTTGCTGTAAGCTATGGAACTTAGAAAGCAGTTTTCTGTTTCCTTTTTTCTTTTGGATGTATTTAATAACAAACTTCTGAACATGTGTTTGACTGACAGGTTGCAACAAAAATGTTTTTTTATTGAAAAGACAAAGATAAGTCCATGGGCATGCATATTTAATAAGGATACCGTTGTTGCATTGCCAGTGTTTTGGAGTTGGTACAAATTTTGAAAAGTTTTTTTGGTTGTTGGCTCTGAATCATGAAGAAATGCAAAATAATTTGTGTATTTGGGCAATGTAAACTTCAAACTTTTATTTTGTTTGGATTGCACCTGACACGATTTTGTGTGCGCTTAATAACTTCAGCCTTTGAAGCAGAAAGAATATTGCTAGGATTATTAAATAGGTAGCTCACAATAAGTTGTAAGAAAAAGAAAAGCTTATCAGGGATTAAAAACAAAGAAAACAAGAAAGCCTTGCATTTCAAGACAAGAGGAAGGTTGGAGTTTAAAGCTTCTATGTTACCTTTACAAGCTTTGACAGTTCAAGGATGTTCTTAACCCCATACATGTAATTAACAGTTTTGACTCCTGTGTGACTACTCACATGGGGAAAAGTAAGGACATATGTAAGTCTCCAAAGGATAATATCCTTTTAATTTCTGTAATGTAGGTTAAATAATAAGCAGTTCTTCGCCATGAACTGCTGGTGGTGCTAAATCCAAAAAAATGGTCATAGCACAGCCAAGAGCAACTCCTGTCAGACTGAGGAATGTGGAAGTGACATCAGAAATTGTAGGAGAGCCCATTACCTTGAAATGGGATGTTGGGAAGTAAAAGCGGGGAGAATGAGTTTGCTTTTGAGGTGTATCAATGCATAAATGTTGCCTTGTAATTACACATTGCTAAGTGATTAAAGATCTAGCATGTTCAGTATTAGTTAAACGCAACTTGTATTTTTTTCTGTACGTTACAGGAGTTGTGTTGCTGCTTCATAAGTTATACAGAATCAATTTCCTGATGAGATACTTATGAATTATCTTTTTTTCCTGTAAAAAATATTAATTGAGCCAAAAGATACAGAAACACTGAATGATTGTGCAGTTCAGTAATTAGATATTCACCTAGAAAAGGACCTGAAATGAGCTGAAATTGTCTTGGTGCTTAACTTAATCAGTGGGGTGATTCTGAGGGAGTGTTCTGTTTGTCTGTCCAGAATACATCCTGATTTTTTTTCTTCTCTTTCTCCATCCCCTGCTGGTAGTTATTTTTATGTAAATAAAAGATTTTCCTCTGTCTGGCTGCTGTTTTCTAATGAAAAAAAAAGTTTCATTGAAAAATTGCTGGCAAGATCAAAGGAAACTTGCCTTCAGAAAAAAAAATATCAGTAAACTAGCCAAAAGTTCCTTATCGTAGGAAATGTGCGGTGTTGCACAGGCTTGTTTTGAGCTATTGTTGTGTAAAGAAAGGTATCTTCATATATAATTCCAGAGTTTTTTCCCAAAGCAAAACTTAAGAAGTTTTTACAACCTTTAGGTCATTAGACGCTGTTTTCAGTGGGAATATTAAAATCGGAAACTAACTTACTGACTTCTGTCAGTGTGTGAGAGGAGAAATGAAACAAAGTTTTGGAATGAATTTATTGAAGAGCTGGAATCCATCCAGTTTCCTCCCCAGTGACTTAAGAAAATGATTCTTGGTAACTTTATTTATGCATTAATACATTTAAGCTCAGCACGTTCAGTTTGCAACCTTTCTGCTGAAGAAGTGAAAAATCACTTTGAAAAAAACCTGAGTGTGTGAATTTTTAAGTGTATAAATTTTCAGTAATTTTTGCTGCTCAGTAGCACCACAGTCAAAACGTGGAGAAATCTAGCACATGCAGTGGGACTTGATTAAAGTCTTGCATGAGTTTTTGAAATAAAAACACAGATCTAGATTCTTTTCTTCCAAGTTTTGCCTTATATGAGTATGAAATTGTTGCACACTAGCTATCTATTTCAGCTAAATTGACTTTTGAAAGAACTTAATTCAGATGTGCTTGGGTCTGCAGTTATTTTTCATTACATGGCTTATCTTTGCTTTTTAGTAAAAGCTCTGAAAACGACCCAGTCTACATCAGAGCAGAGTTATGAAACAGTAGAAATCGATAATCTGTGAAATACATCCTTAAGAAGAAGTGAATCCATTGCTGCACCGGCAGTGACAGTTCAGTTTATCGATTCCTTCAGAGATGAAGTGTTTCAGTAACTGCAGCACATGGCTGATGTATAGTGCTTTTTGTCAGTAGCTTATGAAGTGCTGTGTAAAGGCAGGCACTACTACTATCAACATTTTGCAGATGGAAAACTGAGGCATAGAGATGTGAAGTGACTTGCTTAAGGTCACCCAGCAAGCTGGCAGCTAAAAGTATAGATGTAGAGCATAGAGACCCTGTCCATCGGGCTATCATGCCCCCACGGCTGCCTCGTGTGCAGAGTATTGCTCTGGAGGATAGCATTTAATAAGCATTGTAGCTATTAATACTTGTTTTGGGTGGTAGCCAAACTTCGTAAGAGTTTTTTTTTTTTTTTTCTTTTTTTCCAAATTGTTCTGCATATGCTTGTCCTATGTTGATATTCGCTGCAAATCTGGTGCTGTGTTTGGCCAGGGTAAAATTCACCTTTTTCACCGTAGTGTTTGCTCAGTGTTATGTAGTAGTATGTCATTTAAAACTGTGTACTGTAAATCAAATTCATGTTTCCTTGTTGCCCTTCTCCTTGGTGGTGGAAATGAACTTTCTTGCTGTTGTTTAATATATGTGAAAGTTTGAGGTTGATAAATTAATGTTCTTTCTTCCTCCCCTTCTCCCCCCAGAACGGGATGGTAACTAAAGATCTGACACGACTGAAAACACTTCTTGCAGAAACAGAGGTAATAATGAGCACTTTATTGGAAAATAATGAGTAGTAGCAGATGCAGCTGAAAAGCTTGTTTTGATGTGTCCTGGGAGACTGGGGCTTGCTGTGAACATACTGGTTCAGATCTGTTGTTTCCACTGGTGTGTTGGTCTTTACCACCTACCTTTTCAGCTGCCTTTCATCCCAGTTTTGCATGATACATGAGAAAATAGTGAAACATGCTGATAGGTTGAAGTAGTGAGTAGAAAGAATTCAAAGCATTTAACGTATATTATTTAGGTATTGTCTTTTTCTCATTGGTTTGGGTTTTAATGTAAATTGAAAGATGAAAGACATCTCAGTACCGCTTAGGCTTCTGACCTTTTAAATTTTGATTGCAGTCCATGTTAAAATGATCACAGAGTGGAACCCTCTAAAATTTTATTTTAAAGATGAGTGGACTCAGTGTTCCTGTCAGAATCCTTTTATCAATGGTAGCAATTTAATAGTTAGGAAATATTTTTGTAACTAGAAGTGATGTCAGACTTCTGAATGCTTTTTATTGATTGTTCTGAAACACGTTTTTGAAAGCAAAGAAGCCAAAGTTGTTCTTATTGATGAAATTGTTTTGTGCTTCTTTACAATTTTTTTTTTTTAATAATTGTAGGCAGCTGGTAAAGTACCATCAGGATATCATGTAGAAGATTTAGAAGAAGGTATGTAAATCATTTCTAAAGCTGCTTCATCTTGTGGTGAGAAGACTTGAAGATTCTTGAATGTTTAGCACTGGATAACAGTCAGAAAGGAGAAAGCAGGCTTGACTGTTTATCTCGATGAACTCTGGGGACAGAGGTAGAATTTGTGTTCAAATCGTTTGAATTTGAAGGCAAAAGTTTCTATTTATTGGTCAAAGTGTTGTAACAGAGCTTGCTTCATTCTGCAAAATCTTTGAAACTTGCCTTCATACCCTTTAATTCTTTGTTCTGAATTAATTTGTTAGGGAGTAGACTTTTTTTTGGTGGATGTTTTTTCTTGTGAAAACAGTTTGGGTTCATGTTTAAAGACATGGTTCCCTGGACAGTTACTATCAGACTCATAAATACTTGGCTATTGGACAAGTAACCTGACTCTTGACTACCCCGCAGGGTCCCGGGATGGCTGGCAGTTCCGCCCTCCACCCAGAGGAGTCACAAGCAGTGAAGAATATACACTATGTAAAAGGTAAATTGAATGCTTTATACCAACATTCTCTAAGGCATCACAACACTTCCTCTTTATTAAGCTGCTAACAGAATGATTAGGAGGTTAGGAGCATGAAGGTACTTGTTAGAACAGGAGTTGATTAATTCACAGGTTTTTGGATGGGTCAGTAGATGCAGAGGCACCTCATTTCTTCTGTAAAATGAAATCACTCGCTCTGTTGTCATAGGAGTAGTTTGAGCAACATTTTTCTAGTGACAAGGCAGTATCTTTCTCCCCTCCCTTTTCTAATTTGTATAATTTCAGAGATGTGACAAGTTCACTTCCACAGACAGCATCGTTAGCAGGCTGAAGCACAGTGAAGTGTACTTTGACAGTAGATAGGGTGCATGCTTTTGGAGAAGTAGGATGAGTAGATGAGGTCTATCTTCAGATAAAAAAAAATGTTTGCAGTTTCCCTCCAGATCTCATTATGTCCATTTTGCCTAAATTCGTATATGTAGAGGTGAATTGTCTTGCTGAAAGTCCAAGTGCTTGTGCTTGTATTGAAGTTTCTTCTCCTTCTCTTTTTCAGTCCACTAGTCAAATTTTCCTGTGGTTTATATTGATAACACAGTATTACTTACATAAGTAGTTACAGTTAATACATACGGTGAAAAACAATTATTGTGCACTTCATTCTGCCATATCTGTAACTTATACCTTATTATCAACGTGGGTAGCAATCTGACTTGCTTTTTAGTTGATGCAACTGAATCTGCTGAAATTGGGTGTGATTTTCTAGAGTTGCTAAATCCTGCCAGCTGTTGACTTTTAGCAGATCTTATGCATAATTGACATTTAAAAAAAAATATATAAAAAATTCATGATGACTGTCTGAGCAGCATCCATACTGTGTTTTCAACCTCTGCTCTGAAACATTTTTCCACGAAAGCTGTGATTAGCTTTACTGGTTACCTTCTTATGCACACTACTTATGTTTACAGTGAGAAGGATGTGCTTTTACTCAGCAAATCCGGATGAACAGTAGCATTCCAACCATGGATTAAATATTTTAGCTTCCTTATAAGGGGGCAGTTACAAGTACTGAATATGGATTTTTTGAAGTTGGGGTTTATTTTTCCCCTGTGTGTCATAAAGCAGTAGGAGTACATCGTATTTATTCTGGATAATGAAGTTACAGAATTGCAGCTGTACTAAATAAGAAACTAAGCATTTAGGGGAAAACAAAGTGTCTATTAACACTGAAAATTTGGAAAATTTGCATAATGATGACAATTTTTTAAGGTAATATGCTTTCTTATTAAATAATGAAAAGGAAAAACATTTTAAAGTCTGCTGGATAGCTAATAAGAACAGGTCAACAATTTATTTTATGCTTGTGCTCCATTTACTTTGGGGCATAAAGATCATAATTGTACTTTAGCATTTTAATACATCAATGCAGTGCTGAATTTGAAAATGTGCAATACAACATTGAAACTGACTACCAAGAAAAATATTTTAATTTAAAATATATTAAGCAACATAGCTTGAGAACACCTCTAGTAATAACATAGTATATATCACGCTTATTTTATTTGCCATTTGGGTGCTTAAACCTTTAAATAGTTACACCATTCCTTTAAGAAATGTGTATGCTAAACCAAATTACAATCAATGATACAAGTGTGTCCTGGTTATCCAAGTATTTTTGCTGCAAGGTTTTCATGTCATAGTCAGGTATTATTTGTTTTTGTCAGATAGCTCAAAGTCGCGTTCTAATTCACATTATATTTTACATTACATAATAATGTTTACTGTGGAAAGGTTATTCAGTCACTGATGATGTTCAGCTATGTTCTTTGATGTGGGGTGCTCACTTTTGTATTCATTTAGTCTTGGAGTCTTGGTCCTTTTGCTTTTGCAGTAAATCATCAGTGTAGGAAGAGGTTCTTAATATAAGTATATATATTGGTGTCTGTGTGAAATTCAAATATAGTTGCGTTTACAGACTTCCCATCAATTTAATATCTTGACAGAGATCAGGATTCCTGACTTTATTTATTATAAATGTGATGCTTACATTAACACGCAAACCAAAACCCTACTGGCCTGGTCTGTATCTCCAATGCTTCCTGAGTACCTTACGTAAAACAAAGCAAAACAGAAGAAAACAAACAAAAGAACATTTTGTTATTTGTTTTGCAATCTGTTTTTTAAGGGCTTCACTTTTGAAGAATGATGAAAGTGCAGATACTGCCTTGTGTTTTTTAAATTTCATGCAGCCTCTAATTGTAAAAAGTAGTTCATAAGTTATATAGGCGTTTAAGTAATAGTTGGCCCACATTTGCAATAAATTCTGAGAATCTGAGAACTAGAATGCTTAAATTGTGCATAGACATTAGGAATATTGTTAATTTTGATGCAACAGCATGTGTTATTACATGAAAAATGGACTTTTTTTTAACAAATCCAGAACCTCTTTAAGGAGTAGATCTTCTAGACTCATGCACTCTTCACCAAGAGGATTAAAACCTTTTCCTTGAGAGATCATTTCTGTGTAGGTGTATTTAATAGAAAAGACCACGTGATGTCACTGTTGCTCTGGGAAAAACTGCTGAATGAGCACTTAACAGCTAATAGCATTAACTATTGGAGGCAATTATGCTGTATCTTCCCTTATTACAGCATTTTATTCACGTTAATACAGTGCCTAGCAATTTCAGGGATGGTCCATGATCTCATCATTTTAATTGCTGTACAAGCACTTGATTATTTTTCTTTGAAGCTGGAAATTTCGTGAGAAGACTTGTGTCCCCATATGTTTCAAAGAAATTTGATATACTTTACTTAGCAGTAAGAGAGGCTGCTGCCTCTCTTACAAAAAGCTGTGTACATTTATATATTTCCAAATTAGTTCCCATGGACTAGAACTGCCTTTAGTTCAGAGAGAGACTTCAAGAATGTCCTTCTGGCTTTAAAAGTAAAATCTTGATAAATTTCGTTTTTTAATTGGAGACCAAAACATTCAAGGCATAATCGTTTTTCCTATTTTATGTAGATTTTTAGAGCAAGGGATCTGCAGGTACGGTGCACAGTGTACTTCAGCACATTCCCAGGAAGAGCTAACAGAATGGCAAAAACGATATGCTTCCCGCTTGATCAGATTAAAACAGCAGAAGGAAAACAAACAGTGTTCGGGCAGTTATATGGAAACCTTGATTGAGAAATGGATGAATTCGTTATCTCCTGAGAAAGTGGTAAGAAAATATACTACTTCCCTATGTGTTCATATTTAAAACTAACAGATGAGCCTGTTTTTGGCCCTTACTATCAGAGCTGGTCGAATTACTCATTACCAAGAAATTGTCAAACCAATTTGCTCCCCTTTCCGTCCTGCCCTGTGTCTTCTTGCAAAGATACCAGAGACTTGGTCTGATTTCTGCAAATGTACTTATTCTTTTCAGGAATTCAAGGAAGAGTTTGTGAATTACAGCTTGTGGATTAATCAGTGTTCATTTTGCATATGTATTATTCCCAGTGCAGGATGAGTCAGCCAAGTCTCATGGTATTGTTTCTGTTCTTTGACTGGATAGCAAAACTTTTTAAACCAGAGAACAGTAAATGGTGAAGCTTTCATGACTTACTGGACAATACTGTTTGTGCATGGCTCCTTTTTCTTTGCCTGTAGCCACAGGCACTTTTATGAAGAACAGCCAATCCCCAATGTTCAAAAAAGTTTGAATCCTGAAGAGCGAGGGGTATGGCTATGGTCAAACTCAGCAGCTGTTGGGAATTCCAAATAATGTTTTTGCGACATTCGACCAGCTCTACTTACCACTGACCCTAAGGAGTTTTCGGTCCATCTATTGTTGATTAAAGTCTGGGAAGAGTGGACTTCCTGCAAAATGGATTAATGAGTAGAAAGCCTCATTCTAGTTTCCTGGTGTCTCTAGAATTCTCATTGATGTCATTGAAATCTGGGGTCTTCTGGAAATAGTCTTTGGGCCTCATTGCATCAGATCCTTCTTTCCATATGAAATCATGTTCTATTTTAAACATCTACAACTAAGTTGGATTTTGAAAATTAAGTCCTGTGGTTAATTGTCCATAAATGGTTGTACTCTTTTCTTACATAGTATGATCTAGTGGATTTGTATTGCTTATCTCTGAAGTAGCACATATTTTATTTAATTCCAACACAGGACTTGCATCAATCCTGCACAATCTGGGAGGCCATTCTTTTTACGTTGTTCAAAAATACCTTTTCCTAAATGCTTTTACTCTGGTATTGTCTGTAGAAGTTTAATATTATCTTCTTTTTCTTTTAATCTAGCTTAGTGAAAGTATAGAAGGAGTGAGAGTAGAACATAATCCTGAGCTATCAGTAACTGTTACCACCAAAAAGTCTCATCAGATGTGGACATTTGCTCTTACTTGTAAGGTAGGATAACTTATCTTTTGACATTGAGTCGATAATAAAAGTTAGAATGTGGTCCATAGGCTTTTGTGATTAGATTGCATAATACTTCTTTTTAAAATAAAACAATTCCCTAGCACCATTCCTTCTCCAACAGCCCTGGCGATTATGTATCGAGTGCCCTGATTTCTGGGAAGCAGGCAGTTCTTGTACCTGCTTTATCAAGTTGAGAATTCTTATAAGCTCTTATTGTCTGATTGCGAATGAACATATTCCTGAAATAATCTTGGTTTTTCAGCACACTTTACTTCAACCCTTGCATTTTCTTTATAGCCTGCAAGAATGCTGTATCGAGTGGCATTGCTTTATGATGCCCATCGTCCACATTTCAGTATCGTTGCAATATCTGCTGGAGACAGCACTACCCAGGTATCACAAGAAGTTCCAGAAAACTGTCAGGAATGGATAGGAGGAAAGATGGTCCAGAATGGAATAGATCATTATATATACAAAGTCAGTATAGCCTTTAACACAGAAATCTTTGGAACTTTTCGCCAAACTGTTGTGTTTGATTTTGGATTAGAACCAGTCCTCATGCAACGAGTAATGATTGATGCTGCTTCAACTGAAGGTAATGTATGAAAAAAAAAAAATTTGAATAATGGAAACTTTTAATGTTTTTTTCATGTTTCTGGGCAGATCAGCATCTGTATTAACAGCTGTTGAACATCTATCACTATATGCTTTGTTCATCCTCACGGTTAGGAATATTAAGCGGTGGACAGAAGCTTCAGAATGTGTAAATTGGCTTGGGCTCAGGGGAGTTAGCTGCCTTATGACTGTTGCACCATGTACCAGGATTAATCTTGTCAAAATGCTAGGAATTTCTAGTTCAGTATGTGTCTGAAGGGCAGCACAGGAAGTTGAAGTATGTTTATGTTTTTATATGCATTCTTGGATTGATGAAAATGTTAAGCATGTAGAAGGTCAGTAGAAAGATGAAGCATTTCTGTGACAATTCATTGTTAATTAAGGAAGACTATCTGAGAGGTGTCGTTTTTTTTCTTGCAATGTCTGACTGGAGTTGTCAAAGGCAAGAGGCAAAGTTTAGGCTTGTAAATCAACTTGCTGTAACACCAATTTTGAAAATGCAAAGAAAATGTAACTTCTTTGTGTGTATTCAAGTTAAAAAAAAATGTTACTTTGCAAGTATTCTATTGGGTTACTTTGTAAGTATTCTATTGTTTATGAAATTGAGCTGTGCCTCTCACTTACAAAGTAACTTCTTTGTCAACTACTGTAATAACTGTTATCAGAAAGATGTCGATGAATTGAAAGATGTTGAAGAAGTACAGAAAAGAAGGAAGCAATTTGACTTATGGCAAAAGATTAAGAGAGCTAAATATAAGTCACTGTGTCACTTGGCAACAGGCAAGAAAGTGGGATAGAGTATGGTAATTTTCTATGAAGATTTCAGGAAGAAAAACACCAAAAGAACAGAATTCTAGCACTAGGGTGTAAGCAGGAAGAAGGAAAAAATTGAAGGAAAAAGAAAGATAAAACAAAGCAACAGATTTTTATTCGTGGTATTTATTTACACATGAGAGGTTAATGTTTCCAACATTAATTAAAAGAAACTGAATAGCAAATGCCAAACTCATGAACTGACATGACATGGTATAACGTTGGTGTCACAGTGTTTTTGTTGTGTTAGTAGATATATTTTGGGTGGCTGTAGACAATGTTTGGTCTTCTGCTGCTTGTTTAACCTACAAGGTACCTGAATTGAGCGTGTACTGAAAAATTAATTTCCTAACTTTAATTTTCTAACTTAATATCATGTTAGGTTACATTTCCAACGTTGTGCCTAGCAAACTAATTTTACACACACAATACAGATATCTGCAGAATGCACATATGGTGCTACAGATTTTTTATTTTTAAAGGCTTTCAAAATGCTGCAAATGCAAAGACTTCTTGCTGCCTATTTCATTGACTTGTTTTTGTTACCTTCTTAATTTCATATTACATTTTGTAAAGTTCTTCATAACGTTATATTTTCAAAAAGAGATGATGCAGTTAGGCTTTACAAGCACATTGTGATGGCAAATCCTGCAAAGTTACTTGCAATTTTCTATTAAAATTGCTTTCCTTGTTTATCTGTATGCTTTCCATTTGCTAGCCATAGAATATTTTATTTTCTGGTTATGTATTTTCTCTATTTTATTTGAGAGCCTGCTTGTTCTCTGTGTACACCTGAAAAGTAGGGGTGATAAGTTTAGCAATGAATTTACTAAAACTGTTGTAGGCAAAAGAGAGAGTTACACTTGGTTCATTCTCTCTAATGGTATTGTTTTTAGTAGTGTGTGTTTGTTTTGAAAACAGAGAGAGCTTGAACTGACTTCCTTTCCCTGTTACGTCTCCATATCCAGATCTTGAATACTTGATGCATGCACGGCAACAGCTACTAACCACAGCTAAGCGTTGGGATTCTACTTCTAAGACTATTGTAGAATTTGAGCCTAATGAAACTACTGAATTGGAGAAGAGCCTTCTTACCAGATACCAAATCCCTCTCTCTGCTGACCAGCTATTTACACAATCTGTCCTGGACAAATCATTGACCAAGACCAACTATCAGTCACGGTTGCATGACCTCCTTTATATTGAGGAAATAGCACAGTATAAGGAAGTTAGCAAGTAAGTAATACATTTATAAAATTATATCTTACATACTTGGTACTGTCCTATTAAAATGATGATGATGATGTTTTTTGTTTTTTTTTTAAATTAAACTTACATGATAAGTTAAAATATTAAGTTTTCTTGTTTCTTAGAGATAAAGCTGAATATGAGTGTAAAAATAGAAACTTTAGATGAAAGAGACTAGCAGTTAATGAATATAATTTAATGATGCTCACTTAAAGCAAGTTATACATATCAGTTGGAGTCACTGAACAGCTGTTGCACAATGTTTTGCTAGTACCTGTAAAATAATTTTTGCTTGTAGGTTTTTTGTCTCTCTGTGAAAAAGAAATGCATCATTTTTTTTTTTTTTTTATTCCTTGGTAAAATCATTTATGGCAAAGTAATATATAAAATCTTTGTATACAAGTCATTCAGGGAGGTTTCTTCCTTTTTTCCTTTTTAAAATTCTTTTTAGAAAAAAGGTTGAATTGCACTTGGCTCAAACTCTGGTCTTGTGGTGAGGTGGCAGCTAACATTTTATTCTCTAAACAGGCTGAAAGCTAGCTTCTGAATAAAAGTTCCTAGTAAAAGGCATAGTAGACATTTCTTGTTTATGTATTACAGCCATTACCAGTTGTATTTCTAATGTTCATAAGGCAGAAAAATGGTACCATTTCTTTTTTGTATCTCAAATGAAGCACAGTACATTTGAACTCTGCTTTGTATCTTTCATCTCTGCTGTGTTCTGCTTTTGAGCTGGAATCTAACATAGAGAGGAATAATGCTTGAAGATTCCCCAGCATGCAGAAATGTTCTCCATCATACATATTTATAATCACTTTTCTAAGGCTTTTTAAAACAAAAGTGGGTTTAAAGTAAACATTATGAAATATGATCCAAAAGTAGGCAGTATTTTTACACAGTGAATTTTCACATTAAGTATTACGCTTCTGTTCCTCATAGGAAAGCACACAGCAGCATGCCTATAGAAATGAAAGAATAAGGAGTGCATTCTGTGTAATGCTTCCCTTTTGGTTCACTGATAAGTTTTTGCTGCTCTTTTTCAATCTGGTAGATTAGTAAAAGTAAGTTTTAATAATGTTCTTGAAATCTTATGTTTTGATACTGCTGATGACAGAAATATTCTTTTGATCTTGTAGCTGACCCACTTTATTGCAGCAAGGCTCGAACTAACACACTTTCCGGATCCTCTGTGGCTGAGATCACACACATGCTATTCTCTAGTGAGGTGCCAGGGTTACAAGCCTAGAAGAGGGCCCAGAAATACAAATGCAAGTGGGTTGTAATACCTCTGAAGTGGTGTCATGAGTCAAAATGTTGATGAGCTGCTACTCTCTAATGGGTTTGTGTATGCATCTCATAAAAGCAGTGGAGTTGTCAACACGGTCTCTTCTGGCAGGACTGGAATAACATGAGTGTCTGCAGTTCACATTGAAGTGGATTGTTGTGTTTTAACAATGCTGCTGATGACTTCCTAGTTCCTGGGATAACATTGATTCAGACTTTGGGTCATCACCTGTATGAACATTAGTGAGTCTGTGATAATACATAGCAATGTAGAGCTCCCTCCACGCTTTCTGCTACCAGACTTGCAGAACAGATTTATCTTAAAGGCTGTGCAGTCTTATAATACTGGCTTTAATGGAAAATAAATTTGTTTTTATCATTACTATGTATTACAGTTTATCAATGCATAGGTAAATGTCATACTGCACACCTTGTCTGAACTGCAGATATAAATGTAAAATGAAATATGTTGAATTTGCTGTTAAGAAAATGTTATATGTGGCTTTGTTCAGAATAGCTTTACTTGCCATTTAGGAATTTATAGTCTGCATTGCCACTGGATGGATTTATGATATATCAAATATTTCTTTGATTTAATTTTGCAGTGCTTGGAGGAACATAAGTTCCTCCCAATAAAAATAAAATCTCAGTATAAAGACTGTTGGTTTTGTATAAACCTCACTGAAATCTTTTTTATTTTAATAAACCTTCAAAGCAAAGGTGAGGAATATATGGAAGAAGCAACTTTTGACTTTAAAATAAAATCCTTAGATGATTTTGTAGTTTAACAGCTTGCCAGAAGGTGTCAGCTTACTCACTGGAAATTGTTTGATAACCTGTAAACTTCTTATCTCCTTTAGCACAATAGAATCAGTTTAGTCATTTATAAAGACAATAATTTGTCTCAGCATGGCAGTACTACTGTTCTCCAGCAGGCTTCCACAAATCAGAATTTGGGATGGTACGTTTTTAGCAGCCTGGGGATTCGGTTTTAGGAAGTTTTTATGAGTATTTATAAAATAAATTCACAATGGCACATGATTGTATCTTAGTAACAATGCAGAGCTCTTGTTTATTCTGTGAAATCTAATCTATGCAATGTGGTAACAATTATCTGACTGTGGTTTGAGCTGTTTTAGGTGTTGCTGATTCACTGATGGGCGCTTCAGAATATTCTAGCACATTAATACACAAAGTTTTTTTTGTTTGTTTTGTTTTTAGCACATGTAGAAATTGGAAGGATTACACTTAAATCTTACATTTTCTATAACTGCATTCTTTTGAGTGATTGCTCCATGAGCTACAGTTAAAGCAACCTTTGCAGTTAGTGATGAACAGAAGGAATTCATGTTCAGTAGGATGACATCTGTTGCTTTTTCGGGGTGGAGGAATGTGAAATGTGCATCTGACTTAATTGCCCGTATTATGTAAAGAAGCAACTATTTCCACAAGGGGGCAAACTTGCAGTTGTTTTTTTTTCTGGAAGACTTATGATTTGGTAAATATGGCAAGATATATTCAATGTTTAAATTCCAACAGAGATGAAATGTTGGATTTCATTGTTACGGGCTTATTGTCCCTGATAGTACAGGTCTTAAACTATAACCATGAGTTCATTAGTTTAAAATATGAATTTTATGAAGATGAACAAATCAAATAAAACAGGGTGAGTATCATAAGAAAAATATTTTTTTCCAAGAAATTTTGTTTGTGAAAACCTTTGTCTTTTACTTCTTTCTGTAATTTGTCAGGAAAAAGTTGCTGATGATCGAACGTTAACAGGAGTGACAGATTTCTTTGTTGTTATTTTTAAAATCAGGTTGAAAAAATGTTTTTAAAAACAAGCCAGACACTCTAGGAGGAGATTACTGTGCATTGGTGAGAGGTCGATAAAAATCATGTGTGACATATGTGACTTTTTGAAAGTAGGAACTACTAGGAATGATTTTTTTTTTAAATCTCTGGTTATAGGATGAATTTGCTATTAAGAGGAATTCTTTGGATAGATGGCTTATGTGGCAGAGCCTGCAATGCCATTCCTTCATTTTAGATAAAAATGTTTCATTTTTACGCCCACATTGTGATTTTAAGGAAGCATTTTAATCAATCCATCTCAATTGTAGAAATAATACCATTTCCCTTTGTCAAGATGTAGATAACCTTTTTTGGTGTGTAACCTGGAAAAGATGCATGGGAATAAACAGGAATTTTATTCTGCTGTCTCTCCCTGAATACCTAATATATCAGGGAAAATAACATAATCTTATAAACTATTTAAATACAAAGTTTTGCTGCTTTGGAACATGCATAGCTTTTTTTTTTTTTTTTAAAAAAAAAAAAAAAAGCTTTGTTGAAGTTGATTCTTTTACCTTTGGCTGTACTTGTTTGTTTACCAGTTATATGCTCAGAATCTAAGGCAGTGAATCTTTTCTGATTGCATGAAATCTCCAAATCTGAGAGCATTTTTTCTGCACTGACTAGATGTTTTCTTACTTAGGTTCAACATAAAAGTGCAATTGCAGATTGTAGCAAGCTTCATGCTCACTGGGGTTTCTGGAGGTGCAAAATATGCCCAAAATGGACAACTTTTTGGACGCTTTAAGCTCACTGAAACGCTTTCAGAAGACACTTTGGCTGGACGGCTGGTGATGACCAAAGTCAATGCTGTTTATTTATTGCCTGTCACTAAAGAGAAATCAGCACAGACCCAAGGAACCAAAGAGAAGGTTTATGAAGCAGCTATTGAAGAGAAAACAAAAGATTATATCTTCTTGAGGGTATCCAGGGAATGCTGTGAAGAACTTAATCTTCGGGCAGATTGTGAAATGCAGGTAAGGCTGAGTGGAAGCTGTTTTGGCATGTTTGAGTTGTGTCTTTTTCAGCTCCACCCAAAGTAATTCCTAGAAGATATGGAAAGGAATTTTTCTATGCCTCATCATACAAAGAAAGTAGAGCACAGATGAAAATTTCAGATGGGTGAATTTTATTTATAAGTATGTGCATATACATCACCAGAGTCCTCAGGAACCTTTCCTTAATGAAGTCAAAGGAGGAAGTTTTCTATTGCTATGATTTTTTTTCTCCAATAAAAATCTCTGCTCCTCTTGATGTAGTCAACTATAGAACTCTCCCTGTGGTAATTTGTATCTTGGGCTCTTGATTTTGTATCTTCTCATTCTTGTGTTACTGTGATTTCCACTACACCTGTTCCTAGACCTGAGGTGAGATTAATTTTTAGTAAGATCTGTTGAGGCTATGAATGGGCCTTGTGCTGCCTTCTGAGACCATATCAAAACAAAAGGAATATTGTCCTTCAGTGGAAAATTTCTGAATTTACAGTATTTCTTTGATGAAGATGATGAAGGTTGTATAAATGGAGGCATGAGGAATATGAACAAATATTTTAATGATGCATATTCTTTGTTTCACAGTGGTGATACTTGCCTCCAAGGCTGTCTCTCCCTTGACACTTAAATATCTGTCTTGGAGGCATTTGGTCACAAAATGAAGAGTTCTAACACTTTTGCTGGAGAAAATTGTGTTGGCAGTAAGATGAAGATTTTGTGTACTTTACAGTTGACATGAAATGGGTGGGGATAAAATCTGTTTTTAAATGACATAGTGTAGTTAGTGCATGAGGCGTAAGTGGAAGTACACGTAAGGGAAGACGAAGCTTTAGTTAAGTTAAATACTTGCAGTCTTCCCACCCATTCCCTGCTTGTCTGCTATAGAACTTGTGATCAGCTTTGTTACTAAATTGTAATGACCTCAAATTAAGGTCACTGGAATTGCTAGAATTGAATGTATTTTCACCAAATAATTCTCTCCTCCCATTCATTTTGTTTTGGAGAAACATGCAAGAATAATAATGTCTTAATTTAATGTGGCTAATTGGCCTGGGAAGACTTATGTTCTTCTGGGCTCTTGGTTCTGTGTTTGTTTTCTTAAAACAATAATTAAACCTACTAATTGATTCTATCAAAAACTCCACTGGAATGCAAAATGAGCTGGGGCTTCAGTAACTGGCTTGTTTTCCTTGTAAAACTTAGCCTGAGGCGGCAAATCTATTCTCCATTAAAATTTGGGTCCTAAGTTTGTTTGTGAAATCATGCAGTACTTCATACATACATCAGTGAACTGGTGGTCAAATCCATAAGCAGTTACCTATATTTTAATGAATCACAATTGTAAAGGAAGTTTTTCTGATAAATTACTGCCTAAAGATGTGGAAAGGGATCCTTCAGGTTAGAACAGAGTGTATTACAATTCGGATGTGTAGGGTTTGTGTTGAAGATGGAAATCTTGCCATTGTCTCCAGTGCTTTTAGTAATCCCTATGAGATTCTGAAGAGCAATTTGGTCAACGTTTATTTTTGTATGTTTTGGGTAAACTAATGGTCTTATTTTCCTTTCTTCTTCTAACAATTCATCCTTGAAATTTCCTCCTAATTGACTTGGCTGTTGTCCTGTCTTACCTGTAATAAACACACAATTCTGGCTCTGATCAAGTGCACTGCTCCTAAAGGTGGGATGGAATAAACTGGTGCTTTAAAGCCCCTTGGCTGCTGCTCTTTTTGGTGACCAAACTAACATGAGACTGTTTTATTTTTGGAGTGGATACTCTGTTCTGTGTCGTCTTCTGTGAAACTGGCAATGGATTAACTTCCTTTCCCACTGTTTTCTTATTCTGGAATGTTTATTAAAGCAGGTTACATGCCTCTCCTACACAGATGGCCTCATTCAGTACTGTGCAACAGCAAATATAACTATGTGATTCAATCCGAACTGCATTAAAAACAAAACAAATCACAAGCTGTTAAAGAAAGTGGAGAATGCTGGTAGATAATATGAGGCATTTAATGCCAACCACCTTACTTGGACTCAAAGAAAAGGCCATTAAAATGTTACTCAGATGAGCATTATAGTTTGTCTGCATTTAAATTATTGCTCTAATACAGGGTGGTCTCTTGTCAGCCTTGGGTCTGTCTGAGCACAAACGTTTTTCCTCTTGCTTGGAAGCTTTTCCTAACATCTGCAGGATGCTGTCAGGCAGACGGATCGGCCCTGGGTAGGCATGGACAGGACACAGCATGGAAGGAAGCTCGGGGTCACCCTCAGGCACAAGCTGTCGCTGTTGTTCTTGGCAGGTGCTAAACTGCGCTGCTTTTAAAGGCCTGGGTCTTTCCTGAGGCACTGGTAGGCATAGGCTGGAACAGAGAGGGAAAAACTTCCTGAGCATTCATGTATGCTATTTAAAGAAAAAGTTTTCCTTGCAGTTACAGTAGTTAGAGTGAGCTCCAGGTCGTTGTACGGATCCAGTGCTGCCCTTTTCTTTAGTTACAGTTATACATGTTGCTGTAAAATGTGATAGTGAAGATGAATATTTAATGTCTTTATACCTGTGAGAGATGGGAAGTTAACGGCTACAATCTGTACTGATGCAAGCAGATGTTTATTTACAGCAAAGCTAGCATTGATTTTACATGCTGCATAATGGTGTGAACAGTGTGGTTAAATATACTAGAAAAAGGAAATGCTAAGAGCTGTGTTTTGCAAATACTATTGAAAGAGATGATTTTAGAGTGATGAAGATTACACGTGCACAAGAAGGCTTTTACAGGTCTGATTCCTGTGGCTGGAAGTGACATTTTGGGCAGGTAATGGGGCATTGGGTCCAGGCAGTACATCCATGGAGCGTGGAAAGTACTGGAAGGCTAAATGGCTCCGCCAGGGGAGGAGCTCATGAGAGAAGGTAACGTGGCTTGGAATGAGGCATGTTGTGGTAGTGCAGAGACGTTCTTGTCCGTACATGAAGAAAACTTATTTCAGTTGGCTGGGACTTTGAATTAAAGCCTTCACAGAAGCTGTTAGAAAAGACCGTTTACAAATATATTCTGTGTTTGTTGAGCTTTCTGACTGGTGGCAATAAATATCACGAGAGTCAAGTGTGATTAAGAAATAACGGCCTCTAATAGAGGAGGAAACAGGTCTGAGAGCAGGTCTTTGCCTTGGTCACCTGGCGTGAGTTTGTGTGACTGAAGGTCCCGGGGGGCTGCGGCTGGGCCCCTCACACCCCTGGGCCTCTGGTTGCGCCTCAGCTTCCTCGCCCGCTGGGCCGCTGCTGTGTGAGCATCTGCTGCCCGGTGACCCTGAAAGTGTCAGAAAGGTGCCATGGGACATTTCGGATATTGCCAGTGTGTTTTCTAGGTCACCAAGGGGTGCTTTTCCCAGGCAGGTTGAAAGAATTTGCCTGGCTGTTTGTCAGCCTGGTCACAGCAATGTAGATCTCAGAAAAGTGCTCACTTGCTATTACTTAATTACAAAATGCTTGTTAGAGTTGTAGCATGGTAATTACATAAGGATCTAGTGATCAATAACAATGCTTTCAAAAAACTCTAAAAATTTTTGTCAGTTACATGAAGTTCCTCAGCAGCCTTAGATGCTTTTCTGCGATTTGTTTTAGTGCAATTTTTTGTCAAATTATTGATATAGGCTTCTCTGGTAGTTAACTTTGGGTCTTTGGCTCAATGCTCTGATCAGATCACTTGGTTTTGGAGAGATTCACAATTGCAAATTTAAATGTTTGTAAGTTACAAACTGTATGGATTGTTTTTATGAATTCTTTCCCACAGAAACTACTTTTATCCAGTCATAAGATTTAGAAACTTTCTTTACTGTTTTAGTGTATATACACTAAATTAAATAAATTTAGTGTACATAAACTAAATTCACTGTCCATTGTTCAGTTCTAAATTTAACCAAGGATGTTAACATGCTCTGCATTTTGAGTCTACCTTTGTACCCAAATTTTATTGGCATTTTCTTTTACTTACTGGCCTTAAAACACAAATAATTTAGGGGACACACAAAAGTATGTATTGATAAACAATTATATTTTAGAAATTACCTTTTGGAGAGTTCTAACAACTCAACACAAGTGACAAATTGTATTATACCAGAACATTTGACTGGAATTAAATGATGTTTGGATTTTATCTCTGCTGGTCACAGATCTGATTGATATCATCTGTTCATCTGTAAAAGTTTCCGGTCCATTTTTCTTTTCAGGTTGTTCTTACAATAAGGGATGGAAGCTTACATATTTAAAAATGGTGTTTTAGGAAAATAATATTTTCAAGGAATATTTTTTATATTCCAAAAATAATTCCAAGGACACTTTCCCTTTTTTTTCCCCTCTCAGAAACTGCAGTGGAATCTAATCTTAAAATCAAACAACAAAATGATGTTACGGAAGATGCTGTATTTTTCTTTGTTTCAAAGCAAAACAGGGCAAGTTAATTTTATTGGAAATCTTTTGATTGATATTTGTTGTTTTCTTCTGAGAATCAGTAAGTCGCAGGAAGATAAAAATTTATGATATGCAGCCAAGTCTAAAGAGTGTTATCTAAATAAATCATTCTTGTTCATCTATTAATTCATTCATTTTGTACTGTAGGTTGAACTTCAGTTTCAGTTAAATCGCTTACCCCTCTGTGAAATGCATTATGCCTTGGACAGGATTAAGGACAACAGTATTTTGTTTCCAGATGTCAGCATGACTCCCACCATACCCTGGAGTCCCAACAGGTACAAGAATACAAACACTTTAATATCAAAGATCGTATGGTAATGCAGTATTGAATTTCTCATAACAGATGGCTGAAATCTGCCCTAGAACAGGAAATATGTCTTTCTCTTCATTAATGGTGAGGATGGTTCAGAGAAGGGAGTGAAAGTGTTCTAAATAAAACAAGAAAACCGATCCTCTGAGGACTAGAATCTGTTGATTGTTTTTTTCCCGGAGGTTGAAATGTGATTTTTAATAGGCATTGCAGTTGCATTGTAGCTGTAGAAAACAAAACTCCTATGATTATTTACTGTTCTGTTCTTCATTGAAAATATGCACTTTATAGAAATGTAAATACTGGTTACAAGGACTGTGCTGTGCAGGATCTTAAGCATGCAGATTTTCATTTGCATGAGCAACCATTAATACTCTTTGAGTTTGATGCAATGACCCACATTTGTACATATCACTGAAGGGGATGGGGGGAAAAAGAAAAAGAAAGAAAAAAGGGTGGGGGGAAGGGTATGGGAATAAGGCTTAGAAGAACTAACACTGCACTTGTAAGCAGTCCTGAGATTCTTTGTACACATGTTTTATAGTTTCCTTTATGAAATATAAACACGCACGTTATATAAATACTTTTGAGAAAACTTAAAAGGATGCAGTAATGCAGTGAAAATAGTTTGTCTCAAAGAGGAAATGTAGGGAAGAGAAACGTGAGGCTTCGTGGCTCAGGGAGTACGGTCAATATTCCTGGTGCATGGGGAAGGATAAAAAAGGCATGGAGTTTCTGTACTTAGATGGACACCAGGGAAACGGGAGGTATGTGGAATTGATAGGCTGTACAGCATGCGGGTAGTTGTGTTGTGTCTTGAAGTTGAGAATTAAACTGTGTGATTGCAGCGCAGTGCAAAATGGAAGATAGCTCAAGAATGAAAAGGAAGGTGATCTGGCCAGAAACCTCAGACAGCTAGATAACGTAAGACAAAAATTACTGAAAAAAGTTCAGTTCCTCTTTGGAAGTGTAGGAGGAAGAGAGATGATGAAAGGGTGGGTGCAGTGTTCTGGGTGAGGATGATTGCTGCACGTATCAAAGCTTTGACAGTAAAGGCAGAACGAAGGGTTTTGCACGGAGCTATACTACAGAGCTAATGGAGGACAATGACAATCTGTTCACTGACTTAATTAAGTTTTGGGTGAATCTTGCAGGGAAATAGTATTTAGGAATAATCTGAAAGTAAGCAGTGATTTCAATAAAAAGGAGGTAAGTCAAGTAAGCTAGAACTTTTTCTGTTTTATGCCAGGAAATTTGTATTTACAGAAACTTCCATGGTAGTTGTAATTGATATAATTTATTTGTATAATGGGTTTATATTTTTATATACGTAAATTATGTATGTAATAGTTGTAGTTGTGTTTAAGTCAGTGTAATGAATGTTGTTTTTCTCCATGTGGTGGCTTGGTTTGCCCTACCTTGGGATTCAGTAGTTCTGACTGACTCAGAACTGTCTTTCCCTGTGTTTTTCTTATATTTTTGTTTTACAACTCTATTACTTTTCAGTTTTTCTTAGATCGTCCTGCAAGCTTGTTGTTCATAGCTGTCTTAGAGTTGACTGAAGTCCTAAGTTTTCTCTTTATTTTACTCCCTGTTGGTAATAGAAGCTTTCCTGATCTGCAAGAATCATAGTGCTTGTACCAAAGCAGATCACATTACTGAAGTATGGCCATATGTGCAGCAGTGACAGGTGTTTTTTACTACGCATGTCTACTTTTAAATCTGTCACTGGGAATATTAAAAACTATGTCTACAAATCTTTAACCTCTTACACTCATTGGAATTCTCTGAAATCATCCTTCTGTTAATGCTGGTATCACTAGCTGGTTGCAGCAAAAATCCTTTTTTTTTTTTTTTTTTTTTTTAGACTGCTGTCCCATTAGAGGTATGTTTTAATGATTAAAAAAAAAAGTTTGTAATAAATTGGTGGCCACTATTTTTGTTTGTTTTTGAATTCCATCCTAGCTCATATTTACCAAGCTCTGAGGTTGTATAAATGTTGACTTTTAAAGTTGACTGTGTAAATACTGATGCGAATAAATGTAACTAATGTTACATTTTCTGTAGTAATGGTAGGAAAAACTTGCCTTTCTTATCAGGTGATTGTGCAGCATGGACTTTCTTCTAAAATGTGCACTATGCAGGGTAATTATTGTTAGGTGAGATAGTGTAAATTGAGACATAGTTGGATTTCTTTTGAAAAAAAATGATTTATTGCAAGTAGTATCAAGGTTTTGTGATACAAGCATTTGATTTTTTTGCTAGATTTGTTCTAATATGACTCAGAATGACAGAATCAATACATTAGCATATAGACTCTTCCTTGAAAGCCCTTGAGATCTTAACTCATTTCATTTCTCATTGACTGTATTCATAGCTTCTGATTTTAAGCTCTTGTCTCCTTTTTGAACAGACAATGGGATGAGCAGTTGGACCCTCGACTAAATGCTAAGCAGAAAGAGGCTGTTCTGGCTATCACTACTCCACTTTCAATACAACTGCCTCCTGTTCTTATCATCGGTCCCTATGGGACAGGAAAAACGTTCACTCTGGCTCAGGCAGTCAAGCACATACTCCAGCAACAGGATACTAGGTGAGATGGGGCACTAAACATAGAGCAAATCTTGATTAGCAAAGAAAATGCCATTTTTTACTTAAATTCAAGTGAAAGGTAGAAGTATAGAATTTCCACCCAGCTTAAAAACAAAACCCTAGCCATCCGTCATTGTTTTGAATGATAATGTAACTTTGTAGTCTTAGCCTGTATTTTCCATTCAGAACAAAACTATTTAAAAGTGATGATATCTAGAATGACTGTGATTCGCTTGACATGGAAAGTTGTACAGTATGCTAGACAATAAAAGCTGTTTCTTATTTTAAATCAAGTCTAGATTAATAATTGTGAAATAATTATTGAAAAACTGTTTGAACTTTAAATCTTTTCCTAACTAAAGGATTTGAGCTAAAGGGCTGAATCATGCAAACTAGAGTAGGTCAGTGACTAGTTTCATTAAGAGAAATGTGCAGGAAGATGGCCAGTTTCCTTTTTTTTGTATTCTACTGCTTTGAATTGTTTTCTGTTTCTTCATTGCTTTTTTATTTGCACCATTTATTCCAGCAGGATTCTCATTTGCACCCATTCTAATAGTGCTGCTGATCTCTACATAAAGGATTATTTACATCCATATGTAGAAGCAGGCAATCCCCAGGCAAGACCTCTCAGGTATTTTTTTTAAGGCTTATTATGTATCTATAAAATACTATTCTTAAGAAAAGGTGTCTATATAAAAAAAAAAAAGGTTAAAGAACTTCTAAAACATAAAAGCATATTGGCATTACCAGCAGTGCTTTTAAAAACATAGACTAAAAGGAATGTGAAACATTATCAACATCATTTTGGGCCATTTGTTAAATATAAATAAAGACATCCTTTTTTAAGCTTTTATTATTCTATTGATAAATGTGTCTTTCCTAACGAGCAAACTTTTGATATGCTCCTCTAAAAGCTATTATGATAAAAATAAAAGGAAGTTTAAATGTATTTTAAATTCTAGAAGACTTTTACTCATGCTTACTATTTGGAAGCTTGGGCTCCCCACCTGGCTTTTTGAAGAAAAAATCTGTTGACATAGGAGCTACGTATTTAGAGAATCATGTGAAAGTAGTTTGGCCTCTTCTGATCAGTGAGTTTGAAGTAATTGTTTGTATGATTAAATGTATTTGCCATGGTTATTTTTTGGGGGCTTAGTTAAGAAAGGAAATGAAGAAAGGTTGGAAACTTAAAGTACAGAAAGGGTAAAACATGCATAGAAATATTTAGGGAGTATTTATTTATGGGCAGAAACCCACTCTTGGGAATATTTGCACAGATATCACAGTATATAAGACTGCTAACTTGGTATATATTTTTTAAAATTATGAGCATCATTTTCTCAATGTCAGTGCATGACTATTATTTTACTAAGAAAATGACTCTGTTTACTTGCTAGCAACTAAAAGCCATTCTGGACTTAAATTTTCTATAATGTCAGTAAAGCCACTGAAGTTATGTGAAAGGGCTAGATTTATGACAGGTGTAAATTCTCTTAGGTTTTCTGGCTTTAGTCGCCATGTGACAGACACTGAGGATCTGGCCAAAAAGAAGGCAGCTAACTTCTGAAAAGTTGCCTTTAATTTGGTGTGTTTTAACCCAAATTGTCTTAAGGCGCTTTGTAAAGCACTTTGTGATGAAAAGCATTTTGGTGTCTTAATTTTGTAGTGGGAAAAAATGTGTGTAATTTACACTTTCAGGAATATTGAACAGTGATTTAACAGAACAAGATGTTAAAGTTAAATACAGTTTTATTGTGGTTGCCAAGCTTTTGCTACTTTATTTCATGTGCTATATTCAACTATATAGTCTGGTCTCAGATGTGCTTATGAAAAACATGGAGAAGAAAAGCAATTTTTTTCCCAATAAGGTTAAATATATACATATACGCACACATTTGCCAAGAGTATTTCAGTGCATAATGCAAAAGCCACTGTAAGTTTTAAGTATAGCTGTCATAGCGTTTGTTATGAATCCTTCTGAAAGTGCTGCGGTAGATTGTGTGACATTGTTGACGTAGTCATGATACCTTTATGGGAAGTTCTAGTTTTTGTAAATGGGGGTATCTCTGGAGCTGTATATATATTTATATATCCACTGGGGTGTATGTTTGTAAATTATTTTTAAAATATTATGGATACTTGGGAAGCATATGTTGTTTGAAAGCTGACTGCGTGTCAACCTGATCTGGCAGGATCAGGGTCAGTCTGTTTGAATTGAAAGCTAGAATTATGTTACTTTCCTTGCAGAAAATCACTTGTGGATCTGTTACCTTTCCTATTGACTGTTGTCAAGATATATTTTCGAATTAAAATCATTACTGTTAGTTTAAACAGGGTGCCCTAAGCCTTGTGCTGTTTTATAAGGGAAACATAAAATGGAGCAGGAGAAGTGAAGTATCAAAGCAGGATGTGCTACTTGCAGTGTTTGTGTTTCCAAAGGGCTGAACAGTTTCCTTTAGGTTTTTTATTTACTCCACAAGGGATGAGCTGGCTAAATAGTATCTTTGCTAAAAATGTTGCCACAGGTTAGTGGGGAGCGCCATATTTACATTGTTTTTAAAGAAGGAAAAGCTTAAATATGTAATATTGACTGGGTGCTGAGAACTACGTAAATATTTCAGTAAATTTCTGTGGGTCAGATGCACGCTAAATAATCACCCTGTCAACGATGTGACATAAACATTAGAAGCTTGGAGTTTGGGGGGTTTGTTTAAATATCATGTTGTAAATTTGTACTTTCTTTTCCTAACAAAATAATTATATTTGCCGTTCAGAAAACATAAAGGCAAACGAATAGTGAGAATTTATGTTGAGTGTAGGCTCTACACCCAAATAAAGTGCCAATGAAGCTTGGAGACCAAATTCTTTAGTCCTAATGCCCATAAACAAATTTGTACCTTGGGAAAAAAAAAAAAATAACACTGGTTATGATTAGATAATGCAGCTGTTTAAGGGACACTCTCCAAAACCTGTCTTTTACTTTAGACACTTGACATTGAAACATTTTTTTATACTTACGTAGATTAACGCAGAAGTGTCTCAGGGAAAGGGGGGAAAAAAAAAAAGCACTAACCTACAGTTAGGAGGAAAGAGCCTGCAATTAAGTGCTTCTGTTCGGTGCTACGACTCTTGATTTTAAGTGTGCTGAAGCAGGCACCTTAGAGGGTGAGTCAGAGCGGCAGAGGTAGTAATTGGCTTCTAATTCGTACACCCTTTTACTCTGTGGATGTGCTTGTCTCTCTCCATCAACTGTTAGTCTTCGGGATGTAGGCTCCTAAGGTAGGCACCGTAGTTAGATACTTCTCATTACTCCTAAAAACTCCAGTGAAGATCTAGGAAGCAGAGAGCAGCAGTTTCTCTGTGTGGTTCTGGGCACACAGTGAATGAGGTATCTACTGTTTACTTCTATTTATTATATAAAATGTAACTGTTTATTACTATTATTTTACTTATATATTTCGAACTTAGTTGTATACCATATCCTGTTAAAAGGAAGGAAGTTGATAGTGCTTTTATCTATTTTTAATGTCTCTGTTTTTGAACATATTATTGCTGATGATCAGTTTGGCAATATCAGAAGAGAAGTCAGTTCTATTTAAGATAGCTTTACTGAAACCTCTCCAGTTCAATAGCAGGTTTTTTTTAAATAACTTGGTCATAATGTACTTGTGTCAGTATTGCATGTAGCATGGAACCAAGAAGCTTTAGTATGTGGCAGCTAGTTTCAGAAGATGTTAAGGGATCACCGCCTTTTCCACAAATTGTCCATAGTAAAGTTTAATACTGAAAATAGAATTAATTTATCTTATCAAATGCTGTATTTGTAAAATAAATGCCTCTTTAAGCAATTACTTTTTTTCTTGAAACTCTAGATTTTATCCTATCCTCAAAAGAGGATTGATTTTTTTTTTTGTTTTAAATTAATAATAATAATTAAAAAAAAAAAAAAGTTTTTTTTTCAGGTTGTAAGACAGGTTCTTTACTTGTGTTCTGCACCCCAAGGAATGTACTTGTACATCACAATGAGCCTCTCTATGGAGGGGAATCAAAAGAAATGAAAGAGGAAATCAGATGCTTTTAAATTTTCTTGAGGGTTCTTGGGACTACTTGATTTTTTTGTTCTTAACTTTCAATAGAGCAATAGAGGTGTGAAATGAGACAGCTAGATCTCTTTCCTCTAAGCCTCTGTTTTTCTTTTGCTTGAGGGTTTTCAGGTGAGAAAGAATCATACAAAGTCTGAGGAGCTGGGATTGGAGCTTGTCCAAGAAGAGTTCTTTAGAGCACAGCCTGAAGGGAGAATCCTGGTCTTTATATCAAGAACTAGGAAGAGATTGTATTTTCCAGTTCAGAACAGGAAAAAAGAAGTTTTGGAGAACATAAATGTAGTCCCCATTCACCCTCTTCTCCAAGGAGAGAAGTAGGAGTCACTTCTGTAGGACAGTAGTGCAGATGAGACTCTGTTCCATCTCCATCTGAGGTTCTGACTCTAGACTCCCTTTTCTTAACTTTTAGAAGTATATTTCAAGGGATTCAGGAGCAGTCCGCCTGAAACGCGAACAGGGAAATTATTGAGTCTTAACTGCTGATACAAATTTGCTGCTTTTGCAAATAGTCTGTCATACAAATAGTTTTTTTGATGGAAATTTATTAGTAGAAGCAAAATGCGGAAGAGTGGGAAAAACTTAGGTTGGCTAACATTTAATAAAAATAGTTGGGGCCAACTTCTGTTTTGGCATAATTGATGAAGAGTTGGTGGAGACACATATTTGATCTTTTTTTTTTTGTATATTTATTTTTGATCATTGGCTAGAAATTGAAAATTTTTGTTGTAAAGGTCCAGATTTAGAAATAAAGGGGGTATGAATTTCCAGAAGAAATGCAGATTCTGAGCATGTTAATCCAGCATTAGTAAGTACAGCGGATATATTCAGCGCTTTTGTTTGCAGGAGATTAAGTCCCTGATCTTACGACTTTTCTCTTTCAATGTGGTTCTCTATGTATTTGCCAGTGATTTCACTGCCTGTGGCTTGGATAAACCTAGCCTTCAGGGTTTTTATTTCTCCACAATTAAAATCTTGAGGTGAGGCACAAGATGTGAGAAAATACAGTCACGTGTGAGTTATGGCTTGGCTTTGTTTTTGTAACTGTAGTTGTTGTACCTATAGCTGCATGCTAATAGATGTGTTGCAGGTGCTCCAGGGATAGTTTGATTAGTACCTGCATGACTGCTGGCATTCAGGCACTTTGCTTTTACAAGTCTTAAAAAATTAGAAAGTTGAACACTTGCTTGATTAAAAAGTAAGCGTATGTTGCAGGGTGAAATCTTTCGCATTGTGTTGAACTGGTTTAAAAACAAAATGTAGTGGGTTTCTCTTGTTATAAGAAAAAAACTAATCATGAAATTACAGTAGGTGTTATTAGCACAAAGTGCACCTGAGAAGTCCCATGTTCAGCGTGGCTTACTTATATCACGACATTCTTCCAGTAGTCACATCTGTCAGGTGCTTTTATGCCAGTGGTGCATAATAGCTCTGGGATACCTTTTTGATCTCACATCAAAATAAAATAAATTAATGGGTAAGCAACAATGCAGTTTGAAATGCTGTCACCCAATCTGTGAGTCACACGTAGTTGAATTTGTGTAATGAAAGACAGTGCATGGTATAATAATGTCTAATAACCATAATATTTTGCATTTCAATAGCACCTTTCATCCAAGAATCTCAAAGTGCTTTACAAACATAAACTCACAATAAACTCATTAATCCTCACAGTACTCCTGTGAGATGGTAGGTAAGTATAATTCTCAGTTAAGATTGAGAAAGTGAATCATATAAAAGCTGACTGTATGGCTGGGATAAATAGAACAGGGTTATTTTGCTCCTGCTACCTACCTTGTTCTAGCAATTAGGCTCTGACCATATGTTTTTACATTGATGGAATAACAGTTTATCAAGTAAAGCTTATCAGTCTGGCTGATAAGAAATAAATAAGCTGATCCCATTAGAAGATTCTCGGTCCTGGAATGACTCAGGAGTGCATCAATTGCTCCTGCACTGAACCCAGGCTTAACTGATGCCATTTGATCACCAAGTGTCAGTTTTGGTTGGTTGTGTTGCCATTCAGATTACTGCAGTGCATTTGCACCTCTTTACATTTCATTTTGTGCGTATTGTCCAAAACGGACAGTTACCTGTATTTTCACAAAACAAATTCATTCTAACGCTAATAATTGTTTCACTTGTGTTACATGGAACTGAGCTGTAGTTTTCAAATGTGAGTAGACGTATGGTATCCAAAGTCCAGCCATTGCAATCATGTTTTGCACTTAGGTGCATAATTTAACTTTTCCCAATACTTTGCAATGATTTGGGATTTGTAATATGGGTGCAGGAGAAATCTAATCGGAAGGAAATGAATAATGAATAGATAAACAGCAATGAATCCCATATTCAGAACTTAAATTATTTGAAACTGTTTCATCTTAATGTGCTTTGGAAATAAGTTAAAATAACTTTAATTCTAAATAAGAATGTACTGTTTTCCTGTAATTTAAAGATTCCACTTGAGATTTGCAGTTCTTACTTGATACAGATTATATTTTTGAGGAACACCACATAGAGAAGGCCTTTGACATCTTTATCCAGATCCTCAGCTGGTGACTCCTGTGGAGTTAGTTGCTTGTGCTGTATCTTCTGGGGCGTAGCCTTTGTGTCTTCCCTGTTCTTCTTCTGTTTAGCTAGACTGGCTGTAATATTTCATCATTTAAGAATAATTCATCGTTGATCTCATGATATGGTGATTAAAATGATTTTAAATGTCATGGAAAGATGTTTGATGTCCAGTGCTCTGCTGACAATGTCCTGATATTTTAGACCAAGAAAACTTTTCTTCTTGGCACTGTTTTCTCATTCTTTTATACAGTATATCAGAATTAAGGCCCTTTGTGATAAAACAACAAATTTATATCCTGTTTGTTTCTTAGAACTTTGGTATGTGTGAAAGGGAGCGGGTGATTTTATTAATGCCTTTTCAAAAAAAAAGGTATTAATATGCCTTAATGGTAATGGTCCTACAGATGAAAGGTGCAGACCACTGCATCTCTGTCACTTCCAAGACTATTGGCTATTATATTTTAGTTAAGGAAATATTTTTTTAAATGAGTTTACTGACAGATAAAAATGATACTAATATGAGGGTCACAGTTCTCAAATATATGAAGAATTTAGAGATTTCTATATGTGAATTAATCCCCGGTAGCTATTCATATATGTAGTATTGCACTGCAGCAAATAAGGGAAGAGAATCAAAGATACTTTAGCATGTAATTCTGCATAGTAGTGATGTTTTGCTTCCCAAAGACTCTTATTTACCAGAAAACAGAATACTGGCATTTGAAATAATTAGGCTGTCTCTGTGTTCCAGCTGTACAGAAAATAAGCCCCCTTTTTATTTTCTAGGGTATATTTCAGAAATCGCTGGGTAAAGACTGTCCACCCAGTTGTGCATCAGTACTGTTTGATTTCAAGCACACATTCCACCTTTCAGATGCCACAGAAAGAAGATATTCTTAAGCAACGAGTAGTAGTTGTTACGTTAAATACATCACAGTATCTGTGTCAACTGGATCTTGAACCAGGTATGATAATTTCTAAATAAGAAATATCCATAAGGTGCTTTGGGAAGCATCTGTTCTTCCAGTGTTAGTAACAACTATTCTTTCTGTTCTTTACCCAAATTTTTAAACTGTTCAAAAATAAAGTAAAAAAATTGCCATCTGAAAATGTTTTTTTCTCTCTTTTTTTTTAATGAATAAATGTCTATTACAAAGCTATAAAACTGCTGGCTTTCAAATGCTTCTTTTTCTTATTGCTAAAGAAGCAGTGTTATGTATGATGTGGTGTTTCTGAGATCCAAGAGGGAAAATTCTATTTGAGATTCTGACTTTGAATAGTGTGCTCATTAAGTTCTTTACTCAGTGGAGCATGTAAGCATAAATACACACGCAGAGCTTTTTTCTTGTTTTATGAATTGTTTAGCTTTGCAAACAATTCCCACACATACAAACTCATGCTATGTTAACATGATACATGCCAGTTGTTTTCTAAACTGAAATATCGTAGGCTGATTTACTGGGACAGAGGCTGCTTCGGATTTATTGTTTACTTTATATCCAAATGAAATCCATCTGGTTTTTGGAGAATGTGGAATTTCTTTACAAAAGCTATTAAAGTTAGCTTTTTATGGTCACATTTAGTCATTTATTGTGACAGAGAAAGCTAATATAGAATTTAGGGTACGTATTTTCAGGTCTTTAAATGGGAGTAACTGCTTTGCCTGACAATAAGCTGTAAACAGTCATGTCATGGTAATATGTGTGCAGCTGTGTGAAACTCATGTTTTCTGAAAAATTGCTTCATTTTTATGTGTGCAATCTTACTTGGGTGGTACACTGAATCTTCTAAAGCAATGTTTTAAACCTTAGTATATAACAGTATACAAAAATATTGATCTTCTATATCTATCCAGAATTTACCTTTCATAAAATCTAAGCTTCCTGTGGCCCAGATTTTTTCATGTGCATGTTAACCAGCGCATAGATTCAGCCCCCCACCTTTTGGTCCAACATTACCATAAGATTAAATTTTAATTTTTCCTTCAACTTCTGTTCCTTTTTCCCCCCAACCTCTACATTCTGTAAAGCCCATACTCAGCAAAATGTTTAGGTATGTGCACAATTTCAATTAGAATTTTAGGATATATAAAGTAATTTAATAGGACTAATGTACATGAGGAAAGTCCTGTTTGTGGTCATTGTCCAAACCTCTTCAAGAGTAATGCTAATGAAAAGGTTTTCAGATTTGAGAAACCTTCTGAGGGAGGTCTGTCGAGAGATATTTCCTCTGTGCATAAAGAGAGCTCAGATAAAACACTTGTGTTAATTTTAAGTATATTGGAAGAAGGAGGGAGATCTGTGGACTACTGCTAATGTAACTGACAGTTGATTGTTGGCCATCATTGGCCATCTGAAGGGTTTGAAAATTGTGTAGTTTTTAGTAATTGCTAGAAATTCATTTGTGTAAGCCATACTGATTTTTTTTTTCATGGTTTTGGTTGCCATCAGAATGTAGAACTCTTAGTCCAATTTCTTGTATTATTATCGCTGTTTATTTTATCATATCTCAAGTTTCATGTATTTGCTGATATCTGTTTTACAGGTTTTTTTACACACATTCTGTTAGATGAAGCTGCACAGGCTATGGAGTGTGAAACTATTATGCCTCTAGCATTAGCTAATAAAAACACAAGAATCGTCTTGGCTGGAGACCATATGCAGGTAAGAGTTACAGATTTTTTTTAATATAAAGCGTGTGTGTGTATATATATGTACACATATATATATATCTAGTGTGTGTGCGTATATAATATATATAGATATATATTTATGGAGCACATTTATGTGCTGCAAATGTCCATGGTATGTGAATATCACTGAAGCAGACTTACGGTATTTCTGTAGAGTGAGAATATATTGTTGTTTCCATTTTACAAGATGAGAATTAAGGCACAAAGACAGTGAATGAATTGCGCAAGGTTATATAGGAAATCTGCGATACAACAGACTTGGACCCAGTCAACCACTGAACTATGTGCAAGTAAAACTTAATTGTAAGAGGGAGGTGCATAAAATTTACCAGCCATATAAGAGACAGGGATGTCAAGAAAAATTCAAGGGTTGTTATTTACATAAGATATGGTGATATTTATACAGTCAGTGTAGGAATTTCTTTACGACTGGGAGTCCATGTTGATTTTTGAGAGAACTGAAAAATATGGGCAGTGTATTGTGCTTAAGACAGCTTTTTTTTTTTTTTTTTTTTTTTTAATGTATTGGAAACAACATAATCTGTTAAGGATTTGAACTAGTAAAAAGAGGCAAGCTGAAGCTGACCAGTGCCTTTATTTATTGTGATGTGCTTAGGAATTGTTTGGTTTAAAAAGTTTACAGGAGTTTAAAATACTTGTTATATGTGCCATTTTGCAGTATGCAGGCCTGGGAAAGAATGCCTAGAAAAGTCATCCTTACTTGTTTTGTTGATTTTTTTGATTTAGGCCAGGTCTATTTGTTTTTATATATTTGCCTTTAATTCTCTCGACAGTTCTCAATGGCAATGAACTGGATGTTGGCATTGCTATAAGTAATTAACTTAGAGTAGATTTCCCACCTACCAGTATCACCTCTATCATACATATGATTCTTCAGGTCCTGCCTGTGATGCCTGTCTTTTCCTTTCCTGTTTTGATTCTTCTGCTGCCATTACGTTGAGTTTGCACATCCTGCTCCTGGATCATTTAAAGTAATGATAATAGTAATTCCAAGGACTCTCACATAGCACTTTTGAGATCTGTATTTAAAAAGTACTTGTTAAGAGGTTGGAATCCTTACTACTTTAGGCTAGAGCTCACAAGTCCCAGCTAGATGGTTAGAGTTAACTCTGGCTTGCATGTCTCAGGCTATGAGTGTAAAGAGCAGTTTTATAGCACAAGTTCTCATGGAAGTTATTCTTCGAGGCATTTAAATTTCTAAAGCTGACATCTGAGAATTAAAAAAAAAAAAAAAAAAAAAAAAAAAAAAAAAAAAAGTAAAGCTCAAACTCAGATTCTGAATAATATGCATTCAGAAAAACAATCAATTGGCTTAATTTCCAAGCTTTTGAATTTTGATTAAAAGTTGTTTTTTCATCAACCTTGTTTTGTATTTTCTTGCTATAATAGATGGTGTTTTTGTTGTAAAACAAGCCCAGTAGTAGTTCAGTGTATTAGTAACTGGGCCACCTTAGTTTATGGACTGTTCTGTGGATGGTAGGTTTTTTTTTTTTTTTTTGGTCATACAGCTCTCTGCTTTGAGTTATTCATCTTTGCAAGCCACAAAGAAAAGACCTTAGATATAAGGGTTCTCTCTTTTTACCTAGTTATTGAATGCCTTATTGTTCCTGTAAGAGCATGCTGGTCTTTTGTCAGTTTTACAGTAGGATTAGGCATTTCTATGGAATAGTTACAAAATGCTTAGCTATGGTATATGTCTTCTAACTATGAATGTATAGTTATAGTAAGGTTTTATTTTTGTTTTGATGCAGAATACATGTCTTGGGAGCCTGAAATTCTAAGTCCACGTATTTAGTTACACTTTCTTTGTATGTGTGTGTCTGTTACAGCTCAGTCCTTTTGTCTACAGTGAATTTGCCAGGGAAAGAAACCTGCATGTTTCATTGCTTGATCGGCTCTATGAGCACTACCCTGCAGAATTTCCATGCAGGATCTTGCTGTGTGAGAACTATCGCTCCCATGAAGCTATCATCAAGTAGGTGTGAACTTTTTCACTGTATCATGCTTTGACTGGTGTGAGTGAACAAAACTTACCCTCTGTGCCGTGCACAGCTGAATGAAGCATTACAAATTTCTGTAATGAAACCTTAGTTGTTTCAAAGTAAATTAGTAGAGTAATTCTTTGTTACTAGGTTGAAATTCAGACATCAGAGATACATTTAGATACCTGTGTTAGAGTCCCTCATTCATGGAGGGATGCATTGGCTGCAAGACAAAGAAGAGCTAACTTTCCCTTTTTAACCATTATACTGTATTTGGTAGGGTCTTTGAGCTGTCAGAATGTTAGAATTACCGGGGTGGATTACCTTGGAACAATAAGCTATGTACACTATAAGGAACATACAGATATACAACTATGAAGAGAAAAAATAGGTCAAAATTTGGGTATGTTTTTTTCTTATTGTCTTTTGCTTGTTACTTCTTTCAAGACACGTTAATCAGTGGTTTTGCATTTTTATGCTATGATAAACTAATGGCTGCTAGTGTAATGAGCTCATCCATGAGCTGTGCTAGAAAGAATAAGTGCAATCATGGGGAAAAATGCTAAAGTTTAAATCCTGAATCAAATATGTACTGAGGGATATTGTGTTGGTATCCAGTCATACTAATTAGGTTATCACTGTGTTCAAAGCAAGGGCAGAAATATTTAAGTGCACTTGGGGATTTAAAAGTGATAATACAAAATATTTTATTACACAGCTTGATTTCTCTTCATTTTATTTCTTATACATTCTAGACTTCCTCTCAGTTTCTAGAAATTTTAAGTTATAAATGAGAGAGAATCTGAAAGGAAATGGATTGTTTCAGCTTTTTGTTAGAGATCATTTCCATGAACTTGACTCACAAACTTCAGCACTTGAGGTTCAGACAGTGTGTTCCTGATTGTGCTCTGTACACATAAAATCTTTAGTAAATATATTTTCTAAGTTCAGCAAGTATTAGTAGATGTAAGGAGGCTCATTGTCCAGCCTACCTATGGAAAACCAGTCCCTGGCAACAAGTGCCCCTTATGCCATGTTTCATCACCAGAAATCGAGTGTGAAACATTAGTGAGAATGTTAGTAACTTTGTCAAGCTTCAGATTAGAAGAAAATACTGCCTTTGGAAAAGCATATTTTAATGCCTTCTGTTCTGTCTGTAGTATGGGTATACCAGTTCAGAGAATTTGCTTGGAGATGCTAAATAGTAATCAGTGGTTTTCCTTATGAAGTATTTTGTGACTGCATATTTTACCAGTGAAAATTGCATATTTTAGCAATGAGCTCATATGTAGACTCCACATTTTATTCTGTTTTGCCTTGCTACAGTTACACATCTGAACTTTTCTATGAAGGCAAATTGATGGCAAGTGGAAAGCAGCCAGCACACAAAGATTTCTACCCTTTAACTTTCTTCACAGCACGTGGAGAAGACGTGCAGGAAAAAAATAGTACAGCTTTTTACAACAATGCAGAGGTAACTCTTTGGTTTAATTCATGATTGTTTTCTTAAAGCTCCCTTACCCCAGAATTTCTTGGTTTATGCTCATTGTGGGTGGAAGGCTTAAATTGTTGTCTAATGGGAGAGAGAAACATGAAGTTTGCTAAACATGGAGTAGTGAACATTGGAATTGTAGTAAACATTTCCACTAATTTATCTTCTTTTTCTCTTTGCAAATTGCAAGCTGCTTACAGTTCTCTTAGGCTCATTCTTCAGGATGTCTTTCCTGATAATTTTTGTGACAGTCTGATGGATGTATCTTAGCAACTGAGAGTAACTGCAATTTGAAGTAAAACTTAAATTTCTTCTACTGTTGTAGAAATGTTCCCACTCAGATAAGAGTTCTCTGGAGTAACATTTCATATTTTCTTGAATGTGTTTAGGATTGGTGTCTAATTAATCGTGTGCAGATGAGATTTTTTTTCATGAGAATTTATTCTCAAAATGTTTATTTCACGCTTACAGGTACTCTTCAAAAATTATTTTTTATCATTCCTTCCTCTGAGGCCAAAAAATAATAATTAAAAAAAAAAAGACACATAGGTGCATTTCAGCCTCCAATGACTTCTGGACACATCACTGAAGGCATCTGACTGCTTTCATCAGTGTACTCGTACTGCTTTGCCATTTAAAAAAAAAAAAAAAAAAAGTTGGAAAAAAATGCTTTAAATATCTTCAGTGGCCCAGTAACTGTCTGAAAATTGTGAGTCATTAATAGCTACAGGCAGAAAAGAAGGACAGCAGCTGCTTAATCACCAATATAAACTGAAATTCAGATGATGAGGGAGATTTTTTCTGTCTGGCCTTTAATCGAAACTTGTATCGGGGCATTTTATAGTTCATTGGTGCATATATTAACTATCAGTCAGGAAAATAAACTTCTCTTTTTGGTATTAACTCTAAAATGTATCTGTATGGTGTTAAACCGAATATCCAGAAGCTGTACTCTGTCACAAAAGCTTACCAAAGTATTGGGAGAAGATCCTTATGTTTGTGCTATGCTTTTTACAGGTCTTGAAGTTTGTTCTAATATACTTAGTTAGCAGAATTAGCTTTTAAATATGAAAATTTATATTGTGTAAAGTTATATTCAGGACTTGCTCAAAACCTGCCAGATACTTTCACTGTATTCTGAAAATCTGAAATATAAAAATAAACTATTTGTTTTTTTAGGATTAATAAATTGTTTCACTTTATTCATTTCCTCATTTTTTTTAAGAATTCTAAATTTTTCAGTAATCTTTCCCAGTTTAGATTCACTTTTTAAAAATACATATTTAAATGAGATTATCATATAGTCAGATGTTAGATTGTAAGAAGTCAGTGTGAAACAGCAGATTTTCAGCAGTTAAGAAATAGCATGCTTTATGAATATCATTTATCTATACCCATTATGATTTATATGGTTTTTCCTATTCCAGAAATATCCATGAAAGCCCCTAGAATTCACTTATCAAGTTGAGGAAGAAAAAATATAAAAGCTAAAAGCAATAAATCTAGTTTTAAAACTCCATTCCCATGGATAAAGATAACTGATTGAATAGAGAAGAGAAGAGATTTAAGAGTATGTAAGGCTCTTGTAGGAAAGACTGCTTAGCTTCTTTTAGGAGAGTGAGCTTGCATTTGTGATGCTGAAGGAAAGCTGCATTCATCAGTTATCATACCTGAAGTAGGTAAATAAATACCAAATGGCACTGAATATTTATTGAATGATAAATTGACATTTATTGAATGACATCAAATATAAATATCTTTAAAAAATAAATCAATAAAATTGACCAAAATTTAAAAAAAAAAAAAATCCTCCAAAATTAAACCAACCAACCAAACAGAAGTCACTATGCCTGGCACATTTTGGCAGGAGGTTGCTTTGAGCCTGTCTCCTCATAGGAGACGTTTTTTCAAATTTTATTGTTCGTTAGTCTTTTCAGGTAGCACCCTTAATTCTTTCATTGAGATGAAGTAGCAGTTGATGAATAATCTGAAACTCCTGATTGTATCCTTTGGAATGGGAAGTGAATGTGCTCTGGTATACATGGTCTCTTTTCTTGAATTATCAAACTGAAATAGGACATATGTAAAATCCAGAGTAAAAATGAAATAATCCCCATCTAGACAGTATATTTACTTATAGAAATTAGATAAATATGATCAGAAAGGTTCTACAGCACTTGACATTTTAGTAAGATCATAAGTATGAAAATTAAGGTTATTAATACCATTTCCCAGTTTGTACTTTAAAGCTGACATTTTTGTGGAAAAAAATTAGTTCAAGATAAAAAAAAAAAAAAAAAAAGGAATGCATAGTAAATACCTTAAATGAATTGTTTTAATACATAATATTTTAGAGTATCAGTATAGAACACAAAAGTATTATTGCTTGTTCAGTAAGGCTGTGTGATGCTGTGTCATTTAAATGTCTGAGGGCTTTAAAATTCAAATTCTCTTTCCATATCAAAGAATGATCTTCATTCAGGCATTCTTTTAAGAATTCTGACTTTCTTTTAAGGTGTTTGAAGTAGTAGAGCGTGTTGAGGAATTAAGAAGAAAATGGCCTGTTGCCTGGGGCAAATTGGATGATGGCAGTATAGGTGTCGTAACACCTTATGCTGATCAAGTATTCAGAATTCGGGCTGAACTTCGGAAAAAAAGGCTGTCTGATGTCAGTGTAGAGAGAGTGCTAAACGTTCAGGGTAAGTAATACTTATAAGTCTCAAAGGTATGATAACGAAGTTTAGAATCTGACTGTTGAAGTTAAATAAGATGTACTAAAATCTTAAAGGGATCTGAACAAAGGGAGACCTGTGATATAGCCCATGAAACTGATGTGTCAGAATGAAACTGGCAAGTTTGCTGATTAGATGTTATTCCAACACAGAATAGCAAAATAATAAACTCATGGATGGATATATATATATATAAAAATATATATATATATTCAAAAACAAGTTCAAGTGTATTTTAAGAGTAAAATGATTTATTAAAAACTGTATTTTTCTTGTAAGAACAGAGTTCCAAATAAAAATACGACAAGACTTAGCCTCAATGCTTTACTGATTTTCTGCTTTTTTTTTTCTCTTCTCTCTTTTACTGATTTTAGTGTTCACAAACTTAGGGGGGTTTGTCCCTGGGATCAATTTGATAACATAAGAATTTTGTGTAGGCATATCCTGTTGCTAGGTTGCACTTTTAGTCAGTAATAAACAAAGGAAGATAAGAGTAACTGAGTGACGGTGAGTGGTGTGATCTGTTTTTGTTTTTTTTTTTCATGGTAGTTACATATGCCATATATAAGCCATGTATTCGAGTGAATTGCTCAATATGAAACAAGATATGTCCAGAGCAATTTTTTCCTTTAAGATAGAATAAATAAACACAAGATTTGTTGTTGGCTGAATGGAAACATTTTAACGATTATTAGAATTTCAGAAAGTTCTGGAGTGATTAGTATTGAGATGAAAAATAATTTTTTTATAGAGGAAATATTCTTGTAATAGAAGATGCTATTTATAGTGCATCTTTTAAAAATTTAAATCTTATTCTTGCATAAAGTTCTTAATGTGAAGGGTAGCTATCAATTCTTCAGAATATCTAGGTGTGAAATCTGGCTGGCAAGTGCAGTGGTCTGATTGTGTTACTAGCAGAAATAGCTAAAATTATCTCAGACACTTGTTTTTTGTTTCATTTTAGGAAAACAGTTTAGAGTGTTGTTTCTCAGCACAGTACGAACGCGGCATACGTGCAAACATAAGCAAACACCAATTAAAAGAAAAGAGCAGTTACTGGAGGATTCAACAGAAGACTTGGATTATGGTTTTCTGTCTAATTACAAACTTCTCAACACTGCCATTACAAGAGCACAATCCTTGGTAGCTGTGGTGGGAGATCCTATTGCTTTATGTTCCATCGGAAGATGCAGGTACTTTATAAATGTTCTTTACTTAATCAAAACCACGAATGCTAGAAAATGTTTGTATGACTGATGGATTTAAAAAACAATGGATGTTCTTTTAGGTGCCATACAAGACATGATATATTTTTAAATTCTTAAAATAACCATGTAATGAATGTGAAGTTCCCCACATTTATATCCACGGAGGTGCCACAACGATGGCAAAGCATTAGTTGTATACCTACCTCTTGCAAAGGCTTGAGGCTGCAGCATGATTGCAGCTTGTCCAAAGTGGGCTGCTGAAGCTTAAGCCTGAGACTGAGCAGGCAACTGTAACCTTGTGTAGAGTGAGCAGTGTCAGCCTGTGCTGGAGTTAATTCCTGAGATGCCATCTACCAAGTATCCTCTGGAGCTGGAAGTATACAGCCATGCAGGGGCTGCTCTGATTAGTACATCTAGAGGCAAGAGAAGGGATTTTTTTTTTCTTTTTTAAACAATGCTAGTGGAGAAGATGGCTACAGATTAGAGGCAGAGCATTTTAATATCTTCAGACAAATCTGGTTCTTCTTATTTTGTTCTGTTTTTACCTTCTCATCCTGAGTCAGTATTATCATGTGTAACAACCTATGGAGAAAGAGTGGTCTACCAGCTAGTCATTGTCTCATATATTAACAGTTCTAATCTTTACTTGGCATTAACAATTGAAGATGCTTCACTTTAATTTTTTTTTTTCAGTATACTTGTAACAGATAGAAGTAATATAATTTAATAATTTAAAGTTTAAAAAAGTTCTAATGTAATTTAGGATTTTTAAGTTGAAAGTTATGACAGTCATGAAGGTAGAAGAATGAGAAAAATTGTGTTTTTATGTCTTTGTGACACTAGGAAAAAAATGAACAAGATTTGAGTGAATTTACTTTTTATAGACCTAAATGAAGAAATGTGCAAAATGCTAAGGGATGTAAGCAGTGATGTTAAGGATACCAAGTTCTTGTTCTTCAAACATTTCTTTTTCAGAGGAGGACCTGAAATGCTAAGATGATCAGAGATAAGCCCTGAGGCTTTTTTTCTGGAAGAGAGGAAGCAGTGCACTGACTGAATTATTATAATAAAACTAAAAATACGTATTAGTCAGTTGTTACATATACATTGTATTCTACTTTCCTGAGCAGTATTCTTCTACTGTATTGAACGTGGATGTGGTTTTCAAAGATTAGAACTGAAAAGCCCAAGTGAAACCTAAACCTTTCTTAAATGCAGTAAACAAATATAACCTGAATTTAACTGCTTATCTGCTGGGGCCATGTCAAAAGTAACTGAAAAGTAACAGTTGTAGTTTTATTTTGGTTTTCCCTTTCAGATCTGATGTAGTTTAACTGGTCAGGAAGAGCTCTGTGTTCCTCAGCACTTGACCCACAAGTGATGAGTGTCTGTTAGTCTGCTCGTGCAGGCTCCAGTTCACTGACCTGCACGGCAGAGATGCATGACTCCTATCTGGAGGTTGCTGTGATGTGCTGACTGAGATCGTTGTTATTACTTCTTCTGAAATTGCCCTTAGTTGATATATTTTACTTCCTTTCCCCACTGTCAAAACGCACAATGTTACCTAAGTCTGGCTGCTAGTTAATCCAGTTTAGCACCTAGCACTGCTTTTGGTTCTGTAACTATCTAAGTACAGCTTTTGTGGGATGGTAATTTCCTTTAAACTTTCTAACTCCCAGGGGAGATGATGATGTCTTGGATTTTCACATGGGTCTGGCTGCTGAGGTTTAAGTTAGATAGTGAAAAGGAACCCAGCTTTCAAATGTGGGAGCTCGGCAGTTTCTCTACATATGGCCCTTTCAAAATATCTCCATGCAAAAGCTTGTTAAAATACAAGTATAGTAAAATAGAACATATAACAGGTTACCTGTTACCTAAGTGACAATGTTGGCAGTTAGGGATTGTGTTTGCCATTCTAAGACCAGCAGCTGTTTATATATGTATAGGCTGTTCAGAATTACAGAACAAAAAAGATAATTAAGAAACAAGAGGGACTGGAGCTTTATTAGGATGTATCTCAAGCTTTGCTTTCAATACACCATTGTCTTGTATCAATGAATAATTGAACATTCAGTCTTTGAAAATAGTGCTGGAGGGGCTCAGGCACACTGCAGGAAAGATGGTTCTTTTTTAGTACAACGGGAGTATAGAAGTCTGAAAGAAGTGACATTTCGTTAGGAAAAACAGACCTCAAAAAAGTTTAGAGAGTACTTGAATTTTATAAATATTCTAATACCTGTCAAAATGAGTCAAGACTCTGTAATGATAGTTGTAGAGAGCTTTGTGAAGTATGCCCAGGGTAATCATTACATTTCTGTGTGTTACAATCAGACAAGACAGGGCTGTTTTGGCAGACACTCCCTTTAAACTCAAGAGCACACTGGAAGACAGAGACAGCAGTATTTTATTCTCTGTTCTTACACCCCAGTACAAGTGTTCCATGTGTAGAGACTGCTTGGGGCATTTTAAGCAAAAGTGTATGGGTCCCAGTGGATTTGTGGTACTTGGCAGTGGGTTTGGTGACTGAATTGATTAATCAGAGGGAGTTCCATCATTAAAGCATCCCAGTGAATTATTTCATTTTGCTTTTAATCTTCATTTTAAATGTTGCAAGATATACTTGCCTTAAAGCAAAATTAAGGAAAGGAGCCATCTTGCACCCTGAATTTTAAAAGAGCATTTCCTGCCATATAAAATCATGACAGAAGATGGGCTTTTAGGGAAACTATTTTTGAATTCTTAAATACGCTAGTAAATTAGAATATTCTTTCAAGAAAGACATCTATCCTTTTCCATAAAAGGCAGCTACTCAGCAAAGTATGACACAGCTATTAAAATAAGGATGCAGCAGTCTGTCATTTTATAGGTTTGGGGAGACACCATTGAAGTAAGCTTGCTTATTGGCCAGACCTTATTATTAAAGGGTGAACTGCAGTGAGGAACAAAATATTTAACTTAAACCAAACCGAAATCAAACTAAAACAAACAACCAAACAACATAAACCCCTACGTAGGATGATGTGGTACTTGTAAAAATGACTCTTGCTGCTTTATGTATGGCTCTGTGAGGGTATCCTGGGACGGACGCTGTTGTTGCTATCTTAGTTTCTGTAGAAATTGTGTGTGCAATTGAAATACGTTACATACTCTTTTATTTGACATCTCATAATGTACAAAACAGTATTGGGTTGTTAGTAATTATTTATGATCATTATATAATAGAGCAATTAAATATAATTATACATATTGTAAATATTTATCTACTATTGTTTTCCCTCGGTCCTTTAACTTTAATCTGTGTTGGGACATTAAGGAGGGGAGTTAGTCAAATGCAACGCACCTCTTAGATCATTGTCTTTTCAATGCTTCCATCATTTTTTTTCTTTTAAGTCATATCTTTTGACCTCATTTAAATATCTTTTAAGTAACTCCTCCCAAAAAGTTCCTGGGGTGGAGAGCAATGCAAGTCTAAACTTTCTGTGTAGATCCCCATATAGATGTTAAAAATGAAAGGAATTTATAAGCAATAAAAAGCCATGTCATGAGAAAGGAGAAGACAGGTAGGATTCTTTTCTTACTACATGATTTAAATAACCCCTTCACCCCCTGAAAAAAGTTGGGTATAGAATTACCACAGAGAAACTCATGTGTCATCTGGCTTGAAATTTCTTCCATACGTTACAGAAAGATCTGACATGCAATAAGAAACATGGTTTTATTTGTCTTCCACCAGAGGACCTCAAAGGCCCTCTAGATACTTTGGACACATTAATCTTTATAAGACTCTGAAGAGCTTCACAAGAGTAGTTCTGAGGAGGGTATGTAGCAACCTGGTATTTGTGACACTGGAACTGAGTGATCTGCCTACATTCATAGAATCTTCTGGGGCTGGAAACCTGTACCATGCCAGTGACTCTTTGAGCTTTAATAAATTCTGTAAATCAGATGCTTTCCAGAATTTGAAGCATAGTATTTACTAATATTTGGTCTTTCAGGGAGAAATTCCAAGTTAAGATATGTCCCCGATGTTAATATTAAATGTGGTATAGACCCAGTGCTGCAATCTGATTTGCACGGACAGACCCGTACGTCCATTAAGTGACTAAGGAGCTTTGCATTATGTTCTGGGGTACAGATGAACGGATCAAGTTGCAGGATTGATGGCTGGTGTGTAAAAGGAGCATGCAGGAAAGATAAAAATTGACTTGGTTATATAAAATCAATTTTAATTTTAACGGCAGCCATTGAGTCTTACTCCTTTTTATTGTTTCTAAAAATTGTTTCCATAGGAAATTTTGGGAAAGGTTTATTGCCCTATGTCATGAGAATGAAAGTCTCCACGGTATCACATTTGAACAGATCAAAGCTCAGTTGGAAGCTTTGGAGTTAAAGAAAACCTATGTGTTGAACCCACTGGCTCCTGAGTTTATTCCCCGAGCTCTTCGGCACCAACATTCAGCGAATACCACCAAGCAGCAGCAGTCGCCACCAAAGGTAAAGTTTCAGTGATGATGAACTTTGTAAGGAAGTGGAAGTGGATGTAGAAATGCCTATTGAGAAACGACGTGAAAAGTTTATGGGACAAGCTGTTATTTTAAAATGGCATCAGTGCAATCAGATATAAATGCAAATTCTGCAGGGATGCTCGGCAGTTTCAAGTGAGGGCTCTTGACTTCATTTGGCAGCAACTTGGGGTTGGTAAAGCCTTGATCCCTTACTAATATACATGTATATGCATTGGGTCACTTTGGCCTGTTCATTGACTGTGTTTCAAAGACTGTGATGAACTTCAGTCATCAGTCTTAGCCTCAGTGGTTAGAGAAGCTAGATGAAACCTTGGAATTGGAGACAATCCCTATCCCAAGTAGCTTCTGGTGATTGTACCCCCAGGAAACAGCAGGTTGCTGTAAGAGTGCCAGGGAGTAGAAGGAAACAACAAAATAAGATCTGCAAAAGATTTGATCTAAAAATTACACATACAATTTATGGGCTTATGTAAGATAACTTTGATTTCATTTAAAATACATAGTCATACAGTATGATGCCTAGATTATCTCAGTGACAATGTCCTTCAGAAGGCCAAATCTCACCAGCATCAAGAGAGCAGATAGGTGCAGTTACTGCACAGTGATAATTTTCTCATCTCTTTTCATAAAAGTAGGTGAAGAAGTGATGAAAATACAGTCCTTGCTTCCTTAAGATGATAAAAAATAACACTGAATTTTTAGAGCTGTTTTGTGGTATCTCAGCAATTAATTATTTTAAATAGTTCTTTGTAGTTTATTTCAAAATTGTTTGAGTTATAATTAATTAAATTGCGTTTAGAGATGCAGGTAAAATGCAGGTTGTCAACTTCTATGATGAATTCTGTTGTACATGAAAGAAGAAATGTAAATGTTTTCCATAGCTTTGCATTTTTGTTGCAGGCTATATAACTGAAATGACATTTTTACCACTTAAAAATAAACAACCAAACTAAACAAACAACCCCTCCCAACATTAACAATACAAAATAGGAAGCCTTCCCTTTGGCAGTCTGTCCAAAAAGAGATTTTGTAAGCGATAACGTTTGGTTTCTTCATCTAGATGCATTACTTTCAGAAACAAACACCAGATTTCTAAAGCATCTAGCAATGTGTCAAAACACTACACTTAGAGAAAACCATAAATTAAAAAATTGTCTTTAAACAGTCATGCTACTGTCTTACTTCTCTTGAAGACTTTTTTAAAATAATCACTGTATTGATACATTTTTATTCCGTAAATTAGAAGAGAAGCATTTGAAAATGCAGATATAATGCATTTAAAAAGAAAAAAAAAAAAAGTGGGAGTCCTAAGAATAGACTGTTTTTTTTTCTTCCAGTTTGTTAGTAAACTAAACACATATGCAATAGAAATCAAAAGGCCCACTTTGAAACTGCCAGCACTGTATTTTCAGTTTTAACTGAAGTGTTTTAACCATCTATATAACTATAATGAAATCTCTTTCCTCTAAACACAACTGACAGCTAGCATGTACAGAAGCAGACATAAAGTCTGCATGTAATACTCAAATGTATACAGAAAGGGGCTGTGATAAGTGATACATTTCCCTTTGCTGAAGTTTTAAAAGCAGATAGGTAGCTTAGCTTGCTTTGGGCCTCCCAAGTACAGTATTTAATATAAAAAGTTAAAAGGCTAAAATCCTAGTGCTGATGTATTTTGTACTGAAAAACGAGAACAGTGTATCACACACTGTTTTGTGCTGAGTTTATGGACATTCGTGCATTTCGGATCTTGTTTTATACAGGCAGTGAAACGTAGTTTTGTAAAAATGGCACATTCATATTCAGCAGAACTGCTCTTTATATTTTTTAAGGATTTAAAAAAAAATAAATTAAGGTTATTAAAAACTTCTGTTTAAAGAAGAAAACAAGTTTCAGTCCTGTCACAGAGAGCCAGGCAGCTAGGATGGAGCTGGCAGTTCTGGGCAGTGTGCTGCATGGCCCCAGCGCCTGGGAGAGCATCTGCCTTCGGCCACATTTGTGTGGCTTGGCCAGGGATGGTGGAAGTGCAGAAAGAATAGCAGAATTGGACAGGCACAGCCTTTAATAAAAGGTGATGATGTGGAAACCAAGTTTTCAGAACGCGGAGCTTCCTGCAGGGTACTCAGCATACAGAAAATGAGGCTCTGAATTTCACAGCTCTGCCTACTCCCGCTCACTGCCTATGTTCCAGCTTTTTGGCCTGGATTTGAGCACTTAATCAGGATGCATCGTCAGTGAGGACCACAGGTCTGGTTAAGTCTCTGGAGAATGCTCCCTACTCCTGTCCGTTGAGTAAGGGGGGATTAACTGCCTGGAGTTAGGTACCGAAACCTGAGTGTGGTTTTCCTCCAGGTGCCTTTAACAGTTACGGATAACAATTAAGTTTTTAACTAATTATCGTAAAGTCATTAAGGCATCAGAACTATTAAAAGAAAAAAGGGGAAAAGGCAAAGCCAGCACCTCCCTTCTCCAACACAAAAATGGTCCCAGTTCGTTTGCATTTGAAAATCTGATATGGTTACATGCTGAGGCTCCTGTTTAACAGGACAGCAATTCTTTTGAATTTGTTATTCACTATTTTGCTTTTAAAAATATATAAAGCACCTATAAATTACAAGTATGTTAGGTAGAACAGAGATTTGGTATGCTTCTGTGCATCGAGCTTCATGCTAACTGACAAAACAGATACAGAAATGCTTTGTATTAATCATGAGTGATCGTTAAGGAATGTAGCTTCTCCAAGTTTTGTTTCAATTTGCCTATTCAGTAAAGAGAACAAGATTCAGATTTAAGTACTGTAATGTAATGAAAAGTAATTATTAATTTATTTTTGAATAATTCTCTTATACAAGGGAGGGAGAAGGGGGATTCAGACACTAGTTCTTTAATCTAGTTTATGCATGAGTCAACATTGTCAAACAACCTGTCTTGGTATCCTGACTAATTTGCTCAGACTGCTGGAAAACTGCCCAAAACTATCTCCTGGGCAAGAAAAGTTTTGCAGCATCAAAGGCTTTTTACATTTATTTTAAATTTGTGAAATTATATAGGTCCAAATTAAGTACAATATTCCTCTTCTGCAAAATACTTAATAACATACTGGCATTAGACTGTGCTCACATTTTATGAATATTAACTACTTAGTTGATGCTGTAAACTCATGAACTCAGGAGGGGTAACTCGGTTCTCTTAACCTCCTTTTCTAATGTACAATTCACCAGGGGAAAATAGATTAATTCCCTGGAGTGCTCTGGTTCCATATTGCAATTTTGGAGTGCAATAACTAAGGGGTAAAGATTTAGAAGTAGGTGGTGTGATACAGGGTAGGGAGGTGATTTCTAAGGAGCTTGGGTGAGCAACTGCATAAAACTGGTGGCAGCTGCTTAGTCTCCAAGGTTCTTGAGCTGGAACCTGGAGAAGAAAATAGACATTTCCATTAATTGCTGCCACTGAAGAGGAGTGCTGAGGGTTACATTAGCACTGGGTGCTGCTCCTGAAAAAAGTGAAACAGCAGGAGATAAAATAATGAGAAACGAAACCCAAAGAAGCTCATGGTAACTCTCCTTGCATCTGAAGACAGGCCTTGGAAGCGAGCATCCCCAGAGGCATTGGTGATGACTCACTGGTTAATTGAATTATTGGCATTTAGTATTCAAGTTTGAGAATTCATAGTCAGATGATGGAACTGTACAATTGAACGTATAAGAATAAAATGTTCAGCTCATTTCTTTAAAACTATCTTGTATTTGATTCAATTATGAAATTCACTTGAAATAATAAACATTGCTTTGTTTTATGTGAAGTCTGCAAAGCATTACTATTATCATTTTTCCTCTTTTAAGGGCAAAGTCCACCTTCATAACCAGAACGACCATTTCCCACCCGATGGAATTGGTAAGTATCTGCTGCTACTGAAGGAATTTCTCTAGCTCACACTGATTTGGCTTCAGTCAAGTTGATAGTAATTTGACATGAATAGAGTATCTGGTCTACTCTGTTTGAAAGCCATTTACCTCTTGTGTGCTCTTGGGAAACAGACTATAAGACTGTTAAGTGAACATTAGGTATTTCCAAGGCTGTTCCTTTACAGGTATTGTGTGCATTGACTTTATAGCTTTATCACAGTATAGACATTGGACTGTTTAAAAAATAGCTGTTTGACATACCTGATGTAAAATGCTGTACTGGCGTATTTGCACTTTAAGAGTTAGGACATTCTATTGCATGCAGTGTTATACGATATATTTTGAACTTATCTGGATATATGACAGTCCAATATATTACTGAGCGCACTTTTTTGTGAGATAGCATGCAACAGCTTAAGAATTTTGTTATTAATTTAAAACAGCATTAATCTAAAGCTTGTCTTCCCTGTTAAAGAAAGGAGGATGATGGTTTGATGCAGTGTTTAACGGCTTCTCTTCCTGTCAGCATGTTTAATTGGTTTGGGACATTCTTCAGTGCAGTTACCAGCGAACTGTTTTCTATATCTCAACTCATACTTTCTGCCTCTTCAAATTTCTGAAATTGTTCACAGGTTTTGATATATGATTAATGCTTTTTCTCAGTATATCAGACCTATCCTGTTAATGTTGCCAGTATGCTTTATAAAGATAGATGCTATTAGGATGAAAAAAGAAAGTAATAGACCTCATTCTCTTTTTTTTCTTTTTTCAGTTCAGCCCAATCCTTCTGTCCTAATAGGAAATCCTATCCGAGCATATACTCCTCCCCCTCCTCCTCTGGGACCTCACCCCAACCTGGGGAAATCTCCAAGTCCTGTTCAAAGGATAGATCCACACACTGGGACAAGTATTCTATATGTACCTGCTGTCTATGGAGGAAACATGGTCATGTCTGTGCCTTTGCCTGTAAGAATTCATTCCTTTTATTCCTTCCCCATTTATTGCATGTAAAACAAATCAAACTATTGAATATCAGTTATTGAATATTTTGCTGATTGTTCCAATATTTCACTTCAGTTGTTTGTTCTTAGCTGTTTCTATGACTGATTCTACCAAGGACCACCAGAAAAGGAGGACTTAAAAATGTCGTTTCCACAAATAACTCCAGGCAGCCTAAAAGCAATTTCATGTTAATGCCATTTAGTGTATTTTTTTCAGCTCCAGGCATAGACACACCAGTGGGATCTCTCATCTAACTTCAGATACCTGCGTGTGAATTAATTGCCTAGTCCAGTTCTTAATCATTGTAGAGACGTAGGCGATTTAGACAGAGCTTGTTTTTCTTTATTGGCTTTATACAGTTTAAATCACCAGCTTTGGATGTCTGCAGTGCAAGGTGTCTGAAGTGCAGTGATAAGAAAAATAAGCATGCTGGGATGTTTTCCCCTTCCAGAACTTCATAGTGAACCTGTTTCGTTTCCAATCCCTTTCTTTATGGCATATGAGAACACAGTGAAGATCCCTAATCAGGTCTCTTGAGTTACATTTCGTATGGAATTTTGCATTATGTATAAAACTAACCCAGCAAAGCTTATGTGAATTAAAGAAGCACTCTCTGATTTAATTCTAACCTTTACAGCCACGTTCTAGGTGGAAAATGGGGAGGAAAGAACAAAAGCTTCAGAAGTGATGTTGTGGAGGAACATCTGTATTGTCTGTAGGAAGGAGATGGAACTTGCCATGCATATGTGCTTAATGCCATTCCTAAGCATTTGCATACACCTCATTAGTTTTTTTTAATAATTACTTGCATCCTCTACTGAAATATAGGTTATGGCTCCCATACAGGGGACTTGCTGTAGGAACTCTAGTTTTGCTTGTAAGTTTTGGATCAACTGGAAGCTATAGATTTGATTTTCTTCTCTAGGTCAAGTAATTTTCCTTTTTCTTAGCTTACTAGAAATCTACATTTGATGGATAAAATTAAATGGAATGAGAAGGCCAGCAGCTTTATTGTTGTCATGCTTGCTCACATTATATTAATATCAAGCCAAGATAACTTGAAATTTTTGTTTTATTGTCCTAAGCTTAATATATCTTTATTTATTTCCAACCAGAAGAAATGTATTAGGAATAAGTTTTGTTAGCTCACTTTCCCTGAGGATGGACTTTTAAATAATTAAGTTGGAAAACTGAGGTACTAATGAGACAGCTGCTTTTGAAAATAAATTTATTGGAGGTGATTTGAGATTGCACAGATGCAACGGCAGCCTAAAGCTAAAGTTCAAAGTGCATACTTTGATGGCAAATAGAAATTTAAAAAAAGAATTGCACGGAAGTTGTTACATTTTAAAATAAGTAGGGACCGAAGTAAAATGCATTTAGTTCAGAGAAGATAAAATGATCTCTTTGCATTGTTTAAGTCAGTTTCCATACTGGTGTAAAACATGAGGAGGTTGCCTGCTGTCATCAGTAAAGGATGCTTTGTCAGCCTGAGTGTTGGCGATTCCTTTCCCAGCACTCTCCTCTTATTCATATATTTGCCTTCTTTTAATAAATTCCCTACAGGGCAAGATTGAACTGAGTTGATCCAGAGCTGTCTTCCTTTGCATTGAATTTGCAGTGAATTTAAAATGTTGTAAAGATTCCTGACTTCTTTTACATGCTTTCAGGAGGTGGATTTTACTTCAAATAAATAGGAAGACAATCTGCAATGCACGTTATCACATGTAGAGTAGACACTCTGGAGTGGCCCTGTAATTCTTAACATGCGGATAGTCGGTTCTGCCAGTAGTCCAGCTAACTTCACTAAGTGTCTTGTGGGTGCAGAGGTATAGTATGCCCACTCATTTTGTGTTACAAGTTTACAAAACTGGGTGATAAAAGGACCATAAGAAATTCCTCAAGTTAGGGGGGTTCATTTCTGTTTTCACCCTAACACGTAGCCTAATCTCTCTTCAACTATTAGGAGACAGGACTTTATTTTTTATAGCTTCACCCACTTCTATTTATTAAGAAACAGATGTCAAATTTATTAAAATATAATTTGTACACCAATCTTTGCACACCTAATCTTGGCACCACTGAAACCGGAATGGGTTTCAGCACAAGAACACTTGCCAAAAATAGTCTTCCAAAGTCTTTGCTCTTTGCTCCTTGCTGCTAGGCCTACATTCTTGCTATCCCTTTCAATAGTACCTGTAGCTGTGTTAGTGTGCCAGGTCATCTGATGCACAGAAAGCTGGTTCTTACTGATGTCATTATCAACGTGCTTATTCTCTTACTTCCTTTAACGTACCTTACCAGGTTGCATCTTTTTTTTTTTTTTTTAAATTATGTAGGTACCATGGACGGGGTATCAGGGTAGGTTTGCAGTTGACCCTCGAATCATTACTCATCAAGCAGCTATGGCATATAATATGAACCTGTTACAGGCACATGGGCGTGGGTCTCCTATACCTTACGGCCTGGGACATCATTCACCAGTTAGCATAGGACAACAGCAGCAGCTTCAGCATCCAGACAAGGAGCAACATGAACAAAGTCGAAATGGTGAGTTGCTGAAATTCCATTGTAAGTTGGTTTCATTTTGAGTAAGTTTGTAGCTTAAGTAGGGTATAGTGGAAAAGGATTTTTTTTCTTTATTTCTCTCTTTTAAATAGAATTGAAGGATATACGGAGTTGAGGGAATAGCCTGGGTTTTGCCAGTACGAATAGAATAACTCAAATATTGTAGTATTCGGATGAGGAAGTAATCAGAACAAGGGGGAAGGAAGGGATATATATTAGTTGTGTTTATGTTCTGCACTTCAGTGATAACTTCAAATAACAACAGCAGTAGTTAAGTTGGGAAGAAATACTTATTGATGATTAATGAACAAAGTGCAGAGATTAGAGGAAAAGAATTATTTGGGTAAATGACATTTATTTTAATTACAATTAATTTGGGTATTACATTTCTATGGTACTAGTAACTGTAAAGTTTCCTGTGTCTGGAAAAAAACAACAAACAAAAAATATCATTATTCCATTATAACTAGTTAATAAATTTCTTACATATTTTTAGGTAAAAGTGAAACCACTGTTGGACCCGAAATCAGTAAAATTCGAACACCTGAGAAGAAACCCGTAGAATCGAAGCAGGTTGGTTTGCATTGTTCTTTTAATATCCCTTCTTCTCAAGGTACTATTCTGTTTTTTGTTTTGTTCTGGTTTGTTTTGTTTGTTTGTTTTTGAGATAAGATGCTGTTCATCTCTTTTGGACCTCTTCATATGCTTTTTTCTTTTTTTTATTTTTTATTATTTGCTAAGTAGAATAGTGACAGTAGAATTACTTAACCTTCTTTCAAGAGGGGAGAAGAATTCAAATTCATGTAGTGACTGTTAAGGAATTAAAACAAATTTATTCCTGAGTATATGTCCAGTATATAGTGAAGACTATATTTGTTCTTAAAGAAAATAGTAGTTCTGTGATATATTATGATGGGGGGCAGGGGAGGAATGGCACACATTTTGTAGAAGCTTTATAGACTTTATTTATTGTTAAATGAATTAATGAATTTATTAATTCTTGAAATTCTGTAGGTAAATTTTCCATTCTCTTTTTCTAGGTTGACTTAGACACAAATTCTCAGAATAGAAGCCCGGAGTCACGTTCCAATGTTGCTTACCCTAATGCTAAATTTCATCGCAAAGATAATCTTAACCCCAGGCAGCTGAATCTACATCTCACCCCACCCCACTCACAGTATGCAGTTCCCAATCGCCACTTCCAGCACCTGTCACAGATACCAAGGCAGCCATATCCTCTGCAACAGCAGCAAAACCTTTTAAGTCAACAGCAAAATCATTTGCCTGAACAACAAAACCAAATGCCACCCCAGCAAAGCCAGGTAGTTCAGCAGCATAATCATTTGAATCAACAGCCTCCACAACCTTCGCAGCTTTCCCCTGCTTACCAGGCAGGCCCCAGCCAATCTTTTTTTAATAACCCAATTCCCCACCGACCACATTCTCCTGCTGTAGATGCTGTGATTTCAGAACAACACCCCCCACCTATGTTACAAGAAGTCAGTAATCCTTTGAGGCCTATTGCACAGCACAACCCTGTTCTGCCAACCCACTTGAACAACTTCATTGAAGAGAATCCATCAGGAATGCCCTTAGGGGACACTTTAGGTAGGTGACTTTTTCTTTATTTAAATTCAGTGTTCAGTTATAACTACATTGAAGTGAAAATGAAGGAGGTATTTACCTTTCCAGGCATATTGCTCTGAATTGGGTCATTGTTGGGTTAGTTTCCATAAGTAATGTCATTGAGCATAATTTGCTGCTTAAGGCATGTTTGAATATTCAGCACTTTATTAGAAAAATTCATGTTTATATGATTTTCCGTATAATTTAAATAACCAGGTTATACACTGCAATGCAGTTAGTAGATAATAGGCCCTGGAATATACTGTATAAAAAGTATTTTTTTTCTGACATAAAGATTTTTTTTTAAAAGGGACATTAGATAAATTTTTTTTTAAAACTATTTTTATAGATCGTATGCATGGAAATGTAGCTTTGGAAACAATAAGGCAGCAGCAACAAGCCAGGTTACAGCAATGGAATGAACATAATGCCTATCTCAGTCAAGGCACTATTCCATATCAACACCATCACCATCCTCATCTACCACATCTTCCTCAGCAACCAATTGGATTGCATCAACAGCAGCAAGTTAGGGCAAACTGGAAACTTGCCAGTAATACAGAAGATGAAACAGAGGCAACATATTCAAGGTATTTGTTTACTGAGTCATCAGAGCTTGTATAAAATTGAGCAGTGGGCACCTATCTGTAACACTGTGATCCAAGTACAAGGCACTAAAAGGTATTGCATTTTGCTGCTGTTATTATGAAGGTTAAAATAGTTGGCAGGCTGACTTACAGCTATGCTTTTACTATGTGTTATGCTTTATTCTGTTTATTGGGTAGTAAAGCTGTAGTGAAAAAATACATTTATGGAGTATCTCAGTGCTGTATTTATGGAATAAGTAATGGAAGGAGAGTAACAACCTTGTGCTTATAAAGATGGTATCTGAGTGTAGTTAAGGCCTATTAAGTAGTAAATTCTTCAAATTGAATTAGTCATAAAAGGCAGATTTCTGTGCTTGAAAAAACCAACCCCCCTGCCCACAACGCTGCTCCCCAGTCAAATCCAAACTTTTCTTCCTTTTTAAAAAGCCTTTTATTTTAAAGGCAAATTTAAAAATATGCTTATTCTTGAGATGGAGCATTAGGGGCCAAGAAAGAAAGCTGTTGAACATAAACAGAAAAATAGTTCTTGTGGCCATCAGCTTTAATCATGTATATTGTAAAGGCCAGATTTTAAAATTGCCTCTGTTTACTGTCATCTCCCACTATGCTTTATTTTCCATCTGGTTTGTTATAGCCATGGTAAAGCCTCTAAATGCTCTCTTATCTGACTCCGTAAAGTGCTGAATTGTATACTCCCTTCCTTCTGAAGAAGTTTGGAAATGTATTGTACACGTGAGGGGAATCCCTGATTGTTCTGGTTTTTAGCTTTTAAGGGGTTAAAATTTGATTTAACTGTGGGAAGTGTTTTGTATAATAAAGCAGGAAATCCTTACTTTGGTTGTCTCTTAAGAGATAACAAAAACTTGATTCTTCTGACTGAAAAGGAAATCTCAAGAGTTATTAAAACTTTGAAATGATTCAGGTAGGTATTTCATCCAGTTAATCCTCTTGTGCCTAATTTCTGATTGCTCACAGTCACATCTTTTGAAGTTAGGGTCAGCAGGCTCAAAGATGAGTATATTTAAATCCAGTGGTTTGTGCTTTGAGTTTTCTCAACTGCAAAAAGAGTGGGATTTTAGAAAAACTTTTTTTTCTTTTTCTTGATACATTTATTCTGTCAATACAGATTCCAGGATTTGCTCAGAGAACTGTCACACCGTGATCAAAGTGAAAGTCGGGACTTAGCTGAAATGCCACCCCCTCAGTCAAGACTGTTGCAATACAGACAAGTTCAGCCCAGAAGCCCACCAGCACTCCCTTCTCCTTCCTGCAACTCTAATCACAGTGGTCACTTTCCTAACTTCACTGAAAACAACAGAGACATTGAAATACCCAATAACCCAGCATTTCAGCAACATTTACCCCAAATATACAATCCCCCTTTCTCAATGCCATCTGAACATATAACCCCATCTCCCTTGAAATACCTGCAACCTGATGGATCGTGGACTTATGCTAACCTACAGCAGAATCACCTAATGGGGCAGGGCTTTCATTATGGTATACCTCCATTGCCCCATAGGTCCCAGCAAAACCCTTTTATACAAATACAGAATCATCAGCATGCAGTTGGTCAGGAGCCATTTCATCCACTCACATCTCGAGCAGTATCTGCTTCTTCGCTCCACAGCTTAGAAGAGGTAGGCATTTTTGTCTGCTTATGCAATTGTCGTGTCATTTTAATATGAAATTATATTTTGAAGTGGTCATGAATGCAAAATGCCTCACATATTAAAAGCTCACACTGGGGATTTCTTTGAGATAGAATTTTCCTGCAAGTCTTCTGTGTTCACCCTGGGTGTATTTGTGGTTCTCATCACTACAGGACTAACGTTTTCTCTACTAAATGGGAGGTCTTGGCTTTTTGAATATTATTCAGAGTTTTTTTCAGTCATTGCTCAATTATGTGCAAATCATTTGTCTGGAGTGCAAATTAACCACACCTCAGGTGGAGACCCATGAGATGACTCTCTGGAAGGTCAGCATGAATCAGCCAGTCAGTTGACTCAGTGTTGAACTGAATGTGTTTGAGTTAGTTGTCATACCAACCTGAGACCAGAAGCAGAATGGTTGTTTAAGCATGGTATGAAACCTCATGTAGTAAATCCCACCTGGCCTGAGCTAATGCTGTGTAAGCCATTCTGTGTATTTTGGGGGCTCAGTGTTGCATACCAGCACAGAGATACCCAGCTGTGTAGCATGAATCTGGGTATAGCACAAACCCTGCCACCCATGAGGTGGCTCTGTCTCTGTCAATCTTTTTTATTCTGGACTCTAGGGAAGGTAGTGTAATGGGATGTAGACTATGTGAGCACATAGAGCCATGACAGGTCATGTTTTGAACAGGGGTTTTTAATTCCCCGTTGGAATTTGGAGTGCTGAGGAGTGTATGATATGCAGATATGGAATATGCTGGAGCTGGCTGTATTACAGGACTGGCAGAATTAATATTCTCAGATAATCTTGCACGGACTGCATGTGATGAAATATATGCACATAAAGTTAAGTGGCATGTCCTGTGATATGTTTATGTCAAAGTTTTTAGAGTATCTATGATACGTGTTCGTTACTATCCCACATGATGCATGTTTCATTGCCTTTTAACTTCTGAAAGTAGAAAAGATCTTAGATTTTATGTGCCTGAGCAAAATAACTAAAATTGCATGCCAGTGCATTTTTACAAATTTTTGTATTCTGCAGATCTAGAGAGGTTAATGGAATCCTCAGGCCCAGCTAGAGCTGTAGTAAGATTTGCTTTTATAGGCATTTAGAAATTCTTTGTCTCGGTCCATTAAGCCATACCACCTTGTATAAAATCTAATACTTTGTGACAACATTTAATGCCGTCAGTACAGCGGGATGTAAGAACAATGGCTCTTCAGCAGTAATAAACTAATAAATATTCCTACAGAGTTTGTGACGGCTCCTGCTATCTGAAGACAAATAGAGTGAGTCTTTATGTAATTAGTGCAAATTCATTTTAGTTCTCATTACTTCTTCCTTTCAAAATGTGTGACAGAAATGCAAAATGCAGTAAAAACGTTACAAGACAGAGACTTGCTTGTAAAGTTTCCAGGAGAGCTCCTTCAGCTAGCAGATAGGACTGAATTGCATAAAGAAATCAAAATGCAGTTTTCGGTATATTGGTAACAGAGATCCCTCATATGAGGCAGGTTTCAGGAGAGATGTCGTGACCTTTGGTATCCTTACCAAGCTTTTTTATTAAATAAACTAATACAATGGACTTGGTTTGAATCCTGAAAAGTCTTTAAATCTTGAAGCCAACAGGTTAATGGAATTTCTACCATTTTCATTTACATGATCTACAGGATCTTGGAAGCAAGTAATTTTTATGGTTTCAGATAAAATTCTTTGCATTATTTCTCTTGAAGACATACGCTTGTCCCGAGCATTCATTCTGTGTGTGTATATGCAAAATTCAGTAGACAAATGTATTGTGATTGGCCTAATCTTGATATCATTAATTTGCCCTCTGGAAACTAAAAGCCATTTTTTCCTCTGTACATTGTAATTGATCATTTTCTCTTGCTCTTGTATGTTTCTGTACTTCCTTTATATCATTTGTAAATGCTGGGTATCCTTCTTCTCTCTATATGATTCATTTCCCATGTAGGAGTGTAAGATATAAAGGTTGATAAAAATCTTAGTTGAAGCTCCTTATGCATCCTTTAAAATCCTGCGTCTGTTTCATATGGTTAAAATACATTATCAGTGACTGCAGTATACAACGTATAATTCGAAGTGTATTAGTATTTTTTTCTAAATGCAAGGGATACTTTTTTTGTAAGACATGGCATGGAAAAAAAATGGATGGAAAAATAGCATTTGCCACATGCAGTTGAATAAAAGGAGCAAAAGGTCTTTTTTTTTGTTTTGTTTTTGTTTTTTGTGTGTTTGCAGTATGAACCAAGAGGACCAGGCAGGCCGTTGTACCAAAGAAGAATTTCCTCTAGTTCAGTCCAGGCTTGTTCTGAAGAATTAAGCACTCCTCAAGAGAGTCTTGGTCAGTGTAAAGAGCTTCAGGACCACAGTAACCAGTCATCTTTCAACTATTCATCACCTGAGTTGTGGGTAAACTCTTCCTCATCTGCCCCGTACCCAAACATTCCATGCAATGGAGCCAACAGAGCAGTTCCGCCCCGGGAGTTGTTAGGTAGGTACAGACTTGATCTTTGCTTCTCTGCTTCTCTCTCTGCTCCAGTAAGTAGACTACTAAGGCTGGAGTGAGCAAGTCTAAATGAAAGGATATATATATTTTTAGTCCATTTTCCCAAAATGTTTTCTGACATTTCTTCAAGTCTTGAAACTAATTTAAGCAAAGATTTTTGAAGTATTTATTCTTCTAGTAGTTAAAGGCTTCCTAAGAGTAATCCTATTTTCATTTTCTGTCTTGTTCCTATTCTGGTACATTGTTGATGTCTGAAAAAGAATACGGTTGAGTATTTCATCCACTAAATGCAATACTGTTTCTTAGTCTTCCTACAAAAGTTCTAGTTAACCCACATATTCTCTTACAGTGGTTTCAAGTGCAACTGAGATTTTGCTAAAAGGATCTAAGGTAACTGGTGAGATGTATTTGCACGTTATGTGTCTCCAGAATCAATAACATTCTTTGTTGATGTTACGGTCTGGTGGGAAACAACACAAACTGTATTAGGGAGCTCTGTATTTTGTGGTAAATTCTAGTACCTCATCATTACTGTGATGAAGTCTAAACTTCTACCGTGGAAGACATGGCTTCCCTGTTGGTAGTTGCGGTGCAGATCAACTTAATGGAGAGAAACAAAATAAAAAGTGATAAAAAGGCTTTGGAATTGGAGACATGTCTTACTGGCTATGATGATCATATTTGAAGTTCACATGTGTTTTATAGTGTTAAAGGTTAATGACGAGTATCTTCAGTGTTTCTGGTTACTGTTTTTTAATCCATGAAATAAAAATCCACAAGAAGGAGAAGCTGTGAACAGGTCCTGTGCTGGTATTCATTGCCTGGGAGTGAGCAATCATGACACCAGACAGTTCAAGGGCTTTTATTCCCTGTACATCAGAAATGGCTGTGGCACAAGTATTCAGTTACATCACGTTGGATTTATGGAGAGTGCAAGGAGAGCTGCTGTGAATTGCTCTGTGTTGTTATAAGCAGGCACTTTTCGAAATTGCAATTTGAGAGCTTGATTTGCAGTGTTCTTTCTCTTGATAGGAAGAAAGTGATTTAAGTTCTTATTCAATATGTTTATCTTCATATTTTTTTCTTGTGCTAGACACTTCTACCACACTTAGTTTTCGCCTCTAGCCATGCTTGTCATTAGTTGTCTTCTCTTGAGTGCTATAGTTATTTTGGGGGAGTTATTTTGCTTTGCTTGTGTTCTATTTTTTTTTTTTTTTTGAATCATAGCATCCCTAGTAAAAATGTTTTGCTTATGTTCCTTCCATATCATTTTTTCTAAGGTATTTTTGTGTACTTTACCAGAAACAAGTGTGTGTGCAACTCTTCCAGTGAGAAACCGAACTGTATAATCATGTTTTTCTACTTATGTAATCATTTGATCATACATTCCTGTATGTGCACTTCAAAAATAACATTACGGATTTGAAGATGGAAATAATTACAAAATATACGTGTTGTTCAACTCCTGGGCTATCTTACCTACAATGTATACCTGCATTTCAGTATAGTTTCTCTGGCTATGTAAGACAGCAGAATTCCCCAGACAAAATTAAGATACTTCATTAGGATTCAGGAAATTCACTTGAAAGCAGTTTTATACCTACGGTTTTAGGTAAATTTATTTTCCTGATAGTTACAGAAGTTGTTAAATGTAGAGCAAGAACATATCAGTTAGAACTGCATTCAGACAAAAATATCAATAATTAGTTGAGTAACATTCAGAAATCTGTGCTGCTGCTTGAGAATGAATTATATATGGTGCTGTAAACTTTAATTTTCACCTATTACGCTCTAAGGCAAGAAGAATGAAATACTCTTTGTACTGTCTCAGTGGATAGTGTTTAAATTGGGGTATATCCCATTCTGAAGCAGCCTACCTTTAGTGTATCTGCAGAATCCACCTGTGCAGAATTGCAGGTTCAGTGTTACTACCTCTGTAGGTACACGCACATGGAGAATATGTTTAATAGTGTCAGTCTTCTCAGCATTGCTGACGAGGGTAATATAAGATCCAGTAGCTGGAAATAAAGCCAGATAACTTAGCAGAAATTTTCTTGGACAAAGGGTGACTGAACACAAAGTTGGGGGTGCAGTGGGGGCTGTTACCAGCAGAGATGGTTTCAGTGTTGCTCAGTGCTTCCTCTGAGGTTCCTGTACATGGATTTCCAAACTCAGAGTTGTTCACTTAAACAAAATCTGCTTTCTCCTTTCACAGCTCCACCGAAGACGGTCAAGCCCCCAGAGGAACATCTGAAGGCTGAAAACATACAGCTCTCAAATTCCTTCAACTACAACGTGCTGCAACATCTTGGCCAGTTCCCACCTCTCATGCCCAACAAGCAGATTGTCGAATCCAACAGTAACAGCCAGCAGAACGCTGGTGGGAGCAAGCCTGTCATGTCCTACGCAAGTGCTCTGCGGGCTCCGCCAAAGCCCAAACCTCCTCCTGAGCAGACAAAAAAGAATAGCGACCCTTTGTCTTTGTTTCAGGAACTTAGCCTAGGTAGTTCATCAGGTAGCAATGGCTTTTACTCCTATTTTAAATAATCAGATTATTTTTTTTAGAGAGAATTTAATTTTTATTTGTGTCAGTAGATCTAAGATAGTTGGGGCTTCACCTGTAGCTGCAAATATTCCCTTTGTTTATATTAGTAAATATATCCTCACCTAATTGCTTTGCTGCTAGACTTGCAACTAATTTTTTTAATTATATTCCATTATTTTGCATTTTTTGACGTGGGTCGTTTTTTTGGAAGCTTTCTGTAGGAAAACACACATTTTTTAATTTGTGTAATGTTAATGATGTGTTGCATTAAACTAGCAGCTGAGAGGTTACCTGTACAACTTTAAAAAATAATAAAAAAAAAAAAAGAGGGAAAAAAAAGAAAAAAGAAAAAAAAAAGAAAAAAGTTTGTCTAAATTGTATTTAAAAAGATTGTAAGTAGCATTTACATTTATTCAATAACATTAGCATACTATGCTGGGTTTCTGTACCAGAAATGGCCAGTTAATGTAAAAATGTATGTTATTTCTGCTTAAATTCATTTAATTTTTTTTTTTTTTAATAAAGATGCAGCATCTTCTAAATACTTTCAGTTTTATCAGCTTTTTTGTGAAGGGATGCTGCATTCTCAGACTTTTCTAGTTTTAGATTCTGTATGATGTGGTATTGTATTTTCCATTCACTGTAGGGTAAAGTAAAGGCATTCTTTGCAGACACCTATGCCATTGTTTGGAAGCATTCAGATAAAAAGTATTGGTATACTTAAAAAGAAAAAAAAAACAATAAAAACAAAAACAAACAAAAACAGAAGAAAAAAAAACAAAACACAAAAAAAAAAAAAGAAACTACAACAAAAAAACAAAAACAAAAAACCCAAAAAAACTCTACATTTTATTTTTGGACAAGCTAGTAATATAAGCTTGTTTGAAAAGTTAATTTGATAGGTTTTTTAAATGAATCATGAAGCTGAAAATAAATTTTTAGGTATGTTGGTGCTTAGTAGATTTAATAACTATTTTAAAAAAAATTGCGTGAATTTAGTAAAATACTTTTTTGTTTGTTTGTTTAATTTTTTTTTTCCACTATGCATGTGTAAATGTTTGTAATCTGGCTTTTTCTTCCCCCCTTCTCCAGTGGTATAAAGAATTGTGCCGCTTTAATTTTTTTTTCCGGTAAAACTTTTGGTACATTATTTGATGTTTACATTAAAATGTGACATTATACAAGGAAATTCAGATATTTTGCTAACTGTTTTGTTTGAGGAACATCATTAAAGAAGAGATTTAATGTTTGTCAAAGCTGTATCCAAATTAATCTAAATCTTTTGGGAGTGAGAACGGTATCCAGGTTGTTTATCTATGAGTTCTGCTAAGTTCTCCACAAACCTGGCCCTTTAGGAGTACAAATTTAAGCAACAACAGCAACAACAAAATCCAACCAAATTATGGAATATTTAAAATTTAAAGAGACAAGTGTGAATGAAATTGCAGAAGATAATCTTTGCTTGTAAAGATTTCTGGTCTTGCACACTGTTCATACTTTTGCAACTGGGGAGATAAAGGGGTGTTTGCATAGTTTCTCCAGATAAGTAGTCCTCCTTTTACACTTGAATAGATAACTTTAAATCTGGGAAATACTTAATTTTTACAGGGACTGAGCTGGGTTTATTTGCAGTATTCCTCCACTTATTAACATACAAAAATAAAAATTTATAGGCTGTGGGGGGTGATTTCAGATTTTACAGCTGTCCGTGGGACACCTTACAAATTAGCAGTGTCTGCTGCTGTACTCAATCAGATTTTTGCTCTGGTTACAATCATTATTTTTTTTTTGCATTTGACTTCGTGTTCTAAGTCAAGGGTCTTTACATAATGGGGCTGATTTAAACTCAGTACACTGCAGAGGTTTGCATATATATATATATTTTATTATAAACCTTTGGTTCATGATTCAGAAATGTATCTGATTTTTTTTTTCTGTAAAGAAAAAGCAAGCATAATTTGTTAATTTATTTCCTAATGTCTATACCAAACAGAAGATGCTGGGGGAGGGGAAAGCCCCTGCCAAGTTATGGTTAGCACTTCAGCACGTGGCATCAAATAAAGAAGACCCAAAATGAGTAGAGGCCAAATTCTACAGCCTTGGGGTTTTTGCCAAGCTGAAGATTTCAGGAATAGGTCCATGGGAAATTCCCTTGTGAGGGCCGGGCATGTGCTCTGTATATGTTAGCCTCAGACGTTTTATTTCAGTGGAGCTTTGCTGGTTCTCCACTGAGCACCTGGCACTGCTCTGAGAGAAGAAAAATCTGTGTGCCTGAATGTTATAGTCTGTGAGGAGCTCTTGGTAAGATGTGCAAGACTATGACAAAAGACTAGGTAGGGTTCAAATGCACTTCACTTCGCCGAGTTGGCATTGTAATTTCAGGGGTTTCAAAATCACTCATTTATATGGAGCAGTCTTTTGATTCTGTTCACCATATTTGAATATTAAACTAATAAACATCACTTGTTAATTTACTGCTATCTGTGAATTAGTTAAGGGGGAGATGGCTGCATCTCACCACATTCTATTCTGTTTCGCACTGGCATTTTATCTATGCTGAAAATACTATAAAAATACTTTTTCTTATGCTTCCAATTCTTTAACCTCTTGAAAGTCCCCTCAGGTTTTGGTTACAGATTTTTGTAAGTACTCTCCCCCAGGAGTTTGGGGAGGGTATGGTGGAGATCTTCGAACGATCAGCTTTGGATATATACAGAATGAATCCATAGTATTTCTTGAAGTTAATATGCTTCTGGAGAAAAAAAAAACACACACGTTTTTGGAAATGTTTTTTCTAGCCCTCATGTCATGTATATAACCCTTTCGTTTTTAAAGTAAATTGCTCGGTTTTTATTGGAGTCATAGTTGTTTAAAAAACAAACAACAACAACAACAAAACTGTATTGTAAACTGTTTTAGGGTTTAATCAAACTTATAAAAAATCAAATTAAGCCCATTAAGGTGGCTCCAGTGGGCATGGACTCAGGCTGCGCTGTAAATATGCAGCTGTTGCAATTACAGTAAAAATTTAAAAATATGGGTGTAGTTTCTCAGTTCGTGTACAGTATCTCAACTTAAAGGAAATGAGTCTTGGACATTTACACTGAGTACTTGGCTTCTTGACTTTTTTTTTTTTTATAACTGAAATGTCGTATTTAAAAGTACAATACATGCCGAATCTCATGCTCCTTGTCCAGGAATAAACATCCACTGTTTTCTGTGGAAAATATAAATGACTTTGTCCAGACCTAAATTTAGAAAGCTTGTATTTACTAGCAAAAGGCTCTGGTTTTATTCAGTTTAATTTCATTTTTTCATGAGGAAGATCTGAATGCCTCATGGGAGCTTGTCAGTGTGATTCTAGGAACTAATAAAAAATTCAGATTTTTTAAAAATTTGAACTTTTTTTAATACAGCTTCTGCCCTTTTAAAAGCTACTTAATTAATGGAATTGGTAGATGTTTCCCATGTACATTTGAAGAGTGAACTCATAAAATAGCTTTAAACTTGGTCTTGGTAAGTCAGAAAAAGAAACTGGAAGAGATCCTGCTCCCAGCTCACTTCCATTAGGGCAGAGGTCACTTGGAGCTGGATTCTGAAGCAGTGTTTATACTTCTTGAAGGTATAGGACTTTTGTTTGATGTCTTGAGTAAATTTCATTATGGCGTCAGATATGGATGTGCTAGTCCATGGCTTGTCTTTTTTCTTGCCTGCAGTTGTCATGTTTCTGAAAAGAGCTTTTCTGCTGCTGAAGTCTCAGGTAGAGCTTTCTTGGTATGTTCCTGTCTCCCTTCATTAGTTCTCTGGCTCCCATAGGTTCTTCTGTTGCGTGCCAGTCCCTCTGCTCTGTGGGACACTCAGGTGCCGTTGATCCACCTGGAGATGTGTTCTCAAGCATATCCACAGTATCAAGATAAGTGTGTCACAGGGATATATCCCCTCTCCATTCTGTCTGGCATAAATCTTTACAGTGTTTAGCAGCTACTCACATACCATCCTTAAGTGTTTCACAATACAACTAATAAATATCTCTTATGCATAAAAGCTGGCTAGTTAGAACCAGAGCCCTTTCATCCATATTTTCTCCTTGAAGTTGACATCTAGTATATTTTGTATCATTATATTTAATTGTATGGACTATGGCACTACTGACCCATAACAGCATGTGACTATTTCCACTGACCTTACAACCCCCTTGAGTAATATTCCCTACTTTGATTAATTAATATTTTGTTCCCAGATTTGTCAAGTTCAGCTGTTTTTCTGCAGAGAATATGCACTATAAGCAGTTCTTTTGCTGTCTGTATAATACCTCTACTGTAAGTAGCACTGAGAGCAGTGTTTGACCAGACAGAATTTTTTTTAGAGTGAAGCATATCAGAATCTGCACATTTCCAAAGCAATAAGCTCATAATGCTTCCTGCTCTACACATATCATCATTCAACTCACTTCATTTGTTTTGTTTAAGTTTCTAGTTTTCCTAGAAAAACTGTGGACAATTAACTTGTCAAGTTGGCTGGTGATGATCTATGGTGCCTACAAAAAAGATTGTACATCATATTCCTTAACGTGAAATATGGGCCATTTCTGCTGGGATAGCAATATTTGCTCAAGCATCTTTTTATTTGGTTGTGTCAGGAACCAAGGACTGAGTCACACAGTTCTTTTCCGTCATTCAAGAAGAGTAAAAGGATTCACAGCAATTGTGGTAGGAATGTCAGCTGGGTGCGGGGTTTGTGGCAACTGTAGTTGATATATGTTGAAAAGTTTTTACTTCAATTGAGGTCAGTGCATGCTTAAAAAGCTCTAATCTGAATTAGCCAGAACTAGGCAAAAGATGTTGTTAGACCATTTCCCATAAGATTTGCTGTCTCCCGATGGGCAAATACACCAGAGACCTGCTGTAAGAAGCAATAGTTTCTTTGGAGCCAGAACACATATTAAACGTAACAAACTAAGAACATTTTTGTCCTATGTGTTGGTCAAAATCAAGCTGTGATGTTCTTTTCTTGCCCCTTGGTGATGATGGAAAAGAGAAATAATTTGAACAGATGCATTTAAAATAGATCCTGTTGCTGTGTGTGTAGTTCATGGGACAGAGCAGCCTAATATTCCAGCATTTGTTATAAAAGCAATGTAACATTCACCATGGGAAACTAACATCCCTTTTAGATGAAGTTTATAATGAGGTTTAGGTTTAGTCTATAAACAGTTTCTGCACGTTGGTCAGGTTTCTGGCATGCAAATGTCTGACTGCATACTGGATTGAACCCAAGAATTAGCTTGGTGCTAATCTCCAGGTCCTTCCCTGGATCTGGCAGGGCGCAGCCCTGCAAGCAGCCCCCTGCTTATGGCGATGACTTCTTGTGTCGGGTATGTTCCTCAAGAGCGATCAAGCCCAGCAGAAGGTGCCCTTCTGCAGCAGGGCCGAGGCTGCGGATCTCATTGCAGGGCTGGGGGCAGAAATTCTCAGCTCATGGGGACTGTCTGGAAATAATTTCCACAACTGGGAGAGAAAAGAAGCGATGATCACAAGGAAGTGGCAAACACTGTATAGGTTGGTGCTTTTCAGACATGGACTGCGGGAGGGTTTTGAACCAAGGCCTCTGCCTGCCCCCTGTCCTGTGGGCTGGGGGCCTGGGGAAGGCTCCGTTGGCCTGCGCTAGGCCGCTCGCCTGATCTGTGCTGCTCTGAGAGCGCAGCTGGCTGCTTGCTAAACAGGCGCTTTCCTTCGTCAGGGGTGTTAGTCTGGCACCTTTTCTGCACGTTATTCACACAACACAGTGCTTAAAAACAAAAGAAGCAGATTCTGAGCCTTGCGCCTACAGCAAACATTGCCCTTACACAAACAAAAATCTTCCTGACTTCCATCGTGCTGACTCTCAAGTTTACCACTTGGGCTCTGTGATGGGCAGATCCGAGAAGCCAAAATCTCTGCTGTGTCACGTGAGGAGCAGGGGGCAGGCAGCGATGGTGGTTTTATGAGTGGCAAATGGCCAGTTCCCAAGTGACCCATGACCATGTCAGGGCCAGTGCTCAGGCTTTGGTGGTGGCTGGTGCTAGTCACTGGGTTTGTGAGGTGTTTTCTCTCTCCCTTTCTCTGTCATGCCGGCCGCTGCCTCCCTTGGCTTTGGGGTGCCATCACAGGTCCCTTGCCAAGTGTTCAGCAGCTGGGTTCTCATCCCCTTTCCACTGGGATAACTCCCTGAAGCAAGGATATTTCTTTTGTGGTTTCCTCCTACATTTGCGAAGCTCTGTTGGCCCTGCTCTTTGAAAATGCAGACTTGTTACAGCTCCTCCTCCACCCAAAATTTTTATTCTTTTTCTCTGTATGAAGGCCAATTACTTTTATTAACTCTCTTGAAACACATTATCAGCTCTGTGGCAGAGAGATTTGGATATGGCAGAACAAACCTGCTGTAAGAGCAGTGCCTTCCCTGCTGTGAATACCAATGACCAATTTAATGGACGAGTCCCTCAGCCACATTTCTTAATATCTGGAAAAGGAAAATGAAGTCATCCACACGCTCCTCAGTCTTGCTGGAACCATACTGAAATAGTGAATGATCAAAAACCCTCTTAACTTACAGCAGACAGAAAATAAAGCTTAGTGAGTTTAAGAGCTTCAGGAAGGCATCTAGCTCAGCTGCCAGCATTGCTGTCTGTGGGTGTAAGCTCTCGCTGCTAGGAGCTGTGTATTTTCTCCGACCCAGGGGTAAAATGAGCACTGAGGGGCTGTCGAACCTCTGAATCCAGACCAGCACTCAGTGGGAATCTTTCCATTGCCCTCACTGGTGCTTGAATGAAGTGTTTCAGCCCTGGAATGAAGGGACACACATGGGGAAGGTGAGACCTTGCAGGCTCTGTTTATCTGAAATATGTGTGTTCTTGCTGATGACTATTAAACATAACTGGTCACATCTTTGGGAGAAGTATACAGCTCCTTGCAACACATTGGTCCGTCAGGATAAGAAACCATCCAGAAATTACTTTGTCACTGAAGCAGCATTGCAATAAGCAGCTGATGCATGGGAAAAGGGGGGGACAAAGGGCCTCCATGGGGCAGGAGGGACGCTACCAGTCCATGTGGGGTGATGAAGCTCAGACCCATATCACCAGACCTCAATTATTTCAACCCATTGCATCTAAGTTAAGGTTGTTTTGCTGGTGATGGCTGAGCTGGGGATGCCTTTGTGTCTGCCAACTGCTTTGCTTATATTAATCTGACGTTGTGTATTTGGATATCCCAACCCGGGTCAGCCAGCGCGGGAGGTGATCCAACTTGCTTTTCTGTTGTGGTAGCATGTAAAGGATCTCCCTAGAAACTGGTCTCTGTCTTCCTGTACAATGAAAGTGCAGTTTAGGCATGTCAGCTCTGTACCAAAAATAGGATTTCAAAACCGTTTAGCATTTCACTGTGGTGCAGTGACAACTTGAAGACCTGCACCTGTCTGTCTTTATGAGAGACAGAGGCAGAATTCTCCAGCTTGCACCCAGATATGAACACCAAGGAGTGCTTTAGCCCAAAACTTTATAATATGCACATTATTTGTAGTGCCTCTTAACTTCAAAGAGCTTGAAAAATACTCACGCAACTTCACAAATGGCTTGTATTCTCGCTGACACTTCCTTGATGGGAAAACTGAGATGTGCCTGAGGCTGGCTGGCTGCAGTGGAGCCAGGGGCTCACAGCAGGGCCAGCCCCTCACACCAGCTCCAGATTGCTGTGCAATTTCTCAAAATGCTGGCATGCAACATGATTTCAGATCTATAGAAAACGGCCAGAAAATTTCTGTTCTGATTTCTGCCTTTTTTTTTTCTCTTCAGAATTGAGGACAGTTAATTGCAGAGGGAAAGAACGCTTCGGTTTCCTTTCCTCCTGCTTTTTAAATTATCTGGTAAAAAAAAAAAAAAAAAAAAAAAGCAAATACTTTTTCCTACTTGAGGCGGAAAAAAAAAAAGGAGAAAATGCTGAACAGTTTCTAAAAACTGAACTGCAAACAACCAAAAGCTACGGATGCCTCTCAGGCTGGGCTGGAGGGGCCAGGTGGGTGTATGGGGCTCTGCAGCATGGGCAGCACCACTCGCCCGCGATGCCTCAGGCAGGCATTTCAAGTGTGCATAAACAGCATTGCACTTCTGTAGTATTTTTGGGGCTGACTCTCCTGGTTCCTCTCTTTCTTGTCTGCTACTTTGCAGGATTTTTCTTTATATGTATTTTTATATACCTATGCAGCGAGCAAAGCACAGTATTCTTAATAAGCCTATTCACGAGGAAGAAATGAACGCTACATACAGTAAATACCATTGAGAATTACACTTAATACTGGACCCAGCAGAAATTGATGGGCCAGATGATTCATCCATCAAAATCATTTTCCAGAAAATCATGCTACCAGAAGATTGTGCTTTTTATTAAAGGAAAATATCATTCTTAATTTTTAGTATGTCTTGGCTTTGCCATCAAAGTTAAACAGAAATTGCATTTTTTTTTTTTTTTTGGTGCTTAATTCAACAGAATGGAGCTGCAGGGTGTAAATCAGTAGGTTAAATGTTTATTCCAATGCTAGGCAAAGTCTTTTTTTTTTTTTTTTTTTAATTATTATTTTATTTTAACAGTTTCGTAGAACAGCATAAGGTTCTCCAATAGATTTAGGTGGTGAGCTAACCCTTCTCAGGAGGCAGAGGAGTATGGCACAGATGGGAGATGGACTCCCACGGAGCTGAAATTTCTCACGGAGTGTCTGAACAAGTGAGGAGTAAAGGCTTGGTATCCCTTAAGCTTTTCAACTCTAACTACACTGCACTCCCCAAGAACGCTGTCTCCTCTGCAGCACGAGTTGTCTCACGTGCACTTTTTCGCCCAGTTGCATTGGCACAAGGCATCCACAAATTGCAAATCGCCCCTCAGCCTCCAGCAGGGTGGAGGTGTAAAGAGAGCAGAGTGCTGTTCACCCACACTGGTGCTCTGAATGCTCTCTCTTCTTTCCTTAAAAAAAAAAAAAAAAAAAAAAAAAAAAAAAGCAAAACCACAAAAAAACAACAAAGCGAGAGTTATAATTGAAGATGCCTTGTTTCAATCATGACTTAGTTAATGGAGTGCACATTGTATAGTGAGATCAAGACATTTTAAAAAATATAAATTTTTTCAAAACACTCTCTGGCTTTTCCCACGGGTTGGGGAACATCAGTGCTCTGGTTCTGCATCCATGCAGGTCTCCCAGGGGTTCTGGGGGAAGCGAGGCAGCGCAATCAGGAGGAGGACAATTCCGAAGATGAAGAGCAGAACGAAGGAGGCACAGGCACAGGCAAAGGACCAGGAGTAACTGTACTCAATCCAGACTGTCTCCTTGCTGTCAATCATCCTTTTCACAGATTGTCTCATGACTTCAACGGAGATGATGATGCAGAGACCTGAAGGAAGATGAGAGCAGTGGGTTGAATAACCAGCTGTCAATTTTTCATCCTTAACCACCTCATCTGCCTCTTAGCATACAGGAATTGCAGTGAGATTCACAGGTGAGTCATTGACTCGAATGTTTGAAGGAACCAACGCCAGCAAGTACTCAGATCTCTGCTATAGCCTAGGCTACGTAAGTCAGCCGGTGACTTGTTGAGTGTTACCTTTTAGGAAGGCTTGGATGGGAAACTCAAAGTGATGAAGGAATAATTGCATTCCTCAGGGAGCTTTTCCAAAAGTAGAATAAAGGTTTTATTGAGGTGACAATTTGCACCTCTGTCTTTCAGTCACTGTGGCATGTCAAGGAAGTGATAGTTCATGTAAAAATGTGATCTTTGTATTTTTGGGAGACAGCTGCATATCTTGGGCCTGGATCAGCTGTTTCTTTGGTTTGAACCTTAATGTGTTATTGTGCTTAGACTAAATGAGATGGAATAGTGACTGCAGCCAGCACTGAATGTGTTAGAAATGCCCATTTTAAAAGTAGTTGGAGAAAATACAGACAGGCTGCTGGGTAAAGCTGAACAGGACATTTCCAGAACTCTTCAACTGGAGCTCCACATGGGGACTTGTAGTCTCACTGTAACAAGGAAAACAATGCCACTTTCCAGGCATTTTCAGAAGTGTCTCCATCCGCCCAGGGTTTAATTAAAAGTTTCTTGATATTGTACTATGAGCCGAGTGCAATTAAGTGAGCAGTGACCCTTGTACCTGCAAAGGTGTAGAACATGGATGCTGGCTTCAGCAGGTAGTCCCTCTTCTTCTGGAAGGATAAGAGGACGCAGATTGTTCCAATGATGGCAAAGCCAACACTGAAGATGGCAATGGCTGCAGCTGAAATGCTGTATTCTGCCAAAGCAAAGGAAACACAAAAAAATTGTGAATGTCTGCAGATTTTGAGCATGTTCCCATCAATGGTGCGACTTTACAGAAGGTCACTCAGAGAAAAATGTGTCCTGATGCTACAGAAAGGGGACTCTGACAAATCCAGTATTTCCCTAAAATAAAAGCAGGGGGAAGTATTGGCCATGTATCTTTGGAATGCAAAGGACATAAAAACAGAAGAGGGGAAAATCATTTTATTAACACTTACTGAAAGACCAAATGGCACCTGTGTTAGCCTGAAGAAGCTCTGGACTGGAGCCATTTTAGCTCTGCTTCATGGATGTTATTGCTGAAGGCTTCTGGGCTCCACGCTCTCATTTCTTCCATCACTCCACACTCTGCTCTCAGAGTAAATAAGCAGCTCTGTGCTATTTTTGTGCTAGGTCTGTACTGCAGGGCCTCAACAAGGCCCCTGTGCACGGTGCTGATGCTGTACCAGTGCAGGACATTTGTGTGCTCCAGAGGGCTCAAAATCTGAGCAGGCAACTGAGGCAGGAGGCCGGAGGTGAACTGTTTGCACAGCCTCTTTATTTTTATTTTTTTAATATATTGTCTTTAAGAAAAAGAATTCCAGCTCTATGAAAACTCAGCTTCTTCAAGGCATAGGATTAAACCCTCCATAAAATATTCTGCTTTTTTGCTAAACTAGCTAAGATGCACAGTAGACACTTCACCCAGCCGAGGCACAGTTCAGTGCCTGGACGGAAGGGAAGAATCACTAATTAAATAATTCAGGCCTTCATTTACATATTTCATTCGTTTTCATATCAGTTTAAGATTTAGCACATGTAGCCATGCATGAATATCACAATATCTAATGATATTTGCCTTTCAGCCCATTTAAAAAAATGTGTCTTCCAGGCAAAATCATGAAGAATCTTTTTGCCTGTTACTAATTAGCTCCCATCAAAATGGAGCTATTTCTGTGAAAGGGAAAGCATATCACTCTTTGTTCTCTCTGCTTTTCATACCACTATTTTACTATAATTTCTTTGATGTTTCTCTTTTTGGTTTTCTTTACTATGTGCTAGAACTGCCCAAAACAGTTAGCTTCAATGTAAAATCATTTGCTGTAGCTTAAGCTTTTTCTTTCACTCTTAAGAAAAAAAGTTCTTCCTGATGTTTTTTTTTCCTGAAATAACAAGGAAGGCATCAGATATGTCTTTAAGATCAGATGGCTGGACCTAATAGTATATCAATAAACAAGAGCAGGTAGCTCAGGTATATGCTCTTCTATTAATGCAAAATTCCCAGTCTTTCCTGTCTCAGGCAATTGCTTTTTTAGAAAAGCCGTGTGCAGGCTTTTCTACCATTATCATTTCTACTGGAAACAAAGCAGACTGGTTAATATGTGTAATGTAATCATCAGCTCCTTTACTCCACACTAAAATATGTTGTGTGGCAAAGTGGAAAGGAATTTCTTCTTAATGAGAGGGCAAGAATGAGAGCAGTGCATGCTGAATGCTAAAAATATTTGGCTTTATCAGGGACTTACTAGAAATGTGAAATTTGTCTGTGGAAGGCAGTTTTCAAAATCCATGCTGTGTAAACACCAACTATATGTCTTTATAGGATCTCTGTTCCTTCCTTCCATTGATCACTCTGGCTTTCACATGACTTTCATATAAAATCAATATCAAGCATAAAACTCCTAATGGTCTCCACAGAGCCTCTCTACTTCTTTTCAGGGTCAAGACTCTGCTTTGGGGTGAGGTTTATTTATTTAGATTTTATTAACCTCTTCTTCCTTCCATGGTAAAGTCTTGGAGTGTCACGGATAATGCTGATGTGATGTTAGTTTTATGCTGGCAAGACATTTTGCAGCGTTTGTGGTGGTGTCTGGTAGAAATTCCTCTACTGTTTTCAGTGGAGCCAGGATTGAGCCCTCATTTCAGGTTCCCCATCATCTTACATCTTATGTGCACCTCAGTTCGTGCAATGGCAGGAAAAAGTTTTCAGGATGATTCTTACCTTTCTGGGTGGTTACTTCAAATATCTCCGAGCTCTCTCCTGGAGTAAAGTGCTTGAAGTAGGAGCAGGTTTGTTCTGAAAGAGAAAAGGAAATTTAATTTTGTGCACTTGGGAACCTTTGATAAAATGTAGTAAAATGGATTTTGCTTTTTATTAATATATCAGACTCATGGTGTTTTTAGGGTAAGGACTAATGGGATCTCATTTCTGCTGCAGATATCCAGCAAATACTTTTTTTAAGAGCAAGAATAGCAGCGGGAGACCGATCTCAAGGATTTGGGCCTTGATCTATCAGAACACTTCAGGAGGTGCTTAAATGGCCCTGACAGTTGTGCTTCCCCAGGTGTCCTCTTGGGAACATTTCCCACAAAAGAACGATGTGGAGTCAAGCTGCCAGTTTGACACCTTCCTCTAATACCTCCACTTTGCTTGACATGTTGTGTCAGTCATTCTGCTTCAGCTGAACCCCAACCCGCCAAGGCTGAGCGGAGGGGACGGTGACATGGAGAAATCCGAGCTGGCTCTGTTTTATTTGGGAGCAGACAAGTGGCACGTGCCTGCCAGGCAAGCCACTCTGGCACGGGCATGGCCTCTGCTGCCTCTTGTAAGCCTCTCCTTCCAAGAGCTTTGCACACTGATTGCTCTTCTATTTAAAGCATGAATTACAGATAATTTTTCTCATTCTTTCTTAGGCCATTACTCATCCCTGCCTCTCTGTGGCTGTGTTTCCTGGTGATGAGACCTGCCGTGCCTGCAGCAGAGCTGGCATCTCCTCTCGCCTCCCCTTGTCCCTGCCCTCCTGCTCCAGAGTGGCACTGGCCGTAGGAGGGTCACCGCTCCCGTGGTCAGCCTGGGCTCCAAACAGGGGGGGTGAAGTGTCCCCATCCACCTTCTCCCTCCCTCTCCTTCCCTTCTCCAACCTGTAGGCCCTGCATGGTAGCGACCTGTAGGGAGATATGCCCCAGTCAGCAGCCTGGGGCAGTTTGCTTTGTGGGGAGGGTCGCTATGGGGGGCCCAGAGGTGAGGATGCTGCAGTGTAGCAGAGCACGTGGTGTTTTACTGAAAGGGCTTTTTATGGCTGTCAAACCAAAAAGATAAAAGTTATCTGAAGCTGCAGACAAAAGGCAAGGGAAGGCCATACGAGTCAAGGGGAAAGAGGCTCTCACAAAATGTGGCTTCACCAAAGTTCGCTCCCATTAGAGCAGTCTGCTAAGTTAATTTGATGATAGTGGAGTTAGTGGGAACTTACTGGATTTTCCTCATCGGGACTTCATGTGAACACGCTGCTGGGTACATGGGGTGTTTATAGAGGAGTTGGAAGATGAACGGGGATTGAGGCAGTGGGATGGAGGCATGTTGGGTGGAAGCAAACTGGAAGCTGAGCCTCTCAACAGCATACATGGAATTTTGGGGTGGATGTAAACATGCAGGAGAAATACTATTTCAATTAGATGGATACAAGTAGAAGAACAAACTGTTATAATCTAGTCAAGAAAATCTTGAGGCTTTAAATTAGAAGAATGAAGCTTCTCGCTGGCTTTTGCTTTCTGCACCTGCTTTCTCGAATGAGACACAGGGCAGGACCAAAACGCTCAGCATATGGAACTCGGGCTGTTTTGAAAGACCTGGCATGGCAGGGCAGCTTGGGGCTGGGCATATAAAGTTCCATTGACTGGGGTGCCTTGGAGATACTCAAAAGCCATCTGGATGAGGTCCTGGCCAGCTTGGTCCAGGTGATCCCACTTAAGCTGGGATTGGGCCAGATGACCTCCAAAGGTCCCTTCTGACATCTGGGCTCCTGTCTCAGCCACACTGAAATGTGTTTCTGCATGTGCAGAGCCAGCTCTGCTTTCAGCATCCCAGTGGGATGGGGAAGGGTCTGGCCACCGCTTAGTGACTCGAAGCTTTGGCAGCAGCGGGGTGAGGATGAAGGATGTCCTCACTATTTATAACCTCTTTAATTGAAAACTTGGAGGGGTACGGGGCTGGGAGAACAGTTGCTCACAAGGAATTTGGCTGGAGCTGGGCAATCACAGAGTCACGCTGCACAGCGCCAGCTCTGATTGCACTATTCTGCCAAGCTGGGCTGCGGAGGGCCTGCTCAGCACCACCCAGCACCGCTCCCACACCCTCTGGTTTGACTCCCATGAGACGGGGATCATGCCAAGGTTGCATGAAATACCCACCCTGTGTGTGCAAGGGGCCACCGTTAACTCCAGCATCTCCTGTCTGTTAAATAACGGAGCTAGTGCTACCTTCCAGGAGGTGCTGGGAGGAAATCTGTGAGGACTCTGTGGTCCTGCCCAATGTCCCCTCTGTGCTGCCCCAGCACAGGCTGCAGCCGTGGGCCGATCCTGAGCAAAGCCCCTGGTGCAGGGTGTGCTGTGGGTCTCTGCCTGGAGGGCACAGAAAGCATCTGTTGTTTATTTACAGCATTAATTTCTCATGGCAAGAAGATACCAGAGCACTGTATGTTACCTGGTGGTTTTTTTTTTTTTTTTTTTTCTTTTTTTTTCTTCTGTCATGTAAATGGCAGATTTCAGAGTTACTGATTCAAGATTTACTTTCTCTTTCCCAGGAGACAGGGCAATTCTAAAGCAGTGTTTTTGGGCCCATTAGTGAAAGATTCTTCTGAGATGCTGCTGTCTACTTAATTTTAAAAGCTGACTTTTATTTCATCTGCAGCTTCTCCTTGCTGGAGACTATGTTAATGTTCAGCTCTGGCGTCTCCTGACCTGTTCTTTATTAACTCTGCAAATGACTGGAGGAAACGTAGTTGAACTCAGAGCTCAATATCTAAAATTGCAAATTTTGAGGCTCAGACCAGAGGCTGTATGGAGGCTGTGTGCCTCTGCCAGTGCCTGAGTGGTGCCTGTGGCTGAGTGTCCAGGTTGGTGACCTCAGTTTGGGGATCCTTTTCTTCCTGTGCTAAAAGGGAGTGAGGAGGGATGAAACTGAGACGCTTCATCTTGGATTGACTGTTTTGGCTTTTAATTAACTCCCTGAAAAGGCTGATGTCAAAGGAAGCCCCAAGCATGCTGATTATCCAAAGCCTGAGGTGAAGCCATCAATGACGGTGTGATGGGGGCTGCAGCATGTGTGGTCGTGGCAGGTGAACCAGTACAGCCCAGTCCACCCTCCAGTCTGCAAAGGCTCAGCAGAGGGGGGACACATGGAAATCTCTTTGAGAGAGAGAGACTGCCGGCAGAAGGAGCTGCCCCTGTGTTTGTGGCTGACAGCACAGCTCTGCAAAGGTGTGATCAATGTGGCTATCATGTAAGTGGGTTAGCTCTAGGGAAGGTGCTTTTGGAAAATGCATTTTTATGTGGGAAAATATAGCCAGATTGCTTTTGGTGAAGTGATATATTGTTTTCAGTTTAAAGACACTTTTGGTGCTCTGCTGAGCTGGGAATATCTATATCAACAAGGTTCCCTATTATTCAAGGCACTTCAGTCCCTCTCTGGTGCCATCATGAATTAGAGAAAAGCCCATTTGTGTCACAGCACATTTACATAATGGATAGGATTTAAAATAGGTTTTATAATGGATGAAAATTCTGTGGCGATCTTTGTTTCTCTCCACCCCTAATCGTATTCTCTCTGCCACGGGGTCACCTCCGTGTGCTGATGTGACCAACCCAGGAGCTTGGCAGCCATTGAGGCCGCGGTGAACTGCAGGGACACAACGTGTGCTGTATCACACACCGTCCTCCCCATTCCAGGTCACCTGCCCTTACAACCCTCCTGGCCCCTTCCCTTCAGATCCATCACTCCTGGATGACCACTGTGAAGGGGGAAACGGGACAATTCATCACCTTATTCATGCAGGGCCTGCCTCTCCCGCTGCTCTCCATGGGGCTGCACAGCACCTACTGTAGCCACAAGATGCAGCAGAAATGCACAGCACTGAACTACTGCTGAGCCTCATGCGAAGGACATGCTGAGAGCCCATGAGATGTTTGGGGCCTGCAGGGTTTCCAGGTGGCAACCACCACCCACCAGCATCAGAGTGACAGTCTGGGAAGGGGCTGGAGCCCACCTTGCTCCCGAATCTGAGATGGACACAAGCACTGTTGTGGATGGTGAGAAAATCCAGGATGAGCGATGCTTTTAATCTGAGGTCTCTACTTGTGGTAATCCTGGGGGCAGGACCTGCTGCTGTGCTTGGAGGAGGTGTCAAGGTGGGGACTGAGCAGCAGAGGGGGAGGCCCTGGGCTCTGAGCTGGCCAACAAGCCTGGGGAAGGGCTTTGAATCAGAGTTTGGGGGTAGTTTAACTTCATACCAGTCTTGCAAAGAGAGTTCCTTGTATGGACACAGGGAACAAGACAGCCCTGCTGATAGCCAGCTCTGTCTAGTACTTTTCCTCTCTGTCTCCATCTCCCTGAGCCCCTGTTCCCATACTTACAAGGTCCTCTTTAACCTGCCTGCAGAACACTTGGCTATAGAACATCCCTGCTGCTGCACAGGAGCACACGTTTTAGGACAACACTTACACTGGAGTGCCTGGCAGTGGATGCAAACCATGTCCCACTCAGTGGTAAAGTGCCCCAATGGGCCACTGACCACCGTATTTGTCTGAATTTTCCCAGTTTTAATGGCCATCCCCCTGGTCCTTTAATTTCTTACAGCAGGACACTGAACCCTTTCCAATTTGTCAGCATCCTCGCAAGAGCGCTGTAAAATTTAAAAGCTCTGCCTAAATCACAGATCTGCTTTGTGGACTGCAAGCCAATGCATCCTGCACATTTTGCACTGTGCTGAGCTCAAAACCTAATAAATAATGCTAATCGTGCCATCCATTTCCTTCTCAGGGAGTGACTGGTAAATGGTTATTAACGCAGTGATAAATTCTGATGTTTCTTTTCCAGTCCTGGCAGTGATGTCTGACTACATCTCACAATTTTCAGGAAAACAAATGTCCACATCTCCTTTGCTCCCTGGTGGTTCATTCACGTTTTCTTGACCGCTGCAGGTTTCACAGCCACGCTGTTTCCCTGCTGATATCTCTTCCCAGAAGTGTGAAATCAATCCAACACGTACCGTGCGGGCACGGTGGCATTTAGCAGCCCTGACCTGCAGGGACCAAGCCCTCCCCACCTCCCCACGTGGGGTTTTCCGCCTGAGCAGAATGGGAATTAAAACTATTCTATAACAGAGGTGAGAAAGCAATGCCCTTTCAAGCCTCAGATGCTTCTTATGACACAGGACACCATCTAACTTCCAAAATATCTTTAAAAACTGAGGAACCACACCAGCCTTTTTTGTGTGGGCTCAGCCTCTCCACAAGCAGCCGTTTGTTTGTGGTGCCCGGCAGAAAGGCAGTGCCGGGACGTGACCCATGCCAGTGAGAGCACATGCTGATGTCTGTCAAAGCCAGGAACTGCTTTCGTGCTGCCCTGGCCGCAAAGCTGCTTTTTGGAGACAGCTGGATATTTATGAGCTTTATATTTACCCTGCAGTTGTGCACTTTGGGTGTTTATCAACCAATTTCTATGATTTTCCTTTTGTGGGAGTTTTGCTCTCCGTGCGAGGAAAGGCAAAGATGTTTCCAGGCGCATAAGTACCTACGCGAGAGACATCAAGCACACGGATGACACACTCCCAAATTTGGTTAGAGGCAGCTCTGAATGCAGCAGCTGAGCTCCTCTCTCCAGAATACATAATTTGGCCAAATAGGTAAAGAATCGTGGTAACATTCAGCAAGCACAGGCAGCAAGGTTTTTCGCAGGAAATTTTCAAGCATGTGCTAACGTATATATTTTATTTCCAGCAGCGAGGCTAGCGTGAAGGCAATCCTGTTATTTCTGTTCTGGAAAGAGTCCAGTTCTCTATTAGCCTTCTAAAACAGCAGCGCGGCTCAGTCACGGATGGGGAATGTTGGTGCACGCGGTGTGAGCGGTGCTGACTTTGCGATCCGTGCACGTAGCGAGCTGTTTTTACCAGGGGAATGCCATCGGCTTCCCAGTAAGCAGCTGAGCCGCTCCCCATCGGCTGCTCTGGGAGATCATGGAGAAAGAAAGGGGTAGGGCCAGGCTGCCACCCCTGTGGGTCCGGGGTGCAGCAAGCTGATGAGGGATTGAAGCTCAGTGCGTGACTTTTTGGAAGTTGGCAACGCATCCAGCAGCTCCCTGTTCCTCCCTGCCCTGAGAAATGATTGTTATTGAAATAGCTCAGGGGCAACCTATTGCTGGCTGTGATCAGGCTTCGAGGATGCAGGGATCAGGAAACCCTAAGGACCCAGCTATGTCTGTTAGAGCCACTCCTGTAAATCCTCTTTCTGCTAAAGCTCTTGCTTGCTGCCATCAGCATGCCTGGGTGCTGTGATACCCACCACTGATATCAGTGAAATTTCCTCCATCCTGATTCCACTCTGATTTCCACCGTGTCTGATCCTTTTCCCCTTCTACCCTCCCCTGTCATTGCACAGGAGCCGATGACTCAAAGACGGCCACAGACATACGTGCAAGGCAGCACCACGCAGAGGTACAACGAGACGGAGGGAAGCGAGGTGCACCCGCAGCCCAGCACAAGAACACAGCAGCGTGCAGCCCGGTGCCAGACTGCGAGCTGCGGGGACACGGGACGTATTTGGTTCCGCCCCGTCCTGCAGCCTCCTAAGCAAAGCCTGGCGGGACGTCCCATGCATGGGTAGGGGGCTGTACGTACCTCCTGGCAGACTTATGGGCCCGCAGCCCTTCTCTTTGGGACCTTGCTGCTGCACATAAATCTGTTTTTTGCAGAGTCGCCATAGCCCGAAATGAGCCGCTTCGCAGGTGGTGTTGTAATTCTCCACTTTGGGGCTCAGCACGGCCCAGTGGTCAGTCACTACGGCTGCGAAGAGCAGCGAGACGCCCACCAGCAGCACGCAGAAGGTCAGCCGCACCTTCAGGGATTTGCTGTCGTCCATCCCTCCTCCGGCCAGGGCTCCTGGGACCACCACTCCCAGGCCGTGTCGCCGGGGCCGGGGCCGCTCTGCTCGCCCGCAGCAGCCCTGCGAGGGCTCCCGAAGTGCTGGCACGTCTGAGCCTTTGCAAATGTCAGCCCCAGCTGCTGGGCTGTGTCAGCCGCTCCAGCCAGGAGGCTATTAATGCACGTAACGAGGAAAGCTCAGCTTTCCGTCCCGTCCCGCGTTTGTTTTGGATTCCCACGACCAGGCGGGTGCTCCTTCAGAGTCGCTACCACTGCCGCTAAAAGGCTCTAATCTGCTGACTTGCAGCATGCCCAGAAATAGGCATTGATAGGATGATTAACTTTTCAGCTAGGTTCTAAAACATCTGTGTTTATAATAGCGTTGGGACTGAGTTCAGTCTGATCCTAAATAGCTTAATAACAGAGCCAGAGCCTACAAACCGCCTGCGCGCGCCTGCAGACTGTGGCCATTCCTGCATGGAGAGGTTCAGAGCTGGGAGTCTGCCTGGAGCTGAGCCACTGGCACAAGGGCAGAGCATAAAGAACGCGGCAAAATAAGCTAACTTATTCATTGTATTGTTTATTCTTAATCACATTTAATTTTGAATTAACCTAAGGTATTTTGAGTGGTCTGGAGGAGTGTGTTTTGGTTCCCTTCAGAAGGAGCTAAAGGTTTTAGACCCTGCTCTTGTTATATTTGAGGTTCAACTTATGAAATATTATAATGTATATATATATTATAGTGTATATTATAACATGTATATAATATATAACATTAGATATTATCCCCATGGCAGGGGGGTTGGAGCTAGGTGATATTTAAAGGTCCCTTCCAACCCAAACTGTTGTATGATTTTCTGATTCTATATTGCAAGAACATATTTCATCAATTTAAGTGAAACATTTTCCATTTGAGAACATTGAATCAAAATGATTCGGCATTCCTCCCTCCTTATTTTTTCTCTGGGAACTGCTGACAGAATTGATTTCATTTCACGTTTCTTCTGCATCTCCCAGGACCGTGCTGTCCCCAGGGCTCCCCCTTCCCTGTAGGGTTTGACTTGCCCTGACCACAGCACTCAGCTCCAGGTTGCAAACTGAAAAAACCCTTTCCGACAGCAACCCTCTGCTGTACCCATGCAGGAAAGGCTGCAACAGAAATAAAACACAGCAAATTTTCACAGAGGTTAAGCCAGCAACTTTTGCTATTTTTGTAGTTGGTTCATTTTTGTTGTTGTTGTTCTCCTTTTGTTCCTTTTGCATATTTTGTTCTAATATCAAATCTTTCAAGTGCTTGCTTTCCCACCACCCAGGTTTGCCTCAATATGTAAAGCAACTCCAGTGGCTGCCCGGCACATCCTTGCCTGTTTTTAGGAGAGACTCCTGTTCCCTGGGACCCAGATGTGCCTGGACCCAATCTCTCTCCTTTGCTTTGATATTCCAGGTGATTTTAAAACTAATTTGATGATAAAGTCAATGCAGAGGCTATTGTGGAGGTGACATTACAATTGCAATGTCAAACTAATGAGAGTGACAGCACCTGAATGTCAAAACAATGGTTAAAAAATGTCAGTGGAAATCTGCAAATATCATGTTATCATGTCAAGATAATGTCAAAGCTGCTTGAGTGCTGTTTTGTGAACACCCCAATTTGAGGTCAAAATACAGATGCAGTGGTAGGAGCTCTAATTAACGAGGACAATCCAAAGCAATGAGTGAAGGGTGAAAGGTGAGTGTAGTAAAAGGGGAGCATTGCCGATTCCCAAAGCCGGTTTTATTCTGGAAGTAACAGACCGATTTGGGGAAATGGCAGGGCAGGGCTGGAGCACTGAACAGTGCCACCATAAGGAGGGCACCAAGGGATTACTGCAGTTAATTACAATTACAAGGTGCTGAGGGCCTTTCTCCCTTACCTGACTCCCACTTAGCCCCTGGCACTTGCATTTTCCTCAGCAAGCAGCTCTCTGCAGGGCAATTTTCCCTGGGGTTATTTCCTTTGGGATCAGCTGACTGTCACCGCTGATGTGCAAACAGCTGGTGGGGCCCTGTGCATTAATTGTAGCAGGCAGAGGAAGGACCTTCTGCTCCAAAAGTGAATGCTCCAGAGCTGGTTGTACACATTCAATACACTACCCACTGGCTGAAGGAATTGTGTTTCAAGTGGTTGATGGCAGTGTGCTTTCTGAGGCATAAAAATATTATGATGTCACACAGAAAGAAATATTAGAGGCTTGCATTTCTATTTCCTTAATCACAGCCAAGAGGTCACATGAAACTGGAAAAGCCTAAAGGGAACAGACGTTAAAATAGAAAAGGAATGCATAAAAATGGTAATGCCTTTTCTTTTGAAGTAGTCTCTTGTTAAATTTCACTAGGTGTCAGTCCATCCTGGGAGCCGCATCCTGACTCCAATTTCTTGGTGCTGCCAACTCCACTAATCCTCCGCAAGCTGAGTATGGGAAAGTGCTTGCAAATGTGGGCACAAAGCAAGGCTTTGGATGCTGAGGAAGCAAGTGCTAATGATCGTGCTTTAGATTAATTACAACCTACAAGGACTGCAGGGGTGGGAATTCATTAGTTTTTTTGTTGGTGTAGGTTTTTGTGTCTCTTCTAGTGTTGGCAAGGATCACACTTTCCGCTGTCTTTCAGGTATCCTGACCTGGCAACGTTCCTCAGGGTTTGCTTTTTATTTTAATTTTATTTATTTATTTTTGTTTGTTTGTTTGTTTGAATTTCCTAAATATACCCAGGAAACAACTAAAAAGTGAGTGTGAGCAATTCTGAAAGAGCTTCAGTGCAAGAGACTGACACCTCACATCACTGCAGCTAAGGAGAAATGTCCCCAGCCCCAAAGGGTGACCTGCTGCCACCCATCCCTGGGAGAGAAACCCAGGGATGTCTTTTGTGGGGTTGTGCATCCACAGGCTCTGTTCTCCCTACACTCATGAGGGATTTCTGGCAAAACTGTCTGGCAAAACTGATTTCTAGAGGAGCAGAAGGCTACAGGAGGCCCCTAGGGCTGTCTGCACACCCAGAAGACGGTGGTACAGCATCCCCGAGGAGCAGCTCCTGCAGTCTCTCTGCCTCAGCTGGTGAGTATTTGCATTCAGAAATCTGTATCACATGAAAAATGAACAGAGTATTAATGAGGACCTGTTGGGAAGCAGGGAGGGTTGTAATTAGTGGCACTTTAACAGCGGCAAGCAAGAGAGGCATGGTTGGTTGTGTTTCTCCACTGGAGAAAATGCTACATGAGGTGTCCCAAGACCAGCCACTGCATTGTTTTATCCCTGGCAGAGGCGTTGGCTTGGCTCCATTCCCCAACATTTGCACATTTCTGTATTTCTTCCAGGCCAACCTCACTGCTTCCCGCAACCAGCCTAACCAAATCCTGCAGCCCCCTTGCAGAGCAAGAAGACCCTTACCAGGTGAGAATGACCCAGGGTGGAGCAGATTGGGCATGTTCTGAGCTCAAACACAGTTTCAGCAAATCTGGGGCTGAAATCCTTTCTTCTCAAAAGGAAAGAGGAAAACTTGTGTGTGTTTTGGTTTGCCATACAAAAAAAGCAGTCCCCTGCCCATCTGTCAGCTGGGTGTCTCAGCAGGACAGGTCCCACCGAGCGCGGGGCTGGCCGTGGCTTCCCTGCGGGCTCGGTCTCTTTTGGTAGCAATTGCCTTTTTGGTCGGCAGCTCTGGCGAAGCCGTAAGATGAGCTGCCCCGCAGACAGGTGCAGAGGTCTGTTTTATTTTCAGCACCTCCCATGATGGTTCGTTTTCTCAGTCCTCAGGAAATGCCACATCCTCCTCGCTGGCCTCTTTTCTTCCAGTTTCCGGAGCCACGAGGACTCCGCCTGTGCTTCCCCCTTGAACAGCATCGCTCTTCGTTAAATCCCATGTATTTCTGAGCTTTCAGTGGCTCCAGGTCTGGGTGTAGAGGCGTCTGGGCAGGCCGTGCCACAGGTCAGGCGGACACAGGCATGCATGCTGCCTTCTTCGTTAGTCTGGAGGTGTAGGAAATGGGAAGGAAAAGTTAAAAGAAGTATTTGAAGGAGACACCTAGCAGGCACCTTAACCAGAGTGTGTCTCATTTGGGCCATGCTTAAGCTGGAAAATAGAAGTTTTTTCCTGGGTTTCCTACCCAAATGCCTGGAAATGCTGTGGTAGCTTATCCTGGAGATTCCTTGGTCTGTGGGACCATAAGAGTATTGTTTTCTCTCATATTCTCCCAGTAATACTAACCAGCTGCAATCAAAACAGATAGAAATGTGAAAAAATAAACACAGATATCTCAGCTCGGAGGATCTGGAAGTTAAAAATCTAGATACCTTTCTCCACACAAACCCAAATACATTTAAAATGGTTTATTTAAAAAGTAAGGATTAAGTACATTATACACGGTTGTGATTACACCAGCAGAACTGAAGCACAGTGGCAATAACACTTTAGAACTGCAGACAGAAATGTAACCTCAAGGGACGTGATATATTAGCCCTTGTGGATATGTGATCCATACAGAAAGGAAAGGAAATATAAAAATAGTTTATTGTTAGTTGAATGGGCATATGAAGTGATTTCTTGTCTTACTCCTATTCTGTGTAAGAAACCAGGAAGAGAGGGCTGACTGTATACCTGAAACTTTTTTTTTTTTCTTAGAAAATGGAATCTGATCCAATAGCATTTCTTCTTAGGTCTGCTGTTACAGCATGTTACAGACTATTACCAAAAGACCGATATTGTTAACGATATGATGATGATATCTGCGGGCCTTATGGAGAAACTGGGGCTAGTTTGTGTTAGATGCTGTCCAGGGATGAACAAAGAGATGTGCAGGAATAGCAGATTTTTTTTTGTAAACTGTCACTGTGTGATTTCAAGAACAATCCTATTCCTTTCAGATACATCACTACTCTTCACATCAAGAATACTGCAGATTTTTCAGCTTTGTCAGGACCAAAGTTTTCTACAGGAAAAGTGAGTTTTTGAGTTGTATTTTTTTTTTTTTTTTTTTACTCTGTTTGTTAGATGAAACAACAGCATGCTGCAGTTTGACATAGACCATGATTTTCGGGACATGAAATCGCAGCCTCCATCCTCCCCAGTGCCACACGTCCTGCTCCCCGTTACCCCCAGCGCCCTTGCTCCCTGCCCGGGCTGTGTGTCCAGCATCACCCTGGGAGCACTTCCCTGTTCCGAGTGGTTTTAAACACATTCACTGGCAAATGGTGACTCAAAGAACAAAGTCAAGGCGCAAAGCAAACCTCGCACCGTCCGCTCTCGCTTCAATGGACAAGAGTTTAGAAAAAACAGCCTATATCTAGCTCCTGGTTTTAAAGGGAATGGTTTTATTCTTAATTACAGTAAACACGGATGAGGACTTATTTCTAACTATTAGTTTATTAACACAGTGGGAAACAAATAGTTCTGGGAAATTGCACTTGAAAAATACATTGACTATAATTAGATGTAAATTAATTAGCACTTAGTATGACACACTAATGAGACAGAAGGTTTTTTCATTGCAAACTTCTACTTCTATCATAGCTAATCAAAGTATTTTAATATTACGAAGTCTCCAAAAGTAGGAAATAATTTATTGTTTGAAAGCATAAAGATTCTTGTAAAAAAAACCTTTCATCAAGAACTTTAATAATTTTAGAATTCTTTTACGTTGTCCTAGCCGAAAAGTAGATAAAAAACAGTTTTCTCATCTGCCTCTGTTTGATTTTTTTTAAAAAGCTTGTGTAATATCTTTCTTCATAGTGTGTTGATACAGAAAGTAGCACAACATTTTCTACTTTTAAATAATTCCCATTGCTCCGTTCGCATTAGCTCTCAGAGTTCAGAGGTCTGAAAAAGGATCCCAGCAGAGTTTTAACCTGAATGGATATTCTTACCAAGCAAGGATGAAGGCTCCAGCCCCCCTCCGCTGGATGGTTTGCCAAAGAAATGCTGCCACTCTGCCAGGCTGAGGGCAAAACTGAGCAAAACAGCTACTAGGGGAAGACTTTCACTTAAAATTGAGAATTGTGTCTTGGTTCTTGCATGGAGAGAGGGCTAAGCAGGGGTTACTTGGGAGGGAGAGGCTCATCTTTTGGGGATGTTAAGGCAGCTCCTCCAGGGTTTTGCTGGAGGACTTGGTTCCACCGGCTGAAAGCCTCACATCCAAACCACCACCGCGTTGTGATGCTGCTGCCACTGCAGGGTGAATTAAGACTAAAGAGGTTTTAACAGTTTGGCTGATATCTCCCAGCATCAGCTTTCCAAATCATGCTTTTTCCTTGTCACCATGTTTCTAGTCTTCTGGTACCTAAGTTTTTCAGGACAAAAAAATTACAGGTATATTCAAAGGAACCTACAGGAGCTAGATGCTCCTCTCTCATTGCCCCTAATTCATCGAAGGGGAATCGGGCACCTCATTCTCATATGGCTTGGTCGAGTGGTCACTAAAATTAATGAGTACTGTCAAATTAAATTACCTTAAGTCAGGCCCTTGAGCTTTGAGAATCCAAGCCTAAATGTAAAAATGAAAGCAGAAGTTTAAAAGAAAGAAAAAGATTTCAGACCCTTTTAGAAACATACAGAAGCAAGGGTGCAAATCAGTCTCCCCCTTAGGTGATGCATAGAGTTTCCTGTGGGCTCTCTGCACATAAGTAGATTCATCGTTACAAAATAAATTAAATTAGGCTGAACCATCATTTCCATCTAAAAGCAACTATACCTTGCACCATGCGGCACTTATTCATAATAAAAAGAGTTTAATAAATATCTCATAAACGGTGATTATTTTTGTTCTACTTTAAAAAATACAAAGTCGTCATCCATTCTGTTAACGCTCAGTTCCCGTTGCTGCAGGAAGTTTTGCTAGTCCAAACGTTATTAGCTTCTCATCTTCTTACACACATTGCTCAGGTATCTTAGTTTCCAGTAGCGTTAGTGTTGCACTTGTGAAGCAGTAAGGAAATCGGGGATGCAGTCGCAGGGAACCGGCGCTGTGCCCGCATGGGCCGCCCTGGCTCAGCTCTGCTCCTTGCCCTGGCTGTAAGCAGTCTATAGGGGCCTGCTCCTGACAGACAGCACTCAGCACCTCGCCGGATCAGGCACTAGGGCTAGTCGGAATGAGAATTCAAGTTTTCTAAATGTTAGGCAAGAAATGATGTTTGCAAATATGCTCAAGTCCCACCTACTTTAATCCTTCCCTTGCTAGGCGTTTCGCGCTGCACCCACCCTCGTGTCCCCACCCGTGCTGCCCCGAGGGATGCCCTCCACCCCCAGGTAGGAGACCCTTACTGCCCCGTCACGGAGTCTGTAACACTCAGCACACAGATGCTTTACAGTTTCAGTAGCACAGATCAGTTTTAGACAGTGTCGCCTTCAAAAATATTCTTCTTTTTTTTTTGTTTTTTTTTTTTGTTTTTTTTTTTTTGGAAAGAGGCAAAGCTTACGCTGTGTCAAATGGAAGTGGATCACTTGAGGAGTAGTTTGTATTCATCCTTGGGCTTGGTTATAAATTATAGTTGCAAGTTTGTAGTAAGGGATCTCAATTTAGAAAAAAAATAATCATACAGCAATTCTTCTGTAATCCTTTAAACACACCGGTGGCAAGTCCTTCGCAGTTTCTCCAAGACTTTGTACACACTACAAAAGTGCAGGGACATGAACTACCTTCATCTCGTGACACCAAGAACTGAAAGAAACAAACTCCAAATAGCTTCAAAAAAAGCTACAAGCGTGTAACATCTTTATGTTGGTCCAGAGGTTCCCCACTTGCTGCCTCAACACATGCCACAATTAAAGAGGTGAGAGGGTATTTTCACATCGCTCCTTCTCTTTCATGACAGATCTGTTCTGTTTTGATAATTCTTCAGAAAGCACGAGGAGTGAAGGTACTTCAAACAGGTGTTGTTCTCCTGTTGACCATATTGACGTGGAGTCCTTCCTTAAATTCCTTCTGAAGGAAGTTGTGAACCTGCAGAAAACTGGCTTCTTGGTCTGCATTGTAGCTGGCAGCCGTGGTAACCTTCAAGGGCTCTCTGGAAAGGGTGTACATGGAAATTTCGTTCATGGGAATGGTGCTTGCTATCTTCATGCCAACCGGAGAAATGTCCCTAGACGGAGAAGGCTCTGTAGATCGAGAACTGGATCTGGACCTCCGCCTCCTGTACCTGTAACTTGGCATCCTGGCGTAAGGAGAACTGGAAGAAGTCTTAAGGAATTCCCTCTTGGTCTTAAACCTCAGCTCTTTGTTCTTCTCAATATAAATGTTCACAGCCAGAACACCTATGGTTTCAGCCACGATAAAAGACAAGGCTCCAAAATAAAAAGACCAACCATAGTTGTAATGGTTCTTTTTGTCCTCATCTCGCTTGTCACTTGGGTCACCTGCATTGCTTGATATGTAGACAATGATCCCTATGATGTTACTTAGTCCTAGAGAGAGAAAAGCAGAAGTCAGTTGTTATGTGGTTGGACAGTTAAAATACAAGCCATGTTACTTTCTGGACCTGAATGGTTCTAAGATTATGACCAGGAAATCGCATTACATTTATTTACTCTTTTATTTATCTAATTATTTCATTTATTCTTCAAAACAAAACAAAACAAAAACAAAAACATACCCACATCACGGACATCTAAATATTCTAAAAGATTCAGCAGGATTTGTCCCCATTTCTTCATTGGCATGGCGGAAAGGAAGCAGCATATGGGAGCTCTCTAATATTGTTAGTTGGGCTTCTAACATTCAGAATAGTAATAAAAATACATTTTGAGCTCAGGGCTATGGCTGTTCACCTCGATCAAGATAAGTTGTCTTCCACCTTGTTGAATTTTCATCTGAATGTAGCATGCTTAATCTGAGCTTCAGGGAAGGCTATTAACAATGTGCCTGACTCTCTCAGATGTTTCTAGTGTGAAAAACATGCTCACCTAGCATAGGTGATTTTTTTTATCTGTCACCATATAAGAGGAAAAAAACGGTCCTGGCTATAAGAGTTGCCTGATTCAGGTTTTTATTTCGTTATCTAATGTTCAATAAATTTAAGTAGTGTACGAACTGCATGTTATTTGCTTTAGCTTCCTGGAATTTCTTTTTCAAGAAAACTAAAAGCTTCTCTAGAGCTTTGAAAACATTTCTTTCTTAAGAAATGTGCCTAGCATGATGTTGGTCATGCTCTCATTCCAGGAAAGGGATATAGGGAGAGATCTGCCCATGAGATTTTCCATGGGAAGCATCTGTCCTTGAAGCCTTGTGGCCAGCCTGAAAGCTCGATCTGACTCATTTTCCTTGGGCTTGCCTTCATCAGGAGTGAGCAACACAAACGGGATTTCCTGGTTTTTGTATCAGCAGATCAGCAGCGTAAAGCTGCAGGATCACACAATGCCCACTGCAATGAGAATGCCCTGAAAGAATTTAGGCTTTGGGGAGGAAATTCAGGGAGTGGAAGAAGAGCCGTGGATGTGAGGCGGTGTCCTTCCACCTCTCCTCCCAGTTGGACTCAGAGCACTGATTGCCCCTGGGTATTTTTGGGTCCCTGCCCCTGACTAGGCCATGCTGGGCATCTTGCTGGGCTGGTGGCTTCTCCACCAAGTTGCATTTTTGCATTTTCAGTCCCAAAAAGGCAGCACTTCTTAAGGACTCAATTTAAGGAGAACATACCTGCTGCAACAAAGAGAATCCCAGCGCTGAGGATAATGTTGTTTTTGCTGTTGTAAATCCTCCCTGCCCCGACACAGAGCCCTCCCAGCAGCAGCAATATTGTGCTCAGGATGGGGAACACACTGGAGGCACGGACGATGCCTGCAGAGGAGATAGGAAGCAAAACATGACAGACAGTAATCATTTCAGATACCTCCTCAGGTGCTAGTGCAGAGATGACAAAGTCTCCAAACCCCTGGCTTTAGCTGCAGCTACCACAGATCTGCACTTCTGGGCAGGTTTTTGGGAGACAAGGTGGGTGGCCAATGTAGTGGGGCTACTCTCAGTTGAACACTTTTAATCTTTTCAGCTTCTAGGAGGAAGTCCAGTGTTATTGCCACCAGAACATTGCTGATAAGTAACAGCAAGTGCCAGCATCACGCAGGGAGCGGCACTGAAAAATACATGGGCTGGCTGCGAATGCTGCAACGCCTGTGGACGGCCTCAGCAGAGGATCTGCTGCTTGGCACACCTGTAAGGTGAGCACAGCTAACAGCCCCTCTTTTCCTGCTGAGTATTTAGGACTTAGAAACCTTTCAGATTTCTATGGGAGAGATTTTAAGACGTGTATGCTGGATGTTTGTGTTTACTTTCCTGACAGCTAAGTGGAGTCATTTAAAATTCTGTATGCTTCAGTCCATTCATCAGCATGGGCTATAAAATCCCTGCACAAAAACCTAAACCACTGCTTTGGGCCAGCTTTCAGCGTAGGGTCATTTCTAGGCTAGGCAACAACGGAAAGGGAAGCGGCAGGGAGGGAACAAAAGGACTGAAGAAAGACGGACAGGTGCTAGAAGAGAGAAGAATGTGCTGTATAAACCAAGGGGGAAAACCTGGTAGGAGCTCTGGAAAGGGGTTATGCTGTTACATGGAGAGGAGCTGGGCTATCCTGTCATGTGGAGAGGATGTTTTTGAAGAAGTGATCAGGTACAGGACAGTGCTGTAGACAGCAGGGTTGCCCCAAAGCCAGGGGGAGATGTGGGGGCATGTCAGCAGGAGCAGTACAAGGCAGAGATGCTCGGGCTGGGGGGCAGAGGCTGGTGTCAGGGAAGGGTGCAAACCTCATGGCACACTGGGAGGATGTGGGGATCCCCAGGGCTGGGTGCATTTTGAGGAGCAAACTGCCAATAAAAGGCCATCTGGAGCATCAGCGGCATGGCCTCTCCCGGGTGCCATCTTCCCGGGTGCCACGCACTGTGAGCGGCACTGCTACCTGGGGAGGAACGGCCAGATGCTCCAGCTGATGCTTTCTCATTTTACTTTTGATGGCCGTGGCGTTCCCAATTTAGTGAATTGCTTTCTAACGATTCCCCTGGTGACCGGTGGCAAAACTCCCGCTGACTGCAAGAGGGACAGGGCTGGGCATTTAATAACAGCATTGCTTTTGTGTGCGCTGCAAAGCCCCCAGGAGCCCGAGCGACAGGCCCAGGGCTCATTAGGATGGTGCAAAGATAAAGCAAAAAGACAGTCCCTGCCCGGGAAGCTTGTGCCTGTATCGATCTGCAACAGTGAGAAAAGTACATCTCCTACCAAACCTGGCAACAACCCTGCACGCGTCCTTTACCGAGGGGGCATGTTCTGACCGCAGCTAAACCCAGCTCCGTCAGACGCGTTATTATTCACAGAGTGTTTTGCAATAATTGGCACATCCAAGTAACGAGGATGTGAGGTCACTGATCAAAGCCCGCTGAGGGCCGAGAGCCCATTCTGCTGCCCTGGGCGTCCCCCCGCATGCAGTCAGAGGTAACGGTGCTCTGACTTCTGGGTCGGTTTTCAGAGTCAATTATTAGACAAAGATTCGATGTCAGGCTTTGTTTGTGCTCCCCGACATGGAGGTGCCCCAAATCACTGTCTGTTGGTGTCCTGGAAAAAGGCTGCATAGGCTTAAAATCTGCTGTGGCCACTCGTTCTGGTTGTTGTTTTCTGTATTTTATCTTCAGGCTGTTTATACTGATTTTAGTTAAATTAAAGGGCTTTCCTAAAATGCTTCACTGATATTGTCAGAAGGGACTTCCCAGACATGCCAAATACACTGGGTGGGTTGTATTACATCTAGCAAAATGCCCCAGAGATAATTTTTCCGTATTAGGTAATTAATGTGAAGAGAAACAAAACATACAGCGTTCTCTTGGGTACAATGGGGACTTTTAGCTCTGAAATTTAAAAGGAGGCCCATAGGTACCCTGTAGAATTTACATATTTCTCCCAATACTGGTAATAAAATGACAGCACATCAGAAAACATTAAGGGAATCTGGTTTTTGCTCTCTCCCCTGCTTTTTTTTTCCCCCTTGTTTACCGTCCTGTCTGTTTGCATCGGCTGCTGCTTGGCGCTCCGCGCTGTGACACCTCTGGGGAAGTGCCGCAGCGGGCTCTGCCGCTCAGCCCGCAGGGCTGCGGGCTCTGGCCCTCCTCCCGCTTTCCTTCTCCTCCGAAAGCAGGAGGTAGGCGGCTGAGGGAGCTGAGCAGGAGGAGTTAAAGCTTCTTTGCACGTGTTTGTAGTCACCGTGGCTCCCGTTCCTTTGATTTTGCAGGGAGCAGCCTGAAAAGAGCAAAATCCAGATTCCTGCTCCTACCCACACTCTGGAAGCCTCCTAGAATCAGGCATTTTTTCACTGATTTCAGTAGGGTTTTGAACTGGGGCTCAGTTCTGCTAACTCCATCTCTTTACACTTATCTGGAGTCTAGGTTAGCTCAGTATCTGTGGAGCAGGCTGAGAGCCCGCATGCTGCCCTTTGAGTAGCACAAGATGCACACAGGGTCGGTGCCTTCATCTGAGCAAGGGCTGCCTGAACAGGAACCAAAGTTTTCCCTTTCACCTCCCTTAGGTGAACAGGAAGGGTTGCCCCCATCATGGCCCTGCCAAAGTCTGGTGGCTAAAAATCCTGGTGGCTGATACAGGGACAGCAAGTTGCAAAAGTGTTGTAGAGGGCAAAAATGGTAAGGAGAGCATCATGTCTCCTGTAAATGGGATGTGAATACCTCTGTGTCTCATTAGACAATGATTTCGTCCTTATTACACATACATATGACCTCATTTGTTTTTGATTTAGGTACATAACCTTTCAGCAATCTCTAAAACAACTGTATTCATTTTAATTGAAGCAGTAGTTTGCTTCCTAGGAGTGAAAGCAGGGGAATCCTATCTGTGCAGAATATAGAGGGTGAGCTCTCCTCTGAGGGTGGAGTGCCTGGATCCTGATTTTGCAGAAGACATAAAGGGTTGGGCCAACTGGCTTTTAAAGCTTGCACATAGCCACTTTTGAAAACAGCTTTTAGGATCATCAGTCACAAGTACACTTACAAACAATTTACCCATCTCTTGTCTTACTGAGCAGCTGTAGACTGTTTTTCCCAGTTCTATCTTTTCTCTAAATAAAGAAGGCATAATACACTTCTATCAAGATGTTACTTAATTCATCTTTCCTTTGCAGTCCTTTTACTAATGATGTTTCTTTCCTAAAGCTGACTTGGCACCAATTTCGCATTAGTTCCAAGGCTTTACATGAAGGATAAATGCAGCCGTGCTCATATTCTGCTAGTCTGCCATCGCCCAAGCACTGAAATCATGTCACCCAAGCACTACAGCTGATCTAAATTGACAAGAGTAAAGATGAAAAAAGATCCAGGTTTTCTGGTAAGCAGACTCTTTCAGAGAGATTTTTTTTTAATTCTTGTCTTAGCAACCTGAAGTTGTTTCCCAGAAGTGAGCAGAAGGACAGAGTGGTTCTCTAAGTGGTGTTTCAGGTAATTAATAGCAGTGTAATTGAGGAGCATTTTGCTTTGCTGGATGTCTCAGCCAGCAGCCTCATTCATTGCTCCCTGAAGCCTTCCCAACACCTTGTGAACTGCAGTTTCTTTCTCTTGTAAAGGGCATTGCTTTCAGCTCTGCTGGTCAGCTCTTTTGTGCAAAAGAAATAACTAGGCAAGGTGTCCAAGGGGAAGGGGAAATCTAACTCAAATTTTGCAGGATTCATGAAGTTTCACACTCAGGTTCCAGGACGTTGCATATCAACTGAGTGAGTGGTCACTGGGGGGAAGACAGAACAATTGTCCTTATTTCAAGCACCAGATTGGTGGATGAAATAACTTCTGTGAGGGCTTTCACACTGGCACAAAGCACCAACGGCTGGCTGCCCATGCAGAGAAGCCACAGCCTACATTCATACTGAGATTTTGCTGTTATCTGCAGAAATTTCAGCTTCCTTCCTAAAATGCAGTAATTTCACTGCATGGGGAGGTAGCTCAGAGCAGCTGCAAAGGATGAGGCTTGCATAAGGGCTGGATTTAAGCAATAGGAAAAGCTTCCTCATGGGCAGGAACCCACTCCTCAAACCAATTTTAGTACAGTAACCAGGTAAACGCTCCCTCTGTAAAATATCCTCTCTAATCTGGGAATGACAGCTGTGGTTTTCATTTTGAATATTTCCATATAATTTTAAAAGAACAGGCACCACAATTGTGTAAGTTACTGTGGATGAAGGAAACCCTTAAAATGGAGGTCCTTGAGGGAGGGCCAGGCCCTTGCAATAAATATGACTGTGACTGTGCTCTGCAGAAGAGACACCCAGGCAAATCTTTGTTGATCTGCTAGTTCTGTGTACAAGGCATCACTTTTCAACTTACGGAGAAGGTACTCTGAGCTGTCATGGTCATAGTCATTGTCTTCAGGGAAGTGGTTGATTCGGAAGCAATGTCCTTTGTAGATTCCTAAATGGAAACAAAGCAAACATAACATATATGCAAGAGGACCAGGTAGATGGGCTTCTGCCAGCTCTGCTTTATTTCCCTTTCCTATTTCTGTGGAGAATAATTTACGTATGCAACTGATTCGCCACTGATCTTTTATGCCATCAAGAAACCATCTCTTGGGTCATAAATTTTGGGCAGGTTGGCCTGAAGCCTAACTGCAGGAAGGGAGAGCCAGGATTCCTGTGTTCTTTTTCTGAAGTCTGCCACTAATATAATTCTCTTGAGTTTTTTTAATCTCTCTGTGCTTTACTTTCTTAGTGCCCTGCTTATCCTGCAAGGATACTGAGTTTGTAAAGCTGCTTTTTGTTCCTGGCATGACTGTTGCTCTGGGTCCCTGCTTCAGGGCTGGGAATCCACGGTGAGGCTGGGCACTGGTACGGTGCTGGTCCCCAGTGAGGTGCTGCTGTCCCTTATCAGAGCTGCTGGGCGTTGAACTGTCTGACGCCTCTTCAATTACTCTCTAGGCTTGGAAAACAAGTCCATAAATCTCTTCCTGCTGCAGTTTAAACCCCTATGTCCCCTCAAGGTTGGTTCATTTCCTAACGGCATATTTGCTTAGTTAACTGGGTGCCTGTGCAGCAAGTCAGGCCATGAGCGTGCACTCCTGAGACCTGATGGGGCAACGCCGGAATCAGATGGATGAATCCCACACTTGGCTGAACAAAATGAAGTTCAGCAGTTTGTCCATCTGCATAAAGGTTTGCATCAGTATTTTGTCTTACTTTCTATCACGATCGTACCTCGCTGCAGCCGGTCTCAGCTGTGAGCTGATGGCTGAGTCTGCTGCTGCAGTGAGCTGCATGGGGAGGTCTCCCCAGAGAGCTTCCTGCAGGAGAGAAGCCCTGAGGTGTGATTCTGCCTTGGTGCTTTCATTATTCATTAACCAGCGCTTTCGTGCTCAGGAGCATACATCACCCAGGATGAGTTATCCTCTGCACAGGAGTTTCAGTGCTTACAGCTCTAGCTGGCAGAAGGATTTAAAAACCATCAGTTAATACTGCTTTAACAGAAGCACAGCTGCAGTCTGTAGGATATAACTGTGGATTTATTTCACTACCTATTACCAATGATTACAAAGATCTCAAAAGAATTACTAATCCGCAGGATTTCAATTGCACCCTGTGAGTGTCAACTGCAGGTTTGCTACTACAGCGCATTTAATTCTTCCAGCAAATGATGTAGCTACTCTAATTGTGGGAACGGCTCAGGCTTTCCCCGCACAGCTTTTCAAAGGCTGTGAACAACACGTAAGTGGCTCACATTGGGTGTGGAAGTGACACGCTGGTGCTGCCCGCGAGGCGGCTGAGAGCCTGCCAGCCGGGCACTGCTCCTGCCGCTTGCCTCCCGTGCGTCCCTCTGCCATCGGCTGCTTTCTGCTCCTTGCAGCTCTCCAGCAAGGCAATCCAAAATTCAGATTTTAAAGATCCCACCGCTTATTTTTATGGAAGCTCACACAATGAAATTAAATTCCTCACAGCGTAATAGGGCCCCTGAGACTGGATGGTCATTTCTTTGAGCCTCTTCACTACAGTGGGCTAATTTAGAGGAAATGCATTCAGAATATGATTTTTTTTTCTCTCCCATTCAACAAATAAATAAATTAAATCATATTCTCACCCTGATTCCTACAGAAACAGGCCTTTCAATGACTCTGCTTTTGTGGATATAGACTGGTCTGTCCTTCTGTCTGTATGTACTTCTTCAATAACTTTGAATTTAGTTAATTTTTCCAGAACTGATGGAAAAGCAGAGGTTTCACAGGTAACAGAGCTCCCACAGCTTCCATGCGAGCAGGTGGGAGCTCTCTCCAACTGCTTCTGCTTGTTGTCAGACACCAGAGCTCAGGCAGGGATGACAGCCCATATAAATGTCCTGCTTCCAGAAACTCAATTAAGAGACAAGAAGACTGAAACGTTCCCCAAGCATCTCGTGTCAGAGTACTGATGGATTGATGGGGGGGCTGGCCTCTGAAAAATGGCCTTAGATTATTAAACTTCTGAATGAAATGGGCCCCTTAGCAGAGCTTCTCTTACAATGAGTCCATGAAGCCATCCCTTCTGCTGCAGGGCTGAAACATGCCAGCAGGACAGGATGGGTTGTGTTAGTGTCTGGGCTTCTCCAGTGTTGAGGCTGGAGACCTTTATTTCCTGCTCCTTTATACCCACAGTCCTTCACATAGAAGAGTATCACCAAGTCTGGTAGAGGTGGAAAAAGATAATCAGTCCCAAACAGAAAATTGTAATGGTGCTTGAGAGTTCTTTCCCACTTCCAGTTTTTAGGGATTTGGTGATTGGTTGTTCTGGCCAACATTGTCATAAAAAGCACAAATGGCTGTGAAATTTGGACATGTATCAAAGCCTGGGAATCCAAAATATTCTTCCCAATAGTTTTGCTGTTGTTAAGATCATATATCAGAGTTCTCTTCAGTGCCTACAATATTTAATAACTAATAGCAGCCACAGACTGGATAATTTTTTTCCATAAACTTAATAGGTGTCATATCTCAGTGACAGCTTATTAAATTCTTGGTGAGGATTGAAGTTGCTATCAAGAACTCTTGTAGTCTACAGTGTATTGAGTGGTCTTTAAATCCCCAAAGTACCAGAAACAAAGTTTTGCTAGGAAATGTAACAGTACTTTTTTTTTTTATTTATAACAATGGACTTTGAAACTCAGATTTGGGAAAAATTAAAAGTAGCTGGGCTGGAAGCTATTGAAGCAGTGGTCAGCTTTAAAAGCACAATCTTACTTGTACTTAAATACAGAAGTAGCACACCTCTCCCCAAGTATTGGTGGAATACCCAGCTCCATGCCCTATCATGTAAAACAATGCAAAAGAAAAAAGGAAATGCTTGTATTAAATTCACGAACAACCACTCTACAGTATCTACACAAGGTCAGAACTCCTTGAAGCTCTTCTCAAAGACTTCATGGAGGATGCCTCGAAAAAATACATAGACAAATGTGGCGACTGGTCCCCGCTCAGTAAAGGCACCCACAGGCTATTTTCCACACCAGGATGTGATGTGGAAGGGTGATTTTTTTCTTTGCCTGAGAACGGGGATACAGTCCCTTAAATCCTTTGGAGGGGAAGATGGAATATTTAACTTGTACTTCTGTATCCACTAGAGAGAGATAAATAAACTGCAATCACTGCCTAACAGGTACTAAAATATTGAGAAGCACTTCTGGATACCTCTTGAGAGTAAGATATAACATCCCACCGAGATGCTGTAAGTATTATGCCTTTCTTTGAATGATTACTGATATGTTTAAATGATGCTTTTAGAAATACAAATATTATAATGCATTTTTCTCCTTATAATAATAACTTCATTCTGCATTCAGAGCCAGGACTTCAGGATCTGGGTTAATGATAAGGAAGAGGCAAATTTTCTGAAGTGTTGCTGATGCTGTAAGATTTTTTTTTCCCACTGGTTGCAGCATACTTAGTTGGCATTTAAAAACTGCAAATTGTTTCTGACTCGGCTTTGCTCTGTGTTCAAGGGCTTCTTCTACAAAGGTTAACACTTCTCAACCTCACTAAGTGTTCAGATACCTATAATCAGAATGTGACGTACTCAGATAATATGATAAGGGGGGGAACTGTAGTGCCTAATCAAGATTAAGCTTTGTTTGGGGGTTTGGGATCTCAAGTACACAGAGTTTTCAACAGTAAATCAAAGCAGTGATCACAATTTATGCTGACATGCCGCCTTTTCCTTGATCTTTCCCAAATAATCCTTCAGTAATGCTGCCTGTATTGTTGCGGAAGTGTTAGATGGGGTTATACATTTTGATCACTGAGAGCAATCCTTAATGCTGGAGGATGCAAGCTTGACTAAACTTTTTTTTCCTAATGTCGGATGCATTACATGATCTCATCATTGCTGGTCATACTATCAGCCATTTCTTCCAAACATCCATTTCCCGTGGTTAGTATTTGTCAGTGACAACATTCCCCGATGCCCTGGAAGTGTTTGCACAAATCAGCACTGGAAGATAGAGTGCTTAAATGTCTGAAGATATTTGTCAAGGCTGTACTTTTATTCCCCACCCCCCCAGTCCTGAAAAACGTACCCAGTGAGGTCTTTCCAAAACATAGTGTTCTGTTGTCATTTAAAATAGGTTTTCACCAAGCAAGATGCTAGCAGCTTTGCAGCAGAGGACCTTGTCTGCGGGGTACTTCTGTCAATAGCAATTTCCATCTCCCTGCTCTGAGCACGAGCTTTCGGGAGGCGATATCTGATAGCGGTGGGAGACACATGAGGATAGATGGGTCTAGCTGCTGCCTCCTCCATCAACAGCTTCTGCAGAGCTGTTGCTTCATTAACCATTTCATCTACCAGCCATCTCTGCCGCCTTTGGTGGTAAGACTGTGCAGGGAAACAGCAGTTTGGGGATTTCTTTGAAAAGCCTTTCTGGTTTTCTCACAGGACACCAGGCATTTGCTGCCTCCTTGGGTCAAACTCTCCGCTGCCAACATGCCACATTCCTGTAGGTCTTGAGCAGCTACAGATACTGAGAGCACACCCGTGCACACTATTAATAGAGTTAGGCAGACTTTTCTCCTTAGGGAGTGTCTGGTGATGGAACGATTGCTATGAATGTCAGGGCAGGAGTGGTTGTGTGGCTGCACTGATTACCTGCAGGCAGGTAGGCACACCGAGCAACCACCCAGCCCCAAACCACACTGAGCAGCTGATTTCTTTCTGGCAAATGCGGGTCTTCTGGGACGACTTGAAGATATGTAAGGAAATGGTTTTCAAGATCATTTGCCAGCCTGTGTTTCCAGTTACAGCAGACACAAGCTGCAAGGAGCAGGCTGCGTATTAAACATAAGGCAATTAGCAGGGAACCACTGGAAATTTGGGCCACTGGCTCTGCCTGTTGCATTTATTCTGTGATTAAGCACTGTGCTTTGGTTCTAGAGTAGACCATTAGCCTGATTTACTGCAACACTGCAATATCTGAGTGTTTTGATAACAAGTTCTCGGAATTTATCAGCACAGAGCAGGCTGACCGACAGGACCACAGCCTGTACCTCTGTTTTACAGGCAGAGCAGGGCTTTTTTAACTGAAGTTGCCTGAAGACAGTGTCCATCTGAGCAAAGCCACACGGGACTGGGTTTCCTTAAAGGCTTTGCGCTTCCCTTGACAGAAGTGGAGAACCTCTATTTATAGTGAGCGAGAGCGTTTCAGGGCCGGACTCTGCCAGGAGAACAGAGGCAGTTCTGTGGTCGTCTCCTTAGGAAGACTTCTCTGCTGACAAGTTCTGATATCTTTTGCAGTGTGATTTGAGCAATAGTGAGCAAAGGAGAGCAGACATGCCAAAAACGTTCCTCTCCGCAAAATTTGCAGTGCAGCATCTATCAGTGCTCTGTGTTCATTTCTTTGATTTTCTACCAGCACAACCCCTCTGCCTCACTGGGCTGACACACAATGGCAAATGTTGCTGCTGAATTAACCTTCTTTTATCTTCGTTCCTCGTAACAAAATAACTGCTGTAAAGAGGAATGAGTGATGCACCCCCTTTTACTTTCAAAACCTGCCCTGTGGTCAAACAGGGGCAATTTTGGGCCTCTCCACAAAGGCCACAGGCAACAGAATTAGATTTTTTCTTCCTGTAAATTGACACTTTCTATGTTAATTTGTCCAGAGTTTGATGATTCATCTCCCACTGTTTGCTGACAATCTCACAGGTCTCTCTTTTAAGTTACTCGAGCAAGCGGGGCTCCTGTGAGCCTCTGCTAGAGGATGCTTAATGCTGTTATTGCAGAAGAAATCATGAAGTATTGATGCAGGTCGTGTGCAAAACACACCCTGCGTGAATTTGCTACCCCACATTGCTGCTGTACTGCTGCCTTCATCGCCGAGGAGGATGGAGCCAGCAGAGAAAGAAGCCTTGGGAGGTTAAATACCCATTTATTGGGTGTCTGCCTTCGGCTGTTGCGAGATCCTGGTGAAGCTGGAAACTTGGAAGTATAGCTTGTTTTTGAGACAGATGCTGGCTGACACCTCCTGAGTCCTGACAGTCAGGGAGATTTTTGTCCATTTGACAGTTTGTATTTTTGTTTCCTCCTGAAGGTGAATTTGATGAGGAGCACTGCCAGCACCTGGGGTTATTGTCATATTTTGCCAGGGTAGGTCTTGTTTTCAGAGAAATGCTTGGGACCTAAAAAGATGGATAATTCACTTATTTCTCATTGTGGAGAGCTGAAATGCTAACTTTTAAGGAGCAGGGATAAAGATCCAGATTCTTGTATCAGTGCTGTGGACTCAGAGCTGTGTCTCACCTACTAACGGTGATATCTGAATCGGGTCTTCTCCCTTTCTGTGCTCCTACCTTACTTTCCGGGCAAAAAGAAAATGATTTAAAAACATTGAAATGTATGAAATTTGCCCCACTTTCTTCCTTAAGAGCTGTCAGCTCTAACAAACCCTTTGGGTTCTGCTTTTGATCTATTTTCAATTGTCTGGTGGGCAAAGTAGAACTCCTCCTCAAGTCTCTTATTTTTTTATTTTCTGCTGTGACATGAATTTCCCCCTTCTGCGGTCCCCCCCGGTGCTGCCTGCAGACCCTCCACTGCTCACTGCTTTTCATCCCTCCCCTCAACGCCATGTGAACAGCTACCAGTTGCTTTACCATTAGCCTCACTCCACTTCTCTTATCTCCCTACAGTAATTAATGCTCCACTCTGCATTTATCATACACTCGCTATGAGAAAAGAGACTGCCTTATGCCACCAGTATTTACTCCAGGACATTACGATCTCCTCTCACCAGCCTGTCTGCACTGTCAGATCCTGTTGCCTTTTCTTGGTTCTCCTCTACAATTCCCAGCTAAAGCCCTCTCCGTTGGAAACGGAGGCAGCTCACAGCTTCTCCTCTCACCGTTCCCCTGCAGAACGAAGGGTGTGCTGCTCTATTTCTTGCATTGCTTTTTTCTGCAACAGTCTCACAATGCAGTAGAGTTCATGCTCCACATTTCTGAAGAGCCATCTCTGCTGACTTAGGTGCCGATTTCAAAGCCCTAAATAGCAACTGGCAAGGTTTCTGCTTGGGCATGGTAGCCTTTGTGTCACGACCCACCCCATTCTCTTCTAACACCCTTGAGTTTCCCATGGCTCACGTGGCATCTTAGCTGATGTCCTCCAGACATTGGTGATGTTCACCACTGCCCAAAGAAGTTAGGCATGCAGGAGACCACATCTCACTTGGGTGGTGAATACACCTGCTGTTGAGTGGTCACTTCTAGTTGCTCATTGAGCTAACTTGTTCATGCTGCAATCCAGGACATAATGCCCTGAATACCACTGTGTACCACCCAGTAATGCATCCCTGGATCCTGGAGTACCTACGCCAGAAGGCATCCAGGCAAGTGCCTACAGAGGCTCGGATGGTTTTAATTCACGTGGGTATACACAGCCTCAGCAGCCGACCTTCTGTTTTCAGCTGGGTAAATATCAAAGATGTTGTGGATTTGTATGTCTGTATACAACATGAACAGATGCAGAAATGACGCTTTGCCAAGGACTTCTTTAAAATTCTACGACAGCCTTTTGTTCCATTATGAGATTTTATTTGAGACCTTGAGTGATGTTAGGAAATCTGTGGCAACGAAACTCATTTCCCGAAGATTCACCTCACCTGCACATCTGGGAGCTAATAAAACACATCACGGTGTCTGGCTGCCGTCCTTTGAATTCTCTTCAGTCATTACAAAACTGCTGCCAAAAGTACTAAGTGTCCTTGTACTACCACAGTGAATACCAATAGTATCGGGGAAATGCAGGACAGCAGCAAAGTAGATAAGATTTGATTGTATGTTACACGTTGTTTTGTGCTACTTCATTTCCATTTTCTTCGAGTGTTCCTCTCATAAGCCAGCATTTTGGCCACAGAAGTCATGACTGAGGTTATTCAGCAATGCTCCTGTTCCTTTCCCAGCTGCCCCTCCTTAGCCAAGCTGCAGATGAAATAGTGCAGTGGATTATTCCACCCCAGAAACTCCTGTACAATGCTGACAGCCTTCTTACTACTCTGCTTTTTTTGCAGTTTTCTTCCTTATTAACTATATCCTTCTGTGCTGCTTCTAGGACAGCAAATTGGGGGAAGCTTTAGGGGGTTCTGTAGCTTATTTTAGTCTTTTTTGTTGCTCCTTTTTATGGACCTTACTGATGGAATGTATCTGTTTTCTAGGAAGAATCACTGACATGCTTTCAGCCCTGATGTTCAGGTTGCATTTTATATCTGCACAGGAAAATAGGGGCACTTCCCCATCCTGGGTATGACAAGATTTTTTTGGAGCAATGTTGGTTACGGTGTTTGAGGAACTTTTTAGAATCAGAGCTGTTAGCCCTGCCACAGCGAGTGTTCCCATGCCTGGCTCGGTCCCAAGAGACTGTCAACGTCTCTAGCTGTCATGGGGCTGTTAACTCACTTTTCTGCGTCTGCTTTTCTATATACCACAACGCCCCACACTCTCTGTGTTCTGCCTTCACACCTCGTCTCATCCCGCATCTCATGTGGCAGTCCTTTAGCCCGGCAGCCCAGAAATTTGTCTCACCACTCATTTCCGTACTTTGCTTCACTGCTGCTTTGCCAAAGCTGCTTCTGGGTGGCTCATCTAATTATTCTTTTAAAATGATTTGGAGCTTGGATAGAAACCCCCATTAGAGTTTTGTAGCTGGCTAAAATTGGTCTAACACGTCAGAGGTTGGCGTTGGCTTCTCAGGTGAGCATCTTCACCCAGCAAGTCCATCTCCAAGGAGTTTCCTGCTCTATATTACATTCTGATCCCAAATGCCTTAATTTAAAGAGGTACTTATTATCAATAGTGCTTTTGGCACAATGCATCAGAGACTTGTTATTCACAGTTGTAACTACACAGTGGCCATCATAGCTCCAACACCTTAGACAGCAGCAGGAAATCAGCTGTGCTGGCCTATGTGCTAGCTACAATTCAGATGCATCTAGATTTGGCCCCAAACCTACTTTTCTCCCCAGCGCTCTTGACCCTGGCATACATTCACTGGTACTAAGGCTGCTCATTCAGGCAGATTGCTGCCAGTCTATCAATCATTACAAGAGGGCTGAAATGCCAAATTTTACCGGATGCAATTCTGAGAACAGATAGTCATTTTGTCTGATGAAGCGTTCATATGCTGCAAAATGACAAATCGTGTTTATTTTCACATTGTCAAACTGTGCTTATTTCCTGTGTTGGCACAATTGGAATCAAGTTTCCCTTAAGGGATAGTTTGGTTTTCATCCATCTGGTTTCCCTTACTTCAGTATGCCATCAGTTCTCCCTCATTAACATGGTGATCAACCAGGGCTTGATGGTCTCACCTCTTACAATCACAGCATGTCTATAAAGCCTGTATTGTGGCTTATCACTACCTGGGGGAGAAATTTAAGGAAATGGACATTCACTAAAGTCCCTGCTGAATTTATAATTTGAGACATAGTCAAGATCACATCTGGGGAATAAATACTGTTCTTGAACTAGATGAAGGATGCCCAGCATGTGTGTGATGTTTTGTCCCCTGTATCTTCTGCCACTTCAACTTTCAGACACATAGAGCCTTGAGCTCTTCTCATTCTTGATTCATCATAGATACTCTTAAGCCATTTCTAAGGTTTTTCCATTTTTCAGGTTTCTTCATTTTGCAACAGACAGGGTTTGCAGTTGTCATACAGAGGTCTAAAATTTAAGAAACAGCTCTCCAAAACGAGGACCCCGGTAATCCTTGGGGGTGTGTGTTTCAGGTAAGGATGAACCTGACAACTTCTGTAATGGGAAAACTCTTCAGATCTAGTCATTAGGAAAATGGTTCATATTATTGATTCTTCTTAAGCTATCTCCTAATATAGCAGAAGCTTACAGGGCATCACGTAATTACTTCTCTGCTTACAATCAGCAATTGTCTACTCTAACAGCAGTGAATGTCTCTAACTTTGTGTCTGGAACTGAACTCTTCTGGATCTTCTTTGCTCAGCTCTGTGGGAGCAGGTTGTTCACACACCACAAAGATTTTTCATGGAAAAAAAAAAAAAGAAGATTACATTGGAAAGTAGTATAAAGGAGCTCATTAGTTTAATTTTAGGAATATGCAGAATATTTGGACACTCCTGGAATCAGGTAATCTTCCAATGTCTCTTCAGTCCATGGAGATTAGTCATAAGATGATGGCATTTAGAAAAAACATTTGGATATTGAAGAAGCAATAGGGATATTTCACTCCATAAATCACTTTAGATGAAGGCAATGCTTGCAATATGCCCGTCTTCATAATGCTGCGACCTTGAGTTGGATGTGCATTCATTTTGGAGCATGTCTTCCTCGTTTCTATGCCAGCTTGTTGAGTTATACATAGAAGCAAAACCTCTAGAGATTGATCATGCACAATCAGTGATGCGGGACTGAAACAAGGCAGATGATGACAACGGGGAATCTAAAGGTTAGGAGAAAGGGGTGTAACTGCCAGGTCCTGCTGATGGCTGGCTTTGGGAAACTCAAGGCAAAGGTTTCAAAACCATCTGCACGAGGTATTAGTGGAAAAGACCTGTTAGCAATGAGAAGGTGGAGGGTGCAGCTGTGGCTGGGCCACCTCACGTATGGGACAGGGCAGGCTCGTCCCTCAGGGGGACCTTGCGAGGGTGGGAAAACGATGAGCAGCTCTGTGGGAATAAAGACCTGGGGCAGGAAAGAGTGAGCTGAAAAAGGAGGAGGAGAAGGAGCACTTTGGGACAGAGTGGGCAGAAAGCGGGGTGCTTTGCAGGGGAGGAGAAAAGGAAGCAGGGGAGAAAGAGCTGAGGAGGGTGGTGGGTGGCTGGAGGCGAGGAGAGGGCCTAGGAGGAGAGTGGGAGCTTGGCAGATTGGTGATGCCCGCGGAGACGGGGACCAGATGGCAACCTGGGTCCTCTCTGAGCGCTGCTCCTCCTGCACTTGCCTCCCTGCGCGGGCACTGCCTTAGTCGGGGCTCATAGTGCTGCCAGGAGGGGTGGGCAGGCACAAAGCCACGGCCTGATGAAAATTAAGAGCCTGAAACATAATTCCTTGGATTGTTTTAAATACTTACAGTTAACAAATGACCCAATAAATAAAAATGGAGACGGCTACCAAGTAGGTCTGTTTAAATGAACATAAGGAGAAGAGATTTGATTTGGATCCTGCGCCCGAAACTTTCTATTTCCTAATGCAAGTGAAACAGTGACAAATAAAAATGAGACTGCAAAAGCAGCATGACCTCTTAAAGCTTTAATTATTCATTGGAACTGTTTTCTCTTCTGCTGTGACTGAGCAACACATTTAAGTGGGTTTCTCTCAGGTTTGTGGAAGATGTAAGTTCCTTGTTACACTGGCTAATAAATACCACTAAGCACGATGGCCCGACAACATTTGTAGAAACAGCATTTGGGAAAATGTGTTTAATGAATCAGAAGTGCCTTAATCTAGTCAGTCTTGAAAAGCAAAGCATATCATGCAAAATTACAATGCACTAAAGCACAGATGCATGAATATTTTATTGTCGAGAATTCTGAGTTTCCATTCTTCCCTCTTTCAGTACTTCAGACTGCATTTTACTATGCATGTCTCTACCTGTACTGGGGAAGGATAATGGTGGGGGTAGCTCTGGGCAAGCCAATCTGAGATATCAGACTGGATTTTAAATGATGTATTGGAAAGTCCCAGCCCTTACCAGCATCAGGCATGTCTCCCCTTGTAACTGGAAATGCTTACAGCTGTTTGTGTCCTAGGATGGCATGGAAGTGACTGGGAAGGTTCACAGCTGTGAGGAGAAAACTGAGAAGTTTTCCTTTTTCCTGGGATGAATTATCAACAGTCAAGTGCCCTGCATGCCTGGCCTTGAGGCTGCTGTGCCACTGGCTCCATCACAGTGCTTCTTCTCCCTCCAACACCTTAAAAGAATGGAGCATCCACCAGAAACCACTAGGTAGGGCTGATTGTTAATTAGACTTGAATTTCTAAGCATTGCACCTGTGAGAATTAGAGCCTGCCCTTTTACTACAGCATCCCAGGGACCACATTTCCTCCTGAGATTTGAAAGCAGGAGAGGACCAGCTTCTCACCACCTTGGCAAGCTCTCCCAAGAGGTACGTAGCAGCTCTGGCCGCCTGGGAACTGAGCCATGCTCAGGGATAGATTTACGACTCCTCTCCCCTTCAGATACCCATCTGGCGTGATGCAGGGTTGAGCTGCACAGCAGCCATATGGGTACTTGGGGTCCCCATGCTGAGCCCCCCCATCAGCTTGTGTCCCCCTCCCTGCAGTCATTCTGGCAGAGAGGCACAGGCAAACGAAGGGCAGTTTTCCAACACCCACATCTCTTATTGGGGCCTCATTCTGGTTCTTACTCAATCTTTACAACTCAGTGATATGTTGCCAATGTATTTTTGCCAATGAGACAAAAATATGTCTCCTCTTCCCACTCCTGCAGCCTGTGAGAAATCTCGGTTGTGTGCAAAGAGAAGTAGATGTGTGTATAAATGTGTATTGGGGTGTGTATGTGTGGAAATAAAGTTTCAAGTAATTTATTTTCCCATTGAAAGTTTGCCTTGTAGCCAGGGAAGAACTGTTTTCCCCATGTGTAAATCTGGGTAGAAAAACTTTACTTTGAGCTGAACAGAAATGGCAGCAGGTGCAATGGAACTGGGAGGCTGAAGCTTCGTCTTCCCATCAGCAAACCTTTAACTGCTCTGTGTCTCAGGTTCTCCTTTCTAGTATGTAGGCATGATGGTTTATAAATAATTTGGGAATTTCTGGGCCAAAGAGCCCTATATTAGCAAAGTTGTCTAATAGTGGACAAAGAAAAGAGGCATAATCCTTTCAAGGTGGGGCTCTCTCTCTTCAAAAAGTGCTTGAATAGCCCCAGGGGCCAGAGATACCCCGGGTATTTAAAATGTTAAAATAAATTATCTTTTAATTAATCATGACTCTCCCACACAGCCATGGTTTGGGATTCTGGCTTTGCTCTCTGGGTGGTTTAGGCACTTTAAAAGCACTTGGCATGAAGAGGGGTGATCGGAGGCTTTTTCCTAAGCTCCACAACAACTTTGCAAACTATGTGCTCCAGAAAGGTTTCTTTTTCCTCTTTCCCCTCCCTTTTCCCCCAAACCTTGCATGACTTCAAGGCATCAAATGTTAATGAAAGTTTGCCAGGCTTCAAGGTCTGTGAAATGGAAGTTAAAAATTCTGCGCCATAGGATGGCTCTAAAAATACTTGGCGTGTCGAACTATCAGCTCCAGCAGCTCTTCTGCACGCAGCGCTGCCGACACATCAGGTCTTTCTCTCCTAAGCTTTCAGAGACTCGTCCCGGTGATTACAGATCACTAATGAGCCACGGAGCGGATTTGCCAGGCTGTGGGCCTGCAAAGCCTCCTGGAGGGTGAGGATCTGGAGGTGTCATTTAACTCTACAGCCAGCGAGCCCCTGGGGACACAAACCATCCAGGTGATTCCCAAAGTGACGGCCATCCCCTAGGATGGGCCCCAAACCCCAGCCTAGTGGGTTTGTAGGGTTGGATGCTATCGCAATTGGGGTCCGGCTCCTGAGCTCAGCTCTTTGCTGTCATTTATTGTGCAGGGTACCTGGGTTTGTAAGCTGGGCTTCTACCTTTTAGGCACAGCAACACCTACATCTTTGGGGATCTGCTCCGAAGCCCTGTGGAGCAGAGGAGCTGTGCTGCCTGGAGATGTGAACGCTCTGCTGCACACAGTGCCGCGTGCCTTGGGCGATCTGAGCTTACGTGTCCTGCGACCCGGAGAATTTCTCGCTCTGCAGGTGCAACTCCCCTGGCTTCCAAGGGGCCCAGCAGAGACACCACTGTCCCCGTGCAGTTTAAAGGTTATTTATTTATTTATTTATTTATTTATTTATTTATTTATTCCCTTTTCCCCTCACAGTGCTTTTGTGTGTGGAAACCTGGGAGCTGCTTTCCCCCGGTGCTGCCTCCTTTCCAGCAAGGCGCTTTCTCCCCGCGAAGCAAACGATGCTCCGGAGCACAGCGATCTGGATCGTGACTTCAAGCGCAATCCTGACTGCGCGGTGGTGCCTGAACTGTTCCCATCACGGGAGAAGCCACGGGGGGCTGTGACTCAGCCGTGCCTGAGTCACGCGTCCCCATCCCGCCGTGCTCCCGGGGGACCGTGCTTTGCCTCCACCCATGCCTCCGTCGGCGATGAACCACGGCTCAGGCCTCAGTGAGGTGGTTGGGCCCCAGACTGCAGCCTTTCCCTGCTGGTCTGTGCTGGGGTTGGGGACAGGGACAGCAGGAGTACGTCCCTGGGCTGTGGCACCGCACCCATGGGGGGATTTGGAGCAGGAGTGTGCACAAGTTTGGCACGAGCAGGCTGCCCGGTCACACGCCAGCCCTGTGTAAGTGCAATCTGAGCCAGGCACAGGCTGCTGTTGCTCAGAAAGTCACTAGAAATAATTCATGTACATGTGAGTTAAAATTCTGCTTAAAAATCACTCCCTGCCTTCAAAGGTAAAACCTGCAATACTTGCAGTTGATGATAGTGAGTTTCATTTTCCTAGGTTCTTGCCAGCTGCTAAGGTAAGCTTAGATCCTCCTCCAGCATTTCCTTGCCGTAAGGATCTTTCCTCAAGCAAATCTCTCTGTGCCCAGAGCTGGCAGCAGCGGCTGCACGTGTGAGTGCTGTGAAGAACCTGCCCCTTGGATCAGCCAGGTAAAGTCCTGTCCCAAACCCTGAGACGTGTGGCATTTCTTAAGTAAAAATAATAAATGTTCTTCTCTGAAGGATTTTGAAATAAATTTGTAAATACTGAATTAATTCCATCTGTCAGTATGAAGTGAGGTTTTGGAAAGCTAAAAGGTGCAGGTTTGTGCGCATTAACTGTGTGAGCTAAAGCACAAAAGGAAAATGCTTTTTCATCCTTATGAGGTTTTGTAAATTGTATTCTATTCTTAGGAGAGTAAACACAATGTTTAAAAAAATCTAATAACTTAAACCTTGCAGGAAAAGTTGCAGGAGCAATGGGGACCTCTGAAATGATAAATGTATGAATTTATTCCACTGCCGCTGTGGGGTTTTAAATTAGTTTTATTTTTCTTTTATTTCTTCTGGTTGACAAGTTGTGTGGTGTTGCTATCCAGTTATAATATTTCTAGATAAGAAAATCTTGAAGGTCAAAAATTCTGTTCTTAGTTATTCTTGTAAAAGGTAATGTTCTTGTGTTGGTGACAATGCGGAGTGATCTCATGTCGCCATGGGTACCTGAATCATGCAGAAATCTGTCTAACAGCGGAGTTCTTCATGCCTATGCCCTCCCCTTATTTTGTTGTAAACAAAAAAATTAGATATCTATAAGAAAAGCTTCTTGTCTGACACAAATGGACTGGAAGAAACGCTCGTCTTAAGAAAACACATCGTGCCAGTGGTCCAATGGACTGCACCCAAGCATAATTCTGGGGGATGAATTAATTTGTGCTCTGCTACAACCAGAGAGATTTTTGCCACTAATGCTCTGAAGTGCAACCTGAGTTCAGCGTGTTATTAGTGTGAGTTGTAACGTCTGTGCATAGACACTGAAACGGCCAAATTTCAAATAGGCAGCTCTGTCCCCATGGCAGCTTTGACAGAGGGGATGCACAACAATTTCAGCTGCAGATATAAGAGGACCAGCAGCAGGAAACTGGAAAACTGTTAAATCCAGATTATGGGGGAGAAGTGAGAGCAGCATCTGCCCACAGCTGATCCTAGAAGCACATGACAGGGAAGCACAGAAGCACAGTGAAATTAATGTTGGGGGGGGGGGAAGACAGCCTTAATTATGCCTTTCCATTTTTCTGCAGATTCAGTTCAGTGCTCCGATACCTGCTGGATGTGTCTTTCCTTGATAGCTTTGTAACATCTAAAGGAAAGGAAAGAAGATGAAGAGGAAGCAAAGTGTATGGGCCTTGATCGTGACAGTGCTACAGCCCTCTGGATGTTAGCTCTTCCATGTGCTGTAAGCAGGGAAGTTTTTGGTCTCTGTTAAATCACGTTTTGAGTCAATGGATCACGTACATGAAAGGCCTGGAGCAACAGCTTCTAGAGGATGACAACAGGGTTGTGGATCAAAACTTGTGCCTTTCTTTATCGATGGAAGAGACTCAAGTCTAAATTTGCGTCTTTTTGCTGAAAGTCTTCATTCATGCAATCTCATTTTAAAGGGGAAAAAAAATGCACACAAAAAAACAAAACACATACAAGAAAGCAGACTCTCCAGGAAGGAGGATCAAGCAGTGCAGGCTGTGCATTTTTCTTGATAGCAGGAATTCCTTTTTACTAAACATTTCTGGCTCCAGTGGTGTGTATCAGCCAGGTAAACCAGAGCCCTCAGCTGGAAGGTTTGGGCCTGCAGCTTCTGGGAGCAAGTCTATGTGGTGGAAATCAGATAAACCAGCTTGTGCACACTGCCTCGCTGTGAGTTAGGACCGTCCTTGCATTTTGCTGTTGTACAATCAATCTGCAGAATAAAATCCTTTCTTTTACAGAGTCAGGGGGCTTAATTCAACCCTGGCATAAATGGGCAGCTAACAATGGGCCAAGCTCAGCTTGGATGTTGCTCTAGTTAATTAAAAAGAGTAGCATCGGGGGCTGAACTTGGCATGGAGTGTTTAAGTGACTGGCTTCAGAGGCAGGGAAGAAAAAGCCTTGCTTAGCTCTCTGCAGCCCGCTCTTCAAATGCAAATTAACCTGTCAACATCTGCATGTAGCCACCCAGGACAGCTGCAGAAAGGAGCTCCCAGCACCCAGGAGAAGGGCTGGAAATGTTTAGTTCCAAACAGCTATTTTCTAAAATAATTTCTAGTAAATAAGAATACATTTGAAGTGGTAAACGGAGCATCTGCTACATGCAACGAATGGAGGACAGCATGTGAAAAGAAGCATATGTCAAGTATGCACTTCAGATGCATTGACTGCTTGCCTCCAAAACAGAGAGAGCTTAACCATATTTGCAGCAAACACGGAGTAAAAATTACTGCTGCAACCAAAGGAAGAGCCTCAATAACTGCAGAATTTTCCCTTGCTGGAGGAGAGAATCTCAGTGTAGTGCAGCCGCTGCCAGGCGTCTTTTCGCGAGAGACACAGCAGGAATGCCAAACCCAGGCGGCTTTTGTTTGGAGCAAACAGCATCCCTTTACCCGTACGTTTAGAAACCCAGCAAACCAAGCCAGGGCTGGAGCCCAATCACACCAGATTTGGCTCGCAGAAGATAAGAAAACAGCCCTGTGCTTTTTCGAAGCCTCTTATATGGCAGAGGAGACTGACATCCGTTCTCTGACTGATTCAGCAGCGTCTTCAGCAGGAGGCGAGCTCCGTGCCGTGGGCAGGGGTGTGCTCATGGAGCAGCCCGTGTCTGCAACACACAGCGACCCAGGGCAACGGCATTTCAGTAGCTCCTCGAGCCCCATATCCTCAGGCAAAATCTTCACTGTCTTCACTGAAGCTCTTGCTTACAGAACAAATACAGGGAAAGGCCCTGCTAGCAGGCAAGAGAAGGGAAGGCTGGATTTCAGCTCGAAAAGGTGCAACTTTTCTTTAGGAAACTGCATGCAGGGAGATCTCACTCTTTCTTTCAGTGTAACAGGCCATAGGAAGCCCTGCCCAGCTGGCTGACACCTCCTTTTAGTGAGGGGAATCTCCCCACCATGCCTGGGGCGTGCTGCTGCTTTCGGCTCTGGGCTCTGGGGGCTGCCATCTCCTAGCTCCCCTTAGGAGAGATAGAAACCAGAGGGGAAACAAACCCCGAGCAGCTTCTGCAGAAACCACGTTGCTACGATGATGTGGTATAATTAAACAGGAGTCAGAAACCCCACCTTCATAAAAACCCACACGAAGGAGCTTGTGCCAACACTTCTACTCATCTGCGGGTTTTTAGCCTGAATCAGAACCGAGCAAATAATGAAGATATTTGACAGTACGGGTCTTCGTCCTAATCACCTCAGCATACCGTGTCATCGTACAAATGAACACAAACCAAGGGATGGGCAGTGGAAGAGAAACACCTCTGGAAAATCTAGAAACCCACCAGACACAACTGCTGCTCCCAGGGAGAAACTCAGGACGCAGACAGCGCTTCCTACCCATCAGCAGCACCACCACCACCTCTTTGCTGGGTTTTGCTTCGATACTTCCTACCCCCAACCCTGGGAGCTGCAATTATAGAAATGAAAACCCTCTGTTGTAGCTGTGGTGAACGGCCACGGCCCAGCGGCGGAGCCGGGCTCTTAATCCCCTCGGCCTGCAGAGCGGCACAGTGCGCAGCCGAGTGCGTGTCCACCATGGCAACAGTGGAGGAGCTCCAAGAATTCGATTTCCACCGGGCCCCTGGGCCTTGCCTTGACATCTTCATTGTTCCGCCGTGAAATAAATATAAAACACTCCAAGGGTAGTGTAAAGGCAGTGCGAAATATGGAGAGCTATAGAATGGGGTTACCTAATGGTTAATTTAGGAAGGAACATAGCATTAAAAACGTATGAGGGTGGCTACATATTGATGCTGTATAAATATTTAAAGGGATGCCTCTCGTAAGGGCAGTGTTCCAAGCTACACCTAAAATAACGTGTGCAAAGGAAAATTAAAAGAATATTTCACCATTTGGACTTGTTTATCTGCCTCTGAAAGGCTTTTTCAGTCCAGCTACTAAACATTAGTATGGGAAAGGACATCAGACAAAACTCATTTTTGGTGTAATTCTCCCCAAGTCAGCAGAGTTAAACTGAAGATGATTTTCCTGGCCTTTTAAATAGAGTGTAATTTTCTCCATGGTTAGTTATTAAATGCTATAGAGAGCGATTGCTGCTGCTATTGGAAGGGCTTTCTGGAGAGGTCACCCTGTCCCATGTGAATAACACCGGTGACAAACCAGGAGGTTTGCAGTTGTTACAACAGAAGAGTCCTTAGGGGCTCTGACCACACCACACACTGCTGCCCAACCCAAAGCTAAGTCCGTACGTCTGCTGGGAGCTGAGCTATAAGGGTACAAGAATGCCCACCCAAGCACTGACTGCATGTCCTCGAGACATGAGGGACATTATCAGGATGGTAAGTCCTAGATCAGGAGGTTCTTATTTCTGACCAAGGAACCAAATTACACAGATGAGCAGGAGCCAAGCTGTATTAACCCCCCTACAAGGTGATGTAGGCAGCTCCCCACCCAGCACATGCATTTCCAGAGTTGCTTCTTGAAGGCACCTGGGTTTTCTTCTCACCTACACAGGTTGCACAGCCAACTGCCTGGAAGAAATTGGAAGCTCAAGTTTCAGGCAGCACAGTGCTGAACTTTGAACATCATCAAGATAAATCTCAGCTAAACACGGGCCAAATCCAGAGAATTATTTAACCATTTTACAAAAAGCCTAGCTAGAAAGACTCTTGGGATGATAACAGGGGACCTCATAATTTATGTATGTAGTAACTTCCCACTGGTAAAATTAAAATGCAAAATAGTATCTAAACAAAATGGTTAAGCTCTGTCCCTTGGGATAGTTAAAAATTAAATGGGCAAAGCATATAGCAGAGGATCTATTCTTACACTTGTAGCTCTTTGGGCTAGATTATAGGTATTTTCTCTCACACGGCTACAATGCTGAGCTCCAAGAAAGGATTTGTCTGTGTAATACAGTGAGGCTCAGCAATAATTACCCATTGTGCTATGTGATGAGCCATCCTTTTGGTTCTTCAGTAACCCGTGCACCTGGACTTTAACTAAAACCAAATAATATGCACAGAAAACATTTTTATGTAAGAGGAGGTGAACATCACTAAAAATCAGAGAGCCTTTGTATGGCATGCCAAACTGCTGAAGCGAAAAAATGTCTTCAGTGAAAGGGCTCAGATGTGAGCATGTTTCAGTGCACAGCTCCAGGAAAAAACTCTGATAATAAATGTGAGCTTGTTATCGTTGCTTTTCAGTGGGAAGTAAAGCCGGAAGCAGGGTCGTGCTGGCTAATTGAAGCTTACATTTTCATTCAAGCACTGCATTTTAATTATAAACTGGTGACACAAGTGTCACTTAGTTCTTATCCTGTTTTAAGTGTGCATATGTATAAGAAATATTTTCAGTTATTAATTTATTCTTGTGATCATGTTCATTATCCTACATTATGTCTGTCAGGCACGTGTCTAATGACATGTTTGATGCACGCTAATTCTTATGCCTCTTTTAATACAGGCCTTACATACACATTTTAGGCTGAACACGGTGCCAGTTGGCCACCAAAACAGGTGCACATTAATGCTATAAAATCAGCATTAGTAGCTGCAGACCCATATTCTGGCCAGCTGCAACCACTTGCTCAGCCCTCCCGGGGCACAGCAGCCATGCCAGAACCAGGGATAACCTGTGGGAGTGGCTGCAGCCAGCGCCACAGCCTGGAGATGCCGACAGCGTGGTCCTGGCCACCCGGGTCTGGCCCCGATCCCAAACCACGTGCCCGTGGTGCAGCTCCTGTGTCGAAGCCTCCTCCTAGCCTGCAAAGTGGAGTAAGTATTGGCTTTGCACGGCCAGAGCCCTAGTACGACTCCGAATGCGGGTGGAAAATGTTTGGCCTGTTTTTCCTTCTCTATGGGGTTTTGTTGCTGTGTCCAAAGATTGTCTTTAGCTCGAATGCTGCCATTTATATACAGAAATTAAAATAAAGTAAGGAAAAGGTCACTGGGAATTGGCTACCAAGAGGAACAAAGTAAGTCATTGAAAAGTCAGAGCAGGACTGCAAGTAAAACCAAGGGGAATATTCTGAGAAGGCAAGTTATGAAGGTAAACCTCTTTCAAAGCTACTGGATGGAATGGGATAGCTGCTTTTTTTTTTTTTTTCTCCTAATTTTCTATCAAAGAGGATTCTATTTTAATAAGCACTACCATAACGGGACATTGCAAATGAGAGGTTTGAATGGCTATAATTAAAAGCAATGCTGTGAATGCAGCACCTTGCATTACCCCTAAATACTACATGCTTTATTGCAGGTCTTGCATCTTTAAGGATCCCAAAGCACCTCCCAAACTGTCTGCACTTGCCAGCGCTAAAGGCAAGGATGAGAGTACAGCAAAATGTGCACAGCAAAGGAGAAAAACACACCAACCTCCGAAGCAAACCTTCATCTACAGAGGAAAACCACAGGATGTTTAATCTCATCATTAGCAGACAGCGGCACTGCCTTGGATAAATATTTTTGGAACCCCCTAAGTAACTTAAAAACCGAAATCCTATTGACTCCCAACGCAACGTAAGCTTCAAAGACAAACCTTTTGCTGGAAATACGAAGAGAGTTCATAAGCCGTGCTCTGAAAAGATTCCCCGTCATCTCAAAGGATCTTTTGTTGACAGACAAAACCGTGTTTTCACAGCGGGCAGAGCTGGGGGGACGCGGAGCTGCTCTGAGCCAAACGCGGGGCTGGCAGCTCCGAAGGCTGAGCCAGCGGGCTCAGCCCCTTACCAGGTTCACTGGCTTGGGCTCAGCACGTGCACACGTGGAGGGGCTTTGGGATTGTGATTTTTTTTTTTCTTTCTTTTTTTTTTAATTAAAAAAAAGTGAAAAAGCAGCATGGCAGTTCTTAGAAATAAATTACCTAGTACGCTGATAATAGCCATCGCTGATGGCTCAGTGAGCCATGAGATAGGTATATGCAATAAGTCGTATTTTAGATTTGATTATATTTAGGCAATGTACCTCTGGCAAGATCCTATTTCAAGTCATAATTGTGACATGTCATGGTTCCTTTTTAATGCCTTGCAGCAACAATAGATAAGCTATGCCTCTAGGAAGCAAGGAAGACACAATAACAATCCCAACATTATTGAATGCTATACTTTTGGACAGGAGAAAATTTTCAGGCATCCATATTCTACACCAAATGACATTATTTAAAACACGTAAATGGGAGCAAACTGATCTGAAACCTCTGGCACAAAACTGGCAGAAGCTTAAAACAGTTATTAGCTAATCAGAAAAAAAAAAAAAAAAGAAAAAAAGAAAAAAAGAAAAAAAGAAAACACAACACCCTGGCAGCTAAATGCAAGTGGCAATTCGTCACAGACCTAGGTACCCCTCAAGTCGGATGGGGATGCTTGTCGGCTCTGAATATCTTTGAAATATTTGGCAGCAGTGAGCTAACGGGACTGTCTGAGTGAGAAGCATTCAAAGGGCAGATCTAAGTGGCACAATTCCAAAACAGCAATTAAAAGGGGGAATGCTTGGAAAAGAACAATAAAAGAGGTTAATTCATATCAGTGTCTGGCAATCTGCGCAGGAAATCCTATCATTCCATAACGTGCTTCGCCTTTGCCCACCTCTCTGTGTTATGACAGCGTGCCTGTAACGTGGTGCTCCTTCACACACCACGGCTGACAAGCAGGGGCTCAGCTCTCTTGAAGAAGAACTGACCACGCTGCTGCTAAGCTCTCCAAGCAGGAGCCTTGTAAACACATGGGAAATGAAATCAGACAGGGAGAGAAGTGAGAACCCCAATCTCTTCCTTTTTGACAAGTCTATGATCATATATTTTTATTTTTTCATTGGCAGGAGGGCACGTTGATGCTTGAGAGTTAAGGAAATTAAAAATCCTGGATTTCTACCTGGGGCAGTATCTACCAATTTTCTAAAGGCAGACTCTTGCACTGTTGTTGAAAAGCTAATTTAGACAGTGCCTTTTTAACAGAAGGAAAGTTAAAACGTTTCAGCAAGGAGGGGGAAAAAGAGGAAGAGAACAAAGATGTTCAGACTGCTGGGTGCCACGGGAAGGAGGAGAGTGAGGGGCTGGACTATCTGCCAGGCTACATCAAGAACCACTTCAATGATTTCACTGCATTTGACCCACAGCTTGCAACAACTGGCAAAAACTCCCCCAGATTGAAAGGAAAATCTAGCTAAAGTCTGCCTGGGCCAGGCCATCCATCCTGCAGGCAGCTTGCCCTGAGGCCTGCTATTTTGAGAGGATAGAGAGGCCACACATCATTAATATTATAATAAATCCCAATATAGGGAGATTCACAGTCTCAAATTTTGCTCTGGTTCCCAGCACCTCTGTGTGCCCCTCCACACAGCAAACCACTACTCTGAAAGAACATATACAAGCCAAAGGCCAGGAAAGAGCCACCTTCCACTCTAGAATATTTAAGGTAAAAAACTGACGTGCTTTTGGAGTGAAGACAAATAAATAAAGGCAATAACGATGTGGGAGCAGAAGAGGGAGGACAAACTGCATTGTAATTTAGCTGATCAAAATATGCCGAAGAAGTAAGACACTTTAGTGCAAGGCAGAAAATAGAGAGGAGCCCTGCATGGCATTAGGGCTGTCTACAGCAAACAACCTTTTGTTCTGAAGTCATAAATGTGTAGCAGCCTCTCAGACATATGGGCAGTTGTGCATTTATCCTGTTTATTTTACTACTCCTGTGCATCCTGCCTTGCCATCTGTTGGTAAGAATTTGGATGCTGAACCGTAAGTCTGCGACATAATAAATACCAGTAAACAGAAATCCAAAATGAAGATAAGCACAAAGTAATGTTTTGAAGCGGGACCAGTTTTTCAGGGTGACAAAAACGTTGGAAAGTATGATTTATTGCCTGAGATGATTCTTGGCTCAGAAAAGATGGAGCAGCAGGAAAAGGTCCAATTGAAGGGACAGATCTACGATCCCTCCTCTTATATTGGCTTGCTATTGGCATAATTCCACCAGCTTCCTAGAAAGCAGTTTAAATTGACGTAGGTGGAAAACCAGACTTAATCCTGTCCCTCAAGGAAGACATGCTTAAACAAAATGTTGCATGTATAAAACATAAGTTGCAAGCAAAACGCTTCAAAACCAGTTAAACTAGAGCTCACACGCCTTTTCTGAGCTGGGCAGCCCTACCATCACGTCCCAGTTTCTCCACATCATCTTTTCCCTTTTATTATTAGTATGGGAGGAAAGTGGATGGGAAAAAGGCAGTCGTCCCTCCCAGTCAGGGACAGAAAGCTAAAGCGACTGGCCCCAAATCACGCAGGAAATGCAGCAAAGCCCAGCCTCCTCCTCCCTCTCCATTTCCATTTCTGGGATGCAGAAGTCACCTCTCAGCTCCTTCACACACAAACCACACAGCCACCAACTCAATATCTGGGTGCGCAGAGGTATTAATAACAGACTTCAAATTACACCGAGTACATAAGTGCTTTGACTGCGTCAAAAGAATTAAAAAAAGGAGATGAACACGCTAGCCTCTCCTCCTGATGTTTTTCCTCTTTTCCCTGTTTCTGTAAAGATGTACAGAGCTATGGAATGGAGGTACCAGACATGCACTCCTTCTCCCCCTGCTTTTTAAGGAGGTTCACGTGTTTTGCACCTGGCAAGACCGCGACCAAAGCTATAGCTTCGACAGTGTGATCTGAGCAGAAGCATTGTGGGCTGACACCACGAATGTGACAGCATCCACTAGAGAAATAATTCCTGTGTTGGAATTTTACAGGAACTAAACCACATTGTCACATTTGCCTCTTTTACCAGTTGACACTAGAGAGAGCCAGCAGAGCTGCCAGGTGGCAGAGCAAGCCCTGAAGGGGTGCAATGGCCACGAGCTCCTGCCACTATCTAAAATAAGTAATAAAAGCCCACGGCAGAGGGGTCAGTAAAAGGTAATGGCAGCTGGAAGAAGCCCAAAGATTACATTATGTTACATTGCAAAGGTCACTGAGAACCCCAAAATGACTTACTATGGCTTTGACAGATGCTACCACAAATGCCATCTGCCAACCAGATGCAACACGCAGTATGATTACACACAGAGTAAAAAAAGTAGCTACAGCACACCACAGCCACAGGTATCCAATGCGCATAGCCCAGCGCATCCCTGACTCTTTTCACATGACATTTCTGAAACTTAGGTAAAGTGACTATTATCCACATTACATCTTGCACAGATGAGAAAGCTTTACAGCTGGATTACAAATACGCTTTCGTGGGTTTACAGCCTTCAGGGAGTATTGCTAATGCACAGAAAGTCTTTGGGTTCCAAAGACTTTTAGCATTGGGCTAGCTGGCACACTGAGAGCCACAGAAAAAAACCCAAACCCTTGTGTAGCCTGATAGCTCCCTACTGGCTATATAGTAGATCAAGTTCAAGAAAGCAAATTAATTCATTAAAGCGACATATATTCAGTCAATTAGCCTCAGCTCTCTGTTTCATACAGTGTCTCAGGAAGAATGGATGTTTTGTTACATCAATACAGTCATCTGAGATCCTCTGTTACAAATGTTCAAAGAGGTGTAATTAGGAGATGTGTTTTATTTTTTTTGAAGAAGAGAATAGCTAATCCCTTAATCCATCTTCTGCTGACAGTTCCTCCAGCAGAAAATTTCTCAGTATTTTAAAATATGTTTTACTATGGCCAATATTTTAAAGAGATTGAGCTCTGTTTCCCCAAAGATTGCTCCAAACTCAGAAGCTCTCTCTAGCAAATGGAACACAACAGAAAGAAATTAACCTAAAAAGGCTGTCAAGAATCACTCAATCACTTTCTGACAAAACCCCACTGCTTCAAACACTGTTGAAAAGATGTCGGTGGAGCTCTAAGAATTGCATTTAAAAACAATCAGTGCAGCACGAGCACTTTCTCAGCAGCATGTGTTTTACCAAGGAAACAGAGATGGTATGAGCAGATAAAGAACGAAAACACAGGCTGAAGCTCAGAAGAGTCCTTCTCTAATGTGTTTAAATTTGTTTTGAAAGATTTTTGGAAAGTAGTTCACCTTTCGGGACCTATGAAGCACATGCAATACGTGTGTGTGTGTGTGTGTGTGTGTGTGTGTGTGTGTGTGTGCGCGCGCGCGTGTGTGTGTGCGCGCGCGTGTGTGTATATATAAAACATGCAGTACGTATATATGTATGTATATATATATATTCCAAGAAACAGGCTCTGGCATACACGGAACGAGTTTCCATGGCAGAGACACCCATTTGTGTATTCTCCATGTGCAGTCACTATGTTTCATAGTGTGAACACAGGCTCATACGCCTGCAAAGGCTGAGAAGCCCAACCATCTTTGTGCCTGTGGATATAACCTCAAGGGTCTTGTCTGATATTAAAGCGATACAAAATTTGCTCTTGGACATGTACAACTTTGGAAATAGCATTTGAAAATAAAGCCTGCGTTGTATTTAGTTTATTATAAACAGTGGTGATGCTACGACTTCCTCGCTTTGCTTTGAGAATACTAAAGAATATTCATTCCTTTTGGATGAACCATGAATTTGCAGCACTGATGGATGGCAGGCTTCCTTTATTTGCTTGCTTCAAACATTTGTATAAGCATTTTTATTTTGTTTTCAAGAGTATCCATGGAAGCAGAGCATGCGCGTGCCACAGGCCCTGTGTTTGTGCACCTTCATCCAAGCCAGAAGACTTGCAAATAATTGTGCAAATGTGTGTTTGTGCAAGTTTTCAAGTTATAAAAGATTCACCGAATCCTCTCTCCTGATTATAGATTTTCAGCTACCCAGACAGGAAGGACAAATGGTTCCATGTGAATTAAACGTCCAATCTCACCACTTAAAAATAAACGGCAAACAGGGAATACCGAATGCAGTAGACACAATGGGTTCAAAGCAATTCATATTCTGAAGTGTTTAATAAAATACTCTTTGAATAAATTTAAATTACAAGTACATTACTTGATTTCATATCTAGATGTCACGGGGCCTGCAGAGCTCTCTGTTTGAGCAGTCCTATTAACTTCAGCATGATTGTTCATGAAGATAAGCAGTTTCAGTGGATAAAGTGGTGCTTTAAAATCTTTTTTTTTTTTCTCTCCTTCTAGGTAAATACTTTAATAGCAGATCCTCCTTATGAGTAAGACTGTGTGAAGCTTACATAGTAGTGCTGGACATTTACCGTAGGAATAAGGGCTGCTGGAAAATTATAGTGGTTTAATCCTCCAGGTTAGCTTTACCACAACGGGATTACTCATAAAACACAGCATCACCCTCTGCTGCATTTGCAAGACTCTGTTCTTCACCTCCTGGACAGTGAGCCACGTGAAATGGGGCTGATTTGCTCTTATTATTTGTGGGCTGGGGTGCAGACTTCGGCTGTGGCCAGGATGGATGCATGAGGACTTCACCAGAAACCTCACTCCAGTGAGAATTTGCCTTTAGCCATCAAAATTGCAGTTAATATAGGTCCAGTGTGGCCCCAGAAAACCAAAACCCAACTTCACCAGAGAACCCCTTGACCATTTTACTGAGCTCCGCTGCAAAGACTTGCTTGAATAGCAAGTGTGCTGCACGCACATTCATACCAAGAATTACTTTAAACAGTTTCCTACCTAAATAATTACCCTAGCTGTAAGTTTTAAATCCATGCAGAAATACTGCTATTGTTTAAAATCCACTCAATGAGCCTCCTACCTCCACCTTTGACAAACATACTAAAGGAACAAAATTGGGATTGTATAGGCGAGAGTTTGACTAATGTATCATTAATGCTGCTTCTTGAGTGACTAAGCTCCATAGTAGTACCGGCTACGAGTGCTGAAACATGATTTTGTCCCCAAGACAACCGCAGCCCCAAACAAAGACAATATGCTGGATCCCCAAACTCTATCACTCCAGTCATCATTACGATGCCAATTTGATTGCTATCAAGTTTTGATAGCAGTTTTGAAGTGCTATCCCAAAGAAGAGAAAAAGAAAAATGCTGAGGAACACCTAATAAATCGGTTGGAAGGCTATTCTTTTCCTTTCTGTTTCTGCAATTCTGTCTGAAATCTTGGAATTCGGGATACTGAATGGGTGACTGTTCAAACACACAGAACACGGATTGGTTCATGGATATAGTTGAGAAACATTTTAATGGAAATTTTCAATTGACCTGAAATTTACTCTGTGTAATGCTTTATTCATGTCAACAGCAATTTAAGAGGCTGTTCAATATATTTCCAGCCTTTGCACATTTGTGTCTTAAATATGTCTTTTTTTGAGGTGAGAATGAAATGGTGCCTAAGACCACTACAACAAATTAAGTTGGCTTTCATAATTATTATTCCAAAATTAAAAAATATATATATATATAAATAAGTTTGAAGCCAGACCATTTAATCATATATAAAAATCTATAACTATATAAAAATCTATAACAGATCTATAAATCTATAATTATTTTCTTGTTTTGTCTTCTCAGGGTTGTAACGGTTTCTTCAGTTTTACTAAAAGAGCCATCCACTCACAACGAGTGGCATTCTGAAACAACCCAGGAGACAGTGTTTTAAATTTGCTTCTAGAAATGGTTAAATTCTTTTGTGAAACAGACGCACCTTTCCATGTTGAAATCAAGGTCCTATGGCATGGTTTAGAACACTAATATTTTCATGTATCTGTATATTTTATCTTACGACAGGCCATATGAAAATGTAGGAGAGAACGTAGCCTCTGTTTCTCTTATCTGTGAGCAGACGATGGTTTTCTCAAATTACTCATTCTGAGCACATATTTGACAACTTTGTAATTTGATTAAGAGCACTTGAATTTTGCGAAGAAAAGCTCAATTGACGTTGAGGGGGTCACATGAAACACTTTCTTGTCTCCTGAATTGATGAGGGTTTAAGGTCTCTCCGCACACCACTGCTAGGTGCAACCTTTCCGCAAACACCCCCGTGGATTGAACATGCTCGGGAAGGCTAAGGCAGTGCCCTGGAGCTCAGAGAACATCACAGGGCACCGCTTGCAACCCTGCCCATTCCTCAAGACTTCACCGACTTCTCGTTTTATAAAGTTCTGACTTAAGCTCAGTGGAAATCCAGGCAAAAACTCCATTGCTTTCGGCAAAAGCTGCACTTGGTTTCTATGAATGAGGTTCCTGGAGGACCATGCAGAAAGCCTGCCGGCGGTAACCTCCAGGATTTCTCCTGGAGACAGCAGGCCTGGTCTAGCACAGCATGCCTGGCACCTCCCGTAAGACGCAAACCAACTTATTTTCCGTGAAATGCAGAGCCTGGGGACACTAAAACAAGCCCAGCTAAGATCACAAGATTTGGTTCAAGTGAAGGATGCTCAGCATCTCTCAGGCTAACTCAGAGGCTCTCAGAGGCAAACCCACATCTTCCAGGTGTCGCAAAAGCCCATGCCGAGAGTTACATTTCCTTTAGGCATCACAAAGCCAAGCGTTATCATCACCAGAACAACTTAACATTTTGGTAATTCTTTCCCTCTTCCTTGTCTAAAAATACTTTTGTGACCTGCAGCTTTTCTATGTATGCATACTATTACTAGGTAGCAAATCTGATATTTTAAGAGAAAATTACTTCTTACACTGCAGCCTTGAATGCTTAGGAAAAGGAGAAGATGTGAAGAGATGCGACAATTGGGTGCTCCTACAATGCCACGGCCTTTTCTGAGAGAAAAGCCCTCAGAATAGATCTGCCAGTCCCTCAGCTCCAGCTGGACTCCTCTGGGCTGAGCCGTCTGTCAGTTAGAATAAAGCAGGGAACCAGGTCTGGAAAGTTCATGTGTACTAAGTTGTGCTGATTGAATTAGGTGCGCTGCAGCCGCTGTGCCAGGCGCTTTATTGTACCAAGGCAGACTCCGGCATACCCCTGCCCCACAAGCCCCAAAGCAGCTCAGGGAAAGCCAACAGCTTTCCTCACTGTGCTGACTGTTAGCAGCACCACTGGATGAACCCAGCAGCGAGGGGGCTCAGCACCCTGGACCCCATACCCAGTGCCATGGGGACCTGCCCACGTCCCACACTCACAGCTCCACACTCAGCAGGCAGATGTTGCTTCCCATCTGGGCTTTCCTATCAGCCCTGCCAATTCCTCTGAACACCCATGTGCTTCTTTGTGCCGGTAGCTACCCGCCACACCTCCTCTACCAGCCCATTTTCAGAGAGCCACATGTTTGGCCTCTGCGGGGAGCGGGGCATCATGCCCCTCACCTCAATCTTTTGGTTAAAATTGTTCAGTGCCCGACCCTTGGGCCGGGTTAAGTAACCCCAAGCCCACGCTGAAGCACTCAGACAGCAGCAACACCTTCACACGGGTTCTTGGTGTCTCTGAGGGTGGACAGGGGGGAACTTGGGCTCCCGCTGTCCTGCCCAAGAGCTGCGGCTGAGCCCCCAAACCCCTGAAACCAAAACCCTGGGGGCGCGCCAGCCTCGAAGCCTGCAGGGCTCGGAACCCCAAAAAGCCCCAAACCTTCAGGACCCCCCCGAGCCCCGCAGCCCCCGGGGTCGCTCAGCCGGGAGCTGTTGCTGGGGGGGGGGGGCGCAGACAACCGCGGAGCGGGGCCACCCCCCCGGGCCGAGCTCCCTGGGGCCGAGCTCCGCATCCCGCCGCCCGGTTCCCATGGCAATCTCGGAGATGCCGGTTGCCACGGCAACGCCATCCTCCTCCTCCTCCTCCTCCTCGGCCGTGTCCGAGGCAGCGGCTCCCGCTCCGGCTCCGGCTGGGCTCTGCCCGGAGACCCCGGGCACGGAGCCGGTTCCCCCCCCGGTTAAGTCGCTTCCCCCCGGGCCGGCCCCGGTACCTTCGAGGCAGCAAATCCTCCAGAGCCCCGAGTGCGTGAGGTCTCCCCTCGCCTTCCTCGGCGGTCCCTGCGCTTCGTCCGCCGTGCTGTTGGTGCCGTTGCAGATGTGCGCGCTGGAGTAGAGCCAGTAGTCGGTGCCGATGGCGATGGCCATGAGGCTGAAGGCGGCGAAGGCGCCCACCGTGGTCAGCAGCATCTGGACGCCACGGTCACACCACCCCATGGTGCTTCATAGTCCCCGGGGTGGGTGGGTGGGTGGGAGGGGGGGGCGGGGGGCGCACGGCACCGCCCGGCAGCGGCACCAGCACCGGCAGCGGCACCAGCACCGCTACCACCGGGAGCAGCAGCAGCCGCCGCCCGCGGGAGGCAGCCGAGTCACGGGGCAGGGGGCGGAGGCGGCGGGGGGAGCCTCCTGCCTGCCTCTGCCTGCCTGCCCGCCGCCCCCCGCCCCACCACGGGGCCGGGCTCCGCCGCCAGCCGCCCCCCGCCCCGCCCCGGGGGTGGGCAGCGACCGCCCGGTCCCCCCCCGGCTTGGGGATGAGGGGCTGGGGGTGTCCGGGGGTGTGCGCGGGGGTTTGGGGGCGCGCAGCCCTTGGGAACGCGAGGGGTCGGGGCTAAAGGTGCTGCAGCCCCCCCCTCCCCAAAGCCCCTCCATGGTACGGGGGTCTCAGCCTCGCCGTCCTCCCGCAGCCTCGCTCCGCGGGCAGTTACGCAAGGAGGTTGGAGGCAAGTGGGTGGCTTGCTGGTTTTCTCCTCTTTGGGAGGGGATGGAGAGAAACCGGCACCTGGCAATGTTTTCTTTTGGAAAACCAAGGGGAGAAATATCTAAACATTATTATTATTATTTTTTTTTTTAAACCACGTTATTCTGCCTTCCAACCCTGACTCCCATCACTGCGAGCTGACAAGTCGGTCCTGCCTCCACCTCATCCAAGTGACAAGCCAGATGAATGGGAAGCCTTCCTGATCAGCTAATGCGTTTGTGTGGAGGGAACGTGGCAGCACACCAGTTTTATGTATATGAATTAGGGAGTGGGAGGACAAGAGCTACAAACCCTGAGAAATACAGCGCTCTTCCCGAGCAGTGCGTGGATGGCTGCAGGTGCTTGTGTGACTCCACCGCTCAGCATACCAACGCAGAGATGCTTTTCAGCTGCTCGTCCTTTTCACAAAAACTGGGAAAGCAAAAAGCAAATACAAATTAAAAGCCGGTCTTCACTTCACAGAGACTCGGCAAGTTGCTCAGACACAAAGCCCATAAACACAGAAATGCTCCAAAGTTAGATGCTAGGTTTAAGTGTATAAATTATGCTTTACTTTTCAATTGCAGTTTATAGGTCCAATGGTGCCTTTGCAAAACCACCTTCTAAATTAATGTCTCCATTAGGGATGGAAGAATGAAGGCAGGTAAACTCAAAAGCAGAGCAAAGCCTCGTCCAGAAAAACTGAATCGAGCATTTAAATTTAATGAGGTTCAACAAACTTCTCATTTAAAATATATGCTTGTACCTGTGTGCTTTGGGGGTTTGGACAGAGAGGGAAAATGAGATAGTGAAACAGCAGGAGAGAAGCTATTTCCATAGCTTTTAAACCTATTGAGCCTTAGTTAATATTATTTATTTGCATTACAGTATTGCTCATGGCCAGCTCTCCCCGGCGAGGAGCAGTGGAAGGGCTGAGCGAGCTGTAGCTGGGGCAGTGTGCCTGCTTGGTGCAAAAATAGCCTCCCATGCTCCCAGTCCAGATGTGCAATCAGAGGCAGGATGAAATGGGGTTGGTCTGGTGGCTTCTCAGCTGATTCTGCCAGCAGAAAGGGGGGACACAACTCGGGGAGTTTTCCATGGGCTGGGAGCCACCAGCCCCGCGGCACCCATCTTGTGAAGTCCTATGGTTGCGTGAGGTAACAGTACATTAACAGAAATCATTAAAAAAATCACTTGTTCCTCTCCCCCTCCCCCAGCACTTTTCCAAATAAAACTGTTGTTTCTGTTTCTTTCACCCTGCGAGAGCTCTCAGACTCCTAAAGGGTTACAGAGAAGCATCCAAGACAGGCAATCATTTTCTGCCCAAGCTATCTTCTTTAGTTTAAAAATGTTCTCTATTCTTTTGAAATGCATGAAGTAGATTGTGGGAGAGCTAATATTATATTCCACTACTGAAAGCTGGTGGAGTATTTTACATTGATGTCTGGCTCTAGTGATTTTCTAAGGATTTTGAATTCATTAAATCCAACCATTGAATAATCTCCATTCGTGGCGGAAGGAAGGCAAAAGTGCTTATGCTCCTCAATAGCAAAAAAGCATGTAGTCTTTTCTTAAATGTGAAAGCTATCTGACCCACTATATGTAGTAAAGGTTGCCCGTCATGAAACCTTTGATTTGCAGACTTTGCTTGTGATACAGCCTTATAATACTGCTGTTGAATTTAGCAGTAAAACAGCCTTGGCAGGGTGTTTTGCACTGCAGCAACATCCTCCATCCTCAATCAGAATTAAGACCCAATTGTTCTAAGCTCAGAACAGACGCAGAAACTCATGGCAAGGAGAAGAGAAAGCCCCATGTCTTCTCTCTGTAATTTTGCCCTCCTCGCCCCAGACTTCACAGTGCAAGGGCATGTGTTCAAACCCAGAAATATGCGTGTGTGTATATATATATATATATTTACACAAGAGAAGTGTTTTCATTCCTTGTTGTTGATGCTCAAAGCTTTAAATGAAATCCTGTGACTGATCATTTTATTTCTGAACTGAAAAGCAGTTATTTTGGTGATGAAACTTTGGATTTAAGTGAATTCAGTGAGAGCTGTCACTAACAAAGTTCTGCCCCAGAGACACCACTTCTATCAGAAGAATATCAAAAACTGCAAGATGTTTCCATTTAGGATTACTGCTTCTGCTGCTAATTGCCAAACATTGGCTCTAATACATTGGATTTTTTTTTTTTTAATTTTATTTTTTTTTTTAAATCTATCGTCTAGAAAAATAACACTAGGATTTCACTGCAAGAAACTTTGGGAAGTTGCTGAAGAAAAACTCCAGGGAGTTCTTTCTCAGAATGAAAATAATCACTTCAATTTAATAGAGCTTTTGATGTAGATACAGCCTAACTGCCATCAAAGCCTGGAACAGATATTTCATTCTCCCTTGTCCTTTCTCAGCTTTTAGCTCTGTGCATGTGAGAATGACTTTTAGCATCTAGGAATGTCCTAAAGCTATGAGCGCATCACTATAATTGAATATTGTCATCTCCTACAGGTCTTCATATCTCTCCTGTCTAACCTGATACTGATATTAGGAAAGAAATCATTCTTAATCATTTCCTTTAGATTATGCTGCATATGAAGAATGGGAGAAATGTTTTATACATTTTGTTCTGTGTCAGATGGTCTTTTATACATAGGATAGTGGTGGGATTTTCAACACACAATATTAGCAAAGATCTCCAGCCCCAGCAAAGAACCTTCCAGGACTATGGGATGTGGCAGAAGGTATCATTTATGTCTGAGGTGTATTTAAGAAGGAGAAATATTAAAGCTGTTTATGGAGCTATATTTTCATATATTTTGCTTCAGATGTTGCATGTTAATGTGATACCTACTGAATTACATTTGGGACACCTTTGCAGAGCGGGATCCAAATGACTCGCCAAGTTCATAGAGACAGTCTGTGACAAAACAAAGGCTGAATTCAACTTCTGAGGCTTGGTAAAGTACCTGACCCACTGACCCATCTTTTCCTTGTATTACTGTTCATTACATACTGCAGGGATGTAGTGTCTTTTGTCTGGGGACCCTGCTCTTTTTGGAGGGTCTGCTTCTTCCAGCACAGAAAGGCTGACAGAAGTCACCGTCACATTTCATGGAGATGACCCTAGAAAAAGGTGAACTTGAATTTTGTTTGTGGAGTTAAGGCTTGCTTTCTTCTTTAGTCCTATAAAAGATCATCTGAAATCAGCACCAGTAGTTTCAGGTTGTCTTCCAGAAGTGAAGGAACGTCTTAAAGGAAAAATATTGTCACTCACTGGCCACTTGAGGGGCAACAGCTTGGCTGTGATCCTGTTATTCCTTTTAATATATTAAATATTCTTTGGCTTAGTCATGGGAAGCGAAGCAACACAACTGCTTTCTAATAAATAAAATGTGCTCAGAAGCAACTCTGAAGCTTTCCAGATAACTGCATTTTGAGTTTGCCAGGAAGCCAGATGCTGCTATTGGAAAAGTAGCTGCCATGGTTTGTCATCCGAGCCTAGAAATTGATATCCAAGAATGATATGATGAGACAGACTCGATGACAGCACTGCTCTTTCTATAAATAATTTGAAGAAAACATTTTTTCATTTCAAAAAATGAAAAGTCTCTTTTGCTAGAGACTTGCACAGCAAACCAGAAAATTAAAAAGGATAAGCATGCTGTGTCTGAATGGGGCCATCAGAAGAACACAACATACACAATTTATATAAAAATATATAGAAGCTCTCACTCATTTTACACTGCATAGGCTGTATTTTTCCCATAATACCAATAGTTGTGAAACTCATTATCTTTTTGACAATGGAGAAATGGAATATTAGTCTTTTACTTGCTTGATCATGTCAAATGTCAAAGCAATTTATGAATGCTTGTCCTTCAAATACTCATCCCTCCTGCTAAGATTAAATATCAATAGTGCTCACATTCAGCTACAGAATGAACTAATATTGCACACATCTCTCAGATCTAAAGTTCACCGTGCCCGTTACCTGTCACGCGATTTCACCTCTCAAGTCCTACCTCTTGTCCATATCTCAATGGCTGGAAAATTCATTGTGGTGTTAAATGCTGCATTACAGATTACCTGGAGCGTGAGTTAAAACTATGAGTGGGGGGTTACTCAGAGGATGTTTAGAAAAGAGTTACAAGGGGAGCAGGAGGAAGAACAATAGGGCTTGAGCCTTCATTTTGCAGTATGCTCCAAAGGACTTAGAGACAGCATGCCAATGAGATGCTACTGGAAATTTCTAGCACAACAGGTCTGCTTGAAGGGCAGTGAAAAAAACTCACTGTCTTTTTGATGAAGGAGAAATGCATGGGCTGACTGAGGGTTTATCCAGGCAAGGTAATGTTGGGATGAACTGCGCTCCTCCTCGGGGCAGTGTCCAGAGCAAAACACCAGTCATTTCTCCTTGGGAACAGAATGGGGAGTATGGTACAGTGTGGGAAGGAAAAAAAAAAAGCATGCGAGGTTTTCTCATTCCACCCGTTATCAGTCAGTTCTAAGGAATAATTATATACCTGCACATACCCCAGCAACAGGCTATTTATATTACACAAAAACACACACTGTTACTCCACACAAACGTACGTGACTTCAGACAGACTAAAAGATGAAATAGGAAGTCAGATGGCACTGTGATTGATTGCACTTCCGAGGTCTCGAAGCCTGTGCGTACACATCCTGCTGCTCACTGTCGGCACTCCTGAGCACCAGTCCCTAATCATTCCACAAACAAAGAACCATTAGGCTCTTAAATATTCTTTTATATAAATATATATAAAATAATAATTAAAAAATCCTCTTTCCAACAAATTCTTCCAGCGCTAAGGGGGAAGGTGCTGTGGCAGAGCGCACCACCGCAGGCTGACGGGCACAGCGATGCTTGCTCAAGTCCCATCAAGTGTAAAATGAGGCAATCTGTCGGGGAGCTCGGCGTCTCCAAAACAATGCATCACCCGCACGCCCAGAGGATGGAGGAGAATCCCTCCTGACCACTGAAAGGGAAATTGCCTGCTGCACTTAGATTGCATTTTAACCTGAAAAGGAGGTCTCCAATGGAAACGGGTTAGGAGGCGGATTAAGTGAAACAGGTTTTTAGGATAAGTCTTAAATACTTAAATCAATCATAGCGTTCTACATTGAATTTGTCCGCTGAAGTGCCTGAAGTAAATTCCTGAGATCTGTCTAAATAATTTTGAGCTGATAATACAGCATTCAAGTTGAAATTCTGTTGCCCAGTGGAAGGATTTTCTTATTAGGATTTCAGCCGATTATTCACAAGAGAAATGGTCTTTTGGGAGCACACCCCAGTTGCTCACTTGGAAACGTTTTATAAGCTCTATCTACTAAGAAAGGAAATTGGAATGTGGAATTAAAGCTAGTCATTATTTCTGAGAGGTTAGTGATCAAACAAGCCTCCAAAAGTACAAGGTTTATCTGATCTTCCCTTTGCTCTGACCCTTTTATTTCTACAAAAGGGACCAGGAAATCATTTAAGATCAACTTGCTGCCAGAGCTAGAACTGCAGCCTCTGCAGCTGTGCACAAGTTACCAAAAAATGGTCCTGATCAGACATGCCAAACACATGTGTCCAAAGAGTTCTTTAGCCATCTGAATCTTTGCCCAGGAAATGATATTGAACCAGATAAAGCTGTACTGAGAGACTCCTAACTCCACTGGCCTGAGATTATCTGAATTGAGAGGCTTTAAGCTGCTCTGTCAAGGATCCCTCATTGCATTTCTGTTTTCAGCACTTGATGTAATCGGTGCTTTGATAGAGACACCAGCCTGAGAGAGGGAGATGGCAGGTGAGACACGGGGAACCCAGGGGAAGCTTTGCCATTGTCTCGATGAGAAAAGCAGAACTTGAAAACCACTCCTAATCATCAGCTCTTTGAGATGTGCTGAAGGCACAGCCTCTTCCAGCACTTCTGCTTTCATTCTAAATCCTGACTATTCCAGTTAATCTCAATATTAACTGAAACTGGATGAAGCTGAACTGAAAGCATGCTGACACTGACACTTTGCCCTCCTGGGCAGCCTCCAGAAGTCACATCTGAAGCATCAGAGGTGAAGGTGGTCCACAAACCTTCTTGTTGCCTCAACATGGAGGAAACCTGAATGGACTTGAAACAGCTGAACAGCACCAAAATTCACATATGCTGATAGGAAAAAATTGAGCTAGAGAAGCTCCCTCCAACCTCAAGTAGAGAAGGCATCCTAAAAAGTTCTGCTGCCTGCTACAAAGAAGTTGTCCTGCTCCACTCCAGAGCCAGCTGGAGCACAACACCGCCTGTAAACAGCGACATTAACTCTGAGCTTATTAATAGACTATTTGTTAGAATGCATCTGCCTTTATATATATAATCTGGCCATGAGTAAAAGATGCTTCAGATAGTTGATTTGCTGCCTCCTAGTGTTTAAGGCTCTACTTCATGGTGCCTTAGTAGGAAATAGCAAAGCCCAAAAACTAGGAGGAGGAGCCTGGCACGAGTTTATGGAGCCCCAGGGATGTGGAACACGCACCTCTTCCCTGTTTAGCGATCATGTCCATGTACACGGACAGAGAAATTCTCCTCTGCTGACTACTGTGCGATAGCAGCAATGAGGAGAGGAAAAGCAATAGTAACAACAATGCACTGACATCGTGTTTTCAATGAGCTATAAATACGGCCAGCAGAATGCCATAAAACCTTGCCACACGCATTTCAGCAGAATTGTAATTCGTGCTGTGAATTTTTAGTTATGCTGGTGTCTCAGTGAAGTATTTTATTTGATTGAGTAAATGCCAAATGGTGTATCTATTGATTTTAGGTCTATTCACACCTCAAACACTGCCATATCCCGTAGTGACAGGATTGTGGGATTTTTTGGACAAAGAGCTCTATAATAGACATTCAGTAATAAACTGTAAATACAGAACATTTTGGCTACTCTAAGCTGATGCCATCAGTTTGGGAAGTGCTGACTAGGGGACATCAAAGGAGCTGGGGACAGCAGAGACCAGTCCCCACAGTGGAACAAACAAAACCACACGCTTCCTGCCCCTGAGCAGCAAAGGCAGAAGGGCAACACCAGACAGAACCTGCAAAAGCTCTCAGCACCCATGGGTGCTGTACTGGGCCAGCGCTGCCCTCGAGGGCTTGAGCAGAGCGCTCAGGAAGCAGGAGGCTTTGCCCAAGGGAGCACGAGTCTCTGCGGCTGGAAGGTAAAACTGCTTGTGGAGAAAGATGACAAATTGCAGCAGCCTGAGTTGTGAAAAGCCTTGACAAAATATTTAATGTGGGGAAAAAAAAAAAAGGGAACACTTGCCAATTGCTAGAGCCTTCCTAATTCAGATTATTAGATGGTTACTGGCACTGCTATTAAAGAGATGCTGTTTTCTGAGCGATCTGTGCAAGGAAGGGCTGGAATACACCTACGGGTTTTCAGTGTACCTTCAGCTCTGCTAATAGAAAAAAATTCCTCTCAGATGAGACTCAATTATTCAATTTGATTAACAAAATAAGTAATGTGCTATTTATTTTGTGATGTATCCAGTAAATATGTGCCTAGGAAATTCAATAGATAAATCTCTAGATACTCTTTTAGGTTAATCACATTATATTTATTTATTTATTTTTAATATCTGTCTATGAGAACGCTGTTCAAGAATGAGGCTTTTTTTTTTAAAAAAAAAAAAAAAAAAAAGCAACAACAACAAAACAACATGAAATAGCAATCCACCAAACCTAAAAAAAAGCAAAAGGAATTAGCTTTCCACTGAGCTCCACACAACCATGGTGCCGTGTGACCAATGCTACTATAATTTACGTAATAGAATGAGAAATAACAATAGCTTTTCTGGTTGGAAATGTAAATAACCTCTTTTTCATAGCAGAGACCCATTACGAGGTCAACATCTACTGTCAGACTTCACAATTAGGCTCATTAAAACTGTCATGTTAAATCGTATATTTTTCTTGAAAGAAGAACAACACTTTCAACAAGATCTTTTTTTTTTTTTTTTTTCCTTTGGCAGAAAGGGCCTGCTTTGCTTGAAATTTAAACCTGTTCTTAGAGGGAACTAGGAACCCTAAATACAAACCTCTGCTTCTGCCCTACATTCCCTTTTTTTGCATTATTTGGGTGACTGATTATATCAAATGTTTTCATCTTTTTTACTGGATTTATTTAAAAAAAAAAATATCTTTCACAGGAAAGCATTCCAACAAGACCAACGTTAATACAATGGTTTCTAGGTAGCAAGGAAAAAACCCACAGCATCTTGACTGAACAGGCTGGCAGATGTCGACTTTTTACTTGTAACTGTGATGCCAGTAATGCTTCTGTAAAAAGGTGCGTTCCCGTCTTACAAGTGTTAAAATGGAAAATAAATAGGAATGGCGAACATTGCATGCCAAAGATTACATGCAAACGATCAGAAATTCAAATCCCCTCTCAGAGGGGACATTGCAGGGGTAATGAGAAGATGCAGAAGCTTTTCAATCTCCAAAATCAGTCCCACATGCAACATTGTAGAGGCAGACGAACCAAATGGGGCAGCATGGGCGGAAAGGGTTATTTAATGAGCATTGGCTGATGAGACACCCACAGACACCCCGGACCACAGCCTTGCAAAAGAAAGTGCTAGAAGCCATTCCAATTTGCAATAAACTGATTATGTGCTGGGGATTTTCTCGTTGCTGAGACAAACCGTACAGCTTTATTTATGGTTCTTTGCACATCTGCAGCCCGGTAGATGCAGGAGAGGGCACGTGGGTTTCCCATGCAGTGCTGTGGGAATTGGAGAGCACGAGGCAGTGCTGGGCTTCTGGCAGCCCTCCCAGCCCCACTGTAACAGAGGGTATTAAATGGAGTAAAAACCATAGACCCCTTGTGTTTTGGTAACAGGCAAGCAAGCAGCCCAGTGCCATCCTCCCAAGGTGCTGCTCTAAGGGCTGCTGAAAGCCCTGCGGACAGAGGGCTGGGGATGCACAAGCTCTGTGCCATCCTGCACAAGCATCCCAGAGCCACTCGGGATGCTATAGGGGATGTTGTGGGGACCACAGGGACTCTCTCTGCCTTCTGATGGGCTGGAGGTGAAGGACAGGAAGCTTTGGTTACTAAAAGTTTGCGTATAACCACCTCAATTATTGTACAGAACTCTGCCTTGCTTACAGTAACAGCCAGATCTGTCTGCAAACACTCTCACACACTCATTCTCCTACCTTCAAGGCTTGCAGGGGGCTTGCAGGCTGCACACACCAGCTTCTTGTACTTCAGTAGTATGGCCAGTGCTCATCCCACAGTGCCAAGCCAGGACTGGAGAAGGAAGAGCTCCATGGGAGGAAAGAAAGGTGAAGTAGATTTTATTCAGTTGCTAAAAGCTTGGAGTAAATTGCAGTGTTGTAATTGTAGGAGTGAGATAGCCAGAAAACTACATTTAATATTCCATTTTTCTGCTTCCCCACCCCCAAGGCATTTTTTCCTCAGTGGGGGAGAGCACTAACAATGACTTCAATAACAGAATAAAATTTAAAGCCCAGATCTTTCCCATTCTGCTCATTCCTTTAAGCTATTCCAGTCCCCTTTATGTTTTTCCTGCATACACACATCTGTCTTCTTCAAAGCCTTAACCATCTCTGACACACCTGACCTTTCCAACCAAGCACAATGGCTAGATGCAAAGAAAAAAAAAAAAAACCCTTTACTTACTGCAAGTAACTCTTTGTTTTGCCAGTCCCACGCCTGAAAATTTTGCTGCTGCAGGAAGTAAAGCGGTGAGCAACCTTTCCTTCTCCTTTGAAAAATGCAACTGTCATCTCTTAGAGGGAAATAACAGCTTATCTTTATTTTGTCAAACAGACATGACTTAGTTATTAGAGTCTTCTAAGAAAATGCTACAAGAAGAATTAGGACAGCGTTGTTGCAGAAATGCCAAGAGTTCAGAAATTAATTTGACAAGATCTGGGATACCTCTGATATCTAATTAAACTTTCTGTGACAGCTGTGTTATGTAAATACTGAAGTTATATTAAAACTAAAGAATCAGGTAAAAACTATTTTTCCTATTCAGTTAGGAGATGGTGCAGCCGTTCAACAGCCACTACTCTGATCAGGCCTATTCACTTCCTACCAGCAAGTACAGTTTCATCTACATGCACACAGAGTTCATCCACTTAAATCAAGAGATCCAATGAATTTAATATATTTGCGTAATATTACTACATATTTGGCTGGAGTTTACACAAGCACCTCTCTCCTCCACTTAGTGAATGAGGCCACACGCTGCCATATGGTAGGGCACACGCAGCTCTGGTTTTGAAGTTCTTAGAATAATTTCTGTAGGAAAACCTTATTACATAGACGAAGAATTTAGGCCAAGAGGAATTATTGCTAATAGATTCTGACCTCAACAGCCTGTAACGCAGGCTGGCTTTGCACTCAGAAATGTTTGCATCAACCCTGTATCTCATAGCTGTGCTAAAACATATCAATTTATCATTTAAAGAATCCACTACATCCATTAGTAAATTGTTCTAATGGTTAATTATCAGCAGTATAAAAACGATGTGATTATCCCCAGCTTGAGCCTTCAGGGGCTTCACCACTGTGTGGATTATAGTGCTGCAACTCCCATTCAAAGCCATCAGCTTAATGGAAATGCAAAAAAACACTCCTGAAACCAAAGAGGTTGACTCCAGTTAGCCAGCATTTAGATGTCAGAGCATCCAGCCCAAGCTTACTGGGTAAACAGGATTCAAGCATAAAACATGGCCCAAGTCCATCCCCATTCACCTCTCATTCTGCCATGGGCTTGGTCTTTTTGGCCAAGGAAAGTCTGCACATCCCCAGGGCCAGCTGCCAGCAGATGTGGGGCTGCAGAGCAAGTTGCTAAGTAAGTTTATCAACACCAGTTAATCCTGGAGGCCACAACTCTGGCACATGAGAACAACCAAGATGTGTGTGTTATGCAGCTAGAGAATGGGATTAATAACCCTAGCTTCGGTGCTTCCATTGGAGCTGTGACTGGGAGCAGGAACCCAGAGTCCGCTTGTTGCTGCTGGACCTGTGCACTCATCTTCAGTGAATGCAGATGTGCTAAACAAAGAACAATACTCAAAAGCTGCACTGTACATATGAAGCGTTTGACATTACAATAAAAGGTATAATTGGTTCTGTTACCTGTGGCAATTTCTAATTGATGAGTGGTGGTCTTAGCAATGGGGTTGGCTGGAGGGAAGGAATTTGCCATTAAAGCGTCTGAAAAACTCCAATAATTTTATTTGCTCTTCCTCCTACCCCAGATTTTCTGATGCAGAGACATGAACATTAGTTGAATTTCATGTTCAATTTGTTCTTTGATAGATGAATATTCATTTTTCAACCAGCATTTTCTCCCCCTTGGAACCTCCAGCTCTTTCCCCCATCATCTTTTCACATTTATTCTCTATTTAAGAATAATTTTCAGCTTGCTTGGCAGAAAGCACATCTGAGGGCTGCAGGTCCTTTGGGGCCAGAAGTCACCTCTGCTCAGGCAGCCGGAGGGGACACATGCACTGCTCCAGCTGTGGCCCCAGGAGGAGCAGCAGCACCACCTCCATCACCACAGTCTATGAGCTTCTCCCTACCTGTTTATGCTAAGGGGAAATAAAGGTAGAAAGATTTAGTTTAGTTTAGTTTAGTTACATTTTTTTTAAACAAATGTTTTTCCAAATTACTAAAAAAAAAAAAAAAAAAAAAAAAAAAAAAAAAGTTAAACCCAACCTCCCTACCACAGTGTTTTATTCTGGAGGCAGAGGGCATCAAATCCCATAAGCAGTTTTCAGTGCTCTTGCCAAGCACAGCTCAGCAACGTTATACCTCACTCAAAACAGCTCTGTTCCTTGGTAGCCCCCAAACCCACAGCGACTAATGAATAAGACAACAATGGGTTGTTGTTTTACTTCCCGTTCCCAACACTCATCCTGCATTAGGCTCCGTCATTTCACAGCTCCCCTGATGTAACACGATGTGGCAGAACATACCCTGATCCAGAAGTGAACCCTGATGCAAGGCAGAGCAGATGCCTTGGACTGAAACTGCTCCTTCCTTGCATTTACTACCTTTGATCCACGTTTTCTGCTTGTGACAGGCTGTTAAATAAATACAAGTGACAAGGCTTACTAGGAGTTTGTTTTTCTGCAGCTTGCTTTCTTTTTGTTCAGCTCTCCAAGCGAAGCATCTTGATGACAAATACACAAACTCCATTACCAATTAATGATTTTAGCCCTCTGTCCTCTACTCCCCAGTGCCAGTTCTACACATTAGTCTGAGTAACATTCAAAGATAATTGTGTTTTGTTTATTTGTTTTGGGGAGTAATGGTAATCAGACAGGCAAATCCCAGTCCTTACCAAAGCTGTAATTCTGTTTTCAAATGTTGCCTGCTATAAAGAGAGCTAGAAAAGCACATGCTGTAGATGCTTGAGGTAAAAACATTACTTTCCTTCTTTCAGTCTTAATATTTTCCCCTTCCAAGAAGAGGGTATTTTTCTTAACACCCAGGGCACTTTTAAGGGCAGAATTTCTGCAGACTCTTTATTCATTTAGTCACTTCTTAAAGCCCACCCTTATTGTATACTGCAGTTAATAGAAGTGAGAAACTGTTCTTCGTACCATGTCAGACCCAAATGGTCAGAATAACACATTTGTACACTGAGATCCATTTCTAAGCTTGAAGAAATGTTTTGTGACTATTTGCAGAAGTAGTTACTGACTTTGTGTACCTAAGCATCCAACACAGCTGAAGCAGCATGAATTTCAAATGTTGGATACTTGGGACCTTTGCAAGCAGGAAGCTCAGAAGTGAGATGCTCTTAGGAACTGAGGTAAATCAATGCCTGAAAATGCTGCAAGTCCTCTGTGGAAGGCCAACATTTGATTAACACAGAGTGCAGGCAGAGGCAATACAGCCTGAGCACTTCAGCAAGGCTGCAGAGCAGAATGAGCAAGGGGTGAGCTTCAAACAGCCTCAGCTTGCTGCCTTTGGAGATGCAAAGCCTTGCTGAACAGCCGTGACCGTGCTGCACGTTAACCGAGGAGCCGTGAGACACAGTTGGCAAAACATATTAGCCTCTTCCGCTCTGATAATTAGTTTAGTGAAAAATTATTGCATTATCTGTTCGGTTTAACTGGAGACCAATTGCAGTCTTAAAAAAAAGAAGAAAGGAAAAGCTCACATTAGGTGCTTTTAATAAGAAAAACTCTATCGTCTTTCCAAACAAGATTTAACACTCAGTCACCACGTGAGTAATTAGCACAAGTCAGGTTGGAGGCCAAAAACATTATTTAGTAATGGAATTAATTTTGCTTAGAAAGAAACTGCATTCTGTGGATTTTAATGAGAAGTGTCAAGGCAATGCATTTAAAATGCTGCAACTGCACTGCTAACATGGCTCTGGGGCGTGGTTCAGATTTTAGCGAATACACTCCCAGCCTCGTGGTCAACATTAAAGATTTTGCTCCAGCTAAAAGCAGGGAGATGTAATCCTAGCAGGGCCATATTGCACAGCAGGTGTTCATCTGCAGATGGGCTGAAATCAATTATTAGCATTGACTGCTGTACCACTGGGCAAGAAGTCTGAGATCCTCCAAATTACCCTCAGATTGTCCATATTTGCATCCCAAAGTGGTGCTGGAGACAGTTTTCCAAGTACAGAAAGCCCTTCCCCTACAAGAACAACCTGTCTTTTTTTTCCGGGAACATGACACCAAGCTGTATTTTCTTATGTGCCGCATTTTTTTTTTCTAGTGATACAGTGATACTTATCAGTACAAGGGATTCAGAAAAAAATAGACTACGTTCAGCCACCTCCAGCAAAACTAGCAGAATGCACTCGACAAAACTTGTGCTCTGTAATGAAATTCCTACGTAGGCATTCAGTGCTTAAGAACTAGGACAAACTATGCTGTAAGGAGCAGAATATGTAAACGTGGCAAAGAGCTTCATTTGATATGCTGGCTTCAGAGGGGTTACTTCCAGTTGATGGCAGCGTAAATGAGACCAGAATAGCACCCATGCCCACCAGCAGAAACACAAAACTGGCTTTGTATAAAAAAAAAACAAACAACAACATAGAAACATCCCCCCCAAAGATCCATGCATAAGGTATTTTCAGAAAGGAGGTGGAGTGTTTGCACCTCTGCCACGAATCCATTCAGATCCTCTTGAGTGGTAGTTTAAGAGACAACAGCTCTGGAGCCAAACTGCCAGCTTGCAAGCACTCTACGGACTCACCAGCTCAGCCCCGTGGTAATTCTGCAAGCGCAGTGGTGCACGTGCCATGCATCTGCAGCACAAACAGCATGGTGGGAATTTTCATCAAAATCAGCCAGCAGTGACAAATGGGAAAAAAAAAAAAAATAATAGAAAATAGAAGCAAGAACTATGGCTCACTGCTGTCTGAGTGGTGCTTCTGGGAGGACAACAGGATGGTAGCTGGCCTCTGGGGTAGGTTTCCAAGCTCTCTCAGGGACCCTTCAGCTTCGGGACATCTCCCACAAACATGCCTCCTTGTGGCACAAATTCTCATTGCAAACCAACAGCAAAGTTGGGAGTTAGAGAAGGTGCCCAGCTCCCCCAACAAGGCTCCCAGGCCTACTTGCTAGCCAGCTGTGCTGGTGGCTAGCCCAGCCTGTGAGCATTGGCCAGGGCACCCCTCACTAGAGCAAACCCATGGGCAGGGCCGCAGCAAAGGGCTCGCCATGGCAATGCTGGCCTGGCCCTGTGCAAGCAGCTTTGCTCCAAGTTCACAGCAGCACAGCCAAAACACAGATCTCTCACAGCAAGGCCTGAACAAAGCCTAAGCACAAGACAGCCCGACAGTCCTGAAAGAAGTCAGTGATCTGAGGAAAATGGGTTTGTAGGTGATGCAGAGCTCTCACAGATCCACGCTGGAGCTGCTGAGCCTCTTCATGTCTGCAAAACCTACTTTCTGCCCGGGTCACAAAGGAGGCTGTGTTTCCTAGAAGGCAGCTTTGAGGGTTTTGAGACTCCTGGAAAGCCATGACACAAGCAGCTGGGGCAGGACCTTTGCTAGTGAAACCAGCAGACTTAGCTCTCCACATTGTGTTCAGCCTCCTTTCAGGCACTAGCCCTCATTTCTGAGCTGACCGCTGCATCAAGCAGCCATCCCCACTGGTGATGCTGAGCTCCACAGGCTGCTTTTGTACTCTGGTTTTACTCATCCTGACCCCTCAGGCACATTCTCCAAAGGTAACCTCATCGCAGGGGCCTTATACTGATAATGTTAAGCCAGCAGCAGCTGGGCCAGGCAACACACAGCAAGACTTGTGGGTTGCTGCCTCCTCCCCTGCACCCCTTGGCACGTCCAGACAAGGCCCCAGCTCCCTGTCAACCCTGGGGAAAAAAAAACAAAACAAAACCAGATCTGCCCGAGCCAGGGTGGCAAAATCTCAGGCTTTAGACCAAGAATAATTATGTCCATGAAAGCATTTCACCATCTAAAATGAGTCAGTCTATTTTTTTTCTAGCAGCCACCCTGCTTAATGAGGGCCTTGAAAATTTGACCAAAAGCAAGCACATCACCTGAAAATCAGTTCTGTGTCAAGAGCTTATGGACCAGCGAGGGCCCTGTTCCTGGCAGCTGTAGTGAGTTCAGCCAGAAAATCCTTTAGCTAATGACTGGGGAACACTGAAACCCAACTAGAATATTTGACTGGGGAGAAGATTAGACATTTCCATTGTCATCTTTAGTAAAACAGAGACCTATTAAGGATTATGTGGCTGTTATGGCAAACTTCAATTGAAATGGGATGCTACTTGTCTCATTAATATTTCAGATGTGTTTGAATGCACTATGGCAAAAAAATATATTACTCAGAAGCAAATTCAGGTAGGAAGAAAAAAACAAGTTTCATTAAATAATGAACACTCACTGTACTAAACCATCCTGAGATTCAGCCCAATAGTGTCAAAGAAAAAGTCCCGGTGTTCTACTTATAAGGCAAAATTACCTATTCATTTAGGAAAAGTAATCATGCTCAGTTAGACACACCAGACAAGCATATGAAAAGAAAAATTGCTTTGAAGCTGCTCCTGATAGCAAGCCTAGACAGCTTGAGAAGAAAACTCTGCCACGGAGGTTTTTTTTTTTAATATAAAAGTGTACATTAGAAAGTCTATTAAATAAGCGGTGTGAATTGGCAATCTTTTTGTTGCGTAACATTTCTGAATCTTTATGAGAACATTAATGCAATATAGTTCATTTTGCCAGTTGAAAACACTTCCCAGCTGAAGGTATTCCTGTGAGCTGGGTATTAGCAGGGGAGAGCAGGATACACCCCCACTGCTGTCCTGCTTGCTTGGAGAACAACCTGCCAGTTTTAGGAAGGTACAGGGCTGGGAAGTTAGCTTTCACCTTTAAAGCTTTAAACTACTAGTAATTAGTCTAATCTGGGAGGGAAGCCTTGTTACCTACCTTTATCTGATCATGATAAGCAGTGAAGAAATAAGGATTTGAGCCAAAAGCTTCCACACGGATCTCAGAGGATCCAACTCTGCACCAGGGTTGGGACTTTTATCCTTCATTTGGACAAAGCCATAGGTAACAAAAGAAAGGAAAAAAAGAATTCTAGCATGGAGAGAAAGCACATGCCATGGTGACCTGGCAGCACAGAAAGGCTTGCTCTGGGAGGCAGCAGCCAGAGACTTCCTGGGGTTGGATCCAGAGAACAACCCTCAGCTGAGCTCTTCACAGAGCAGAGCAGGAGCTGCAGCTCCCTCCCCATGTAAAAACCTGAGGAGACTTTTCTGAAGCTAGGGAAACAGTTTCCTGGGACATCAGGGTTTTACCGTCTCCTCTAGCTAAAGCTGTCTGGAGCACGGAGCTTTGGAGAGGTCCTGCAGTGGGCAGCATCCAGGGATGAGGTGAAACCCCAAAGCCCCAGCTGTAACTGAGCCTTGCTGCAGTGGAAGATGGATGGAGGAATTTGCAGCACGGCTCATCCACACAGGAGTTTACCACCTGATTACAGCATTCTCTGGCTGAGAGGTGGAGGAACTCATTAATGTTTTTAATCAAGGTATCCCTCACTAGGGCCATAATGGTTTACTACAGCCCACCTCCTCCACCCTGCTCCTGTTCAGCGGGCAACATCTCTCATTTCTATCCACATATGCTCTATAACCAAGAGACAAATAGGATTATGTTTTTGAGCTCTTTCTCCATGTGTAGTGAGTGAATTTGCTGAACCTGCCTCATCAGGTAGCATTTTATTCCCTTCTTACAAGAGTATAAGCCCTTATTTTTTTTCCCCCCTCCTCTCACAGAAAACCTTCTCCCAGAGCTCTTCTGTTCCCTTGGTCACAACCTGGTTATGCTGATATCAGGAGAGCTTTTCTTGTGAAGGCAGAAACATAGAAATAGGTTTTATGAAGTTAGCAGAAAGCAGCTTTCACTTCATACCAGCAAACCCTCTTACCTCCTTCTAGGCTCACTGGGATAATCCAAGGCAAAGAGGCTCCCACCTGCCCCAACAAGCAGGGAGCTCACAGCAGCTGAGCTCATCAGACACAGTTCAGTGGGCAGTTTGACCTTTTTTTTTTTTCCTAAGCAAGAAATTCACCTGTGGAGGCTCAAAGAGCAGCTCCAGTGCGTTCTCCAGCAGCACAGGGCACCACAGGAGACCTCAGCTGAAGCCTGAGGAAGCTCCTGAGAAAAGCAGATTTCAAAACATGTGATCTATTTATTTATTTATTTATTTATTTTTTAAAAGCTAAATTAAAAAGCACCAGTGCTAGACCAGAGAAGAGGACCCTTACCTGAACCATTGCCTCCACCCTCCCAGCAGGGCAGCCTGCTGCTGCTTTGCTTGGCCAGAGCAGAAACCCCCTCACAGGTGCCTCATTTGTCACTGCAGACCTTTTATAGCCTCACTACTTGCTCCCCTCTCTTAAGATACGACCAAACTTGAGGGATTTCACCCCTAAACCCGAGGGATTTTGTCTAGTTGTGGGGTTCAGTGCAGACACACTGCCGTGATGCTGTGCACTGAGAAATCCAAAGCTTGTAAAGTTTTGGGTAACACCACAGCTTCTTGTGCCAGGCACTCAAAGCAAACTCGTCTGCCACCTTCTGTTCCTGAAGGGATATTACGGTCATGGAAGAATATTTTCCGATTTTCCTTTGTGCCTGTAGGCAGCTCCAGTAGGTAGGGAGCGATGCGAGGATTTCTCCAACCAGAGGCTGGTTTCTGGCTCCCTACACCTGGCCAGGGGCACAGCCACACTAATTGGACACGATAAGCAGGAGAGGCACTTGCATTTAAGTGATAATTGGCAAACAGAAGGAGACAGATACACGATGAGTGCCAGGGCCATGGTTTCCAGCGTGCCTGCCCAGGCATCTCCCCCAGGTACGTCTGATAGTGATGGGAATTTCCTCCCGGACAAAGCCTGGCGTGGGTTTGCATTACAGCAATGCAAACTGACGGCTGCACATAGCCGTATGGCTAAACACTGGGTTGCCTATAGCCATATCGATGAATCACAACGCTTGCTTCGTGATGGACTTGCTTAATCAGGCAGGAATAAGCCCGGCTGCTGCTGAGCGGGCATGCAGGAGTGCTGCTGTAGTGTCCTCGGGGGGAGCGGGGACGGGCACAAACCCGAGAGGCTTCTGCTGCATCCCCAGGCTCAGTGACTGAACAGCTAATTGAGAAAAATAATCAGGAACAATGACTGCTCCACAATGGCGGCAAATTGGGTTGGTGCTCTAAATGGTCCTCGATTGCTCTGTACAGATGCTAATTGGAATAGTTCCTTTCTGCAGCGCAGTCAGCACAAATCTCAGAACCTGAGCTAGCTTCTCTTTTTTGGCAAGCCATCTGTCATGCTAATACACCCCGCTGCTGAGCGCTGATGCCTGGCTTTTTCCTCCAGCACCGTTAGGAAGAGAGGGTGCTGCGCCTCTCCTGGCCCTGGTTGCTGGGTCCCGGTGGGCTGTGGGTGCTGTGCAGCACCCCACAGCCTTTCCGAGCTGTGCATGGCCCGGCCCTGCCTGCTGTGATTCCTGCCACAGCACCCAGGTGCCCTCCTGCAGCAGAGGCCTGCAGACCTCAAAATTGCTTTGGGAAGGAATTGCAAATAAGCCCCTCTGCCGATGCTTCTCTTTCCCAGGGATTGATTTACCCTGGTACCTATGATTGCATCTCAAGATGCATCTAATGATTCATTCCCCTTAATAATACAAGCAGATATTGAAGAGGTCTTCAGCTTCCTGAGATGGGCTCTTCTAATGAGAACAATATTCTCATTTGTTTTCTTTTCAAAATAATAACAGGGAAACTCAGGGGGATTCTTGGTCTCAGCACATCCTTAGTTTATGAGGAATTTGTTGAGCTCTCTGCCCCTGCCATGTTCAGCAAGCTGCTGATGGATGTGGGAGGATGTGCTCACCCAGGCCCCGTACAGGCTTTCTGTCCCATCTCCTCATCTCCAGCTTTGTCACATCACTTGGCCAGGTCATTTCCCTTGTTCTCCCTGTCCCAGACTGTCCACAGCTAAGCTGCTGCCCACCTTCTCTGCCCAATGTTGCAGCTGATGCAAGGGCAGTATTTACTAAGGGGTTAATTCTGTCCACACCAAGCCATTCAATTCTTATCAACAAAAATCCATGCATTGTGTGTAGCTGTGTCCCCGAGGTAGTTGCAGAGGCCCTGCAAATCAAAGTTCAGCTGCCAGAAATCACACCAAAGAGGTGTTTATTGATGTATCCCTTTTGCCAGAATAAAAGCTGCTCCATTATATGAAAAAGCTTGAGTCCTGGAGCTATGGACCTGCAAAAGGGCAGGATAGTCTCCCTAGCAGGCTCTTCCTCCTTTGGGGCATTTGTTCCCATTCGGGTCTCTTATATCTAACAACTCGAACACTGAGTATCCTCAATGCCTAAGCAAAGGCAGGAGTATGGTACCTTTTTCTTGATAAAAGCATTAAAGCAGCATTCCTACAGAATGGGAAATAGGGTACAGCAAGTCTTCGGGAATCATATTTGACAGCATCTGGTGACTGGAACCTGGCACCTGCAGTCAGCATCTCATCAAGGGGCTGGATTGTGTGCTCAGAGTCACTGGCAAAACACAAATATAGAGCAAAAATGGTTATTCAGCTCCAAAATACCATCCATGGTATGTGGGGTAGGAGGGGTGGGAAGATTTGCTGGAGTTGTTGAGGCCACAGATGAGGTGGGTTGTCAGGCTCGCAGGGATGCTTTTACCTGGGTATTTGCTTCTGTATTTTTACCTTTGTTTCTCAGAAAGCTCCTGATTCCTCGTCTGCCCCATCCAGCACAAGACTCTGTGATCTCCCCATTCCCCCTGCTGCTTTAATTGCCTCCTTTCCTTCTGCATTCTCCGTTTCCTCTTGTTTAGCATTGCCTACTCGAAGGTGCTGCATTTTCTCCGTCACAGTACTACTCAAGTATCTCTTCAAAGGTCCTTCTTTCTGCCCTAAGGACCTTTCATATTCTATTCCCATTCAACAACATTTTCTCTGTCTGCTAACAATTCATAAAACTTTCAGCTTTTTGTTGTTGTTGTTGTTCCCTTTCTTCCTAAGAAGTGGTTTGTGCAATGTCTGCAGTGCTGACTACGGGTGTTTGTGTGTGTATGTAACTTTGCATGACCTGTCATTCTGGCTCCATACCTTCTGAACCTTCAAGACATTTCATCTTGATGTAGAATACAAGCTGGAACAATATCCAAGCACTACAAAGTCACTGAAAAATAGGGAGCTAGATAAAAGAAGCAGAGGATGCTAATGCCCCTCCTAGGGAAGGATTGTTGTGGGAACGCACCTCCACCAGCCATTGAATCAACGCACAGGTCCTGGATCCATCAGAAACCAGGCTTGCTTTGTTGTTTCATGGCTTGTGAAAATATCAGTTTTCCTAATAAATTTTTTCACATCCTTGAATGTGATTTTTTTCACAGCCCCAGGTTTTCTGCTGATTCAGCAGCATGGCTGGTTTAACTCAGAGCAGGAACATCTGTGGGAGATGGCACCATGAGGGTGCCCAGCACGGCACCAAAGTGGGTGCACTGCCAGGATGGTGATGGTATCACTTACCTCCGCTCTGGGCACTGCTTACTCCCACAGCAACACTTTTTGCCACTGACTTCACCCTTTGTTGCTCAAATTATTTGATCCGACTGTGCACTTGGACCACTTCTGCAGCAGGTTTCCCTTGTTTTGACCATGTTAAGTTAGCACCTTCCTGTTCTTAAATAACACTATATATGTGTATATACATGTATATATAGAGAGAGCTGAGTCTACCCGGTCTGTTTTTTTTTTTTTTTTTTTTTTTTTTTTTTTTTTTAAAGTATTTTTGCTCCAATAAAATCCCAATAGCCTGTGGAATTACACCCGAACAACAGCTCAAGCTCTGCATTCAGAATCTGAAGAAACTACTTTCTGCAGGATGAACATAACTTATAGAGGGCAGCACCACTTTCGCCTCTCCAAAAGGAGCATCCCATGCTTGCTGTGCGCCGCGCTGCCGGAGCTGCTCAGGTGCCTCCTGGCTCGCTTCCCTCTTTATTCTCGAGCACAGTTCATTTCTCCGATTTAAAATAGCGTGTCATACCTGCCGAGAGCAGGGCTCGGTGCAGCTGAGGAGCCCTTACAGCATTCCTGGGGGGAGCTGCTGTGCGGCAGGGCCAGCAGAGGGAGCTGCGCTGCCGGACTGCGGGGCTCGGGGGGCTACGCTGCAAAACCTTCCAGCGGCACGGTGAGGAGCAGGGCAGGGGGCAACCTGCTCCACAGGCTCATTCTGCAATATTTTTAACTCTAAAAAAATAAAGAAAGAAAAAAAAAAAAGAAAAAAAAAAAAGAAAAAGAAGATCCAGGTGTTGGTAAAATTAACAATGAACTTTACAACCTCCCATCTCTTTCAGGAAGGAAGAATGGATGGGTATTTTCCTGTGACTGTTATTTAATTATTGATCCCTGCCTTGCCTAAATACAAGCAGTGGAGCTGCCAAAGCGGCATTCATCACCCTGCCAGGTGCCATTCCCCTCTCAGCCCGGCAGTGACAGCACCTCTCAGCTGGGCGCTTGGCATCCAGGCCCCCTGACACAGTTTGCAGAGGAAAAGCAAATGTTATCAATGCTCCATGCCGAAAAGCATCCCAGCCCGGGCAGGGAGCAAAGGGGTGGTGCTGAGCCCCTGCTTTGCCTGTGGATCCCAGCTGCCAGGAGCCCACGGGTGCAGGGGCAGGCAGGAGACTCCCATGCCTTGAATCTGAAGCAGCTGGTGTTAGCCCAGCTTGTGCTGCAGCTCCCTGCACAGGAAGGAGCAAAAAATCCTATGGGGTGTTTAGGGGAGGGGAGAGCTCCCAAATGCAAGTGGCAAGAGCCTCGTGATGCTGCCTGCTACCACCCAGCCCTGCCTGAGACCAGCCCCGTGAATGGTTCAGTGTGTGCTGCCCATTGCCGTCTCTGCTACGGGGCTGCTCTGGGGGCTGCTCTTGCCCAGCTGTGGATGTAAGCGCATGCAAAGTGCAGAATCAGTCTCCACAGGGTGGATACGAGGGAATCATCCTGGCTACTCCTAAATATTTCAGTCCGTGGGCTTCCCTCAGCCTTGTCAGCGAAGCTCCCTCGCAGATTGGATGCTGCGCAGAGGCGGGCCGTGGGGAGCTCTCTGCATCCATTTGCATCATGAATATTTGATGCCACAAGTGCTGCAGCTGGGATGCCGCAGAAGCCACGGCTCTTCCCATGCCCTCTGCCAAACCTTTCAGTTGGATTTTGTCCCATTTCACCTCCTCTGGCCCAGCAGTGTTTTTGTCTGCTGGACTGAAGGGTCCTTTCGTGTCTGATGCCTTCTGTGCTGCGATCCAGCTTCCCTCTGATGTTTTAAATAGCTGGTGCTTTGTTTCCTTTTCATTGCAAATCATGAAAAATGTTAACCCCCCTCTCTAAGGGAGTAAGAAACAGAGACCAAGCTTCCTAGGGGCTTCTAAATCCCCCCAATCCACTGGAATTGCCCTTGCATCTTTCCCGTGGACTCCCCCAATGATGGAAGTTGGAGTTCAATTAATGGCCTCACCTTTGAACGTCCCAGTCTGAAGGTCTTACAGCCTTGACCAGGAAAAGACAAAGGTCCACATCATTTATGTGCCAGCCTTTTAATTGAATTGCCTAAACAGGCTCCAGCCATTCCAAGTCGTAATTATTACTCCAAGCAAAGTTATACCTAATTTATTCTCAAGCATCTTTCCTGACATCTTAAAACAAACAAAAAAGCAAAGACCTTCAAACAAACGGGATGGGCTGGTAGATCTGTTTGCACAGAACTTTACATTGTATTTCATCTGCCTGAGCCCCCTCACACAGCCTTTTTTGGGGACTTCAGGGCATCACCGTCCCATGGTCCTTCTCTAACACAGGCCACCTGGAGCTAAATAACCCTTTTTTTTTTTTTTTTTTTTTTTAAACTCACATCACAAATAAAGCACCAGAAAAATATGAAGATATGGTAAAACCACAATTCTTTGTAGCTAATTTTTTTCCTTTGTCTCCGTTTCAGGCTCCTCATTTTCCTGGGGGTACAGGTCCCCAGGATGGCCCTTACAGCAGTTTCTATAAGCAGCTTCAATTTCTTTTGCACCAGTAACATGGGGAGGGAGCATCTTGCTTAGTGCTAGTCACCATGCAGGGCAAGCAAAATATGAAACCTCCAGCAAAATATTATTATTTGTATGCATACTACAGGAAGCACATTTCATCCAAAGTTCCCAATGTACCAGTGTGCCTATGAGGAACATTTCTACTTTTTATAAATGGGAAAACGGAGAGCCCAGACATGGTTTGATGCGGAGGGGTGTTTTCCCCTCTTGCCCTGTAGCATCCTTTGCATGTGGCAGTCACCTCCTGGTGCAGTCTCCCATGGGAAACAGCTTGGATTCGCCCCCACATATTTTCCTGGGCCAAGTTAAAGTGTGGATGTTGCTCCTGAGCACTCCCTCATAATACACAAGGAGAGGGACTAATGCCTTTGTTGCTGTACTTCAATGCTCCATCTTCTCTCCTCATACAAAGTGATTCCTGGCTTTCTTTTGAGATGACAATTATTAACACACGCTTGGAAAAATGCAAATATGTAAGAATTATTGGGGGGGGGGGAGGGGGAAGAAAAAGCCTCCAGGAGTGTGGAGGTGGCAGTGTTATAATCTCAGGCTGTCATGGGTTTAACGTTATTAAACAACTCCTTAAAATAGCAGCCGTAAATTTTCCTGTACAGAGCTCAATCCAGAGGGGCCGTGGCAGACTGGTGCTGTTGGAGGCTCTGGGCACAGGAGACAGTCACAAAACCCCAAAGAGAAGCTTTTGTAGGGTGCTCTGGGTCCCCATGTCCATGGCAGACGGGACAATGATCTTGTCTGGCTGGCAATGAAGCTTCACACCATGGTGGCCCAGGAATCAGCCCTCACCCAGTTCTACCAGGCTCATCCCTGCTGACATGAACAGAGTTTCTGCTGCATTTTTAATTGCAGAAATGTATTTACATGAATAAAATACAGCTCAGTTGGGGATATGACCTACTTTTATATGGAATGATAAAACAACTGAAGGTTTTATTTTTATTGCATTTATTTCAACTGTTCTCTGTCAGACAGATGCCGAAGCAGATCAATAGGAAACCCACAACCGTCAGGCTGCTTTCTTCTGGAAGTGATCACGTTTTGATTGAGATGACTGTGAGCTGCTCCATTTCCATGATGCAGCCTGTAACCTTTGGATCAGTAGAGCAGTTTTGACAGCATATAATTTATACAGGGATAAATTATTTGATGTGGGTGGGGAGAAGGGGTTTTCATGTACATGCTCTGCACTGCTAGTAAGATCCTCTCTGCGTACCTAAATTATAAATAATAATACTAAATAATATATATTTATATTGTCCTGGACAAGCACAGGTCACTCTGAAATTCATTTAGCACTGCAGGAACTGGGGATGCTCTGTCAAAATACAGACCCTGTAATTCCTGCGAAAACAGAAACTGCCATTTGCTTTTTAAGGCTAAATAGAAGACTGCACTCAGGTATTTGAACTTGTCCAGCACTGAGGCAAAGCAGTTTTCAAAGCCGTGTTATTTCAATGTCCCTGGGGGCCTGTGGATGGCTCCTGGGGAGGAGGAGGTTACCGGTCCCTGCTCTGGCTTCTGTCACTGGCCTCCAAACCCACATAATTCCTGCATTTGTCCCTTGCCACCTGTCCCAAGTGGGACAAACTCACAGGGAAGGGTCACAGTCTGCTCACACACCTTTCCTCCTGCAAGAGCTGGCACAATGGGAGCACTACTGACAACCTGTGCTGGGATGGCGGCACACTGAGACTCCAAACACGGCTGCTCCTTGCTCATACACAACACAAATAGCTCCCCCTTGCTTTGGAAACATCCCATTTCTCCCCCAGAGGTAAAACCAGCCAGTTCATCTCCAGATAAGCAGAATGACATTTTGGTACTTAATCAAATTAACTCTCATTAATTACATAACACCTTTCTGCTTCCTTCACAGACTTTCCCCCTGAAGTTGCAGTGGGAAGCTGGCACGTGTGAGGATGCCAGGTGGACATGAGGACCTCGGGGTTGTATTTTTGTGAACAAACACCCCATTGAAGACATTATCACTGCAGCAAAATCAGAAATGAGAGGGCATTTCCCTCTAACACCCTCTCTGTGCCTTCCATTTCCTCTCTCGCAGCAGCCCAGAGCCAGGTGCTTGCCAACACACATGTGCTTAGCAGAGTGTTTTGCTTTTGCTTGGCTCTGGCCATGATCCACATCTCACGGGATGTCAGCGTGTGCCTGCACACTTTGTTGGTTAGCAGCAGAGCGCTGAACCTCACACGCAGCCTCACCTTGAGGTCTGTGTGCAGTTTGGGGCACCACAGTATAAGAAGAACTTAAAACTACTAGAGTGTCCAAAGCAGGGCTACAAAGATGGTGAAGGGTCTAGAGTAGAAGATGTGAGGAGTAACTGAGGTCACTTTGTTTGTTCAGCCCAGAGCAGAGCAGGCCAAGGGGAGGCCTCATGGCAGCCTGCAGCTCCCTCACGAGGGGAGCAGAGGGGCTGGCGCTGAGCTCTGCTCTCTGGGGACAGCGGCAGGACCTGAGGGAGCAGCATGGAGCTGGGACAGAGGAGAGTCAAGTTAAGGGTTAGGGAAAGGTTCTGCACCCAGAGGGTGGTTGGGCACTGTGACAGGCTTCCCAGGGATGTGGTCAAAGCACCGAGCCTGTCAGATTTCAAGATACATTTGGACAACACTCTCAGACACATGGTCTGATTTTTGTGTGGTCCTGTGTGGAGCCAGGCGTTGGACTCATTGATCCTTGTAGGTCCCTTCCAACTCAGGATATTCTGTGATTTGCAGACTTGCAGGTGCTCGATGGTCACTGGTACTAGTTAGGGCAATGTGGACTTTGCTCCAAAACGAGCAATTTAAACAGAAACCAAGCAAGCCTGGCTTGAGCAAACAGGCTGGCTTGTGCAGCCCTGTGAGCAGCCTGAGCTACAGCAACCTGAGCTTACACAGATGCAGGAGCCACCCAGCACCTCCTCTGCACCCTCACATGTGGTTTTCCTTTCAGAAAAAAAAGAATGCACTCTGCCCAAACATTAAAGATTAAAAGCAGCTGCATCTCATCACAGCCAGAAGATTTATTGGGAGCCGATGTCAAAAATGATGGCTTATTGGGGAATAAACCAGAATGCTGGCATTGCGTATTTTCAAGGCATATAAATCACAACTTGCATGGGAATAATCCACCTTTCATTGGAAGTGGAGAGAGGGGTGAGGTTTAGGGATTTCTGAGATTGTTCAAATAAAAATGCTGGACAGAGCCTGCAGAGCACTGTGCTACAGATTGCCTAGGGCTTGAAAGCATCCTGGTAGAGCCAAGATATTTATCAAGTACAGCCCTCGGGACTGGAGTCTGGCAATACAGGCAAGTGGGGCTAATCTTTTGGTTGAAATACTGCTGTAAATAATCTGTAGATAATAATAAATTCATTTTTCCCCCTACAAAGTGAATTGGCCAGAGGCTCAAGGATGAAGTGGTGTGAAAACAAGAGAAAGGGAGGAGGTTGGCACACGACCAGAGCTGCTCTGACCTGCACTAGCATTGGCAACCAGGTCAGGGATGCAGACAGCATCACGACCTCTTCATGTTTGCTCTGGGTTCACCTTTGTGGCACAATCCAGTACAGCTGACTGCCTAAAGGTTCTTCCTCGTGCCACCCAAAATGAGCTGGGGACAAGGTTATCAGAGGACCCTACCCCAAATCAACATGGCCTTCAGGTCTGGCACACACCTGCAGCCCCAGGGGAGGGCTGGGTGATGAGCAATCCCACACCATCAGGAGCAATCTCTCCAGTCCTTTAAAATTGTTGCATCCTGGTTTACAACCAAAGACATGCAGAGTGATCGCCTGCCCATTATGACTGCTGCCCACTGAGGTCCTCATGATCCAAAATGTCAGGTACATAAAACCTTACACAAAAAGAAAGCAGAGGCAGATCTTCCCTTTCTATAAGGTACTGTATCCATGGGAACAGATGCAGTTTGATAGCCACACAATAGTGACAGACAAAAGACCTGCGGTGCAGAGGGAGAGGTCAGCGGAGCACCCTGACCACAGCGGGGCACAAGTGGCACTGCTGGGCACTCAGGGTGCTGGGGACACCCTCCTCTGCACCCCACATGTCACAACTTTATCACGTATGGGGAAGCTGTGGTGCAGCCAAATTACAGACAGAAAAGTTAATGAGCTGCACTGGTCCTCAGCTAAAGGAGAGATGGGGGAACAAAGGCAGCCCATGCAGCAAGCGATGCTGCAGAGGGGTATGGAAGAGCCCAGCAGGAGGCCCTGAAACTGTGAAAGTGGGGAGGAAAACACTGCTGCTTTTAGTCAGGCATGATGTCAGACTCCTATCTCATTTTATTTTATTTTTTATTCTGAAATAAATACATCCCATAAGGAAAGAAGAAAGGAAAAACAAATCCTCTCAATTATTTCTTCTTCCCTTATTAGTGGAGGGCTATTGACCTGGGTGGCTGTTTGTCTGCTCACACAGTGCTCCCACCACACACACATCAGTTCTGCATCATTAAAAAGCTAACAGCAGGGAGGAACAAGGCTATTTAATTTCTTAGCATACCTTGAATAGCCCATGGGGCTAACTCATGTTTGGGAAAATGCATACACAATGCTGACAAATAGCATTTATAAGGCAGAAGAACAAGGGCTCACAAGCAGGGCTTTCTCCACTGGAAGCCTCCAACCTGCGCACAGTGTGCCCAGGCCAGCTCCTCACCCTGCCACAGTGAAGCTTGGCTGAAACCCACCCCAGCACAGTCCCTCCAGGGCTGGTCAATGTGGATGTAAGGGCTCAGGTCCCCAGCCCTGATTCTGTGGAGACAGCAGCAAGTTTGGCTGGAGTTCACTCTCCCTGGGCCTGCTACAGCAGTGACTTCGCGCATCAGAGCAGGGCTGGGCTGCTCCAAAACTTGCCCAAACCTCCCCACCCCATAGCAACAGCTTCACAAGCAGCCAGCCCAGCAGGGTGCCTGGTCTGCACTCCTGCAGGTTTGGAGTTCCTACCTTACCTTAACCTCCCCAGTGGCTCTCCATGTCCACTGGCACATGCAGGTGCAAAACAACAGCACTGGAGGGCATTTCAGCCACATTTTTATATATCTACATACATGTAGATACTTCTTCCGCTGCACAAAAAGGAGCTCTGGAGCTATGAGCTGCTAGAGCAGCAAATGAAGCAGAGCACACCCCAGCACAGCCTCGTTATTCCCAGCTGCTTAATTATTGCTCACAACTGGTCTCTGGTGAACCTCTTGTATCCTCTCCCCACAAATCAATGAGGTTTTTTAGTCCTCTGCTAACAGCTGCCTGAGCTGCTCACTGCTGAGCCCCATTACACCTGGGGTGCAGGGACACCTTGGTGGCAAGGGGCAGGAGCAGAGCCTGTGTGCTGGGAGAGGGGAGCTTCCACTGCCCAGGAGATACTGGCCAGAAACATGTAATCCTGGGATTCTGATTCCATGAGGAAGCTGCAGAATTCAGCAGGGGCAGGGAACACAGTGAGTTGGGTGCGGATCAGGCAGCACTGGAGTTTTTATAGCCTTTAATCCCAGTAATTTGCTGTAATATTATGGTTCAAGTACCCACGGCTATGTGCACAAAGGGTCTGATACCCATGTTGTTCCTGCAAAACATCAGATTTTTTTCTTCAAAGAGTGCAGACAGTTTTCTATGAAGCATCACAAGAGCAACTACCTTCCTGCATCCCCATGAGCAGTTTGTCTCATCCTGCTGGGGTACAGCAGTGGAGGTGTGAGTTTAAGCACCCCAATCCTGTAGGTGTTAAACCTCTAATTTAAATGCTAGCTTATCCCCAACCTTTGCTTTTCATCTACTGCAGTTCAAGAGACAGACACGGGACAGTGTGAGGCTGGCACAGAAATTAGGGTGGGAGAGAGACCAAGGCAAGCAGCATTATTTGAGAATGTGGCATAACAGAGATTAAGGTGGAGTGAGGACTGGGAGAGGTGGTCAAATAATGAGTAGGCGTTCCCCCTGGGTACTAATGTTATATTTTGGCACTTACTGCCCTGGGGAGATGCTCTGAGGACATCACAGCATGGCCAGGCTCCGTGGCTCACTTGCCCAACCAGCCATGCCGTGCTCATATACCCTGTGATGGCATTGCCCAGCATGTGGGCAGCAATACCCACTGAATGGCCTGGGCTTCCCCAAGGATCAAGGTTTCCTATCCAAACACAGCATTTGCTGAGCAAACAACCACTTCTTTTGACAAATTTATGACCACAGTCCTGTGCTTATGAAGGGCTCACGCTCACCAGGTGAATGTGTGAACTCCCAGGCTCACAAATGGAGCCAGATGATGACAACCTCCTCAGCGAATTAAAATAATTACTTTTCTAATTCACTCCTAGGCTCTGCTAAACACGTGAGGTTCTTCCATGCCTTCTGTTTGTGTAGGCAGATGCTTTAAAGTGAGTAATTCTGTATTTAATCACTACAAAGGAAAGCTCCACAGTGGGACAGGGATGTCCCAGGATGCTGAGCAGGATTAACCACGCTGAGCAGTGTGCCCACATGGGGAGGCAGCCAGCTGGGACAGCCCATGTGCCCCTGGGCAGCAGTGATGTAATTCTGCATCTGTGCAGTGCCGAAGGTCTCCCTTCCAAGACGAGATGAAATATAAGGGACCCATCAAAAGGAATATGCAAAGGCAGCAGCCTTTGAGGCACCGTCAAGCAGTAACATCAAGCCCAGCAAACAAACTAGACTGAAGCCATCCTTCCTACTGGCAGTAGGGCTGCATCAGAAGCATGGGGACACGTTGTGCCCCCACGCTTGGCCCTTCCTGGCATCTAATCCCTCACAGCACACTCATGGTTTTAGTACAAGGACACAGGCACATGGGGGAAGCACAAAGAGTACAGATAAGCGTAACTGTGTTCACAGAAAGCTGCCCTGGTTTTATAACTTAGCAAATCAGGAGCAGAAGATGCTAGATGACTTTACTTGCTTATCTGAAGGCACTGGAGAGGACTTTGTCATGTTCAAGGGCTGGCTGGATATACTCTTACAGCGAGGTCCACAGGACAGGTGTCAGCATCAATGCGGATAGCGGCTGCTGCTCAAGACTTGGATCCAACTTTGGAGTAGTTCATGTGAATAACAACTAATAATAAAGCAATGCAAATATTCATTAAACAGTATGCTACAAATGAGGTCAAAAATGCGTGCATATATTCTATTTGTTTTAATTACAGTAAGACAAAACCAGCTCAAATATACCAAGAGTCCCCAGAGGGTTTTGTTTTGCACAACGGAAATGTTCAGAAAGGCTCAAAATAACAAGACCAGAACTCAAGGTTGGAGGAAGCTCCTTCTGCGAGGCGATGAGCTTGCAGCTGGCACAGAGCACGCGAGGGAGCGCCACGCTGTTGTCCCCTGCCCTGTCTGATGGATGCTCTCAGCCTGGCAGCGATCAGTCTTCTAGGACCAAAGTGCATCATATGACAGCTTAAAACTTAAACCTCAAAATAAGTTCCATACACGCACACATACACACAAAAAAAGCAGCTAAAATTGCATTTTTTTCCTGCAAAAGTAAGACATAGACTAACTACTTTGCTATTGTGGACTAGTGCCATTAATTTCAGCTGTGTCACTTCACACCAGTTTGGAGTCTTGCCTTTCACTGAAATAACTTGCAGGGCCTCGCTCAGATGGCTGTGATTTTCCTAAATCCTGTGCCTAACGTTTCCTATGGGAAGGTTTTAGGTAGTTTTCCACTCAACCCTGCACTGAAATCCTCCCAGTCACTCTTCAGACCTCATCAATGGGATGGTGGAGGAGATGTGGGTGCCTGAGCCACCCCAGCAGCACGGGCACCCCTGGCTGCAGTGCCTCTGGCCCGCGTGGGATGGGGAAGCGACACTTTGCAAATGGCCACCGAGAAAACCCAACCTGCTTGGATCTGAGCCTGCTGAGGTATAGTCGAGAAAGATGGCTATTTCCCATTGCAGCCTGGTTAAAAGTGATATCCAGCAACGAGAGGTATCGACCAGTAAACATCGAATCAAGACAGAATTCTGATTTTTCTAGTGATGACTATGTCTTGGAAATTTACACAGATCTTTTAGGCCTGCTGGTGCTGAGGCCAGTGAATCTACAATTAAATGAAAGCCAAATGCACAAACTTTTGCAGCCTACCTAAACCAAAAAAATACACTTGTTTTTTTCCTAGTTCTACTTTATATTCTTTTTTTTTTTTTTTTTTTTTTTTTCCTGCTCTGGAGTCCAGCCCTGGATTTGTCCCTCAGGCAGAACTGCTGTTTGCTCAGTGGGAAGTGCTGGAAGAAGAGGGCTTCGGAGACATTTCAGTTATGTAGGGAAGAATAAATAATAATAAAAAAAAAGAGACCAACAAAGAAAAGAAAATATCCCAATTCCCTAGGTTACATTGTTGGTTATATAACCAATCTCTATGGTTATATTTACACTCCTATAAATAGAGAATTGCCCTGAAAGAGAGGCCTAAAAATGACGAGTGGAGTCAGGACAGTGACCATCGGCTGGTGGGCCCGGGGAGGCACAGGGGAGGCGATGCTCAGCACGGGGACGAGGACATCTGGTCATAGTCAGGGCACTTGAGCAGAGCTGGGTAGCTGCTGTTCATCTGCAGAGACGCCTCGCTGGAGATGTCCGACGGGCTGCGACCCCGTGCCCACGCGTCCGGGTGCAAGAACTGCCCTGAGTAGTCGGAGCAGTTGCTCAAGCGGGGCCGGTAGAAGCCAGGGTGAGGCCGGTAAATGTCCTCGGCAGTGTATCGCTTCATGAACAGGTACACGGACATCACCCCGGCGCTCTGGAGGGGAGAGAAGAAAAACAGATGGCTCCCTTTGCCCTGCTGATGGCTCGCAAGTGCTCACGAGGAATGTTGCTTCCCTGCTCTGTGCCACAGGGCCCTACAGTAAACGTGGAGGCCCAAGCCTATCTCCTGCTCCTCTCCTTTCACACACCGCATCAAATCATGATCAGCCGTCCCCTCACTGCTCCAGGCATGTGCCCCATTATATGTACAGAATCACAGAATGATCGAGGTTGGAAGGGATCTCCAAGATCACCTAGTCCAACCTCTTACCTAACACTAACAAGTCCTCCACTAAACCATATCACTAAGCTCTAAATCTAAACGTCTTTTAAAGACCTCCAGGAATGGTGACTCAACCACTTCCCTGGGCAGCCTATTCCACCATAATATATATTGCCCCCATAGTCTACCCTTAACACCCCTCCCAGTCCTCTTTCTGTTCCCAGCTTGTGCCCACACTGACACACAATGGCTGAGAACAGACAATGCTCATTACAGGGATGTCCCAGAGCCACCGGTACCTCCGTGAGAAGGAAGGAGATGGCAGAGAATGCAAACGACCAGCCGTATTTGTAATTGAAGAATGTTTCTGAGTCCTTGGTCCTGTTGAGCATCTCGTCATTAATGCTGGATATGTAGAGGACCAGCCCCACCACCAGGGACAGACCTGGGGAGAAAGCAAGGAGGAAGGCAGTGAGAAACACTTCAGGGATGAAGGTGGTGAAGCAGCAGCTGCCTTTAGGAGCAGAGTGGCAGGTGAAAATGTAAAACAGTGGAAGGGGGCTTGAAATAACCAGGGAAGGAGGCTGCTTTCCCGCAGAGCTCACCCAGGGCAATTCTCCCATGTCAGTCAGAGCATTACGTGCTTGAGCGTGTCCTCCCACGCTCCCTATTCACAGCCAGGAGCTGGCTTCAGAGCTCGGCTGTCACAGCTATTTGTTTAACACTCACATAATCACATAAATAAAACACCCTCTTGGCTCGTGAAGAAACATCCCGGCTGAGGAGTTTGAAGTTTCTGTGACCACCTCGCCACAAGCCAGAGAGCATCCTCCATGCCCAAGGGTTTTCCGAGGAGCACTTTGCTCTGCACTACTCACCCGACAGGATGAAGAATATCCCCGACACGAAGGCGAGGATGGTCCGGTGTGGGCGGATGTGGCCGATGTTGCTCAGGATGAAGCCGATGAACATGAAGAAGAGGCTGACCAGAGGGAAGGGGGTGGCAGAGCGGATCATCTCTGGTGGGAGAGGAGCAGAGGACAGGTCAGGGCCCCAGGGTCCTGCCTTGCTGCCAGGTTGATGTGGGTGTGTGGGTGGGTGGATGGAGTGTGTTCAGGAATGGCACAAAGGGATTTACTGGGAGATAACAGCCCTTCGATGCCTTACAGGATGCAAAGACCCCACAGAATCACTTACTCAGGACATTGACTGTGGATTCGGATGTCAGCTGGATGTTCATGGGCATGACGTATTCTATAGTGAAACACCGGCCACGCTCCTCACCTGCAGCAAGCAGAGACAGAGTCAGGCGTGCAGTCTGAGTATCTGCTTGTTTTCTGGGGGGGAAGGCGGGGAGAGAGTGACTTTAAGATTCAGTGCATGCAAGAACGTAATCTCGCTGTTTAGTGCTGCTTCCATCTCAGATGTTCGTGTGGCACACTGAACAGCATGGTGAGTAAAATCCTTCCTCTCACACTGCCCTGTCCAGTGAGCTTAGGATGAATTTGTTCATCTTCTCCCAGCTTCCCAAAGCAGTGGCTGCAACCCCATGACATTTTGGATCTGTCAGCCTGAAACTCCAATTCACTGCATTTTGTCCAGCTCCGTCCCCTCAGCCAAACCGCTTCATCAAAACCAGCATGAGCGGAGGAGACGTTTCATCTGACCTGAATCCCAATGTCACAGGGACAAAGAAGAGATTTGAGCAGCTGCCCAGATTCTGGGATGGATGGAGGGAGTGAGGGGTTGCAGGGCTGCTGCCTCATGGGCAGCAGGGTCCTGCACTGCAGCAACAAATCATCCCAGTGCCTGCATGTAATGAAAGGCAGATTTATCCATCCGGCTGCTCCAGCCAGCCATGGGGTGACCGCAGCACTTGCAGGGGCTGTGCCTGATTTTGGAAGTAGAACAGGCACAAACCTCTTCAAAGCCAGCTTTCCCCAGCCCTTCCCCATGACAAGCAGCAAACGCTGCCCCAGAAGGGGACGTTTTGGGTCAGGAAGCCATACCTGCCAGGAAGCAGACCCTCCAGAGCCCTGCATGCAGCGACAGCTTGATTTCGGCCGTCTGGTTCTGGGGCTGGACGATGCCCTCCTCCAGGTAGAGCCAGTAGTCGGTGCTGACGGAGATGCCCAGGAGGCCGAGGCCGCAGACGGCGAACACGCTGCTGAGCAGGGTCAGCGCCTTCCTGCCGCATGCACTCATCCCCAAAAGCATGGAGGGGGCAACACCACGGGGAGAGGGGCTGGGGTCACTGGCGTCCGCCGCTTCCGTGGGAGAACAGAAGTGTCCAAAGCTTTGCCCTCTGCCCTTGACGTAGATGGAGCTGAAATAAGCCATTAAACAAATCACAGGGGGCTCTGATGGATGGGGAATGAGTGAACTGCATCCCACCCATGTCTGCACCCTGCCCACGTAGGCTGGTGGGTTTGTGGAGCAGGGGACTGGCTGCAAGCAGCTGGCAGCAGCAGTTGGGTTGAGGCCAGTGGCTGCTCAACCTCAGCCCCTGCTTCTTGCCCTGGGTTTAGCCAAACCTCAGTGTCCAAGAGCTCCTGCAACAGGGGCAGCATAAGCCAGAGCGCCTTGGCACAGGAACTGCTGGGGCTCGAGGGCACCACATTAACACTTCATCAAGATCACTGCCCGACCGACACATGCTCCTGCACAGCTCAGGTCACCACAATACTGCTATTTTTCATCTTCTAGGATAAAAAGCCACAAGTGCCAGTGTCAGCTGGGCACAGGCTGAACAGGCACAAGCGGAGCTGGTGGTTCAGGGGGAGATGGGGAAATGGGGCCAAGATGCTGCAGCCAGGCTCTGGGCAAGCACAAAGAAAGGAAGCAGAAAACCTTCCCTCACTCCCTACTTTGCTTATGGGTGGAATATTCCTTTTTTCTTTCATTTTCACTAGTTTTTACTTCTTTAATTTTTGCTAATTTGTGGAAGTTAGCAATTCTCACAGTGCCTTGCAGGCTGATAAAGCATCACCAGAAATTGGACTTCGGGTGCAGCAGAGAAGTATAATTAATAATGAGGGATGCAAGGGGAAAAGACACTAATGAAAGACTGGAGGAATAAGAGCAAGAAGGAAAGGATGCGTGAGCGAGATGGTGTTCTGGGGAGGGGAACAAGGCAGATAGCACTGTTGACTGCTTTTATAATGATGACACGAATCACAGGTAAACGTGGGTTGTGTTTATTTTCTAAGGCACATCTTGTTGTTCAGCACTCCAGACAATAAGGAAAAAAAGTATGGCTGGAAAACAAAGCCACCAAACCTAACACAGCAGCAACAAGGCACATTGTCCTTGGGCAGATTCCTTTAAAAATGGCATAGGCACTGTTCCCGCTGCGGGAAGTTTTGTGGAACAAGTGGGAGATGGCTGAGGACAGACCTGGAGCCGAGCACAGCTTCCACCCACTGCACCTGACAGCATGGCAGGGAAGGCAGAGCCCTCCTGAGCAAACACAGTACTTGAAAAGCCATTCCCAAATAATGATGGCTAAGTAGCAGAGCTGGGGCACGCTGTGTCGTGCATCTCCCCAGGTGCCAGATTTTGTGCCCACGCAGGAATAACTCGCTGCTGTCTGCATGCACGCCCTGTGCTCAGTGCTGCAGCAGGTGCTGGGGATGGAGCTGTTTTGGGGATGAGGCTGGCTTGGAAGGGAGGTCCTGCTGCTGTCGCTGTGGCAAAAGGGATGGGAGCCAGAGGGTAGGAGCCGAGATGGCAGTGCTTGCTGCGCCGACACACCTGGGTAGGTGAGCAGACTGGATTTTTCTTGCACCTCTGCTGTAAAGGTATCAATACTTACAGTGACTCGCAGAGATGCCAAAAATCCTCACAGCTTGCACTTTCACACTTGAAAGCCTCCGAAGATGCTGCTCTGCCATAGGTCCCTCCCAGAAGCAGACGGTGCTCTGACAGCTATTTCGGAGCAGCAGCAAGCCGGGCTCTTTTGGGGAGCTCAGCTCTTGTAGCACACACCCCTGGGTAGCCCCCATACACATACACCCCTGCAGCTGGTCCTACGCACAGCCCTGCCTGCACCTCCACCTTGCTGGGCAGGGACAGGGAGAGAAAAGCTGGGAGTGCTGCTGGGAGGTTTGCAAAGTCTTGGGAGAGCTCGAGACGGAAGGAGAGAGGCTTTTATTATCACATACACACTGAGGGCAAAGCAGACAAGTACATCTCAGTAGGAAGCAGATGTACTTGCACCCTCAAGCGTTGCAGCCGCTCTGACAGTCCTCTCCCATCTGAAATCAAGGATTTGGCTCTTCCTACGTTCACACTGAGCTGCTTCCCAGAAGGTACCGACCTACGGGAAGGGGAGTGCTGTCACTTACAGACAGCCCAAGCAAATGCTCCTGCTCCTGCAAGCTCTCCACCTTTGCCTTTGCTAAAGAGGCTCATTTTTAATGTTGTTATTGTTTTCTTCAGCTCAAGAAATCCAGGACGTGTTCCCAGCAGTGACTGTGGGTATTTGTGTTCTGTCCACAGGCTGGGCACGGCAGCAGATGGGCACAGCCCTCAGGCTGGTAGAGGTGCTGTGGTGGGGACATAGGGTCCTTTTTAGTCCTATTTACCTTCAGCTCCGTGTCCCTGCCACAATGTCCCTTTCAAGCCAGGCACACGCTGCTGTCTGCACAAGGTGCACTGAGGAGAAGCCCAGAGCTTTTTTCCTTCTTCTCTCTTTTTTTTTTTTTTTTTTTTCTTCTTTCTTTTTCCTGAGGAACAAGTAGGCAGCAGCTAAGGAAGAAAAAGAAGTTCTGGGGCAGAGAAGCACATCCTGCAAAGGTAGCACTGCACCTTGATTGTCCAGCAGCAAATAGAATAACCTCACTGTCAAGGGAATGGGCTACCATAAAGCTGCAGTAGATAGGACACCACTGTAGTGCTTTACTGGATGGGAACGTGTCCTTTCCCAGCCCTGCACAGGTCCAACAATACAACCACGCAAAACGCAGATCCTCTGGCTCAACTGTTCTCCTCCCTAACTTGTGACCATATTTTCTAGTTGCCACATCAAAACGAGCAGTGTTTACTACAGGATGCCTCATCCCTCTTGGCATTTCGATGCCAAAATGGTAAAAGGAGCTGGAATCTATTCTTGGCTCATGTATCATCAAAAAAAGGTCCTTACTGCACTTATTTTGTTGTTGTTGTTAATAAGGCACCAAAAATAAAAGCAGGGAGTATGTGAAAGTCCAAATAAAGCCATTCAGAGGGAAATAGATATATACGTGACTCTTTTGCTGTCTACCAACAGCAGGGATTAGGAAATAGACTGGTTTGGCATCATTTATATTGGTCATTGGGGTGACGCTAGCAGCAGGAAGAGGGCTCAGGCAGCAGAATCACGCCTCTCAATTGCCTCATTTCTTTTCACTCTCACACTTCAATTTCCATGTAATCACGGGTTCATTAGAGAGCAATACTTATTACTGCCGAGCTGGCAAATAAAATCAAGGCTGATGAAGAGGGGGCCGGGGAGACAGGGATGGTGCCCCCAGCACAGCGCTTCCCCCCGTCCAGTGTTGCTGGAATTAGCTGGGCCCCAAGAGAAAGATTTTTCAAGGACAAAAAGACAAGCTGGCTTGGTTTTCAGCAGGGATTTAGTTCCTGGTAACCTTTACAATTTGTGCAATGCTCCATACAGATGAAAAGGTGATGCTGTTCGGCTTCCAACAGTATCTGTATTTTAAATTTAAATTAATATCACCACCAAGATGTCCAAGAAGCAGGACCTGAGAACGGTTCCTGCTCCTTCAACCACATTATGCCAGCTTGTGGTAGCCCAGGAAATGTTAAAGGCAGCCTGCAGTGTAGCCTGCAGGCCTCATAATGAATTTCTTTTTGTCTTGGAGCCACAGCTTCTGATGGGGAGCTCACATGCCCCTTGCTGGGACTGAGCCCTGCAGAAGCCAAAGTGAGTGTTGGCTTTGCAGCCACCCAGGTCCAACAGCAACTTTGAATCCTGCTCTGCGGTCACAGGTAGAAAATGTCATCCTGATTTCTGAGCCCAGCCCTCACTGATCCAACTCAGTACAGGTCGCTGCCCTGGGCTATGTGGAGGGGCTGGGAAAAGTAAATGTCACCGTTGAGCTGCCTGGGCTGGAGGAGCCGTATCAATACCTCTCTGCTGGTGAGTTCAGTGTAAGAGCGCTGCCTCCTCACCTGGGTGAGGGGATAAAGAGCAGGGCTGAGCCAGGCCGAGTAGGCAGCTATTGATTTCCAGGAGGCTAGAGCACCATTTCTAGTTTTCCTGACATTTGCAGCACGGGGAAGCACAGCCCAGGTTATTGGAGGGAAGGCTCGGTTTGCAGCGGGGTGCTGGGATCCTACACAAGCCCGCTACTCCAACAGCCTCACTGCAAGCCAGAGGCAGAGGCAGCTCGGAGTTAAGCCATGGATCTGGAGTGGTGGGAGAGGAGAACACAAAGGAGGAGGAATGAAACCTGGAGAAAAGGGGATAGGAAACCCACTGAGTGCATGAGAGATGTACAAAGAGCGCCGGGGAACGGCACAAGAGGAGAGCAAGCTGCGGCGGAGCTGAACTGAAAAGAGCAGCGCCCACCAAGCTGTGATGAGAAAACTGGGCTGGCTAAAAATAAAGGGCCTTCAAGTAGCACGATCTGCTCCTCAGGACGCAGTGCAGGCCATGGCGTGGGCAAGAACAAATAGGTCATGGAGAGGGGCTTGCTCAAACACCACTGCTCACAGCTGTGAATATGGGGGCAGCCAGGCACGGGTGGTCACTAGCCCTCGGGCTGCCCAGCACCATGCTGCTCCCTCTGGGCTAATGCCCCAAAGCCTCACCTGGTCATTTGTGACCCTAATGCAGTAGGAAGGTGGTGGTGCAACCACATAGTGGTGGCCACTGAGCTTGCAGGGCATGTGGCCCCGCGCTGGTGCTCTGCTTGAGCCTGGCCACAGCACAGATCTCACGACACGTATTGTAAAGGAGGGCATAAATATATAAGGCAGCTTTACAGAGCTGCATTAGTGTCACAAAGAAATGTGTCGGCTCGGTTTCTGAGAAAGAAATCGCATATTGGAAAAAATAAGTACAGAAATAAATCTTTTAGATGTGGAGGAGGTTTAGCCCGATATTAAGAAATGAAGCAGTCCAGCTCATGGCAGTGTGAACAAACGCTAGTAACTGCTCCATCCAGCAGCCATAAACTTCAAAAGAATCAATACCGGACTTGAAAGCTTCCCTTGGCTGCAAACAGTGGTGCTGCGCTGCCAGCCCGGCACGGTGCATAGCCATTACAGCGGGGTAGAAACACAAGTATTGACTCAATCAAGCACGCTGGGCTCACAGGCTCTTAAGAGAGTTGTTTGTTTGTTAAAAAAAAAAAGGGAAGGCTGGTTATGAGTTAAAGTCTAGCTTAAGTTACACCACTGATAATCCTATCAATTTTTTGCTTGTCATCAGACACAAGGAACACCTGAAAAACAATTAGGATTAAGATCTGCGGCTGCCACACACTGTTAATGGTCACCAGTGACAAATTTTATGATGGGGTTACTTAGGATTTGTCTTTTAACTGCCCTTTCTGTGTGGACCAGATTTGCAGCTGAGCCCACCTTCGGGTTGAGAACCAAAGACAAGGAGATAAAATGATATTCCCAAGGTCACAGGAGCAGCAGCTGAGATTTACCTCCCAGCCCCAGACCTCTAACCAGATGCTTTCCCGAAACAGCCGCCTCCGCCGTGCCCGCGCCGCCACGCTCGCTGAAGCGCTGGCTCTGTTCCAGCTCATTCACACTAATGGCTTTGGATGATGCCAGCGACTTCCAACAAATAAAACCATCGACCGAATGGCCCCCCCGGCCCCAGCACAGCCCGTCTGCACACACTCATTCACTCGGTCTTTCAGGACCCACAAATATCCCCCCCCCAAACCTCCCACCGAGCATCTCCTTCCTGCTAGCGGCAGCGCCCGCACGCCTCATTTCTCCTCTGCTTTTTACAGCTCTTACCTCTTTTAACGCCAGCCGAAGCAATGTTGTCACAAGTGGAAAATCAGCGATGTTTGCTTCCGAGCTCAGGTGCTGGCAGAGCAGGAGGGGAGCTCACAGTGAGGAGGGGGCCCCAGCCGGTGCTTTGGCTGCGCGGTGCTCGGGAGCAGCTGGACACAGTGAGGCTTTGGTGAAGGTCTGGGGCCACGGGAGAGGCTCTCTGCCCCGAACTGACTCACAGGAGGGTGGCACAAGGCTGGGACACGGGGACAGGCAGACGGCAGGCAGGTCTTGCAGCTCTGACCCTGTGGTTTTGTAGGAAAGCAGCACATGAAATGTGTTTCTCAGGAGGGAAATAGGAGGTGAAACACAGAGCTTGGAATATTGCCCAGGCACTCAACTCCTGTTCTTGAGGAACAAACTGTGTGTATATACACATTCAAAGTTTCTATCAGTAGCAATAGCTGACACCTTACCTTGCTGGACCCTTCCCAACACCCTTTCACCCCCTGGATATGAAAGCTGGCACCCATTAGTCACCCACTGCACTGTGTCAGTGCTCCCTGTCAGGGACAAGACCCAAACCACTGGCTTCTATCCTCTACAAAGAGCTACAAAGGGGGGATATTTAGCGCTGGAAAGCAGATCAGCTGGGGACTTTGCTATAAGATGAGCAGAAATCTCATTGTAGTGTCATGTGGAGCTGTGCTTGCCCATTAACTTCTGCATGCCGTAAATCACAGGCTGCAATTGATGCAACCTGATGATCCTGTGACCCTCTTCTGGCTTCAGCTTGGTGCTTCCCTCAGCTCACCTTGGCTGGCACGGATGGAGCCTGAGGAAAGGCAGCAGCACAGACAAATGATGGCAACGCGATCTCCTGCATACACAGCCGCTGGGGCAGAGCAGCTGGCTCAGCCACGGGCATCCAGCTCACCGCAGGACTAGGGTGAAATACTGGATCTCTAACAGTTGGTTTGTGTTCACTTCCACTTGTCATTTAGGATGGTATGAAATCCTGCAACAATCATGTGTATTAAAAAGGAAAAACAAATCTCTTCCCTGCATATGACAGCTTTTCAGTGTCTCTGTGTCCTTCCAGCAGCAAGGCAGGTCATGCAGCTGAAGATCTTGGGCACCTTTTCTGTAAGATATACATGTTTTAAACTGAGGTGAGTATGGACAGAGAGCACGTACCAGTGTAAGGTTTTCCCTCTGCCCTGCAGGCACCATGAGTTATGAACATGACTGCAGGAAGCTTCCCTGGGCTGCGAGCTTTTACTGCTGCAGGACATCTGAGGACAAGCCCCAGGTACGAGCCCAGGTTCCAGCTGCTGAGCAGAGCGGGGCCAGCACCCCCGTTTCCTTTTTCTCCCCTTAATGGCAGTGCGTGACAGCCTGAGCTAAATTAAGCAGCTCTGGGAGGAAAAAATAGCATCAGGAGCAAATCTTCTGCCTCCCCCGTGCCTGTGCTGGGAGAGGCGATCCCGGTACCTGCACAGGCAGCTGCGGGAGCTCCCCGACACGCAGCTCTCCTCCACAGCGCCCACGGCTGCACGGCTCCTGTGGATATTTTCCATACGATAAGTGAGACAAAGCAAGGAATCCCCCAAGCACCATTTTCACCTCTGAGCGAGGAAGGCTGCAGGCAGTGGTGCGATGCGCAGGCTGTGTGCGTGCTGGCTGCAGAGACCTGCCTGTCCCAGCTTTGCCACAAAGCCTCCAAGTTCCGAAACATCCCATAAAGAAAGAGAAGGGCTGCAATATCCACACCTTGGATGAGCATCTCAAAGGCCGTTAGCAGCTGTCATTAAACCTGTTTACCAAATACTGAGGAATTCGGGACCCAGTTTCTGATACGCCTGGAGTGTTGTCTGGGTGTACAAGTCCTCACGTTCAGCCACGGAGCTGCTGCAGAAGTTTGGTCCCATCTTCACACAGGGAAGGTCTTTGCCTTGTGTGGCTTGTTGGGTTTAATAAGGAAGTTATGTGATAATGAAGAACATAATAATCATTTACACCACATCTGGGGGTGGTAAGCTTTCCAATGCCCTGATTTTAGCAAAGATTCATTGCCAGTGCCGGGCTGTAGCTGAACACCCAGCAGAGAGGATAGGGAAAACCACGCAGGTCACAGCAGCCTGCGCCCAGGCAGCAGCAGTGGGGCTGGAGGAGCGGGGCTGGGGGGGCCCAGCCCAGCCTGGGGATGACATCTGTGGGAACAGCTGGGGGAGAGGCTCGGTGTCACCCCTCCGTGGCCAGCACCTCCAGCAGGTGAAACTTGGTCTGAGTGCATGGAGGTGGTCTTCACCTGCACCCTGCTCCTGTCCAAACGCTCCCTCCGTAACATCACTGCTTGTTCCTGCAGCGCCTCTCCTCCACCTCTGCATGATCTGATGTTTTCCACTCCGTTTGGTCTGAACGGTGTTTTGCAGGTTACTGCAGGATAGTTGGCACACACGGCAGTGACCCAGGGAGGTCGCTTTCCTCTTCAGCCATCCCCACTTCACTTGGAAAAAGGGCAGTTTTGTGCAATTTGCTTCCTGCCTGTAGCCCACCATTTCCATACTGCTGGAGGGAAAGCTGCTTCCAAGCAGCAGCTCCAGCATCAGGACGATTTAGCGCAACTTTCCAAGTCACCCAGTTTCCTAGGTCAGGTTTGCTGCCTTGCTTCTTCCAGGGTGTCCCAACATAGCCGGGAGAGAGGACCATTTTCTACCAAACATCAGGTCAGTGCTGCTCTGAACATCCCCCTGAGAGCCACCACAGCTGAGCTGCCACAGCAGCACGAACCAGGGATAAGGGCAGGGCCGAGGACAGCAAGAAACAAAAGCAAAGACACTGCTCAGGTTGGGCACTTTGGCAATGCCGAGGGCAAAGCTTTTGCATGGAACACAGCACCTGCTGAGTGACTTTGTCCTGGGAACATGAACACTGGAAAACTCTTCTGATCTGCATGCGTGTAAGCAATGGGTGGTGATTTTGGTTTTTTGCCTTTTTCCCTCTTTTCTAGTTCTCCACTAGGTGAAGCTTCATCTCCTCCTAATCCATGGCACACCAGTGGGAACATCTCACCTAGGCCTGACGTTGCAGCACCAGCCTCTGCTGCTGATTTTGAGTTTGCCCTCTGCATTTAATAGCTGAACGTGCTCAGAGACCTCCCTCCCTTCTCCACCCAACTTCCTGACTGCCACCAGGTGGGAAGCCTCAACCTGCCGTGCTCCCAGCTCTGCCATCCCTGATCCTTGCTGACTGGTCCCCGTGGATGTGGATTTCCCCAGAAGCACTGGCCCTGCACAGAGTGGGAAAATGGATCACCTGCGAGTTATCCTGGGTCAGTGCTTGCCATCTGCCCACACAACACCCCCCCAGTGCGGCCCTGAGCACCACTCCAGCAAGGTTTTTCACCAGTGAGCAGCGATAAATCTTTATAACAAAGGAAAAGCAGCAAGTCCCATCCCCCAAAGGGACTGGCTACAAACCTCACTCACCTGTAACAGCACATTTTCTGAGCCTGACAATGCATTAGCTTGGCTCTGGGACAAATCCCATGTTCCCAGTAAATATTTTACTGTAAATGTCAGAATCTTGTGGCTGAGCAGCAGTAAAAATTGATGTGACTTTATTCCAAATCGCATTCCCAGAACACACCTGGAACCCAAACCTCCTTTAATTGCAGCAAGATTAAGACTCACAGGTAACTTTTGAAACCAGGACCTAGGCTCCATCACCTAATTATTTTAGAAATGCCACCCTGAAACCAGGGCTTTAAATCTTTCCAGCTGGCTTATGAAAAAGCTCCTGGTGCTTTCTGTAGCTGTACACTTGCGCAGATCACAGCTCGCCGATACTGTTAAAGCCTCTGTGGGCTTGTGAATTATTTCCCTTTCTTATCTTCTATTCCCTTCCCTCTCCATAACAGAAGCTGAAGCTGCAAATGTTGCAGGACAGATGCTGCCAGATGGGGATTCATTCAGCTCACTGAATATATTCAGCAGCTACAGAAATACAAGAAAGAACAGGAGAAGCAAGCACGCAGAACCTTCCCTGTCCCTGGATGCCACAGGGAACCGCCGCACGTCGGACGAGAGGAAGGTGAGACGGCAGCAAGACAGGCTGCTGGGAGCCAGCCCCGGCCCTTTGGCTTTTTTTGTGGCTCATGAAGGTTTTGAAACCACCCCTAAAATTCAGCAGCACATGAAATTGGTGGGCAGATGAGATAGAGACAGGGGGACGGTCCCCTATCTAAGCTGCCTGCTGGGGTCACGCCACCGGCACCTGCTGTTACTGCGCAAAACTCAGCTCCAGTTCTGCTTTCCAGTGCCCTTGCTGGAGCTGTGCTGCTTTCAGTGACCTCAGTGCCCTCGCTGCCCTTCCCAAGGCTTGCCTGCACCATGCAGGCCACCTACCAGCCTCGTGCCCTCTGCCCCAAGGAGGCTGGGGTGTGTGAAGGACAGCGATGGGGACAAGTCAGACCCTTTGGGCTTGGGACACCACCAGGGAGCCTCCTGCTGTATCACGCCTGGAAGCCACAACCCTAAAAGTGCCACACGTCGGGGGCTGATGAAGTTTCACCAAATGCCAAGCAATTAATCAACAGCCAAGCTGGGTGTCAGAAACCCTCTCTGCTCACTGCTCTGGTGGCTGAAATATCACATTTCATGTGTCACCACCTTTCGCAGGATATGAATAAGTGGTGTGAGGAGAAGTGAAGACTGGCTTCACATCCCCATTCGCTTGTTCATATGGCAACCCATGATCCAGCAATTTTTTTCCCCCTCTACTTTACTTCACTTAACAACCAGGTCAGATTTATGTCATGTAGCCTCACGTGAATTTACACTGCCCTCTCCAAGGGGGTTACTGCACTGGAAACCACTGGCAGCCCATGACTTCCAGTGGATTTTATATTCCCTGTGAAAAACACACTTCTTTCCCCCAGATAATGTCCAAAAGTCTTGGGTGAAGCCCGGGGCTGCTCACAGCATCCCCGTGTCCCTGCTCAGCCTGGAAGAGAAGCAGCACTGGGATGAAGAGCCTGGGTTTATGGGTTCGTGGCGTGCTAAGTCCACTGTGGGGCTTTCAGATGGGGCTTGTGTGCCACCCAAAGGTCCCATCGCTGCTGGGCCAGAGCCAGGCAGGAGGGCACACGAGGCTGCGGGCACCTTGTGGGTGCCAGGACCCCCGGCACTGCCCCGCAGCAGGGTCTGAGCCCCCGGGGAGCTCCGGAGGGACAGCTCCCACCCCGACGGGGATGGGGAAAATAACGGTACCGATCCCCTACAACCTGCCGCCCGTACCCGATCACCACCCCCAGCCCCCCCCAGCCTTCTGCTCGGCATTAAACTTTTTGGCTTTCCCACCCAACGCGGGGAGCCCCGCGAAGGGCGCAGGGCTGTGCGCCCCAGTGCCCACCAGGGGCGGCATGGGAAGGGTCCCCCCCGTGTCCCCATGCCCCCCGTGTCCCCAGTCACCCCCGTGTTCCCCCATTCCCCCCTCCAGGTGCCCTCATCTCCGGCACTCACCGGCCCCGGGGCTGCTCCGTGCCGTGCCGTGCCGGGAGAGCCCGGGGAGAGGAGGGGAGGGCATCACATGGCGCCGCGGGGCCAGCCCACCTCCCTCCCTCCCTCCCTCCGTGCCCCCTTTCCCTCCCCTCCTCCCTCCCTCCGTCTCTTCCTCCAGCCATCCCTCCCTCCTTCCCCTCCCTCCTTCTCCATTCCCCCTCCCTCCATCCCTCCTTCCCGCTCTCCATCCTTCCTTCCACCTCCCTCCCTCCCTCCCTCCCCTCTATTCCTTTTTCTCCCTCCCCTCTATCCCTCCTTCTTCATCCCTCCATCCCCTTTCGCCCTTTCCTTTTACCCCACCGCCTGTAATTTTTTCCCCCCTCATCCTTTTTTTTTTTTTTTTTCCCTATCCCTTCTTCCCCCTTCTTTTCCTTTCCCTACATCCCTTCTCCCTCCTCCCCATCTGTCCCCAGTCCCTCCATCGGGGACCCAGCATTGCCCCTGCCCCTCCGTGCACCCCAGGACCCCCTGGGCTGGGACCAGCAGTGTGGAGAGGGCTGCGCTGCCTGGGACACACTCGTCTGGGAGCTGGGAAAGGGAAATCTGGCTGCTGCCACCGGTGTCACACAAAGCCACATCCGAGGACATGGCAGACAACAGGGAGGATTGGTGGGCAGAAAGCCAGCATGCTGGAGAAAGCCAACTTGGCAGGACTTGGGCCGGGGCAGGGAGAAAGCCAGGGCTAAAGGAGAGAGGGACAAAGGGGCAGATGCTGCGGGCCCTGGAAACCTTCGCCAGACTGAGTGATTCAGCCAGAATACAGAAAATTAACGGCGGAGCTGGAAATAAGGACACGGCTCTGTCTGGGTATCCAGCGATGGGACACTTCCTCAGTCCCAGCGGGGAGGACTAGAAGGGGGTCACAGGCCATGCAGGTGCCCCCTGCCATGCAGGTGATCGCTGCTGGGTGTGCAGCCACTGCAGCACAGGAGGCTTAGGGGCAAGTGACAAATTTGGCCCCGGAGCTCCCCTTGCACAGGGCTTTGGGGAGCTCCTCCAGCCCATCCTGGCTGTGGCAGCAGAGCAGGGCAGCAGCTCCATGGTGTGGCCCCAAGGGAAGGCACCCCTGAGGTCTCCCAGCAGGAAAATAACAAAAGCAATTCATTAATTACAAGTCTAATAAATGCAGTCTCTAATAAATACTTGGTCACAGCTTCTGCATGGCTTTGCCCATACATTGCTTTTACCTCAACCACGCTTCCCTGGTTCCCAGCACTCTTGCTGCAGCGTGTCACATCTCTGCCCGCCACATCCTCAGCTAGTGAAGCATGAATATCCTGATGGAATAATTCAGAATAAAGTGAGATATGAGATGCGGAGGAGGTGTTGGCTAGATAGCTGGTTTGAAGTCAATGGAGCTGTGTGCTCTGGCTTGTTGAGCTCTGTTTTGATTTACAGCAATAACAAAAGCTGATGCAGGTGTGTAAGTTTTGATTTTTTCCAGCCATGTGGTGAAGCCTAATACAGCAAATGCCTCTCAGACACCTTTCATTCGCATTTGAGGAGGACTGAAGGCAGTAAATCCATTGGGGATGGCCAGGAAGGACAGAGAGGGCACTCAGTCAGCAGCACGGGTCCTGTGCTGGAAAAAGGGGGCAGAAGAGGTGATGTCCTCCTGGGGAGGTCCCCACACAGCCCCCCAGGAGGAGGCTCCCTGGGATGGAGCTGATCAGCAGGGAATTACCAGGGAAATCACACAGCTGCAAGAAGCAGGTTAGACCTGGATGTTCATCATGTTCTGTCAGGGACATTATTTTAATGCAGTAATTGGCTGAAGTTCATAATTTTTCTTTTCTCTTTTTTAAAGTGATATAAAGAAAACAATGCAACACAAAAGAAAGAAGCAAACGAAACCAATCCCATTTTTCTCCGGAAAGGCAATCTGCTATATTAGCTGCCTGGGCACTGGGCAGGGTTATTTGAATACAATACAAATAGAGGCTGCAGTGCATGCAGCCAGTGACATAATTAACCATTACAGTGTAAGAGGTCCCCAGCAGCCATGCATATAATCAATTAGAAATACACATTTTGGGCCTCAGTCTCTTTTTTCCCCCCCTCTGCTTCAATGCAAACGTATTTAGGCTAAAACACTCAGATGGATTTTCCACTGCTGCTCATCTCGTGCAGCGCTCACACCGCCAGCAGTTCCCACCAGGGCACCAGGACCGGGCTGTGGGAGGGCACCCAAACACCCTGTGCAGCCCCAGAAGCACAGCTGAGATCTCCTACCTCACCAGCAGCCCTCTGTAATTTCTTCCCTGTAGCAGCATCTCCTTTCTGACTGCATAAAGTGGTGAGAATGTGGTGGAAAGCTCTTCTGCTGGCTGTCTGCTTGGCATGGCAGTCTCAGGCAGGGCGATTAGCACCTTGTGTCCTCTCAGCATCCTGCAAACCTTGGGGCAGGACTTTGCCAAATCCTTCAGCAACAGGATTGTCTTTTATTTTATTTTATTGCTTTTTCTTGGTTTGCTTTAATACCCACTGAGCACTGTGGTGAGATGGTACCACCTCAGCATTTTTTGAGCAGATTCTCTTTAACCTCACCACTGTTTACTATTTCTCACTTCAATTCTCTCTCTGCCCCTCTGCTCCCCTTCACAAGAGTTAGGACCATGCCCTGCAGCCCCAGGAGCAAGAGGTGTTGTGGTTGGGGTGTGCAGGTGAGGGGATGCAGCACAGCTTTTCCAGCCCATGCACTGCCGGAGCCACCTTCCCCAGCACATTCAGAACCAGCCTGGAAGCATGAGGCTCCACAGATATCAGAGCTGGCAGCATTTGGGATGGGCCAGAGGTCCCATTTGTTGGTGAGCCAGGGCGCAGCTGGTAACACACCAGCCAAATGATCACAGCTGGCTTTGACCCTTCATTTAGTGCAATGCACAGAGACACCTGCTGCGGTCAGAAACGAGCAGTTCCTCAGGGGCTGATGGTGTCACCATCCTTACACCGGGAGAGAAAACTCTAGATGGATTTGATGTTACTTGTGGTGACTGCTCCTGACTACACAGTGGATTGTGCTGGCTCAGGAGCATCAGTCTCACAGAGGTCCCATGTGCTACCGACCACCGGGCTTTGCGCAGCAGGGTTTAAGCAGCATTTTGGGTGCAGGAAGGAAAAAGTCTGTGCCAGCCAAAAATTCTGGCGTTTGCCTGAGGGAAGAGGAAGGGGAGCAGGTAGCGGCAACGAAGTGGCAAAGCAATGCTGAAGCTGCTGTGCCTGTGTGGGAGGTGACCAGCGCTCCCTGCCAGCTGCCTCAGCGCCTGCTATTTCTGCCGCGCTGTAGGCCGCATGGCGGGGTGAGGCCTGTGGAGATGGTGGAGGAGGCGAGTGGCAGCCCTGGCTCCTCAGGGAACCCGCTGCCATCCTTGCTGCAGCTTGAGAAGATTGAGAAACGCTCAAAATGGAGGCTTCTGAGATATTCTCCTTCCATGAGCTTTGGCAATGTTTGCAGCCTGGGTTTGGGGTGTTGGTCCTGGTCGCAGCCGTGGCTCCTGTGCAAGCAGGATGCGGCCTTGGGAGCTGTGCTATGAGGCAGCACCTGCTTGTGTGATCGCTGCTCCTTACCCCAGCCTCATTTTTAAATCTTTCCAACACTGAAAGTAGGGAACAAGGGAAATTCATGGCACTGAAGGACAGCAGCTCCTCCCCAGTCTCTGGGGAGGGTTTTCACATGCCGCTCACGCCGTCGCTAAATTAAAAGCATCAGCATTCGTGCGCTGCTGGAGCTGGGGCTCAGCTCGCTGCTTCCCTTGCACATCCCTCGGGCTCAGCCAGCAGCCCCCTCGTAGCTGTTCAGGAGGAAGTGCAAGAAGAGGTGCAATGTTATTTTTAGCTCCGCACCCACACATTGTGCGAAAGCTTAAAAAAATGAAGTGTGGAGCCTTTCATAGACAGCCCCCCTGAGGGGCTCTGACTCATGGAACAACAAAGGCGCACGTGTGAACGGAAGTTGCACGCTTTATTAAAATAAAACACCCTCTGTAATCATATGGGACTAATTGGAGCTAATAAAAGATGAGGAGGTGCTGATTCGGAGTTCTGTCCCGGCATCTCAGCTGCTTGCATCCCACACGGTGGCCCCCGGCCAGCAGGCAGGACACTGGAACTTGTTACCAATCTTTTAACGATGTTAGGGTCAGTCAGGCACAAGCACACTAAATGACTTATCCCAAAAGGACCAGGCACTAAGCCAAGGAGTTTGGGGATGCTGTTATTGCTGGCCCAGGCTCTTTCCCACTTTCTGCCCTTGCAGTCACTGCTGGTAGCTTTTATAACAATTTCCAGTTGATTTTTTTTTTTTTTTTTTTTTTGAAATCACACCTACTCAGTGTCTCAGACACAGTTACATTTGTGTGAAGAGTAAATGAATCCTATTAAAAGAAGAGTGTCTCTGCCACTGAAAATGTTGAAGCTTTAAGGAAGTTGAATATAACTTGCAGTGTTTTATATGGGTTAGGAAGTCTACCTGTTACAGGCCCTGAGTTGCATGAAGTGCTCTGGGTAGAGGAGTGTGATAAGAGGGGGTGGATCAAGTTCTCAAAGCTGAACAACAAATCGCAGAGCTGTGGTCCCACGTTCGCAGCCTGAGAAACAAGGAGTTTGTGTGGGGGCTGCCAGCTAGCTGGGCTTCCTGGAGGCACGTGCAAGTGAAAAATGGAGAATAAGTGAAGTTTACCAACAAGGCGGATCCCTGCAAACAGGCCTGGCTGTGCAATGCCAGCAGCTCAGATGTTGCTACAAAATCCGAGTGTCCTGATCCCCCTGAGCATCCCCTGGGTACAGCCTGGTAATACACACATGCATGAGAGGAGGAATGTCTGGGAAAAAAGCCTCCAGGAACAGGGACAAAACCATCAGTCATGTAGAAACAAGCTGCACAGATCAAATACCCTAAATGATATGAACCCCCCTACCAGCCAGCAGACAGCCACACGTCCATTTCCTCAGGGGAGCAGATGGATTTCTTCTGCTCCCATCGGAGCTCCTGTGCTGCTGGGCCCCTCAGAGCAAAGGGAAATTCATCCCGAGCATGTGAATCACTGCCTCTGCAGCACCAGTGGCAGAAAGAACGGATGGTGATTTTTGACAGCCTTGTCAGGTGAGAATAAGATATCAAACACTTCTCAGCAACCTTTCCATACTTTTTTTTTTTTTTTTTTTTTTTCCCTCAATCAGATACTGTACTTTAAATTATTTTGGGATTTTTTTCCACTCTTCCTTAGGTCATGCAAGTTTCCCAGGGCAGGATGCAGGGTGCTGATGCAGGGGCACGTGAAGTGGCAGCTGGGGGCCGACACCGCCACCCTGGCAGCAAATACAGCAAATCCCTTTGGAAGGAGACAGCATTGATTCATTTCCCATGAGATCTGCCTCCTTTTGTCCTCTCCTTCAGGAAACACAGGACAAACACACACACACACACACACACACACAAAACCCTTGCAGGTAGCTCTGTGGCTGCAGCCTTGCTACTGCCTGGTCCCGGCCAGATCCCTCCCCATTTCTCTGGGTGTAGCAGCATGGTGGGAAGGTGACACCTGCCTGATTTACCTGGGGAAAAGAGCCCTTCGAGGTCAGCCCATCCTCACCTGGCAAGAACAGCCCTCATCTGGGTCCCTCCTTGATTTGTCTTTGCTTTACCACAGCTCCGTGGGGCTCACTCATTTTTCACTCTTGTTTTTTTCTCAGCCCAGCAGTGAGGGTTGCCTTTGAAAAACCGGGTGGGATTACAATTACCTCACAGTAATTAATGCAACCAGCATTTTAGCTACCCTAGCAGTTCTCGGGAGAGGTGGTTATATTTGCTGCTCACGTACCAGCACTGTAAAAATATTTGGAGATCGCTAAACCAAATACCCCAATCTCTAAAGAGAAGCCAGGCGGGGGAGAGGGAGAGGGAGGACGTGCTTTCAGCCGGCCACTGGTAATTGCTGTGATTTACAGAGCATGGTGTGCTAGGAGCACTCCGGGTAGAGAGCACATTAGCCCTGTGTAGAAGTCAGATGAAACCAGCCAGGTTGAGCTTTGCACCTACTGCACCTCAGGTGCCACCACAGGTAGCAGCAGCAGGCTGCAGTTTTCCACCTGTGCCTGCCTTCCCCAGGGATGAGCCTGGCGGGTGGAAATCCCACCAGCCCCTGTCTGAACAGCCAAGGGATTGGGAGGGATCCAGGCACAGCAGCACAGAGCCCTGAGGACCTCTTTCTGCTTGTGCTGGGCATCTGAACCAGCTCAGAGCAGTGCTGCCCTGCACCAGCTCCCTCTGGTGCTCTGCAAAAAGCTCCCAAGGTGGGAGCAAGGAGAGCTGCATGGGCTGCAGGAGAAGCTGTACTTGCCAGAGGAAGGCTGAGCAGCGTGCAGCAGCCTGGAAATGCTGTCTCTATGAAAAAAAAAGATTTCAACCATTCCTTTGGGCAAACTCAGCCAGATTTTTCTGCAAATTAAACTAACCCAATTATTGAATTAGCAGGAGATGGAATACGTTTGAGAGCAAGTAGAAAAAGAATTTGTCCGTCAAGTTGTCATGGCATTTGTACATTGCTTTCAAAATCTGAAAACAAAATGAGATCAGCCTCAGCAGGGGGAGTGCCCAGGCTCAGGGCAAGTACGGCTGGTGGGGCCAGGAGCCCATGGCCCCTGCAAGTGGAAATCTCTGTTCTTCCACACCTATTTTTTTTTTTTTTTTTAATAACTCTGCTACTTGTAACAGATTTGCTGACCTTACACACCCTTTTCCCAGTTAAGCCTCTTTTTCTCTCGAATTATTACCAGGAATTTAAAAAAGAGCCCAGGCTAAAACTCTGTGCGCCAACACTTCAAGTCACTGCTGATCAAAGTGTGCACCTGTGCAAGCTCCGGGGCCAATCACACCATGACTGCTGGAGCCTCCGCGGAGTGGGTTTTGAAATGAAATCCCAAAAAAGCCAGAGCAAACTCTCACAAAGTAATGGTAAGTATTTTTATTCATACACACTTGCTTTGAAACTACAATTAATATTTAACAAAAGCATTTCATGCAAACAAAGATTGAGGATATTGAGAATTAAGAAAAAAAAAAAAAAAGATGCTGTAATTTATACATCAGTCTTGCCCACTATACTTCCAATTATTTTTTTGATTTTTTTTTTTTGATGGTGTCTCCAAATTTTCTAGTAGCATCTTGCAGATAAATGATGAGAAAATAAATAATGTTCTCCTCTTTATAAATACAAAATGTGGGTCTTAAAGTAACAATCAAAAATATGAATGAGTTCAAGGTAGTATTATTTCTTTTTTTAAAAAAGGTAACATTAAAATAACATGCAATCATTTTAAACATTTCAGGTGTACTCTGTATTGTCGTGCAAAATCGTACACGTGTTGGGATTGCCCGAAGTGTTTTTAAAGGAGGCAACAAGCTTCAGTTTGTTGACATTATTTTTCTTACATTCATTTTAATAGTTCAAGAGAGAACAAATGAAAGGCTTTGTGGGCAACCACCCCCGGCTGAAGTTTGTGTTATCGCTGCGAGAACATTTTTGCGTGCCCCAAGTCAGCAAGGCGGCCAAGTGTGCAAGCCCTGCTGCCTTCCCTGGGACTGGAGGCCATGCTACTGTAAGGAATCACAACTGCACAGGCTCTGCTGTGCGGGGCTGGGGCTTCCCAGCACCAGTCTGCTCCAGGACAGCCCCGAAGCACAGACTGGGCTCCAGGCACCCGGGGGTGCTGCCTTGCTCCAGGACAGGAGTGCTCTGACCTCTGCAAGGACTGTGCCGTGGTGCCACCACTGTCAGCAGCGTTGCCTCTGCTGCTCCCATAGGAAGGCAATAAATACAACCATGCCAAGTCAACTGATTCATGGGAAAAGGCTTATGAACCTCAGAAACCTAATCTTCCTATGAAAACGTTCCTGCCACCTACATGATTATAAAAACCATAATGTCAGCTGTAGACTTTGCAGTATGCCCTGCACTAAGGGCTGACCACGCGGCCAGATCTGCTGCCATGGGCTGGAAGCATCCACAGCCGGGCAGCCAGACACATTGCCAGTGAACCTGGGGGGCTTCCTGCCAAAACCCAGTGGAGACCCAGCACGGTGACCCCAATGGAAGCAGGCTGGGGCCAGCTGTCAGTGCTGCTGCTACTTTTCCTATACTCCACTGATTAGAATTAATAACTGGCTGCTGATCACTTTTTGGTCAATGGACATGAATGGAACAAAAATAACAGAACTACAGTGGTGATTTGCTTTTAGATTTGAACTGTGGTGTCACATATTAGCAAAAGAAAAGGGTGAGGATATACGACAGGAATACATTAAAACATCAATGGAATTAAACTGTCATGGATGGACCAGCTGCGTAACAAAAAGCGCTCCTCCTTCAACAGGAGTCAGTATAAACATTACTACAAAACAGCTGTGCCGACTTTATTTACCCATAGGGAATCATGCCCTACAAGGTCAGTTCTGCTAAGACTTCCATTTACATGGAATTTTTACATTGCACGTAGAAATCTCAGTAATGGAAAAGAGGGAAGTGCAGCTGACCCACACCAGCAGCACGCGCATCCTCACGCTGCACCCGGACCCCCATTAGCAAAAGCTGTACTCCAGATTCTGTAAGAAACATATCAGGTCTGTTTTTATTTTTTCTTCAAATGGTTTCAGTAGAATTACTAAAGTTATATAAAAAAGTAGAAATACCATGGTATAACCAGTGATACCATGCGAGTCAAATAAGCTGATATAATAGTAAAAGTTATAATAATACTTACACAACTCTTTCCAGGTTAAAAGTGTATTAGAAACATTAACTAAGAAGCCCTCACACCTCTCTGCGAGGTAAGTAAGTATTATTATCCCCATTTTACAGATGAGGTAACTGAGGCAGAGAGGTCACCAACTCGCCAAGGCCACCATGGGCATCAGGGGCCACCCTGGGAGGCCAAGGCTTGTGCTCCTGGTACCCCTCTCTGTCCAGGTTCTCTGAGGAACAGAAGGGCTTTAGTGCATGGTTATTTGTTATAAGGCTGCTGAATTACCAATCGCCACTGGCACGGTTACTGGCTGATATGAAATAACACGTTTATGGAGTCAGTTCTTATTTATCTCTCCCACTCAACTACTTCAGGTCCCGTCTAAGTGTGTGGAGCTGAGGAACAAAGTGCTTTAGCTTCTCTACTTTTCTACTACTTTGCAGTTCAGTGTCTGCCTACCACACAGCACACAGGTAACACATGGCCTATAGCTGACACCCACGCTTGCAGACAGAACCTATGTACCATAAGTTATGCTAATGAGTAAAAGAACTCAAAATCACATTAAAGGTTTCCAGAAGTTTTGTGGCAGGTCAGAAAGCCCACTGTAAACTCAATACTGCAAATGTGCTTTCTACTCATATGAAAGCTTTATTATTGTATTATTATTAATATTATTTCCAACAAGGTGTTTTGTTTAATATGAAGGACTTTTCTCCTCTGCTAATTGCATGCGTCTGCTGTGGCATTTCACTGGGACTGCACCCGGATGCACCAAATGAGAACAAAAATAATGCAAGTGGTACTGGTCAGTCCTGGCCTTGGATACAGCAACTTCCCTGCTAGAAGGCAAGCTCCTCTCTCGCTTAATCTTTTCAATTTTACAAGAGCCCAGCATTATCTTTGCCCCACAAGAATGGATGGATTTCAAAGGCCAGCAGAATTTATGTATGATGAACATCTCTTAAACTAACAGCTGATTTCTAGAAGATCTTTCTTCAGTATATAAAAAGAAATTCAATTGTAGTTCTGGGAGGAATGAAGGATCAGAAGTTAAATTGCATTTCTCCTCTAAACTGGATTAAGGCAGAGTATGTTGTTACAGGAGTGTGCTCTCTGCTTCCCACGTCTCTGCAATCCTCGCTAAGAGCACTGAGGCTGTCCTGGAGACCTGCAGTCATTCCCCAGTGAATGAAGACACACAAGATTTTGCCCAGACGATGAAATAATTTATCTAGGAGCACATAAAGTCTTGCTTATTCACTGAAAACAGCCTGGAAGTTTTACGTGGCCTAAAGGCCCTACCCATGCCCTCTGTGGGAAACGGCCTCGCTCCAGTGAACGGGAAAGAGAGAAATGACCGATTCCCCAACTCATCCCTGCTGCAGATGCCCTGTGACTCGTCCTGGGGGACAGGAAGAAGGCCACAAAGTGAGCAGGGGAGTTTCTAACATTATGGAATCACACATCGCTTGTACAAAAAGCAACATAGCAAATAGTTTAAAACAAAACAAAACAAAACCAAAACCAGCAGTACAGAAGGGTTTGGAGGTTGTCTTGAATTTGAGAGAAACTGGAGCAGTTGAGTCCAGAGAGATTGTAGTTTTGTGAATCCCAAGCTTCTAAACAATTCAAGCTCTACACAAACCTAAACTTTTAGCACTTGGGATTGGGGTGGCTGCAGAGCTGTGCCCCCCGAGGGGTGCGTGGGGGTCAGGGCGCTCGAGCACGTGTGGGACAGACCCAACTCCCATGACTCCCACCCAGCTTCTCTCCAATGTGATGTTCGATTTTACTTCTAGAAATCTTTGTAATATGCTGGGTGCTTGGATTGCTGTTGCTATCGACTACAAGGGAAAGCAAGGCAGTCCTAATGCCTCTGCTGACAAACATTAAGAAGCCAGACTTTGTGAAAAACATTATATAAATAACACCTGCATTAAAAAAAAAAAAAAAAGAAAAAAAAAAAAGAAAAATAAAGATAGGAACATGCTTGCTGGATATGTAATGTTTTACTTGACATAAATTTCTAGGTAACAAACATGCCAGCTGGTGCACTTTGAGTTCTCGTGAAAGGGCTGGTCCAAGCGTTCACGTGCAAGCGCGCAGCAAAGAGCAGTGAGGAGTTCCACAAGAATTCAATCCCTTTTGACCCGCTTGATTCTTGCAGCATCAAGAATTTCACAGTACCATTCAGGAAGCACTACAGACACCCGCAGAAGGAGACGTGAGATGCCGCAAGCTCAGGAACTTGAGGTAAGGACATAAAAGAGGAATTCCTGCTTCTGCAGTGGCAAAACTGTGGAACAAACGCAAGTGCCTAAGAAACTCACAATGAGAAGCAGCCACCAAATGAGCAGCTCTGTTCAGGTGTTGGACCAGCTCCTTACTGCCATGGTACAGGCAGTATCACGTCACTGCTGTGCCAGCAGCAACTGCCTGGCTGGACGCCCCTACAACTCCTTGGGAAAACAACCAGCAGAACCACTCAGTCACATCTACTGGTTTTCTCTTTCTGGCTTGGGCTAGGTCCACCCAGGTGCTGCTTTTCTGGTTTCAATATCTTGTGCTCTGCTATTTCTCCCTGTATTTTCCTTTTCAGAAGTTCCCTTTTCATTTCACATTCTTAAAACGTGCATAATGCCCGCTCTCAGATTTACTCACTTGAGAGCCTCTTCTTTACTCAAAATTTGAGCCTCAAAAATCTGTTGAATCTATTATCTTCTACAGCATGACACCCAGATATTCCTAAACTATGGCAGGCTAGTAATATTTAGAAAAACACAGTCATGAATGCTGTACTAGTCCACATGCCTTATGGTGAAAATCATACCACAATCTTTAGGTATATAATATATAAACAAGAAAATCAACTCCCAGACTTGGCTAACATATTTGACACAGAATGGATTAAAAATTTTACTCCTAAAACGTATTAAAATTACTCATTGAGTTCTGTTTATTTAGGCATCAATCTGGGAAACGGTTAGGTGGTGAATGCCCCTCGTTAGCAGCATGCTACCCCGTGCCTTAGAACTGTCCCGTCCAGCCGCTAAGGGCTGACCCCTCTAACCGGGGAGATGCTCCATGCTCAGAGCTGTGACTGCAAAAAGACTATGGCTGGGCAAAAGCCAAACATCTGGAGTGTTCCAAATCCCACGTCCTAGGCACCAAAATCTGGCTTCGGAAGGCATCACGGGTGCAGAAGCATGACACAGTTGCCTTTCCCAGCCAACAGCACTTCGCTCAAAAATTGTCCAGTGCACCTCTGGGGTTGCTCCCATGAGTTGGGACCTTCCATGTGGCTACGGGATCTGCAGGACTGGATCTTTCTGACAGAATCTTTGGCACAGGTTTGACGTTTTATTGTAATAAAAGATGATTAGAAAGTAGATCCCTCCCCCCCTCCCCCAGTTACATATTCTAATATAAATTTAAGTCTCTTATGGCAAATATCTTACTTTTTTGAGTATGTTTACATGCTGGAAAAAACTGTAATCAGTCTGCATGCAGCAACAGAGACATCATGCTTCTGGCATCGTCATGCACATCTGACAGACAAAGAGTGCCTATGGCTGCTACCATGAACAAGGCAAAAGGGAAAAGAAAGGAAAACGCACTGACTACTATTTTACATGCTGCAACAAAACCAAAATAAGCACAGAAATATTTACTGATCTTTGAATTAATATCTTCTGGTAAGTTGTAGGAGGAAATATCAAATTTTTTATCTAAGTGATAGGAGAGGAGAAGATTGCATTAATTACAGTGTTCATCATTGCAAATAAAGTCTATTTCCTTCCCTGTAAGTAATAAGCAGACGTGAAATGAAAGCCTAATTGAACCTTGTATAAAACCTGCAGGTAGCAATTATTGTTTAAAAGTAGATCTACATTTAAAAAAACAGATGATACCCTAAGTCATTAACAATATCCAAAAACTAAAAAAAAATAATCCAAACCCCAAAACAAAACCAAAACAACAGCAATAAAACATTTAGCTAAACCTAAATGATGCCATTCAGAACAAGAACTTTCACAAATAAAGCACAATTTGATTTATAAAATTTTTATAATACTCTTTATGCTTGATATGATTATGTCAGTAATATAGATCTGCTTATTGTTAACCCTTATTATTAAGAGTTATTACTAAAGATGTAAAATTCATTGCATGAAGCATACGTAAAATGTATTAAATTCCATTCTATCGATAAAACAAGTTTTAGGTGCTTCATTCTGACTTGATTATTTTACAGCCCCAAGTTGTCTGAGTTAAAATTGATTATTTTAGGAGTAAATTTCACTTGATTTTCATGAGTTATTCTGGAGAAATCAGGAAGTCACTTGGGGCTGCATTTTTTGTTAATTTAGTATACACAAAGTTTTCTTTGATTTACTGCCCTACACTGCAGACTACAAACACGCACATGTAAATAAGATTTAAGGAGTTACAGTTCTGTTTTACATTCCAGGTTAACAAATTTCTTAGTGAAATATTGGTATTAGTAGAACCGGTTAACAGTAAACTTCAGGAGTTGTGTAAATTAAATTAACTGAACACACAATGGCACCCTGGATCACAGAATAATCTCATGGAGATTAAAATTCACAAAAATATTATTAAAATTATTACTATTATTATTAAAGACAAAATTTCACCCTTGAGTTTATCACATGCTACTTAGCAAAGATCCTAGAGATCTGGCCACTGCTGAAGCGTGTTTAAACGGGGTGTTGCGTACAGGACTGGTTCACGAAGCCTCGGGGTCTACTCTGATTTTATCCTCCCCCCTCCCAAATTTGTTTCTGTGAAGTTTTTGAAACAACCGCTTTCCACAATGCTTTGCAATGCCTCTCCTCCCCGGCGCATTTCAGTCCCGTGTGCCGCTGTTCTCCCCAAAGTCACCGTAAGACCCGGGGAGGAGTGGTCCCTCGGGGCCGCGGGCTCCAGTCGCACGGCATCCCCGCGGAAGGGCTCAGTGTTCGAGGTGTTTTCTCAGACCCGGGGTCTCAGATTATTTCTAACGATAGCAGAGTGGAAAAGGGAGAAAAAGGACAGGGGGAAATTGCAAAACTATGCTATGTACCAAAAATGGGTAACTTTAGACGAGTCAGCGGTGACTTCTAGGAGAAATAAATGGGCACTGTATAGTAATTTATCTCCCATTAAGACAATGTCTCTGTTGCAAAGCCAAAATCCTGAAAAAGTGGCCTTTCCCCCCATCATACACTTTCTAACCCTACAATTTTCAGGCCCAAATGGAATCAACAAGGCAAAACCCTAAAAACTGTAGGGTTAAGGACTGTTCCCCACTGTGGGATTGCTTCCTGTTCTGCTGTTTCATGCTACGTTTTGTAGAAGGGGGTGTACGAACTGGGGGTTGACATAGGAGAACCCTTCAAAATCTGTTTGGTCTATGTTAGCAATGACCAACTGATCCGGCGGTGTTAACACTGGCTGTCCTCGTGTGAAGAACTTATCGAAGTTTTCAGCACCTTTGCCACACTGCAAGAAAAAAAGAGAAAAAAAGACTGAAAAAAATCAACAATACATTGGCAGTCCCAGCTGTTTGCAGATTTATCAGGGTGAGTCCAAGGCTTTCCCTCACTTCTTACAACTAGTTACAGAAAATTTTCTTTTGAGATATTTTAAAGAAAAAAAAATCTCAGGCAAACAGAGAGGATTTAATAGATAAATTCTGATGAAAAGCCGAGTTAGAAATGTTCCCATCCATCAGCATGAGGTGACAAGTTAAAGAGGCGTAAATATTCAGAACCAGTGGGATAAAAAAGGAAAAACAAAATATTTTTATGGACACGTATTGGCAAGAGATACTTTATCTGTCAAGTCTTTTGCTTCTCCATAAAACTTTTACAACACAAAATTAAATTTTGTGTTAGTCTTTGTTCCTTTCATGATCTGCAGAAAGCTTAATGAAATTCATTTACATACTTCAATTCTTCCTTGTATAGCACATAAACTCCTGTGAATCCATAAACTTGAACAGAGCTATACTGGCATAACATTAACAAAAGAGCAAAGAGGTTTTACCAAAGGAAATGTTATGTGCGCTAAAAGTATGAGCTAAAGTTGGATATAAAGCTTGGAAAATTATGAACAGATTTACATAGGCATATAGATATATTTGCATGCATGTGTGTTTGCATGTATAATCTTTATTATTGTTGAAATTATAGCACATTATAATGCAATTGTCTATTCCCAGATCTAGCTCTCGCTCAGATGCAGAAGATATTTATTCTAAATCACACTTCAGTCCCACTTGGAACGAAGCAGACATGAAATAAAGTCTTGCAGGGTAGTGAAAACCTGGGCGACCTCGCAGAAGACAGCATAAAAAACTGCGAGCACGACCAAACAGTCCTCTAAGTGTAGCGTGGAGACATGAAGATGAATGTGACTCTCTTAGGAAGAAGAACAAGCACATAAAAGTAAAACGAACTACTTAGCTCTACCTGAAGAGTCACTGCACCATGGATTTAGAGGTAGGAGTTGGGACAAAATGCTCACCAATGTTCCCCACCATGAGACCCTGCATAAAGTACCTCTGCTGGATGCACACTGCAGAGATGCTCAGGTACAGCAGGTAGTTATTTGATCCTTGCATTCTGAATTTCACCCTGATTTAACCCCCAGGTCACCTCACAGGGCAGTGATGTCAGGCAGCTCCATAAAACAAAATGGAAGCAATTCTCTTTTCCAAACTTCTCTCAAGAGCTAAACCACCAAATTCCCAGCAAACTCCAGCTGCCTGCCCAAGAAGGGAACTGGGGCAGGGAGCGTACCCTGGGAGCAGGTCCACATTACAAAACGTGCTATCACAGCTTGCTTTCTTTTTTTGTCTAAGAGAAGAGACACATCGTCTCGTGAAGCCCAGCCGAGAAGCATGGTTATATATAGCTACACACGGAACACAACTCATTCAGAACAGAAAACAAAAGAAATCAGGTTTGCAAAAGGATAGTTTGGGGGTGATATACAAAACAGCTGGAAGGCAGGAGGGTATGATTAGCAGCAAGTAAAAGAGGATGAAGGTGGGAGCAGAACAAAGTTAGTTTGGGTACAAGAAAGACTTCGCATCTGGGGAAAAACAGACATTGAGTATTGTGGAGAGGTTCAAAGGTAAATCTGTTTATCTCAAAACCATCTGCTGTAACAAATTCTTAAGCAAAGTCTGGATGTACTGTACATGCAGTGAACACTTCTCATCATCCCTGACCATGTCCTCTTTACCTGTCCCTGGAGGATGGCTGCACTATCAACTATTTGCGTTAATGAATGTATCTACGTTGGGATTGGGAGGGTAACACTGCGTTACACCATTAGCTTCAGATTTAGAGGGTAACTTTGAAAGGGCAGAAGATGACTTGTACGACAGACCACTATTAAACATTGATTTTTCTGAACTAATTTAACATGAATAAAACCTCTCACTTAGAGGAGGAACAAGCGGAAGGGAGGACTGTTTAAGGGAATTCAAGGATGAGATATGTGGCTCGTGCCCTGTCTTGAAAACCGTACAGTTTCCAACCTCCTTGCAAAGCACCTGGCACAAGGACTTGGACACGCCAGCCAGTCTGAGCTGCAAAGAACTGCTGCTGCCCCAGGCACTAGTTGTTTTATATTTCAGAAGAAAAATGCATGCTCAGGTACTGCACCGTAGTGCTAATAAAAGTAGGCTTGTTCCATCTCCAAAGACACTTGAGCAGGTTAAAGGCTAATGGTGGTTTGCTTTTTTCACCTGAGGTTCTGTGCTCACTGAGTACCCTGGTGCCCACTGAAGCCAATGCTTTTTGGGACACGGAATGGACAGAGCTGAACTCTGACAAGGGGAAAACTACCCATCATTTGGATGAAAGTCAGAAAATCTCCAAATTAACAGTCAAATTTATTTTGAGGCTGTACAGTCGATTCAGAGAAGCAACCGAAAGGATATTTCCACAGGGAAGACTTTTTTTGCTTAACAGATGTTTTACAGAGATGTGTGATGCTTCCACAAAATTATGCTCAATCTTTTTCCCTTTTTTCCCCCCAATAAACAGAAGCTATTCAAACCAGCTGCATATTGAAACTGAAGCTCTGACTCCATTAGGTATCTCATTACTGCTTATATTGGTAGAGATGGAGGAATAACTCATTAAATGTAAATGTAATATGAACAAATTTAATCATTTATCAATCTATTTGCATCTCAATTATATATTTTTCTTCACATTAAAGAACACCACTGCTACCATGAGTGTTAATGGGGTATTAAAGCAGAACTGAAAATCTGGGACTCCCAGAACTCTTACACTTACAAACATGAGAAAATATCCTTCCTGACAAGTAGTCACTCTATGCCTATGTCCTCTGAAATGTCAGTTTGGAAGGGAAAATATTATTTAAACCAACTGACTGCTGACCCCAAATCTGCAGCTCCATACTGGAGTGAGAACTGTGCCTGTGTGCAAAAGCAGCAGGATTATTCCTGCAGCAAAGTGCTTCCCAGAAAAGATGTACCTAGAGTGTTTTTCTGAAAACAGAACAAAATTAAGCTTATAAATACGTCCATGTCTTGACACACATTAAGGTTTGTGTGTTTTTTGTTTTCTAGAATCAATATAAATAAAATCAGCAACCACAATAAATGAGTTATACATAGGGTATGTAAATATCAGATTTGGATTTTAAATTATCTTTGTCTGGGAAAGTTCAGCTCCATGTGAATGCCTGAATCTCCTTGGTGTCTTTCAACAGCAGCCTGTATAAACAAAACCGGTCATGATAACCACAGAGAAAGATAACAGCTGCTCTGAACAGGAGCCAGGATCTGCCACCAAGCGTGCTACGATGGAACCAGACCATATTTCAGCATTTAGTATCATTGTGCTGGCATTACTTTTAACTTCAAGGAGAGTCTGAGCACTCAGTTCTCAAGCTAATTACACTTACAGATGTGAAGGTAGACTTGTTTTATGATCAACAGTAATTTTGACCTAAAAAACACATAATGAAAATCTTACATAAAATGTTCTGTAATAAGTGCAGCCCCCCTCTGACAGCCAGCTCTGGGAATGGCTGGCCAGGCTTGGCAGTAGCAGGTATGGATTTTTACGTACTTACACTCCTCCCTGCATGCAAAATCCACATTATATGTAAAGGATGATTTCCCCTAGCACTAAACACTTCTCACCATGCGACTCCCTTCCTGGCGAGGTGAAAAAGGGATTTGTATGCAATAAGGGAGAAATATATTCTGCCTCTGCTCATTAGTTTGTGATACCCCACTAGCATGTCTGTATTGACAAATAAATCAGCGCACAGAGCAATGATCCTATACCTGCAGTGCTAGAGACTGTTACACATCTCAGCTGAAGTGTAAACAGTGTTAGAGAAGAAAGATTTGATGTCAAGACATAACAATTTATAGCTGTTCCTGAAAGCTTATATTCTTGTGTTCAAATAATTTTTTTTGCCTGTCAATAAAGTGCAGGACATGCTGAAAGAATTTCTGTGTCAACAAATGCAGTTCTTCAAATTGTGCTATGCAAATGGTTCTTGCACTAAGGGCACTTGTTTGGATTTCTAAAATATTCCTACAGATACACGTGTGTGAAACAGTAATAGACATGAAAAATAAATCATGTACCATTCCTGCAAACTCAGCAGATCTGGGTTCTGTCACTCTAGGCTGGGGAATGTAAGTCCCTGGGGAACAGAGCCCGCTGAGGAGGGAATTCAGTAATTCAGACACCTTTAGTCATTGACTTTGGACGCTGTTCAGAGGAGACGGTCGGGAATGGCATTTACCACATGCCTCAAGCAGCTGATGTGAATATGCCAGTCTTGTGTGTTCTTTTCAGCATCTCATGCAGTGCGTGAATGTCCAGTCAGGACTCCAACCACTGTGAGACTTTTTCACAAAGAACAAACAACACTGGGTTATGCCGCAGGCTGCCAAAACATTAGCAGACTTCCAGACGGCTCAGCCACCAACAAAATTCCCTGTTTTAGCAGATTTTGAGCACCACCAAGCTGGCACCACCCTGACCCCGCAGGAAAGCATACCCACAGACACGTGTGGCAAGGGACATGTCTGGCCCCTCACTCACCACTTTGGGCTTGAAAGGTGGCTGGATCTCTCTGTTTTCCAGTTTTTCCCAGTCAATTCTCCTGAAGAAAGCATGTTCCCTGATGTCTCTTTCACCTTCAAGGCCACAGCCGAGGCGTTTTGCAGGATGTTTAGTCATTAGCTACCAAAGAAGAAAACACCAAATGATTACCCTGAGTGCTGGAGTGGAAGCGAGACAGACGTTCCCCAGATTGCAATGTTCTTGCTCCTCTCCTGAAAATGCAAGTTGCTAATAAGATTGCTTTGAAAAGCTAAAATTTATTTTTTGAAGATGAGTTTCCTTGTTTCATTGCTGGAGACAGCATGCCAGCAGCCAAATTAAAGGTCGTGCTTGTGCACTGTTTCCCATTAGCAGAGGCGAGCACTGCAGGCCTGGGTGGGCACACGGTGCCCTGGGCACACCATGGTCCCGTTGGCTCACAACACAGCTCGCTCCTGCATTTTGCCTTTGGTCTTTCATTTCAGTCTTATAAATCTCCAGAACAGCTTCTGCCCGACATCAGCGATCAATTAAACTTAATAAATCCCAGTATACCGAAGCTGTATGAAGTACATTTTTCTGGGCCTGTTGAAGACATCTCATTATGGAGCCTACAGTTTCTTGGCACCCAGCTGACAACATCTCATCCATGTTTCCTCCCTTGCATCCTTAATGACATCTTGGTCAATACTACACCCAGTTGCATAGATTAAGCAGACATGGGAAACAAAACAAAACAAAACACAACACCAGCATTGCCAGCTTGGAAACAGTAATGTGCTCCCTAATTAACAAGCTCCTTCAAAGGCTTGTTTGTCCCTTGTACATATCGTACATTAGGCATTGAGCAAGGCAGCCTTCAGCTCTCAGTTCCAGTGTTATGGGGACTTTTTAAAGCTCTTCTACAAATCGTATGTGATTAATACACTGCAGGCAGTGATACCTCGACACATCTTTTTAAAACCTCAGCTGTACCACTTTAGTCTCCCTCCAAATGTTCATTTGATCACATTCCAACTCTGAAATTAGCAGAGACCCGAAGCAGACTTCAGGAAGCCGGCTAGGCACCGGGCTAGGATCACATCACGTCATTCTTCCAGCTTAACAGCAACTTTGCCACTTTTGTTAACTTTTCTAAACCCCTCACTTTAACAGTAGGTGATATAAGAAAATGTGAATAACGTTTCTAGCAGATGTAATTCTGTTTCAAAGTCACTGAGATCACCAAGCTCAGCACGCTCTGAACCAGTGGAAAAGCCGTCAAGCAGAGAATTCAATTTGAGGAGCACAGCAGGCACGTTCGCCTTGCCCGACCGTGCACTGGCCTGGGATTGCTGAGCTGCTGCTGAGTACCAGCAACACAGCTGCTCCTGCACTGACTTCTTAGCTCAGGTATAATGCTCACTGAAGTCTGGGATTAATTTGTTAGCTTAATGCAGACATTGAAGATGTTATATCACAGAGACTTGACCTTACACCTAGTGGCGCGATGCAGTTTCGACTTTCTGAACTCCCTTTGCATAAGCAGCTAGCGGAATAGCAGCAAGCAGGAGAGCTGCAAACAGGATAATTGGATCAGGTTCAAACTGTGCTGGGTGAACGTATGATTTTCACAACAAGGCATCAATCTCCGTGTACTTTACAAAAATACATCGTTTAGTTTTTGTTACCAGAAGCAGCATGTCTACATTGATATAGGCTCCAAAATTAGAGTGGTCTTTCATTTTACTTTGTTCTAAGCATCTTTTCTTTTTCTTGATGATTTTTCATTTCAGGATTAATATCCAAGTTATATGCAATACTACTTAAATTCTTCCGAAGGAAAGGAAAAAAGTAATGACCAAATTAACTGACACTAAGTACAGTGATGTAAGACATCAAAGTAAGGCTTTATAGGGGATGGGTTGGAAAAGCTGCAGAACGACAGTACTCTAGGGAATCACATCACTAGGGAGTCAAGAGAAAGTCAGATGATATTTTTTTTTTCTGAGCTAATCCCTTCAAATTAAATCATTCTTTTCCTTGAGAACAACAACAACAACTTTGAATCTAAGATAAATTGTTGGCCACACAGGTTACAACTGGGATACCATTTCTCCACAGTTCGCTTGTGGTTATGCTGCAGATTTTCACATAGGCTCATCTTTATCTACACTGGAAAATGATTTTTATTAACTCTTTATTCTGCTGCTGTGATTAGGCCCACTGGGCTGAGGACCACAGCACATTCGCTGGAATATCTGGCATCCATCTAAACTGGGAAATCTCCTCACCTTGCAAAGCTGGGGTTGTGCTGCCAAGGGCTGAGAAGCAAGGCGGGAGGAGACGTTTCACACCATCATCCTGTTTATAATTTCTGCTTTGGATTTGGCAGCTACTGACTCTGACATTTGTTCTTACCATAAAATAAGCAGGCACAGCAGGAGGAGCTGAATACTTATCAGTGACACCAAGCGATGAGCACTTTATGACAATATAACTTAGCACAGCCTGACAGAAGTTGCACTTAAAATACTACAGTGCCATAGCAAAGCCAGACAAATTTAGTTATTCATAAAGACTGCCAAAAAGAAGCTTAATGATAAAGAAACATCTATCTCACCCCCTTGCAGATGGAGACAGCTTCTTTGGACAGTGATTTTGGATAGGAAACATTATGCTCCATTATGGACTGGAAAAGTTCATCTTCATCTTCTCCATCAAATGGAGGCTGTTAAAAATAAGGCACATATAAGTTAATCTCCTATTTTTTTCTTTAATTTTCCACATTTTATGAGATGGCATAGCAATACTATACCATACTGGGTCATGTTAGAGGTGCATTCAGCCCAGCAACCTGCCTCCCAGTCAGGCAGAGATGCCCAAAGACATCAGTATAAGCTGTGGTCCTTGCTCAGGAATACACACCAAGCTTGCAGCCATTTGCAGCCTGGGGATCTTCATTTCTGTCCCCAACATGGCAGCAAGGTTAATGAAAGGTTTGCTGGATTATCTTCAATGAGCTTATCTTCACAATTATCTATAGTTTTTAAAGCTACTGTGCACCAGGCAGGCAGCAGCACTTTAAGGGGTAAAGTCTGGAGACTGTAGCTTTTTTAATACAAGCTGTTACCTTGTATTAAAGTATATCCACTCCTCACTTAATTCCAGCTAAACCCCAGTTTGTTTTACAAGACATGCACGTAGGCTCTGCTTCTGTGAGGAGCAGGCTGTATCACCAGACAGGGCTGTATTTTATTTTTAAATACAGGTGATGAGGGAAGTGCCTGTGGGTGAGTCCCCCAGGATACGGACACCATGTAAGTTCGAGCTAATAATAAATCTCACTGTCTAAAAAGCACTCAGCTGCCTAATATTTGCAATGCACACTGTAAATGTTAACGACTGCAATTGCAACCCTTTAAAAACTTTTTGAAAATATTGAGTGGAATTTAGTAGAGAAACTATTAAATGCGTTTGGTTAAAATGTATGTTTTAAGCTTAGGAATCACGGAATCACAGAATTGTCTAGGTTGGAAGAGACCTCAAGATCATCGAGTCCAACCTCTGACCTAACACTAACAAGTCCTCCACTAAACCATTAAATCACTAAACCGTATCGCTAAGTCTAACAAGTCCTCCACTAAACCATATCACTAAGGAAATGCATACGTCTAGCTAACATTCAGTGAAAGCCACCTGCACAAATCTTTTCCAACTCAAGATGAATCGAGTTCCTGAAGTCAGTAGTTATCTGCCATTTACTGCAGTACAGAGTTGCTTTCCTACTTCAGTGACTCAGAGAACAGTGTCTCAGTAACTGTGCAGAATAAGGGGTCTGTAACTAAGCTTATTTCAAGCAGTGAGACCCATACTTTACCCCCAGGACACAGAATACAAAAGCTGTATTCGTGTGACTTAACTGCAATGCAGAGCATATGCACAGTCTTATTATGTCTCCCTGCGGTTTCAAGCTACTAAATTATATTTCTTCCATTTGACATGCATTTTCCTGCTAAAGCGTCTCTCTCCCATTCAATTTTGAAGATGGCTATTTAAAACATCGTTACAGTACAAAGGAACCATATTCAAAGGCAGTGCTTTATTATGTGGGTGCAATATAAAGAGCTTAAAACCTAAACACGTTCTCAGTGAAGTCAGAGACAGTCAAGAGTACACAGACATAATATGAGTATGAAAAGCCCCATGCTTGTCCCCTAGGGGTCTAGCCCTTTAGCAACTTTTGATAGAGAGCAGTGTTGGACAGGCAGGAAGAGGTCATGGCAAGCACAGGAGGGTAACTCTTACCTGGCCAGCCAACATCTCATAGAGCAGCACTCCGTATGCCCACCAATCCACAGACTTCCCATAGGGCTGGTAAGCAATAATCTGTATAATCACACACACACAAAAACAAAAATCCTGTTATCCAACATCCAGTCTGGTGACATATTGGATAAATAGTGACACAGAGACAAACATAGTTCTTTGCAAGGACCCAGAAAGCCACCACTGTAATCCTCACTCCAGCTAATCACTGCTTCCAGCTGGAGTTGGACATTTTTGCAAATGCTATTCTAAACCCACCTGCATCGTTTGGTATTCTGATATCGTGGGAAATTCAGCTCTTAGGAGATCTTGAGATGTGCATTTGAAGGCAAAGACGGAAGTAGAGTAGCACGATGTAGGAGACAAGACAAAAATTTTTTCCATCCATGTCAAAGCTTCAAGTCATGAGACTCACTAATTTACAGATTATTAATAATTAAGCTTCTATTTTCAATATTTATGGTTTTGTTCCACTCTAAGAGGAATAAAAATTTAAGAGCAAAACCCCGAAAAGCTCAGTTACATTTTCCCAAGTTGCATGATTAAGATACTCTTAGTATGAAACCAGATACCAGTTACATCAAAAAGAAAGCGGTTTCTGCTGTTCAGCCTAATGGAAACATCAAGTGTTTTGCGTCCTCTGGGTTCGCATCTGACTCACCCAGAAGCACAAATTGAGTGCTGAAACAATGAGAGGCTGCGAGTGCAAACAGCACGCAGGTCCCCTCGTGCGTCATTTTCTATTATCAGGACCTGTTCAAAGATCAGCGTTCATTTATTTAAGAGATGCATTTGGGCATCCTGTAGAAGTGTTCAGAGGTTCAGACACCCTCTCATATCTCTTTTTAAATAACTGTGATGTGATAGTGGGCATGGTGGAGGGATGCAGGACATCCCACCTATGCTGGGGAAACCAGGACTGGGGCCTCCAATATGTTTTGATGTTTTTAGTCTTTGTGAAATAATTGCTAAGACCAGTACAGACCACATATGCCAGATTTCTTAGTTGCCTGAAATAGAAGTTGAACTGGCGAGTTTTGTTGTTTCTCAGGGCTGCCTGGCTACGAAACAGAATTAGAGCCTCTATATGAATACACATTTTTGCTGGGGTAACAGCAGCACATGAATTTAAAATTACTGCACTGTTTCTAAGCAAAAAAATTCAAATTAAATCACACTTCAAAATGTATTACACAACCAGAGGTAGTGACAAGATTCTCAGCTGAAAGGTGTTACATAAAGGCTATCTTAATTGTCTTTTAGCAGTAGCCACATACATTGAGCTTTTATAAGATATATTTGGGACATTCATTTCGTGTTACGGTGGTGAACAAACTTGGTTGCCCTCCCTATCATTTCTATCACCAGCAAGTTCCCAGAGGTCCTGTGGAATCAATGTTGCTTCTTCAAAGACTAAACACTTTCAGAACTTTATCCAGAAAAAAACTCTGACCTTTACACAAAGAAAACATTAAAACATTTCATCCTCAACCCCTCTCCCACAATACCTCCTTGCCTGATGGAATGGCAAGGTGTGTTACCAAAACAGAAAGGGATATTTTTCAGAAGGTCATTAATCTGTAAGGGCAAAACATTTTGTACAATAAGCGCACTGCATTTAAGTGGTTTTGGAAGGAACAGCATATTTAAATTAGCAAATGAGAGAGAAAGATAGATCCACAGCACAGCAAAAGGAAATCCTAGGAGACAGGCATGGTCTCAGGTCTGTCCAGCATGCTCTAATCTACTTCTCCTCCTAGTGTCAAAGAGTTTGATGGGAGCACTGAGGAGAGGAAATATTTCAAGAAGGTAACACAATGTCATAAAATGAAAGATGTAACAAGGCATGGACCTAAGGATGCCATTTACTTAACCAGCAAGAAGCAAGTCAAGATTGGGCTGTTCTCTAAATAGCATTCTCATCAGCAAATGCAATCTGCCCCAATTAAATTTGCCTTTGTGAGAGCATATCAAGCAGAATCATCAAGAGAGACAGAATGAACATGAAAAAATCTCCTACAGTTAACCTAACATATGGTCAGAGTCACGAGAGCACTAAAATTTGTGTCCTATGTCATTGGCTGAAATATTCAGTTGATGCTCCATGTCAACATCAACAGAAGTGCACGACAAGAAGAGCAGTGGCCCTTCCAAGAGAGCATGCATCTCTCATGTGGAACCAATCGCATGATGAAAGAGTGGGATTTTGGGAAAGAAATACAGACATGGAGTTCTACTGGGACTGGAAAGGGCCCACTTCAGAGAAGTCTCACTGCAAATGCAATATAAACACTTTTCATGTCCCTATTGCAATGTAGGAAAAGGTGATACTTTGCTGTCACTGTCCATTGATGTATGTAACACTATAAGGTGTTTTCCTTTAATCCTAATTAAACATGCACATTTGAATCACCTGCTGCACCCCGGTAAGGATATGACACCAGTGAAACACAGCAAACCTATGTGCCACGTTCATGCTCCAACCTGTGTGTCACGCACAGAAACCAACAGCTATACCCACACATAACACTGGGAGTTACTCAAAGCATTAATTGGAAAATGCAAAGGAGAGGAAAGGATGCTCATTTCAAGGAAGGAATTAGATGTGGGAGGAAGCAGATGAGTTTTGAATATACAGTCAAACGCTGCGGTACAAAGTCAGCAAGTTCTAAACGGCGTATTTTCAGCAGCTCCCTCCTCATCCTGCAATCACTGTGCATTACCTCCCAGCTGCTGTACCCAGAGCCAGCACTGCCAGCCTGGCAGCAGCTGCCAATATCAGCCTATCTGCAGGTACAGGCTTTGGTATCTCTTGGAATAAACACAGGCACATTACTAACGAGGGGCATATTAACACTGACCTCCTGTCTCACTGCAGTGAGCAGAGCAGACCCACAGAGCAGTGAGGGGGCTGTGGGACCAGAAATGAAGAACCATCCTCTCCTCCTGCTATGGCCTCTGTTTTCTACTGGTCCGGCAGGAATGGAAAGTTGATAAGATCCTTCCTTCCCCTCCTTCTCCATCACTATTTAAATGATTGCCTTTTTGCATTTCAAATGTCCTATTTCCCCTACTGATGACTGTATTTTTAAGGGTTCTGTCTGTTCAGGTTCTGTGGATTTGAGAGCTCAGGAGGAATTTCTTGCATCAAGCCAAACTGGCTGAGCAATGTTGACTGCATTTTTTCCTCTTTTTTTTTGCCTCCAAGGAAGGCACAGTGAAGAGCAGGACACAGAGATTAATACCAGCAATTTGTAGGAATGTTTAGATCATTGCCACTTGCAGCTGGTAGCCAGTTGGGATGAAAAGATTATATCCCTGAGGCAAAAGAAAGTCTTTTGTGAACATCTCTTACGTCTACTGGAAAAGTTAAAGCACAGTTATTAAAAGAAATAAATATAACTAGCATGAGAAACAGTCAAACGCACACTTTCCAAACCTTTGCAATACCTACTACCCTCTCCTAATCCTGGCAACTGCAGTTAGAACTTAAGGTCTGAGGCTATTTGATAGAGGAGAAGGGAAAAGGAATTTTTAATTTAAAGTCTTCTGAAATTCAAAATCATTCTTCCAGGTACTGCCAGGGCGCTCATGGTAGGGTTCAGTACTGCACCGCAGGCAGTGGGTGGTGCTGCCAGGATCCCCACTAAGCCTCGACATCCATCTGCTTCTGTCTCTCTTGACTAGTCAAGGAAATACAAAGTATTAATTGATTTCAAGGCTATTATACTGCCCTGATCATAAATATTTATGTTTAAGTTCAGCACATCAATAAATACCAGAGAACCACTGTTTGCTTGACAGATGTGGTCAAACCCAGGATTCAGCCAGTTCAGCCTCTGCATACTTCCCAGATTGTGTATGATTAAAAAAAGGAATATTAATATCAGTGTGTTATACACCAGTGTGTAACAACAAATCCCCAAGCATATAAAAGGAAAGCAGTATTTTACAGCGAGTGCATGGAAATGCACATCCACCTTTCTGAATGCTGTGCCACTATTCCCCCGCATTTCTGTGCCAAGGTCATCCATGTGAAGCCAGCTGAGATGTCCTCGTGGCCCCATCTGACCCCTGCACCCCAGCCATGCTACCTCTGAACTGCCTGGGGTTAACTCACGGAGAGACAGCGGGGGTCCTTCAGAACCCACTGCAGTCATGCCATTTCCCTAACACTGACCAAAAGAGCTAGTTCTGTAGTTTTGAGTGCCCCACACTCACAGGACAGCTCTACTCCAGATTTCTCAAACAGTTTATTTAGATTTAGCCCGTTTATCTTCATGCAGCAGGGAATAATACTCTGGAAACGCATCCTCATTATAATCTATTATACATCTTAGCCCATGGGAACATGCCCCTGGAAGCCAGACATCAACCTTACTTTGAAGTTTATCACAGGCCTAGTTAGCAACTTGTTAGTCACAATAATGTCCTCAGAAACTAAAGAAAATTGTCTAACCAAAAATAAATAAATAAATAAATAAATACAAAATCTGTTTGTAAGATAACGGAAAGACTAATTTCCTCCCAGTGACTGAATGTTTTGGTAAAAGCTTTATTTCTTCACATTGCATTTCCAAATAAATTAAAATAAATCATTCCAACACTGACCCATATTGAGCATTTTGGCACTGATAATATGTTCTTTGGTATTAGCTGGCACAAGCTGGTTGCCACAGAAAGGAGACTTTTTGATTTGTCATATTGGCTTCATTTATGTTTTGACAGGAGAAAATGAAATACTGCTCTGGTTGTTCTGATATCCTGTAGCAAGCAACAGCGATTTGTGGAAAAAAAAAAAAAAAAAGGTTTTATTTCACTCTGAAAAGCATGAATTAGCAACTAGAAAAAAATAAACTATTTTTCATTCCAATTTCATAAAGATGACAAAATTCACCTTAGACACTAATTTACTTGTCCATGTATAAATCTCCTATATTCCAACAAACATTCAATTACAGCCAGAAATGTTCCAGCCAGCGCTGCCTCTTGCTCAGCACTTGGTGAAACACAGCATCTCTTGGATCAGGATACAGCCTCTTGCCTTGAATTTGCAGCCAAACAAATCAAGACTCTTGAAAGCTCAGTACGCACAAACACCAGATTTTAATATTCATATATTTGAATAATTTCCAAATCACCACATGTGCTTGTTTTTCATGTCTTATACCTAGACTATTGAAATACAAATCATATCCAGACTAAAAAATCTTAACTCTAAGCTCCTATTTCTCTATCTCAGTGCTTTAAAATACAGTTGTGTTTCTCATCACCCAATTTGCATTTTAGACACACTGCAGCTAGGTTCGTGTTTGAATGGGATTTTCAGTACTTTGGAGGCTTGAATGCAGCAGAGGTACTGGTAAGTCGTGGAAAACCCTAGTCAAAGTATGGATTTATGACATCAATTTCGTTCAAGTCCTGATCTTACAGCTTAGTTGAGGCTTTTGATGACTGGCGTTTTCCCGAGATCAAAAGCAGGACCCCAGGACAACTACACAACCCCTGTAAGACAGGGCCTGGAGCGGACCCAAGTAGCTTTGTAGGGAGGTCACTGAAAAGTTTCACAGCCTCATCAGTCCCTTTCCAAAAATCAATGAGATTTGTGTTTTCCTGAAAATGCTGAACAACCTTTAAAGATATGTATTTTGGCAGCTGTGTGAACCTATAGACAAAAACATTAAAGAAACTATGTTATAAAATATGTTTGCTGATAAATCAGCAAATAAAATGTTTGCTGATCTCATCAATAAAATGTTTGCCGATCTCATCAGCAACCCCCTCGAACTTTCTCTGACTTCACGCTGAAGCACAGTTTTGTATAACAACATTTTCAGGCTACAAATTAAAAATCACAAGGGGGTGAGCTTGCTTATTTAGTCTTTGCTAGTACAAACAAAATTTGAAATACTGATCTCATATCAAATAAAATTTTCCATCAACTAGATACATTTTAAAATAGTAAGGTCTTACTGATGTAACTGTATTAATTCATGAAGTTATTCAGTACACCTATAGAAATACAAGTGGTACCATCCACAGAGTATCCACAGCTCCGGCTATCGACATTGGGAGGTGTGAGATGTGAGTGCTGCCAATTCTCATTTGAGAGACCATAAGATTCTTGAAAAGGTAAATATTTACCTCTGGTGCAATGTAGTCTGGAGTGCCACAGAAGGTCCTGGTTGTTACTCCGTCTAACATATGTTCCTTGCACATTCCAAAATCAGCAATTTTGATGTGTCCTTCTGAATCCAACATCACATTATCTAATTTCAGATCTCTATAAAGAATCACAGGGATTTAATGTTAATGCTTAGGATCAATTAGGGCCAACTTATCTACTTCTGTGGCCAGGTGAGGGGTATGTGCAGCTTTCTGGGGGTGGAGGGACGGGGGATGTGCGTACATGGCACTCTGCAGTCCCAAGGGAGCCAAGCACCTCCCTGCAGATATATGAGAATAGCCATAAGCATCGAAAACCAACAAATAATGAAGAGAGAGCTGTGGATGATAATGAGCACACTCTCACTGACCCTTATGAACTTTCAAACAGGAAAGCACAAGATGTTTCACATTTTTGAGAGTTTTCACTTGAATTGATTGGGCAGAGCACAGAAAAGTTCAGGTAAAGCAGAGGCTTTGGTTTACAGTGCTCCAACAACAATACAACCAACAGAATGCTGCTGCGATTGCTTTTTGTAACACGTTTTAAAAATGAACTGAAAAATTCAAGAAACTGATCATTTAAGGGTTTTAAAAATAGTTCAGAAATGGCTTACAACAGATTATACTCACCTATAAATAATCCCTCTGTTATGGAGAAAGAATAACCCAACCGAGATCTCAGCTGCATAGAACCTGTATGAAAAAAGCCCAACAGATTTCATATTGCCTCATGATTTCCCTCTCACAAAATACTTTGGAAATGCATCATGGTAAAAAATGATAACGTAAGTATAGAAATATACATTATAGGTAGACATAAAAGATATATTACTTCAAATTTACTTTAATAGATACAATTAATTTTGAGTATTTGATGATAAGATGGTACAGATTTTATTTATTTATTTATTTTTAAATTGGAAACTTCTCCCTAGACCAGAAAAAAAACTTTCTGCAGCTGAAGTACAGCATTTTTACTGCACTGATCAGTCTGCCTGCATAGGTCATTATCTCTAATCACATATCAATGCTGAATTCAGGATGCAATTCAATTTACATTGCAATTCATATGGCACTAAATCATTTGCAGAAATAGTATTCCTTTATACAGGCTGTTAATGGATTAATTACATAAAACTAATTAAAATGATTACCATATAAAATATAATTGCTGAATGTAGTTAAAGGATATATAATATTGATGGATGTTTGAAGCCTGTTGCTGCACAAATTATAGGCAAGAAGATTATCCAAAGACAAGATTATTTTTTAGGCTAGCATAAGGAAAATGAACGCTTAGCTCTGAAACCAGAGCTATTTGTGGACGTGTGTGAACGAATATGTTCCACAGGCATAAGCTGTCATAAAGCACTGTTTCCAACTGGTGTTCAGCAAGTTACATTAGCTGGGGACCAAGGGTGTTCTGACAGCATTGAGTTTTCATGTTGACACTCTGTTTTATATCAAATGCTTATATTTAGAAGGCCTCTCATTTAAACAAGCCCTGATTATTTAAATCAAAATGAGAAATTATTTTAGCCAAATTCTTAAACAGAATCGGTCACACTTCATTTTAAAGTTTCACTGGTAAATGATTTATGAAACACTAATAAATGATGACGAGATGTTTTAAGCATGACTAAAATGGTACTGATGGTATCCACATTTGAGTATGTTGCAGATCATTATCAGTTACTCACTGATATGCCAGATGTACAATAATCTAAAAGGGACCATGTATATAAACAACTTCTAATCATTTAGTAACTTCTCACAAATAAAACTTCTATAAAAAGTAGAATTACAGAACTTCTTATAAGCTATACATTGAATTTATCTTGTATAAACTCTATCAAAATGTGAAGTGTATTTCTAAAACTTTCCCTATAATATTAATTCAGATTGAAATGTTCTTGCTTTTGTTATATACTTGCTTTTAAAAGCAACATGAGAATACTAAGTAATACTTTTAATTTCCTGTTGCCTTGTTTAAATTGTCACTTTTAAAGCACACACTGCCTTTGTTTTGCTGTATTGTTTAATAACAGTACGACTACCTTTGGCCTGTGTGTGCAAATAACATTTTCAAAATAAACTTCTTTTGGGTCTTAAAAAATGCAATCAAAAAAAGGACAGCCTAGACTTCAGACTAAACCTAGGAAGATGCTACGAGTTAGTGTGACAAAGAAATCTAACCCTCTTACAGGGTAAAATTAAGATGATGACACAATTTAAATATATAAACATGAACACTCACACTGCTTGTGGCTCCTTAAATTTTCCTACTTGCTGAATGTGATACATGAGATCACCACCATTCACATATTCCATAACAAAATACAGGCGGTCCTAGGATAAAGTATTAAAGATGCACATAAATACTTTAGACATAATATTAGATATGCATTGATCGGCAAAAAAATCACTGATATGATATTATAAAGCTTTTAAGATTATTGGGACTGGTTGTACATTCTGGCAGAATTGATAGATCAGGAAATGGAAATGGGATGTTTTGGAAAACCTGCAAGAGTAAATGACTGATGGGACCTGTCTAGTTTTGCCAATTTTAGTGATGCAATTTTATATATTAGTTGTCTACAATGTTCCCATAATTACTCACATATAGTTCTGTCTGCTAAAAAGAAATGTGAAAAAGCATTAAAGATGGTTGAAAATTCTTACTTTCAGCCCATTCCTAATGCCTCCTAATAAGTTTTCCTTCTTAGGAAGTATATATTTTTCTTCTCATAACTAAAAGGAGGCAAGAAAAGAAGTAAAAGGGTTTACAAAAGTATCTTCTACTTTCACCAGTGACACCAAGTTCCTTTCTCACAAGTCCCTATTTCAGCTAAAGAAGGACTGCAATAAAGTATTTTGAAGGGTGCTTTTTCTTCAACAGTTAAGACTTTTAAAATCCACACCCAGATATCTCAAGTGAAACAGGACCACAACATATTGGAGTGCACTTATGTAGTATTTTCCCCACTTAGTGACCTTCAGACAGTAAGACTTGAAGCAATCTGTTGCCCATTTTCCAGAGGACTAAAATTGACCTCTTCCAAGTGCCTTCTGTACAAATATATTGGTTCACACTCTGCAAACATCTTTTATTTAGGGTGGATGATTTAGGCCACCTAGCTTTGAAAATTCTGGCAGACAACATTATGGCAAGCTTGTTTTCTGCAGTCACAACATGATCCAAATAGCGTATCAGATGCATTAACAGTCTTCCTCCCAATTGCAGAAGAGATATTTTTGGCTTCCTCTGATTTTCCTTTATTTATTTTGGATGGAAGCATTATCTTGAAGTATTTATATGAAAGTTCCCAATAATCTGATGGAAAAGAAACTCATTATTAAGATGCTCTGGTATAACCTCTATTCCCACTCTTTCCTTCAGAACCACCAATTGGAAGTAGGAAGTCTCTACTTGTCCAGAGTCTCTACTTTTATAACATTAACATACATTTAAAAGCTTTGATTTTCTAAGCTAAGTCCAACAGATGAGCCATAGGCAAAATGGTTAATTGTCCAGATCTGAACTATAAAATTTAGATTTTTATATGAATTGTCTTATTGTAAAATCCATGGCAACAGAAGCCTGCAAGGAAAAAGAGCAGCTAAAAACATTAACAACAATTAATCAGTTTTTTCTATGGCCAAACAGCATATGCTTTTTCTTCTCTTTCATTTTGAATTTCTCATTTTTGTAGCTAATGCTAATCCTTCAGAGCATTTCACAGCACCAAGTGCAAAGTACTCTACACTTAGGAAAACATGAAGTAAACGAGGTAAAGGTGTTTGCAATATTTGTCTAGACCTTTATGTGGCCACGTTGTTCTTGTATGTGATCATCCAGAAAAATTATATTGCAAATACTAAAAATCTCAACTTTTTTCCCCCATTCCCCTTAGTGAGAAAACACTAGACATTTGTACATTTTACATTAAAAAAGAAGCTGCCCAAAAGAAAGATAAGATTAATCAAAGTGGTTTTTCAATTACTGATGACACTAAGCTTTTTGATTACTAATGAAACATTATAAAGATATACATACTTGCAGGGAAAAAAGTCTATTTCTTACTAACTTTCATCCTATTACAGCTATCTTCATTTTTTAAGTAGAGGCAGTAAGAATATTATAGAAAGCAAAAAATTACCAAATGCAATAGTTCCCAGATTCATGTTTTACTGTGCTTAATTATGTTTGCAAATCATTCAGGCCATTTTCTGCTCAGAGATTTGTAGATACTAAAAAGAGTTGGAAAATGCCCCTAACAACACAGACAATTGTACTATGAAATGGTGACAGGATGACATGATGTGTTTGTGGAATATTACGATGTTATTACTTCAAACTTACTAGTTTTTTGTTTGTTGTTTTGATTCAAACCATCTGATGTGGAAGATATGGAATAGTCAAGTGGAAAAACAACATACGTATGTCCTTTTGTCACCCCATTAAGCTACAGCCCACTGCTGGGGCACTAATTCAGGGCTATCATCATTAAGACAGCTCCAAGGCGAGACAAGAAGAGCCTTGACTTTGTGTCAATAAAGGCAACTCCAAGAAGCCAGCACCCACTGAGAGCCAACTGCCTGCCATGCTGCTTTCAGACCAGTACGGTGCCGCTGGATTGTCAGAGTCATCCTGGAGTCTGTCTTTGGGAGATTTTTTGCAATGTGATGGGGAAATCTCCACTTTGTTTATTTATAGAAAATGAAGAAAAAAAGCCCAATGCTTTTTTCTGTGCCAGGGGTACCAGCAAAACAAATTAAATCCATCAACATTGATTCATGAGTAATGCTCTTGTGATAAAATAAGCACCATTAAGACTTTACAAGTACTATCCTCAGATCCTTAAATGTATTTAGGAACCTTTGAGAATCTGGGTTTAAGGGTCTGACTTAGCAAAGCACACATTATTAAATTTACAAATTTTCCCACTGGTCTGCTGGAATTACTATATGGAGAAAAATCTGTAATCCTAGAATTTAGGTTTAAAACTCTAAGGGGTGTCTCTCTCTTCACCGTTTCCTATGTGAAGAACCTATGGAATACAGGTTGCATAATAATACAAGTTATTGAACTGACATAATTCATGATCACATAGTGTAGAAAACATCACAGTTGCAAGAGAGCTCACGTACAACTGTTTGGAAACAAGAGTGAAGTTGTGTTAGGAATGGTGGTTTATCCTGCAAAGCCAGCACTCGTTTTTCAACCATTGTACACTCAACATCATCGTCCTGAATCACCACATCTTTTTTCAGTATTTTGATTGCATAGAGTTCCTCTGTCCCCTTCCTGTCTGCCAGCATCACCTGCACAAAAAGAAACAAGAGTGAAAATCTTCCTACCTACCAATGGGAGAAGGTGACTCATATGCCCCATTTATTGTATAGATGGCAATCCAGCTCTTGTGTACAGACTAACTCGATCAAAACTCCAAAAATATCATCATTAGTCACCTACTGCAATGGGATGTACCAGTCGTTTTAGACAATGCCTGAGCCAAAACTCGCTGGTTTATCACAGGCATATTGCCCAGGGGCTGATAAAATGCTAAATCCCTGAGGACTTCTCCAGTAAAGGGCACATCATCATATAAGTATCTGATAAAATGTCAGAAAAATAGCAGTCCTTTCTCTTGACTAACAGATTTCAAATACATATATATGTACTATTCATGATTTTTCCCAATATCCAGCCCTACCAACGCTGGTGACTTCCAGAACTGGCAGAGTGACCTAGGTAGTAAAGGCAAGTTGTCAAGAATTCTTACCTTTCCAAAGCTCCCCTTTCCAAGAACCATAAGAAAGTTGAAATCTGTCAGCTTCACCCTGTCCAGATTGTTGGATGGTGCACTTGAATTCCTGTCTTCTGATGGAGTAATGACTTTGTTACCAGCTGGCCCAAGTTTGGCTTTCTGAAGAACATATACACACATATACACACAAAAATGGGAAAGTGAGAAGAGTAGCCTGTCTTCTTGGCAGAACTGGTTAATGTTAGATCGGAGATGACCTTATTTGAGACGGCATTCTCGAGAGAAAGGCTGCATAACAAAATTTGCACAGACACAAGTTCAAAGACTCATTCCAACAATACTTTTGACATTATTGAGTGAATTAAAGTGGAAAACTGTGTTCATGTATAACCAGATAAAAGCAGATAGACTTATCTGGTTATCAGAGCAAAACCAAAGCAAAAACCAAAGCCAAAGGAAAAAAACAAAACACTTATATTCATGCCAAAAGCAGCCTTAACTGGCATTTTTATTTCAAAATACAAAAAATGCTCTTCAAAGATTTCATGCTATAATCTACATAAGGTATTCTAGATATAAACACTCTCTTCAGCACGTTCTCTTTTAAAACACAATTCTTAAAGACACTCTGCATAGCAAGAGTTAGGAAATCTTTGACATGCATTAAAAAAAATAACCTGCATTTAAAAAAAAAAAAAAAAAAAAAAAAGAGAGAGAAAAGAATTAATGCAGATGAACATGGGCACTTTCAAACTAGCATTACAATCAACTTTGATTTTCAATCAAGCGTTGATCTGGAAAAGGGAGGAAGGGAAGCTGGAGGTGCCCCATCCCTGGAGGTGCCCAAGGCCAGGCTGGAGGGGGCTTTGGACAGCCTGGGCTGGTGGGAGGCATCCCTGCCCATGGCAGGGGGGTGGAATAATGGGCTGTAGGGTCCTTCCAACCTGAACCAGTCTATGATTCTATTTCATTCAAAGGTTCTGTCTTGGCAAGACAGTCTGGTTCGTAGAAGGTTGCAGCAGTCTCAGTATTTCACATGAGACACCATATAGTTGCTCAGGTAAGTTGCATTTCAAATCTTGAAGTTAACAAAAGCGAAAAAAGTAAGACTCACCAAAAGATAATGCAGGCTAGAACACAATATCCCTCTTTTTCTCAAACTTATCCCACATACCGGCAGGAGCAAAGCCATGAATGTTTAATAATAGTATTACTTTGGGATATAAGTGCTTTCCCCCAAGAATCTAGTGAGTTGGCATGTAAATAATCTCTAATATAGTTAATTTATTTTGTGCCATTGACATATGCTTGACATTTAAGGATAACTACTTTTCTCACTATGCCATAAAAGGACAGTAGTTGCATATTATCCATTTTACAGATAAAAAAAATAAATCTAGAAATCAAAGTGTATCCAGAGTCACACAATAAATCACCTTAAAAGCTTGGCCTGGCATATAACTTTTGCAGCTTCACTGGAAACTGAAAAATACAAACTTTCCCTCTCCAGACAAGTTTAGAAACCTAACATTGGAAGGGATGGCTTGATTCAGAGACTCCAGCCCTCTACTGCTGTGGGCAGGCATGTCAAGTAACCCTTGCATAAACTAACCACATCTGCAAGAGCATATTAGGATTCATAGGTGCAGAAAATCTTCTACTGGCCATATGGATATGGGTTTTAGCAGTTTAGACCTTTTTTCCTTTTTTTTTTGTAGTACAGCTTAAACCATGGAATTCCTTCCACCATCATTAATATTTGAGTGCATGAAAGCAGCACCTGGAGATGCCAGTCAGGATGGGGGACTGCACAAACATTTAGGAAGAGCAAGTCCTGAGCATCAGCCTAGGTTCCTGATTCTGCAAGGCATTGTCCCTTGGCAGGTGCTGCTATTGGTGCAAATCCAGGGGCTTTAATGGAGCTTTTTGCCTTTCAAGGCCTTAAGACTCGTGCAAGACCTGTGTAAGACTGAGCCTTAAGCAAATGAAGTAAAAAACAAAAACAAAACAAACAAAAAATCCTAATATCCTGTATTTTTACAAGATGAAGAAATGGTTTAAACAAGCAGCTTTGCTGGACATGTTTTTGTGACTCTCACATATGTGATATCAGATAAAAGTTCTTGTTCTTGTGATACGAGAAGAAATTTCAATATCCGCTTTGCCACCAAGCAAGAGATCCAAATCAGGCACTGACTGGAAAATGCTAGTTTTATTCCTTATACTTTAAACCAACTGGGCAGCCTGTTTGAAAAATGTACCACTCAGAACCACAAAGGGAGTTCTGTTCTGAGGCTGCTCGCTCTGTCCGTCCATCCTCGAGCACTGCTCCCAGGGGCTCAGTGTGACCTGTGCTTTCCCAGGGAGCTGCAGCTCACCCCAATTAAGGCCACGGAAGATGAAAGTGCCAGGATACGAAGGCAGCATCCTAAAATAATACTGGAGAACCAAGCAAAGGCCTCTCTGCACTCACCAGAGCACAAGGCGGCTGTGGCCTGCACTGCGGGAAGCTGGCAATCCCGCCGTCGTGCCACCAGCCTCAGCTGCCTTGTTAGCCCAAGTGCTGCCTCATTAGCCCCCAAGTACTGCCTCTGTTCACGAGGCAGGAGGAGCTCACCCACAGCCTGACATGCTGCACTGTACAGACCTTCTCCTGAGCACATGCCTTCGGCATCCTGCTGCAAATTTTGGCCCGCTCGAGGAATGAGCCTTGTTAGAAAGACAATCCAAAGCACAGCTGCATCCCAGAGCAAACAGAGAACCCTGCTGCAAACCGTACATGAGAAAACAGGAAAATGGCACCCATGAAATGCTCAAGAGTGACCAGACTGACCCAAAGAAAGCACATGGACCCAAACGGAATGGCCTAAGGACCTGATCAAATTACCATCACCTTACCAAAGGTCCACATCCCTTCAGACAGGCCACTGACCATCCGTTCATGAGCATGAACAAAACCTGTTTTCACAGCTACCATGTGAATTCCTTTCAGAGCTTTTTGGCTTAAGGTCCTAGTGAAAGCATAGTGGGAGTTTCAAAGCTAGTAAACAAGTAGCGAGAGAAAAATAGGAAACAATACTCATCCCAGACAAAACATTTTACAGATGATCCATTGAGAGCTTCCCAAAATACCACCACAAAATGCTTCAGTTATGACTTTGCCACAGGCATATCATTTTATCTTCCTCTTAGTACTATTTACAAAAATTTCCAGAGCTACTGGAACAAAAGTAAACTGTGGGCATGCAAATAAAATCAGATAAGCACAGTCTAGTCATTACAGATCCCACCTGTGTGACCAAGTTTTTTACTTTAACCTTGACTTTTTGCAGAACCTTACCCAGAATACAGGTCAAGACAGAAGTACTTCAGAAACTCATCTAATGATTTCTGGTTATGACTAAAGAATTAGGAAAATTTCTTCAAATACCAAAATTGTTTTGCCTAAAAGTCTACAAACAAACGTTGTGCCCTAATGTGAGCATTAGGTGGAGGTACTGGGAAACAATCATTTGCTTACAGGATTAGTAAAGAATTGAGGAGAGAACCTGGAGAAGACCTCACCTGCCCCCATGCTGTAGCTATTCCTGAAGAGTTTCCACCATCTGCCCGTGCCTTCATCTCACCCCCTAGTTGAACATTTTGTTGGCTGTGCTGATTGGAGTTGTTTAATGGTGCTATATACAATGGGATAACCATGTACGTACAAACTTTCTTCACATACAGCAATGCTAATCTCTTGGTATGAGCCACATGGGAAATAACTTGCTGAAAATACATTTCACTAGAAAAACACTTTTCTCCAGCTTCTTGCATACCTTAACATGTGAGGTCATTGTTTCTTCATATGAGAAACAATCTTTCTTTTTACTTCAGATGTGGAGCTACAAACCAAAACTGTTGTTAAAATACAGTCCCAGTGAGAAGCACAATGTATTTTAATTTGCATAAATGAAATGTAAAACCACACACCATTTCTTTCACCATTACCTCTGCATCCAGGGTTGCCCATGATGAATAACTTCACTATATATTGGAAGGGAGGAAAATCTGTTTGAGGCTTATGCTTTGTTAAGGCCAATTTAAGCACCGAAAATAGGACAGATATTGGATAGAAATGTTTTCCAGAGCTCTGGGAAATGCTGTTTCAATAGTGCTAACCACAGAGGAATAAAGAGACCCAGGGCTCTGTTTGATAGATAGACTGTGCGTAAGGAGAGCAATTTGTGGTGCAGAGCCTTAGAAACGCACAGCTGAAGAGCAGGGCACTGGGACCTGAGCCACACAGAGAGGAAGGCCCCAGATACGATACCACAGACCTTGTTCCCTAAAGCTGACATTGTGAAATGCTGCCCAGATCTTTCTGGATCTTGCACAGATTCATCGTTTCCTCTTCAAACTCTGGTCTTATAAACAGCTCAAACAATGTATTTTTTTTCTCAGGTGTTTACACCCAGTTTCTCGAATGGGAGCAGGTTTTCTTACAGTCAGATATGGCTGGAAAAAAGGAATGATGTGGCAAAAGCTGGAACGGATGGAAGAGGTAGATGTGAAAGGAGGAAGAGCGAACTGGGATCACAACCTACTGGTTGTTGTCTTAGAGAAGAGCATATTTCATGAAAAGCAATTTTTACTAAGTTACTTAAATGCTCCATATTATTTTGGGACTTACTCATCCTTATAGAATTATGAGTACCACAGTTTAAACTGTTTTATTGATTATATATATTAGGGTTTTTTACAATAGCAGGAACGCCTTTGCTTACTTAAATTTGTCCACAAACTCTCCCAGCACACTGTAAACTACTTTTGATAAAAGCACAGCATTTTCACAACCAAGTCAGCTTGCAGCAAACAAACCAGAATAAAGGCACGTTAAAGATAAATTAGTTTGCACTGGGAGCAGAAGAGTTAATCTTAAAAGAAAACAAGACATGCACATCATCTTACTTCTTTGGCTTGGACGCACCTTATCTCGGCCAGTTCTTTTGCCCTGAAACCACAGGTGAGACATTATCTATTCAGCCCAAATGCACTTCTTTAGGGAGTTTTATAGAAGTTATAGAGTTTATAGAAGTTTGGAGAGTCTCTTCAGACTCGGTAGACTCGGTTTCTAAGACAGCTCAGGTTCTGTAGTAAAAAATGCTCTTTTAAAATAAATGCTTCGTGGAAAAATTGTTTTTAAATTTATATGTATAGCTGTTCTCCAAAACCTACTGAGAAGTGTGAAGCACAGAAGTGGTTTAGGGAACAGTAATCCATCAGTGCACTCAGCTTTCAGTCGCGCTATGTTCTCATCAAGCCTTTTCAATGCTGGCTTCCAAAACTGCCAAATCTTGCTGCCAGCCCCCGCCACCCTCCCTGCGCAGCTGCAGAAGGGCAAGGCCACATCGTTCCCCATGACAACAAGTTCCAGCTGCCACAAGACCCTGCAGTACGCAGGGCACCGAGGATGTATTTCGTGGTTGTCACGGTAACTCGCTCTGAGCAAGTTCCCGGATGCCCGGTGAGAAGATCTACTGGTAACAGGTTTTCAAGAGGAGAAAGAGGTAAATAAAAAAAATATTTAACGACAATGCCGAACTCATGTTGCTTGTGGGGAGGTACATAGACATTGAGTACACACCACTTCTGTTTGGAAACAGCACCCCTATGGCCACGTTTCATCTGCTACTTGTTGGCTCCACTGACACCTACTGGGAGAAGAAACAGAGAGCCTCACTGCCAGCAGCTGAGCCTCCTGGAGGCCAGCATCGCTGCTGCTCACTGCACACCAGCCTCGTCTTCCCTCCTCAACTGCAGAGCCCACCTAGCACACGCTGCTCTGCCCTGTTCAGCTGTAAACAGCACGTGAGTGATGCTGCATCAGAAAGCAGCAATCTCGTCAGCCTCCATCACAAAAAATCACAATTTTGACAGGCCAGCAGTCTAACGATTGACTGCCCAGGCTTGCTGCAGGCTTTATCAGGGGTCCCAAAGCTTTCTTGAGATCAGCCAAGCAGGAACGTCCTCTTATCATGATTCAATCCCTCTGTAAAACTGACAAAATCCCTGCCTCTCACCCTGCAGTGAGGCTTCACCAGCTCCTCACTAGACCCCAGCACGCTCCTCAGATAACAACTTGTCTCAGGCCAGCCCACCTTGCTCCCACTGTTTCCTTTCTTAATTCTGAGGTTAGTCCAAAGCCATTGCAGAGCCGTGGGTAACCTTCTGCTTCAGCACATCACTTCCAGATGCGGAGCAGCAACTGGTGAGAAGCAAGGGAAGGAGCAGCTGGACCCTCCTGTTCAAGTGTCACTGTGGCAGCCGATGCCCACTCACGCCTGACGCCCCCTGGACTCAGCGCAAGAAGCATCGGAGCAGCTCCAATCTCGAGCAGATGTTCAGAGATGTCACTGAGAGAAATGCAAAGCTCACGCTTGGGATGTAGAAAGGAGAAACTGAAATAGTTGATCAGAAACTCAGGGAAGGACAAAAAGCCCTCTTAGGGTTTCAAGTCATGAAAACTCGGTGGGGATTTTGATCAGCCTAACAAGTTGAGCCATTAGCAAGCCTTTAATAAACTAAATAAAGCCAATAAATTTCAAGTCACAATCTGGAGGAAAAAAACCTTCTCCTCAGTGAAATGTGCTCCATCATTGTGGCAGCTTGTTTCTTATATTATTGCATTTCCAATTCCATGTAATTATAGATGTTGTGAAGGGCTATCAATTTCCTACTTTATACGACTTAATTGTCAGGATGGTGATAACTTGAAATGAGAAGAGTTCGTTTCTAAGCTCCAGCAAGGCCTAATACTTCACCAGACTGAGTTTTAAGCTCAATAACATAACTTAATGCAAGCTTATAACTCATTAGCAGAGAGTTTTGTAGCCATGGAAACAACCCAGAAAAGAGAAAGTTACAGCCTGGGCTTGGGATGGTTTAGCAGCCCAGCAGCTTTAACCAGTGAGGGGATGGCATCAGTTATCTCCCGATCCAGCCTGAGCTCTTGATCTTGCTGTCAGGTCAGGAAGGACACAGGGAACTTCCCTCACCATTTCACCTGTCTGCCTAAGAAATGTGTGCTCAGCAACCTAGGGAGATGGTTTTGCACTGCACTGCCTGAGGAACAGCACAGCAGACACAGTGTCTGGCTCTTGCGCTTCTTTCTGTGGCTTAACAAATGCTTCTGAAGAGCGAGGCAACCCAGTCCTGGCTTCTCCCATCCTACTGGGCATTCTCGCTGATTCGTCTTTGTTCCTGAGCTAAACAAACTAAATTACAGAAATGTATTGTGCTAGTGGATGCATACACCCGTACTTAGGTGCCTAGCAAGGACACCACACCAGTACCAGGTGCTAAGAAATAAAAATGCTATATATAAAAAATTAAGTAAAATGAATTTTTACTTCTATAGCTTAAACATTGAATAAAAAAAGCTTTAAAAATTCTTATAATTCCCACTGCTAGTAAAAAGGCACATGCAGATAGGATGTTTCATGAAAATATAAATGGGAGGTGTGTAATTAAGACTCAGGGTTTAATATGGACTACTTTGCGTCCTTTGTTTACTTTCTCCCCATTTCCTCCCTACCCCCCTTAAGCTTGTGTCATACTTACCCTTTAGGTTACTAAGAGAAAATTTATTTAAAGGATTTGCCTGTTGTTTTTTTTTTTTTTTTTTTTTTTTTTTGGCCATATGTGAAGAGGATTCAGAATGCCTTTTTGCTGAAAGCCTGACCAAGAGGACAGGAAACCCACTGCTGAAGCCCACCCACATGCTGCAACGCTCCGGAATGATGATATCAGAGTGTAGATCAATGACCTGGGTTACAAATAACAGAAGAGAAAGCACCGTGTCCTACAAAGGCTGCTGCGTGATCACTAAAATCGAGTTATTTTGCCTAATTCTCCATAGGCACTGCTCATGGTAAGCAGTGCCTCTTCTAACACCCTGCAGGTTCACAAGCCTGCGCTGAGATTGTTTCACTCCATGACTCAGAGGTTGCCGGCCCTGTGCGTGTCCCCCAGCACATAAATCACGGCAGGAGGTAGGCAGAGGGCTGGGAATCACGGATATCACCCACAGGCAGAGGTGACCTGAGCAGTACCAAGGAGGTCAGAGGCAGAACTCACGCCTACAGCTGCAAGCTCCTAAATATTTTGATTGGGGAAAAATGATCATCAGTGCAAGGTAAAGAGACTTGTACAAAGGGCTCAATGAAAAACTTACAGTGAATTTTATCAAAACAGCTGTTTCATGTAACAGGTTTGGATCTTTACAAATACACATAGGTGCAACAATTTGCATCGTTTCATGTCCTTCAGGACTTTTGCTACAGCCAGCTTTTTGCTCTGGCTGCTATTCCGTGTTCTTTACTGACCCCTCGTGGTTCCTAACTCAGAGCAGAAATTATTTTCTCGAGATCAACATTATGATCAAGGGAAGTTTACTCAGGATATAAGCTATAAGAGAATCCTAAAGGACAATACTACAGCTTAATATACCATACAGCATCTCGGCAGTGCTGCTACTTTGGAGGGTTTATAACCACATGCCCTATTTAAATTATTTGCTTTTACTTTTTCAGTATTGCTGTGAACAAGTTGAAAATGTATAAAATACTCAGTAAGTGACTTCTAATCAGATTTATCAGGGACAAGATAAAGGTAACCACATCCCTAGAAAATGTAGACAACAGAGTCAAAAGACTATGGAAAGCAGTCATTTGGAAAGGGATGCGTTTATCCTAAGAACAGGATGCATTTATCCTACGAATACCAGTTTCAGAGGGTATCTGAAACTGTACAAGAAACTTGTACAAGGAACTTCTGGCTGTGAGCAGCCAAATCTAGAGAGGGAAGAGTTTCCAGCTACCCACTTGGCACCGTCAACGTGTTTAATCTGTTTAATAATCCTGTGGCCACCTGAGTCTACTTTGTTTTCTGCCTTTATTGCCAAAAACACCATCCCCTGCAACAGAACAGCATCTAACTAGATGGAATGTAATTAAAGAGGCTGCCTAGGAATAATATTCAAGAATTTTCGCTGAAATATCCTGTGATAGTGGCAATAAAAACACAAACAGTGAATATAATTATATTGCTGGCTTTCCAGTCAATACTGGAATAACAAATCCCTAAGTATCAAAAAAAAAAAAAAAAAAAAAAAAAAAAAAAAAAAAAGAGTTGCTATTATATATGCTCCTTCATTTTTAAATTATGCAAATTACTGCTAATTTTCAATAATTAAAAAATAGGGTGTTGAATTTGCTTTAAGCATAAAACTCATTTCAATATGGACAAAAACTAAAGTTCCGTTCTAAAGCAATCTTCAAAGACTTCAGTTCTACCTGATCTGAGTGCAAATCCCTGCAGAAAATCCTTAGGGACGAAAAGCTGCAGATAAGCAGTGATTTTAAGACCTGGGGATCCTGTAACCAGGTCGCACTATGTGATTAGTTAACACAAACACACAAAATCAAGGTGGTTTCTGCATGATGTTGTGAAAATAAATTAATCTAAATGCATACTTTGCTGGGTGAACAAAAGCAGCATAAATGCACGATCCTTCCCAGTATTTGATAAACAATTTATAAATAACTAAGCTGTTTGACCTTGTTCACAGCATTCTCAAATTTTCTATGATCTTTTAAAATCATTTTTGTACATTATATTTATTTCTAGCTCAGAAGTGTTATATTATCCTCCGGAACACAGCCTTCCTTCTTCACCTGCTCCTGCTGTTTCCTTTCAATTCCAGTCTTGTAAACTTGGGAACATAACCTCCGCAGCAGTCCCACATAAACTGATTATTGACAGAATTATTACCAAAGATATGCTAATGGCAGTGGTGATTAGCTTGCAGAATGCAGCATGCAGAGATGCTTCTGAGCTTAGGCTGGTAATGCTGTCACTGGCAGCAGCAAGCTGAACGGGGATTTGGAACAATCCAGAGAGGAAAGACAGACAACAAACAAGAAAGCATTTTTCTTTTTCATGAAGAAATGGAATTCCTCAGTCTTGTATCACAAGACTGCCAACTTTCTTTGCTGGGATTCACTAATTCACAAGGAATAAGTATGAATTCTGCCTATGAAGCAGCAGTGTATGAAACTGTTCAGCTCTTTTTTTTAGGTGCACTCCTATGATGAAACCAAAAATGGACCAAGAACTTTTGTCGGTTTAGATCAGTGCACTTCAGGGCCTGGATTTTACCCTGGAGTGACACCATAGCATTAGACATTACTGTTTTTATCCCAGCTGCATTTTCTCAGGGTAGGTTTGGCTCTGTCAGTGCAGCTTAAATGGGCTTTGCAATACCCCACTGCTGAGATTTTTTCATTTACTACTTTTTCTGTCATGCTTTCATGTTGAGGGGTTCTACCCTCAATTATTACAGCTAAATACTCCACTATATACTGCATAAAAGTATTGATAGTTATTTAAATGCTACGTATAAATTGTTCAAACAAAATTGTTTAAAAATATATTTCAACAGAGAAGCTTGAAGCTTCCCTGCATTAAACAAATTTCATCAATGAAACCAACAAGTGATTTTATTTTCAAATAAGAGGAGGGGGAAAGGACCGAGGAAGGGTAACTCACCTTCTGAAAATCTTTTGTGAGATAAAGATACCAGAGAAAGGATGAAGGTTAAGAGAACAGAAGTTACTGATTGTGTGACAAATACAATGATTACTGCATTAGGAAATATTTGGCAATGACAAATCATCTCTCTTTTTTTCTGGTTCAGTATTAAAATAATTGTTAAAATCATACTTTACTAATACAAACAACTTAAAAAAAAAAGATTTTTAAATTAATTCTTTTAAATGTCAGCAAATTGTAACTAAACCCATATATGAGACTGAAAGTGTGATTTGTGTCAGTAACTTTTGCCCTAATAAAGCAAGAAAACCTGCTGGAGAGACATTACATGCAAATGACAAGTGCAGACGTGTATATTGTTAATGCTGATATGCATTGTTTATGGCAGTATTTCAGTGAGATGGAAGTGAAAGAAGTAAAATGGGAAGTATCAGGTGGATTACTATTCACAGCATCTGTGCATACGGGTAATATCACTTACAATATAGTATACCCCAACTTACATACAGTATATAGCACAGTATATAGTATATAGTATATATCATGATACACACATGCTATATACCATGTAAATTTATTTACTTAATTGTCCAGTGAATGTGAGAATTATTTGATCTGTGGAAGTTATTTAAAGTTCCACAAGTGTATTTCAAATTAAAGATGCACCATTTTCCATGAGAAGGTGCCATTCATTTAACCAAGTCCTTCAAAATGAAAGGCACACTGCAACTGCCGAGGTTTGCTGACCCATTTTTGTAAGTCAACTTCTCATTTGGGGAAACTTTGTGGCAAATTACGGAAGATGAATACTTCAATTTTTTAAAACTATCATTATTCTTTATAAAAGCTTAAATCAGAGATTAAAAAAAATGCATCCTTAAAACGCTGTGAGAATGAAACTGAATTTATTAATAAGCTTCAAATGCTCATAGAGAAAGGTGTGTGAAAAAAAAGGTGCAGAACTTTGAGGAGGAAACTACCTTGAAGAAGCAGGCATTGACATGACAGTCCTGGGAGAGGCAGGCAAGGAGAAAAACTGCTGCATTAGTAAAGGGCTTGCAAAGCCAAGCGACATCAGTAGCACAAGGCAACAAATAAGGACACGGCAGCGAGAATACAGGGATGGGCGCACCTGCTGTGTGCAGAAACCTCATGAAAAAGAAACCATGGCATTAATCACCCTAGCAATCAGGAGCACAGTGCAGCAGAGCACAATGAAATACAGGTCTTTCTGTCAGCTGCTATTCAATGTTAACTGCAATCTTGTGCATCCATGTGTTTCCTAACGCCCTTAAACCACCGAAATGCATAAAGCTGAATGCACAGATGTGTGAAGTCTGGGCTCCTATCAACAAACACACACTGAAGACAGGGGTTAGCACAGAAGTGCTTTTTGAGTTTTTGCCTTGTTTTGAAATATGCTTTTAAACTGTCTTTATATATGGGATAAAGAAATCCCTGTTACCAATGTAATTTTCTACGTTCTTCATCTTAGTAACAACACATATAGTGAGAAAAACCTCCCAGACAACTCACTACCTCATAGGAACAGGGGCTGAAGATGTAAGTCCTCTGGTTAAGAATGTTCAAATTCTCTACTTTCAAATATGGTGAGTGGATGGGAAACCTCCGGTAACTGCATATGGGAATTCCCCATGCCAAATGATAGTATGGAACAGATGGAGTCATCTAACAGCATTTCTATACTGCAGCAGCAATCCATTCTCTAATGATTAAATATGCACAATTTAAAAATAGGAACGAGTGCCACAGCCAAAAAAAGCAGCTCCTCTTTTTATATACATAAAGAGTGTGGATTGATGTGCCAGTGATATTTTGGCTGGTCATGATTTCAGTATACTTAGTATACTGTTTCCTGGAAAGTAAATTTAATCTTTTCTTTTACAGTTTGAAGCATCAGCAATGTTATTTCTCTTTTCCCTGTCACCTTTGCTGAACTGCTTGAAGTTACGGTTATTGCCTCAAAATGGGAACATATACAAGTTAGATATGGATATGGCAGAGATCATATCTTTTATTTATTTCAAAAAAAAAAAACAAAGAGTAAAGTGGCTGCAGCATAACAGCTCTGGGGCAAAAGCACAAGCATCCTTCAAAGGCTTAGAAGAAATGTCTCCTTTGCAGCCCTTTACAGAACTATACACAGAGACCAGAAGACAGAAGAATTTAACTCACAAATTAGCAAAATCTGAAGCTCCCCTATGGCTACGTGTTTTTTTTTTTTTTTTTTTGAATGAAAATATCAAATTTAATTAGGAAGCTCCTTGGGTTCTGAGGAAGCTGCTGAAGCAGTCCCCGGAGCCTCCTGCCGAGGCGCTGGCCACAGGGCTGCAGCACTCGTCCACAGCCCACACAGCTCCAGCATGTCCCAGCTGCTGATGAAAGGAAACAAAGAAGATGTCCTTTTGACCTAAAACTGTTATGAACGTCAGAAAAAAATGCCAGATTAATGCAGAAAGCACTGGCCCTCTCCTTTCGAATAACGCAGCCAGAAGCTGCTTGGAAAAAATGAAACGAAAGGGAGTGGTAGAGATCTAAGAAAGGCAGCATTGCAGCGAAACAAACTGAAATGATTTACCCATGTTCAGAAAGGGAATGATAAATAAATGAGTTTCTTTAGCACTGACTATAACAACACTGAAACTCATCAGAGAGCTTTGAACATGACTGGAAACCCGCAGACGTTTCCAAATAGCATTTAACCCCAGCTGTGCTGCACGGGGAGAGGCCTGACTCTGTAAATGAGCGCTTGCTCTGTGTACAGCACGTCCACATGCTGATCAAGATCGGCTACTTAATCAGGAATTCAAGCCTGCATTTACACTTGCTCGAGGATTAACACAGAAGTTTGGTCAAACAGAGTGCTGCCCTGCGTACTGCGGGAGGTTAGTGGCACATCACAGGCAGAAATGTCTCAGCTCTTGCGTCACTGGAGAGGGGCTAGGTATTTATAACCAAGCCTGATGGCCAAGCACCACACTGTCCCTGTTCTCGTAATTAAAATGGTGAGACATTTAAAAAGACATTTTCTTTAGCATGGTAATAATGGTTATGTTTAGAAGCACTGAGATGTCACCAAAATGCCACTGACTGTAGGCTTCCAGTTTTCAGATACAATATCTACCCTCATCTGAACTCTCTTTCCTCTCTCCTTATGTTGTTCTGCTTAGTCTGCAAAAGAAAAATATGGTTGTAGCCTGTATACAGCATTCCTCATTGATTCTGGCAGAACAAAGCAGCTAAAAAGCAACTCATGATGAGCCCTGAGAAGAGCTGGGACAGCGTGGGGAGCCCAGCCCCATGAGTAGGGAACTGTACAGCCAGGCCAGCTCACCCCCCTGGCAGCAAAAAGCCCATCAGGATCTGGCCAAGAACCAAAGGAGCTGCTCCTGGATCAAAGCGTGAAGCCAGCATGAGCCCTTTCCCTGGGTACGCTGCCTGACCTTTCTACCACACAGTTTTACAGGCCTGGCCCCCAGCATCAGCTGGTGGGCGAAAATGGTTCCTGCTTTTCCTCACGCTGACCAGAAATTACTCTGCAGAAAAAGCACTTATCAGGATAGCTTTGTCTGATTACTACGGGGTGATGTCATTGTCATTCACTGTCTGAAACGGACTGGTACAAAACCAGCAGTCCCAAAAAGCACAGGCGGCAACAGCAGCGAACAGCTCCTCATTTCCAGAGCCAAGTCCCAAGCATACCCGAAGTCCACGCATGAGAGGTGCCAGGCACTGGGGGGAGCCTCAGTGGAGCAGCCACCCGCTGCAGGTTGTCCCAGTGTGGGACTCGGAGAGGACACAGGGAAGACCCCAAGGAAGTGCCTCCCAGGGTCCCCAGGAGCTGCTCGGCATGGATGCACCAGCGGGGTCCCTGCTCTGAGCTTTCTCTTGGGAATCAAGGGAATGCCATGCTCTGCTGAAAACCCTCACACAGCTCCACTAATGGGAACAGCTAGAACAAAATAAAATGTCCAGCATCTTAATGATATGCAGGAGGAGGACTGCTATGCATCCTCCCTTAGGATGCCTTAAAATGAAGGCTCTGTGAGCAGCAACCCGCTCCCTTCTAACAAATTGCTTGGGTCACTTTAATTACCAAACTCGGGTGGCTCACGTCACTTAATGTACCATATACTTGGTAAATATATCCACACATAAGGGTTATAGCTACCCTGTTCTCTTTAATTAAAAAATGAACATTGCTATGAACCACAACAGCTGTTTTATTTTTAATAACATTTTCCATGATGGCAATGTGTAAAGAAGGGGACAGACAGAATAATTAACCAGGCTATTATTAAGCCAGGATGATTCTATTCTTCTTCTAAGGTGATATTTAAGTATCAAGAAGTGCTTTATTAAGCAGCAAATTACAGGAAACAGGGCTTCAGAAATCAGAAATAACTTCCTACAGGAGAAGTTCAGAATTTACACATTTCTTTTCCTCAAATGAAAAAAGGAGCAATGTCAGAAATGGCAAAAATATTTTACTGCTCAAATTGTAATGAGGTATTAAAACTACAGTAAGGCTGCATTATTTCAATATTCTGCTTTTTTTATTCTAGGACGAGCAAAATGCTGGATGAGGAAAATAAGGATACGATAAATAGTGCTACTGGAGAGCAAAGCCCTGGCAGTTTGGGTTCACGCAGCCACCTGGGACTGGTGCGAGTTGCCTTGGAAACCTCAGCCCGAACAATTACGGAGCAGCCACAATTATTCTGAACATGCCTGTTGAGAATCCAGTTTCGTTTTGAGATGGCCACCAATAATGCCATTCCGGGGAGAAAACTCACAAGCGAAGGTTAAAACCAAACGAAAAACAGTGACAGATTTTATCCTGCCTCCACTTCCTACAGGAGAGTATTTTTATCTCGAAATATTAATAATGATGTATCATCTGTAAATCACTGAAGACAGATTTGATCATACTGCTGAGTGAACACATAGTTGATTCATAACTTTTAGAGATAGGTGAGATCCAGAAATATGTAGATTTAATAAAACTGGATGTATAGAAAATAGTGCACCTATGCAGAGCACACCTCAATTTCCATCTACTGCACAACCTCATCTAGGAATACATAGACAGTATATAAAAAGAAAATCCTCATAGCAGTAACTAAAAATACTTAGTGAGGTCACTGCATGACTCGATTAACGAAACCCTCATCGTCCTCAACTCCTCCTTCCCAAACTTGGCCCATTTGCTGGGCAGAATCCCAAACTACTGGGCACAGGTTGGGTGCTTGTTTTTCAGCTGTTTTAGATCTGGCAGAATGGGTCACAAACAGACTTTTTAAAGTAACAAAATACATTTTACTGTTCATATTATAAATGCACGTGAATTTATTATTATTATTATTATTATTATTATTATTATTATTATTATTATTATTATTACTACTACTACTACTATTACTATTACTATTATTATTTGAGTATTATTATCAATCCTGCATTGCTGTTTTATGGTAGACTCACATTGATAAATGACTTCTGTGTCAGGAGATCCGGTAAGTAAAGCAGCATACTGATGAGATTTGGGTGACTTCTGTAAGAAGTCTGGGTTGTTAAAATGGAGCCAGAAGGGTGTGATAGGAGTGTGTAAACAGCTGAAATCAATCTGAGCCCGAGGCCACATCTTAAGGATCTTTGTGGAACTAAAGACATGGACAGACTTAAAAAAAAATCGTCATTGATTTAAATGGGACGTAGCTCCTAAGAGCTTGTGGAGGTTCTACTAAGCATATTGCTAAAATTCAGTCTTAAGGGCAAAGTCAGTTTTAAGATTGTTTTAAGATTTAAAATAATAATTTTGAAAAGAATATGAAAATATTTTATCTTCCTTAATACAAGCTAATGAAATTCTCATCCTGAAGTTTCTGTATTCCTGTTCTTCTTTATTTCTTAGGTTCGTTAGCACTCTTCACTCTGAAGACTACCATTATTCATTTTAAATATTTTGTATTATTAATCCAATACTACTGTAGAAATTGTTGTAATTTTGTTCTCAAAATTAAATGAATGTTGCTTGGCTATCAATCACACTGTCATATACTGAAAAGCAGAACCAAGAACCACAATTTGAGATTTGGATTAGCAAGAACTCTTAAATTACTCTTTTCTATAAACTGATAAACAAGAAGATAGCTTGGTATGACCTCTCCTGGTCTATCCATATTTTTAACCTTCCTGCCAACACCCCCACCTGGTAACATGGCTGTCAAGAGACTTCCTGTAAGGGTTCAAAGCTGATTTCAGAACAGTGGAAATATTTATTTAGAAGATGCTGTTGACTCACAAATAACACTTCTCAGTGCTCTCTACTTGTTCCTTAGCACAGGGTACCTAAAATAAAATGACTTTGTAAGCCAAGATCTAAATGATAAGAAACATAACGTAAAAGATAATTAGAGCCAGCACCACTTATGTACCACATCAGAATAGCTAATAAGTTAAATACCACCATTCAGACATCTGTGCTGTTACTTTTTATATGTCATGACAGTAATTTCCCCTTGAAACCAGCTAAGAACATTACTGGGAAGGTGCTGCTTTCCTCTGTTCCTTCTCACAATGGTAGGCTTCAAGTGGTTGAACCAAAATCCTTTTACTGTGTGATATGTGTTATACTAGCCTTGGTCCAGTTATAGTCACACATTTTGTCTGGCTACAAATATTCACATATAGCAGCGCTAGGTTTCATAATGTTCATTATGCAAATCAGTACCAATATCACAGAGACACTGTGTTTGCTGAAAACCTATTCCCTTTCCCTGAGCAATTTGGACCATTAAAATGGTGTCAACCTTGCTAACTTCAGAACAGAGAGAGCCTCCAGTGCATGGTGTGGAAGCTGAACTAACTAGACTTTGAGACAGACTAATTATTTCTGAGACACAGCTGACCCTATGTGAAGCTGCAGTTTCTCAGACCCAGTCTAGGAGCTTTACACAATGCAGCCTCCCAGGATTTCTACACCACTTCATCGCAGGACATAGATAACAAACCCTGACTATTCATTCTGCATTTACAGTAGGCTCTAGAAAGAAAAAAAAAAAACACTAAGAGATTATAAATTCAATATGCAAACATACCACATGTAATTACTGACATTTTAAAACAGACTTGTATTTTTGCTGTCTCTGTCCTGAGAAAAAAAAAATAGGCAATTTCCATAGCTTCACCACTAAAATACACGTCCACCCAATTCCAGACTCCGTATATTGCACAGAGACATGTAAGGGGTGAAAAGAATTACTTTTGAAGTTATTCTTTCTAGGGAGGATAAAAGGTAAATATGATCTTGAATAGAAAATGACCTAGTGCAGTGAAATAAAATCACACTGGTCAGATCACAATTGTAAAGAAAGGAAAATGAAATGGAGATTAAAGTACTTCTCAAATGTAAAACAAAAATCATAGTTCATGCTGCAGACAAAAGTATGGTAGCTGATCCAAATGTGTTCAGAAGAAATTGAAGCACCTTTTCTTTTTCTTTCTTGAAAGTTGAACATATGCCGTTTTTCCTCACTTTCTTGGGTTAACCCATCTTTTATAATAACAATGTAGAATTCTGCCTGATGGTGAACATAAAAAATTGCCATTTCAGGTTGAAAGAAACAGCCTTAAGCGTTTGTTAAGCACAACAGGTACATTAATTAGTTTTTGGATAAACTGCTAGACTAACGTAAATGTTCAACTAGAAAAAAGAAATCGGTATTTATTGCAATATTTGAATTCATTATTGCATATGCAGCTGGAAGGAGTACTAGGATCAGCTGAATCCAGTACAACCATTGCCAAAACACCTCCATCCCCAAACCATTCTTGTTGCTGGGTTTAATGGACAGCAAGTATTTTGCCGTAGTATCACTGCAGTTGTCAGGAGAGGCCGGCTATGTCTGTTCATTAAGAAACGACTCCTTTGGAAGGCACGGTGAGACCATGCCTGTGACTACCAACCACTCCAACGTGCACTGCAGAGGGCAGGAGGACTCTGCCGAAAATACTGTTTTTCTTCAGTGGTTCTTTTCTGTACATAACCAGCAATACCACTCCTCCTGAAGCTTCCATACCCACATGAGAGAGATCAGAACTTCAGGTGCCAGCCTTCTACAGAGATTTTAAGGCTCCAGTTAATCAGCAGTTGTAACTGTTTTCTCTTTAAAAAAAATGTTCACTGTGAAACATTTTAGGTAATAAAATGTTGCTGTTTCTGAGACCTTTGTTTTACAAATTATTAAGGATACTGGCAATAATCACTTTTGCAGATTTTGGAGTAAGCATTAGAAGATACACTGAAACCATTACACATTCCTGACATAAAATATTTTACAATACCAATTTATAAGTGTTGTAACAGAGAAGCAGAACTGTCAGACAAATAATGCTAGTGCTGAATTTTCCCCTTGGCCCAATCTCCAAGAAACCCAAAGGTACATACTGCTGACATAAGCAACAGAACTAATAACACTGTATAACTTTGAACATTTTGTTTTGTTTTGTTTTTTGGTAATAAGGTGACAACTGTATACAAAATACAGTTGCATATTTATGCTTAATACTCACCTCAAACTTCTGTCGAAGCTCTGCATTTCCATCTTCATCAGCATCTGGAATCGGAACATTATAATATTCACCTTCTTCTTGATTCAGCAGCTTGTACCTGTAAAACATTTGAGAAAAGAAAATGTTGTTACATTTTTATTTATTCCTTTTAGATTTAAAATCTGATTTAGTTGTTTGTACCGACGTCACTTGTATGTAAAGAACTGCTTGCCAAATTCTAAAGCAAACAGAGAAACAGAGTATATTTCACCTAAACTTATATCTTTAATCACAAACTATCTGTCAAGGCAGTGTAATGTACAAGGATTTCATTCCAATCATCCTGTAATATAGTGGAGAAATCAACCTTGAAGAACCTTTTCTCCAGCACTTCTAAGGCCCTTAACAATTCTCCTCAATGAGATGTACTTTTTGAGAAGGTTTTATAAGTTCTATGCATGGTTTGGTAGGTAATAAGATGGCATTTTATAAAATCAGTTCCCATGTACTTTGAACTTGTGGAGCTATATATAACTGATATGCTTCATAATGAATATATCATATTTGTGATAAAAATAAGATGAATATCACAAGACTATGTACATAGAATTGAGTTTACAGCATCTCCTGGCTCCAGCAGAAGCTTCATGAACATGACAAAAGAAAAGAATTCCTTTAATTATCCTTCTTTGTTATATACGTCTATAGCCTATATTTCCTGGTTTTGGTTGTATTTTCAGTGATCTCATAGCATGAGATACAGTGAAAAGCTACAAAAAATGTAATTACACTGAAGAAAAGTACCATTTCAAAGCCTCTCCAGAAACTCTTACCATCCACTAGCTGGCATTTTCATAAGCTCTGACACCCCAAATGAAAGAGATCCCATAAAATCATTTCTGGTTGTTCGATCCCAGTCCCAGACCTCTACGGATAACCGTCGATCTTTGTCTGTAGGTTTTAATTTACTAAAAAGAAGCAGAGAAGAAGCATTTTCAATGCAAAACTCAAATAAATGATTCAATACTTAAAAGGTATTGTATTAAAAGGGGTTAAACTTACAACGTGAATGACTCATTCCAGTGTGGATTCAGAGTAGAACGAATGGTTTTTGTTTTTTGTTTACTTTCATTCTTGGGATCAGGGATAAGTTTCAGTTTAACATAAGGATCTGAAAGTCCATTTGGATCCATGGGAATTAGGTTTTTTGCTTCTCGCACTGTCAATATAAAACAGCCAGCTGATTTGCATGGGATTACAAATCACCATTAACAAAGTAGTAACAAAGTAGTAACCAGAGGAAAGAAACATGTTGAAAGATAAAACAAATAAGATGCAAAACCCATTTGTCAGACCTGGCATGGAAGAAACTAGTTGTTGTAAAGTAAGGTTGCTCTTGGTGATATTTATAAGGATGATAGAGAGAAGTGACAGGAGACAGAAGCAATTCCTAAATGGCATGCTGCTTCTGGGCACCTCTTTTCTGCAATGGAATGATTAAATGTCCAAATCCATCTCTGTAAATTTTTAAGCCAGGAGCGTTTCTTTACGCTTTGATTTACTGATCAATCTTAGGTTATACAGCTACAGGACTATCAGCCAAATACTCTACAAGTGATTGTCGGATCCCAGCAGATTTCAAAGGACAGGTTGTTTTATACAATCTATCACTGGAAGCTATCGATACCAGACTTCCCTCAGATTCATTGCTCATTAGCTGTCAGCTGGAATCACTGTGAGCATCGCCACAACAGCACACAAAGTAAAAACACAGAAAAGAGGAATTTAACTTTGGCTTCACCAAAATATTAAGGTAGCTTCTATTTTCACAATGCCAAAAGAAAGCACAAAGGGAATTAAAAAATCTCACTGATCCTGAGACAAGAACAGCCAGCAACCTGCCTGGGGTGATGTACCCCATCAGGCTGCATCCCTGCGTGGAACAAGGAACTGAAGCATTGGTGGGTTATGATCACATTTATTGGGGGTTTCAGTAACTTTTGGGTTTTAGTCTGGCTGGAGTTACAGCAGCAGCTGTGGAGCTTCATTAGGTAGCTCAGAAGTCACCGTAGAGGGGTGGAGTATTTCCATGGATAAGCAGACAGCACTTCCCTCCCTCCTGCAGGGGACCAGCCTAACGCCCAGTAACATTTACAAGGCATGTAAGGCTTTATTGTGTGTCAATGGCATTCAGCCACCAGCTTCTGCTGAACTTGAGAGCAGATTGAATTTCACTCGTGTTGTGAAGAAGTCCCACCCAAACCGGTCAGGCTGCAACGAACCGCAGCTAAGAGGGATCGAGTTGGAGATGTGAAATTCAGAGTCCATAACGGGGCATCTCAACATCGACTGGGCCAGCAGAGAGCAGGAAATGGCTTTCATGTAGAGATTCCTTTGTGAGATTCCTATTTTAAGATCAAAATTGTTCCTGGAAGGAAAATCTCAAGCAGCTTTGAGAGTGACATAGTTCCCAAGGTATGAAGAAAGGCCAGCAATTAAGAGTGAGTCACTAGAGAGATTATCCTGGATTGACAGTGCACACAGCTACTGCTTTCACAGTGTCAGCATCTGAAGGATTTTTTAAAATTTCATCTACCTAACTGAAGAAAAGAAATCTATAAGGAAAATTAGGAAAGATCAACCCTGAAGTCACCTAATACTACTTGATGGAGAATGTTTCTCACAAAAATTTGAACTTTAGCATCACTTAAGAACTCAATCGGAACTAATGCAAAAAAATAAATAATGTATATATATATATATGTATGGTATATCAATATAAAAATCAGGATCTTCAGTAACAGATATTTACTATTGGCTCAAGGCACCCTCCTCCTTTCCTCCGAGGTGTGAATGGCATTTTCACATTTTAAACACAAATTATAGAAATCTCCAGGATTTCCAGCAGTTATTTCCTAGCATGGAGGCTGAAAGGCATCCAAGCAACACAGACATTTTATAGTGCATTATTTCCTCTCATTAGGTATAGAATAATGAAAGGGGAAGTTTTTGGACAACAGTCAAATGACGTGTCAACCAGCTGAAGCACATCTTATCAAAATGCTCTTTGCCCTCCCTTTAGAAATAAAGGCATGGTTGTGTTGGACTGGCAACTTCCTGGCTGCAGCTGAAAGACAGAAAAAGAAGGACAATGAAGCAGAGGACAGATATTACTGTGCTTTACTTGAGGACAGTGAGAGGAAGGTTTGTGAAGTGTTGACAACACCCTTGCTATAACAGAGTGTTGAAGGTGATCTGCAAAATCATATGATGGTTCCACTCCATCCCCTGTGCACCTCATATATTTGCTAGTCACATGCATCTAGCCCTAGGCTGATATTTTTCTTTTACACAGTGGCGAAAGTTGTAGTGCTCAGAATGACTGTGTTCTTCCAAATGACATAGCCGCTAAGTCATCTTTTAGTGCAAATATACCACTCACCATTTAATTTAGGGTGTGGAGGGAAAAGTCTTGGAGGAAAAAAAGGCTGCTGCCATGGAAAATGCAACATTTCAAACAGCTTCAACAGTGCTGTTTGTTTAATGAGAGCATTAGGTGTGGTAGAAAAAGCTGGAAGAGGAAATACCAAGTATAACTGGTACCTTTCTGGTAGGAATATCCAAAATACTTGTAGAAAGAAGCTCTTTCTACAAGAGCTACTTCTTTGGGATACACTAGTTTGAGTGCATTTGTCAGGATAATTCTCATGCAGAACAGATATCCTGCTGTAAATTAATTATTGAAATTAGATCATGGCTGGAAAAGAATTGCATTAACTTGAACCAACATTTGATAATAATTAAGTTATTTTTCCTAAGTTTGTGCCTTTAAAATGAGAGTAAGAAAATGCTTATTGGCTAAAATTTTAAAATCAAATGCACTAACATTGACTAACTAACTTTCCCACATAATTGTACCAGAAAAAAATATATCGTATTTCAGAAGAACAGAACAGAAGCAAGCATCTTTCTTGCAGAGCATTTCATTTGTTGTTCCTAACAATCCCTATACCAAGCTGGAAGGAGCTTGCACCGGGGAAAACGATAGCTTTTGATATAGAGAAGAGCCTCCACTCTCATAAGTCTACACTCTCATGCACTCTGCATTTGCCTTTTGAAGGTTTCCCCACCCAAAATTAGGCTAGAAAAATATTTGTTCTCAATCCTTGAAAAAGATTCAAGGATTATTAAATATTATATATTAAAATTTAGCATAATGAAACTGATCTTCAAATTATTCTGAGGAAATAACATAAAGATTAAATAACTCAGTTAAATATTTTCAATCCCCAAAGGGCTAAACATCACGTAGTGAGTGAAGGATGAAGTGGCAGACTTCCACGCAAGGCACTGTCCTTCCCATCCTGCACTCTTCTTGTTTGTTAGTCTTGTGCACAGCACTTGTGACTGCACTGCCAGGTTCAGCACATGAGCTATTACTTCAAAATCCACTTTTTGATTTTTGTTTCTATATTGCAACTTGGTGTAAGTGAGGAGAGGCACTGACTACGTGTCCTACAGCTTCCCAGAAATATACACAGGGAAGGTGTTGGTTTTTTTTTCCTTTACTAAATTTCCTTGAACAAAAATGGCTTGATTTTAGCATGGTGTCTTCAGTGTAATCTTTTATGTTTAAATTCTGTGTGGGGAGGCTCAGTGTGAACCCAAGCAGGCTTTTCAGAAATTGGCTATGTGGATGCAAAGCCATTCTCTGAGGCTCAGCCATGGAGGGCTCCCTGCAGAAAGCCATCACTGATCAGCCTTTGCACACGCTGCTGAGTCTCAAGAACACCACTGACAGCAGGAGGACCTGGCAGCATGTGTACGGATACTTTCTTTTTGCAGGAAACGCAGAATAAGAAAAAAGCCCTCTAAACACACAAAAAGAACCTCAAAGATGAACTAGTATGGAAAGATGTAACATATACTAAATACAGGCTGCTAAAGAAGTCATTATCTCACTCCTTATCTGGCCCATTTGTATTTTTGTCTGTATAATTACTACCCTTAGACATCTTTCTTCACTTCTTTTCTTGAGGAAACAGCATGATAATACTTGTGCCGAACAGTGTTTGTAAAGAACTAATGTCTCGGTGGTCCACCTCTTTGAGGGCATCCTATTTTTACCAAGGCAGGTCAGCTTTCTGTTAGGGGGCTGACAAGAAGAGGTTTGCCCTCCCCATCACAGGCGCTCTCTCTTGAGTGTGGTTGAAACAGAGTAAGATAAATGAAAAAGAACTCCAAGAAAATAGATCAGCTCACCGAGGCTGAATTCTGCTATAGCTGTAATGATAGCAAGCCATCTCTCATTGCTTTGTAATTATTAGTTAATTAAACTCAGCACTGTGATAGAGACGTTGTTCCAATTTACAGTTGGTTCAAGTCAGGTGCAGCGCTGCATCACTTGAGGAACTTGGACAGAAACCTAGAATAGCACTTTGCCAGCTTTATGACATAAATATTAAGCATTATAATGATGTCTGTATGCTACAAAGTAGCTGGTATGAGCTAAATCTCCTAATGCTTTGTCCAGATTAAACTCGGAACGGGGACCAAGAACACACAGACAATCAGGGAGCGAAGAGAAGCATGTACTGAAGTTCCTAACACATCTAAATTTGCCCATGTTTCTTTTTAGAAACTAGAAATAGTTGTCACCATGCCATAAGGAAAAGGTACCATTTTCCTCCTTATTCATAATTAAGAGACCACAAGTGTTTAGTCAGCAGAAAACATGGAATATTTGATGACTTTCCTATTTGATTACGTGTCACTGGTATTACGGTAGTAACCAGAAGCTGAGCCCAAAACCGGGACGCCCACCTTTCCAGGAATAGTACAAAGACACAAGCAAACACAGAGATGGTTCTTAGGTACTCATACTTTAAATAAATATCTAAATATGACAGAGTGGGCTGCCAGAGAACTGACACTTTATGTAAAGAGAAGAAATTCAAGCAGAACTTTGAGGAATTCAAAGTGCAGATGACAAAACTTGAACTTTTTTTATAGAACATATGGGTCAAACATGGCAAATGATACGCAGTTATGGATTTATAACTTCTTGTGGTATCAGCAGATAAGTTTAGTTACAAGATTGAGAAAATAAATATTTATGTCCCTAAAAGAAAGCAGAATTACTTGCAGCATTAGTTCACTCGGTTCCTTTTCAAGTGAGTCAGTTACCTTTTTCCTGAAATTTCAAGTATTGATAACAAAACAGTTTACTAATCACAGCAACCATTTCTTGCTGATCTTTAATTCCCTACAGGCAGCTTAGAGGAGCAGAAATTTCCCAACTGGAAGCAAATATTCCATGAAGTAGGTGCTTTTACAAGAGGCTTGTTTAAGTCTCAAATGGGCTTGCCTGGCAAGCTATCCAGCAAAGTGCAAGAAAAGGGAGAACATTGTTAGCTTAAAGTTTCTGTCTTCCCACAGCAAAGCATTAGTAAATTATTTCATAATTCTCATTACTTCCAGAAAAAGTATCTGGTACATTCTCCAGTGATGTGTCCAGAGCACAGATAAATTAGGTGAGAGGTAGAGGACCTTGTACTCCCAGCCAAGGAACTTTCTCCCTTGCATCTTACCACATTCTCTTTTAATCACAGTTTAAAAGATTTGCCTTTTAACAAAAATAGTTTTTCTTCCAAGCTGTGTACTTATACTCTCTGTATGCAAAATCCAAAGCTGTCTCCAGAACTGCTCAGCTTTTACTCAAGATTTTTCAAGATGGTTTTATTGAAACTATCATTGAATGCTTGCTTTCTGGAGCTGATTGTGACTCACATGTACAACTGACTTCCATAAAAATCCTGCTTTTCAGTCAAATTCCATACAGTGCTTGGTAACTAAAAGGACTTCTTGATATGTGACTTCTCTATTCCATAACTATTCCCCTGCCTAGCTAAATTTTCTTTTAATATCCCTCCTGAGACCAGTGCCTGCTCATTACACCCAATTTCCCGAATCCTGATGGATGGCAACATGATGAATGGAGGCTATGGGAATGCTGCACTTCACAGGTGATTTACACACAAGAAATGGATGAGTGATTAATTTCCTTGCTACTACAACATGAAAAATGAACTAGAGTTTCCTGATGCTTTATTCCTCTGTCTTTTATTAAGACAGTCTCTCCTGCTAATAAAAAATGTACCGTCAACTCTAATGCTACTTAATAAGTGCTTGTGCCTGCAGTAGGTTCTCCAGTTTCAGTTTCAACTGGAAGTCTCACAGCAGCAACTGCATTTTATTTTTAAAATGATTGCCTATATAAAAAATATTTTCATAGAAAATACCTAGTACTGAGAAGGATAGCTACTTAATAAATCATAAGCCTTAACACAAAAAATTGACTCTTATTGTATCAAACTGTCTGAAAAGGGATTGAATTTATATTCCTACCTGTTTACATTGTTATACAAATCTGTAGCATTTTATTTTTTTTTCTATGCAGGCAGATGGACATCTATGAAAAACTAATGCTTCTTTTAAATACTGCGCATTGCCTATTCTTTCACAGTAAAGAAAATTTATTGAATGAAATGGGAACTATTTGTTTGCTACCCAGGCTGGCATTTCTAAAGGCACAGCCCTCTTTGTACCGAGCACAGCAACCCTGCAGACTCTGGGAAAGCCAGAAAAAAAAAGAAAAAAAAAGAAAAAAAAATGATATTAGCGAGATAAAATGTGCAATTCATATCTGAGATATTAAAAAGCCTCCCACATGCAAGTAATTATTTGGGATCGCTTTTATAGGTACTTCATACTAACAGCTGGTCAAATTGCCAGAATATTCCTATGTGTTCCACTTTTAACATCAGTTGCACAATATTATGAAATTAATGCTAAAAAAGAAATATACTAGTACTGACCTAGGCAAACATAAATGAAATTATTCAAGTGTGTGTGGAGGGATCTTTTAAGGAAGCAGTTTATGAGTATCTCAAAATTTGCCAAAATTTTCTGTCTGTCACTCCAGCTCCTTTGGGCAGAGGCTGCTCACCCAGCTCCCCACAGCAAGCAGAGTGACAAAACATTAATATGCGGTACCATAGGGTGGCTCAGCAGAAGGCATTCATAAATAATTTGAAAAATGTACAGCGGGGAGTAGAGAACTCCTGGGGAGGTTATTGTTGGAGAGCCTGCTCCGTGCTCCCAGCCCCTGCGGAAATCACGCCCAGGTTTCCTCGTCTTTTAAATAACAGAGGCATCAGGGAAGAATAAAACCACATTCGTTATCCTTTCAGCTAAGAAAAATACACTTAAAAACCTGAAAGCTCTGGGCTGCATGTATGTATGTGTATTTTAACACCGTTTATGTAAGAGAAGGGTGCACTGGATGACAAGGAGTCGCCACCAGCCTGCCTCCAGCCGCGCGCCCGTGTCAGGAGGGCAGATCTTTGTTGGCAGCTGCTGTCAGATCCAGCTCCTGGCAGCTGACAGGTCGCAGTTTGGGATCCCAACAATGTGGCAGCTTTTTATATGTCACTGCACCAGATGGGGTTATTTTCTCACAAAGGTTATTGTTTGCTCACTAAAAAAATAATTCAAAAATAAAATTAAAATAAGAACCATGATTCAACCACCTACGAAAGCACTCAGAAGACCCCCAAATTATACGATGGGTTGACAAGTAAATGTAAGAGTGACAAAACTTCTAACACACATCAGAAGGAAGACATTTAAGTGAAAAACAAAACAAAACAGAAATTAAGACTGGCAAAACTGCTTTACTATGCTTAAAAGCAAAAACCCATCAGTCCAACCTATCAAATTCAGCGAATTCCAAAAAAAAAAACAAAAAAAAAACAACAATTCAATATTCTATGAGTTCCTTAGACAAGAGAATTACCGAGCTGATTTAGTCCAAGTGCAATAAATTATTAGTATCCAATGCAACTCTTGAGGTAGTAGATATAAAATAAAGAATAGGTATTTAAAAACTGCAACACAAATTAGCACTGGAAACGGCACTGACTAGCACTGGGGAGATGGTGAGGTTTTGGCAGTGTATAACACTACCAAATTCCTATTAATTTAGGAAAAAACATTGCAGTCTCTAGCACACAGGCAGAAAAGACTGTGGCTACCTTTAAGTACCAACACTGAAGATCCAAAGTACGCATTGACGTACCCAGGAATTAAATATATTTATGTATAGGACTGAATCATTCCCATGATTAGTTCAATTCAAAACAGGCCAAAATGCTTATATATTTTAGATGGTCTAACTGAGCCACTGGCCAGCTGCAACTGGCCTCTTTCCCAGTATTCACTGGGGAAATAAAAAACAATATTATTTGCAAGATTTTATTGGGAAAACACTTAGTAGCCAAGCATGTACCGTGGCCATTTTTTGGAAAGAAAAGCGACTACAACTACAAAACCCTCAAAGCTGTGAGGCAGAAGCAAACAGGCCAGGCACTGAACAGTGTCCCCCAAGTGATCGGTCCCTGCCATCATTCAGCATGTGGCACCCCCAGTAAGGGGGTTTCCTTCCCTTTCTTTCCCTTCCCTTAGTATGGGCTTGGTATATATATATAATGCATATTATTATTTATTTATTTATTTAAAAAAGCTTACTTTCAAGGAAACTCATTTTTATTTAAAGAAATTTTCGGAAGCCTTTGAAGTGCTGACAAGCCCCAACCATATGAACATAACAGCACCATAGCTGTCCCATGCAGAACAAGGTTGTAATAAAACTTTTTCTTGTAGTCCAGAAACCCACTTGAATGTTGGATGGAAATGTTTGATCTGTAGACACACAAATAGCAGCATTTGCCAAGTGCTCTCACATCAAAAAGAGCTGAGGAAGAGCATCTACAGAACATCTGCAACAACTTTACCTTACCCATACCTCAGACAAGACCTTTTCAACTAAAATTCTGATGTAGAAAAAAACCTACTTGTATAATTGTTTTACAACACTTCGGTACCACAAAGACTTGTAGAACCCTTTTGTCCCTAAAAGGGCTATGAACCTGCTGAATCATCACAAAAGACACATTACTTGTATGATTATGTACATTGCCAGAAATTGTAGGTCGTATTTAAGAGCCCTGCTGCAAAATGGCCTAGAGCAATGCAAATATATTATTTTTTTTTCACTTGGATGATTTTCAAATTAGTTCTTTCTCCTGGTACAATTACTTTCAGAACCCGCATCTCCCTCTCTGAAATGCTTCACTACTCAGTGAAAGCACCTTTCTCCTAATGACAGCATCTTGGACAAATTTACCCCTCCTACGCCAGCAGGAAGCTATTTGAAAAGTTTGCTACAATTAAGTATCACTTGGGATCTGTTCTAGTCCTTTCTAACTAAATTTCATCATACCTCTCCCTTTCAGTGCGTTTTACAAGGTTTGACAGGAGAATCTGGAGGCATTCAGATGCAGAGATAACAAAAGCATGAATGAATGGTGACAGGAGGGAAGTTTGCTACTTGTGTGAGCTGTGAAAATCCAGCGTGGTGGCCTGATTTCCTTTATGCTGCCTACAAGGGCTATGGTAGCTTGTGTGATTCATTCCCCATGTAAGAAGTGCAGAGGTAGAAGGAACATCCTTCTGGTGCACAAGATAATAGAAGGAAAGAGAAGAAAATAGTTCAATTGGGAGGGACCTGCAAATGCCATCGAGCCCAACTGCCTGGCCACTTCAGGGATAATCAAAAGTTAGGCTCTAGCCTTTCAACTGAGCGATGCTGAAGCAATTTAACAACCCTCAGCATCCACAGGTTGCCAACAACCCCGTCAAAAACCAAAAGCAGAAGTGGAGATGTCTGAGAAATGTCCTACTTTGTCCTGCTGTAACTTTACCCTCAAATTTGATTCCCTTTTGCAACACCAAGCATGTGCTGATAGCAGCACCCGGTTCCTGCTTCATTGTGTGGACACTCAATTCCATTCTTTGTGGTACAAATTTTGAAGTATTAGTGCACGTGTAATATGCACGAAGATGTATTAAGATGTGTTGCTGTTTCCTTCATTAAAGCAGTGTTGGTCACCTGTGACAACGCACAAACCCACCCCTCTCCTGAAGTAAAAGCATTTATAACTTTGTGTTTTATGACTGTCTTCTTCTTGGTTTCCTAAGTTATATCATCCTATGTTTTTATTTACTATAGCATGATTCTGTGATTTCTTGAAAGTTCTGACTGATTAAAAAAAATACTACTTTAAGAATTTAGATTTAAGACTTGCCTCTACCTAAGAAAAAATACAACTAAAATTGTCTGTTATTCCTTCCTGTATGCCAATTTTTTTCTGTCCTAATTCCCATCCTGTGCTTTCCCTTTGAGTAAATTATTGTAATCTGATCGGCGAAGAACATTTTTGCATATTTCTGTCCAAGAGAAAGGAAAAATCAACCCTGAAGTTCACTACCAGCTTTGCACTTCAGATATCAGATACTAATTATCAGTTGACCCCAGTTAAAACAGAAAGCACATACAGAGCAAACAAAACATACGCTGTAAATACAAACTCTTAAGTGGATCCTGAGCGATAAACTCTGCTCTCTGATATGGCACAAGGAAGTTCTGCCGGAGCTAAACAACACATTCATTCTGGGGACACAAAACGGTCCTTCCACTTGAAAAATATATTTTCCATATTTTTTTCCTGCAACTTCAGACTTGGAATGAGTTGTGGGGGTGTGGATCCAAAGCTTACTGATAAATTCTGGGAGAAGCATTTCCAAGGAAACTAACTACCACCCTCTCCTTCCTTCCTTTCCCTCCCTCCACCCCATCTTGGGAACCTTAACCTTGCAGAATCTGATCTTTTAAAAAATTATTATTATTTTATAATACACTGGGAATACTATTTGGGATTGAATCCAAGTTCCTTTGTTTATTAAATACTCTGAAATGCAGGAAATAACTCCTTAGTTGATGGAAATTCAGAGTATTTCTTGTGTTCTGAAGATGATGGCTAACTTCCTGACCAGTTAGATATCCCTTTGATGTTTCCTAGAAGGAAAATTGACATTATAGTGTTTTTCTAATGAATATTGCTGAACTTTAAAGCTATTATTTTCTTTCATTTTCTGTTTATCTTTAACAAATGTGGATTCTTCAGAATGCCAGTAGCGTTTCTTGATTCAAGAATGCAGTGAGTGAAATCCTCTCCTTTCTGAAGGGAAATACTGTGTCGTGGGCTTCAGTTCCCAAAGAAGCTGACCAAAGCATATAAACCCACAGGGCATATTTCACATTTAAAAAAACCTGCAACGTTTCAAAGTGAGCTATTTACCTGTTACTTCCAGTTTGTCAGCAGTGACTTCAGCTTTAAGATAAATCCTTCCTCTTTTCTCGGTGTGATCCATGCCGCAGAGGCTCGGGACATTTATTACACATTGCTTATGCACATTCATATCACAAGCTGTGAATATAAAAATGGTTCAGACAGCTATGAGAAACTAATAATATGATTACACAGCAAACACTGAGCAAAGTGGAAGTTAAAGACTGACATGCCTAACTGTTGGCAAGATTTGCAGATCATAGCTGCAATGCTTTTTGAGTGACCAACACGGCTAGTTCCCATCTACATTTTGTAGATGGTGAATAGAACATTGCATAAAATAATCTACTTCAGACAACTAAATGTATTAATGAAGTGAAAAAAAAAAAAAAGTGAACATGGAATAAGGACTTGCTGGGAATATGACTGAGAAAACAGAGCACTCCTGCCAGCAGCAGCAATGAAGGGAGTTAGGTTTAAATTGATTATTAGGTTTTCTAGCAGGAGACTTCCAAGACAAATGAAATGCAAGGAAAATAGTGGATCTCGGCTACCAAGTGAACTGAAATGTCAGACTTCAACAGTGTGTTCATCTGTCCACTCCAAAACCAGGTTTCCTCAAAAGCGACATGACAGTGCACTTGAGTCATATCAAAGTCCATACAGAAAACTCTCAGCAATGGAGGTGGTTTTCATTAGTATATTATTAGCATACTGAAATATCCACTTGAAACACATCGGTACTATAAAGAGCTCACATTTGAAGTGGCATTTTCCACAGAAAAGAAATAAGAAGTTGTTATTCAGTCTTTCCATGTACTTTTTAAAATACTCTTTCGTAACAAAGCAAAATTTAACTTACTGTCACATTTCATCCCTTGGTGTAGAAGCCCATAAAGAAGTGACCCACAGTGGTCACAGAAGGTTGGGCTGCCATATGTGTGGATCTTAAATTTGTGCTTGCTTCTGGGATCCTGAAGGAAAAACAAAAACAGATTCTTAAGTCATAAGAAATAAGATTGGCACACCTTTAGTACATCACTTCAAATACTGAAAACCTTCCAGCTCTGCAACCTATGCTACAAAAATATATTCCAGCATGTAGCTTGTTCATAACCCCTGTAAGAATGCCCACATCAGTGCTCATATATTGGCCACAGGTTTAGTGTTCAGTTCCTATTTTTCCCTTGCTTTGGTTTTGTCAGAAAGAGTATGTCAGCTTAGTGAGCCCAGGCTTGTTCTGATGATTCAGCCACACTAAAACTTCCATTTAGTGACTGTACATAAACATAAAAAAACAATGATGGCAACCATCCTGTGGCTGAACTGTCATACATTGCCTGTTTATTTAAAATTTATCATCACCACTCTGAAAGAACAATACAAAATACAGAAGGGAAGGGAAGTAACTTGTAAAAGCAGCCTGTGGAAGTAACAAGTAAAAATGACCGTAAAATCAGGATCTTGAAGGTGGGATCATCTTGAAATCCTGCAAATTTATCATCTATATTCTTGGAAATGAAAGTGAACAAATTCGAACCTGGCAAGTATTAAGATTTTACACAGATCGCTATTCCTGCCTGGTTTTCCAACAGAGAAATTCACGGTGAGGACATTTTGAGGCCACCAGCAGCTTGGAAATGGTTTCTAATTTAGGAGCAGTGAAATGGAATACACCCAAATCCCTTAAAAACAAACTCTGCGGATAGGTCCAGATACATTCTGTTCCTTTAGGGGCTGAAATCCCCTTCAGAGAATCATGAACGTTGATATGAAAAAGGTGGAAATCCCAACTTCAGTACTCTCACCTGCCTCGGGCATGGACACAGGTACAGAATTTAAGGGGCATCCAGATCACACAGCTTGTTCCCAACACCTGAAGATGAGTATTGCCAGAACAAACAACCCAACAGCCCTACACTTTCTGTGCTCATCAGGTATTTTGATATCCTTCGTGATTGCCTCCAGCTTCAACTTCATGGTTCAGCACAGTTTTGGGAAGCATGATTTCTCTCTGCATTTTAGTCAAAACCATCACTGCACAATCTCCATCAGAAGCTGGGAGAGGCTGCAATTCTTAATTGAACACGTTGGGGTTTTAAATCAATTCTTGCTAAAATTTTATTTTTTCCTTCAGATTTTTACAGCTTTATACACTGACAGAAGATGAGGACAAAGGAGCTATGTGATACCAGGTCTTGCAGGCATTTAAACATCCTTAGCAAATAAAACTGCAAAGTTTTCTCCTGTTTACATTTTATATTGGTTTTAATAAACCTCTGCATTAGATAAGAATTATTAGATTGTCATCAAGAATAAACCAAGCGTTCAACTTGCATTTACCAATAAAAGCTCTCAAGAAAAATCAAAAGCAAAACACGTTATACAAAACGCTGACTCTCTTAAAAAATGTAGTATAATTCCTCAAGGAATTTGGGAACTCCTGACAGAAATTTAAATGAAAATATGACTGTGAAAAGGCAGAATCTTGCCTTGAAAATGTAATGCTTTGCCATGCTATAATTTGTGAAGGTTTTTTGTTTGTTTTGGTAAATGTTTTTGGTTATTTTTTCTGTACTGACTCTAAGCCTTAGAATGAATTTATAAGCAGTAGTTTTCACTGCACAGGTAGAAACTACTTATTACTTGGGAAAACCAGTAAGGACTTTACAGCAAGAATTCCAATTGGCATTGTATTTCAGTCATTCTATTTATTATACAGCCTGAGATATGAAATGCAAACTGCTAACAACCATATTTATTTTGTAAACACAGTTAACCACGATGGAATGACATTCAGAATGCTCCAGAGAACATCTGTTTCGTTATTTATTAAAGATATAACCAATGGGTGTGGGGTCATGGGAACACTGCTTCAGTAAACGGATATCTGATGGCCTGACTCGGACTAGATATATGCCTACCAAACGGTTTAAAACGCATTTTCAAAGCTAATTCTTCCGTAATTTTGTGTTTACAAACAAAACTTGTTGGGAACTTGTTGCCTTATAAATATATCCACTTAAACATTATTTTGGTAAGCACATCTGTTGCTAAGAAGGACAAAAACCACAGCTACTAAGAATGACACTGAATAAACAGATTTGTAAAGTTGTGTTTAACATGTGACATAAGTGGTGTTTATGAGTATCATGTAATGATACGGAGGGGAAAGAACAACGGGAAATTATTACAGTGAGTGTCTAATAGATACATTGAACCTGTGTATTATACCGAAATTATATAACAAGCACTACCAAATAATTCCATTCCAATCAATGGAAACACATGGTAATTAAGTTTAGCAGGGGTGTGTGGGGCTTAAAAATGTTGTGACATTTGAGGACAACCATACCGCACTCGGTAACAGCAAAGCATTTGTATGAAACAATGAAATTAGAACAGTCACGTAAATAAATCAAGTTGGGTCAAACCCTTTTTCACACAAAATCTGTGAAAATGCTCATTGCACAATGTTTAAAATGAACAATTCGATATGAATTAGATTTTAAGAGAAACAAGCATGTTCTATTATATTTTATTATGCTGTACACACACACAAAGTCACTTCTTCCAGGCACAGCATAAAAATTCAGAGGACGAAGTAAAACAGCACCAAAACTATTGCTGAAATGGAAACTTTGCATGGAGGAAATGCAACTACTTCCATCTCTTTAACAGAAGTAAATAGAAGGACCTCTGAAATATTTAAAGGGTAACAAATAAGAGATCAAACTCTTCATCAGTATTTAACCCTATTTTTCTGTTTCAGTCCTAGGCATTTTTTTACATTTGGTAAATTTAAGAATTAAAAACATCAAAATATTGCTTTGCAAGCAAATATGAGAATGAATAGAGAAAGCTCAGAGATTTCTGCACACCCATCAAAGATGATCAAACTGCCCATGTTATTCCCTGTACTAACACAGACTTCTCATGCACTTGAAATCTATAGTTTACGCTTTAATTGTAACTATTTTGTAATAATTATTTTGCCATCACTAATTACTGGCTTATACTATTAATTGCAATTAACACATATTAATTGCTGATACGATTTAATGTTTCCCAATGTTAAATATGCATTAAGGGATCTATGTGCATAATTGAGGAAATAACACCATTTTTTTGCCAGTACTTTTCAGCTAGAGGTAAACTAGTGAGTTAGAAGAAAGCTCTTGGAGATTTTTTTCAAATATCCCTTTTTAATCAATGTAAACTTTCAATAATTCCTGAAGCGTTGCTGGCAGTCATATTTCATAGTAAACACAGGGAGCCAAGCCAGGATATGACAGATGAACTGCCAAATAATGGCTGCTATTTGCAAGAGAATTGAACTTTGCACTAAACTTGGCATAGATTAATTGTGAAACTCCAAAGGGAAAACCCACTTCTGTTTCTAAAATCCATCAAAATTATGAAGGGGGAAAGCGGCAATTGGGAAAGCATTACCACTGCACTTGTTAAGCAGTGATGAATGATATGCTGTATTGAAAGTCCTGTTATTTTCATGCTGAGAAGTGCTTTTCTTTTCTCTGCTTTTACTAAGGCAATTCCAAATTTTTTAAGTAGAACTGTATGCAATATATTAAAATTAAAAGGGAAAAGGAACTCTGAGCTGCGAGTATCACAAACACTGAAATATCTGCCTTTGAGGTACCTTTAAATTGGCAGAAAGCTAGGCAGGGTTTGCGAGTTGATGGCAGCACAACAGACGAGTTTTAGGGCCTGTTGTGGCACATGTGGGCACTGAGCCCCTATAAAGATGAATAGGGATTCAGCATATACGCCCCAAAGGAATGTGAAAAATCAAAATCCTATTCATTAATCTCAAAGTTGAGGCATGCTTATAGGGAGCCTGACATCCATGGCAATGTGTTGTACACAGAGGTGCACTGTGTGGACCTATGAAAGGAAAAACTGAAAATTTGAGCAGAAACTGGTCATAAATCCATAGATATTCAGAAGTGACTTCCCCAGACACCTTTGGCCCTGCCAAAGTGGATCAGATTTGCTCCCAAGCCGGATTCCTCCCTCACTCCAGCAGAGGGAAGCAGAACACGGCGGCATCTCCCCCTGGGTGCTGAGCTGCCCTGGGCCTCCTGCAGCTCTACTGCCACCATCGCTGCCTTTTGGCTTTGTTTGGCAAAAATGAATCCATTTCAGCACCAACTGAAAGCACCCCTTGTCCAGAAATCGTTCTGTCACTTTTCTGGATCAAAGATGGGAGCGGGAAATAATTGAAAGCGCATGGTTAACCAGCAGCAGATGTCAAACTGTGCTCCGACACATTACAAAACAGCTTATGATTATTATCCTTCTGAATTCTTTTTAAAAGCTCCCTTTTGATTAGTATTTTATTCCCATTGATGGCAACATTGAACCCTCCATAATTTTGCAGGCATTAAATAATCACTTTGCTTTTAAGCATAAAACACAGAAAAAGCACCTCATGCGAGGTTGCAGCCGTGGGCATTTTGTACACAAAGCAGCATCGCATTATTACTTACTGAAGTCCTTTCAGAGTATGTGACTTCCAATATCAATAACTGTGTCCCCAGAACTATGTCTCTAAGACCAACTTTGATATCGATTCTGTGATGCTTTACTCAAATTGTATTTAATTCAGCATCTTCTGGGTGACAGCTAGAACTGGTAAGGTTTTTCAGCAGAAATTTAACCACCACCACAAGCAGATCTGCCATGGCTGGAGCCTCTCCCATTCTAGTTATTAAGGTGGAGGAAAAATGAATATTTTCAGTCATTTATACCAAGACACACACATGAATTAGGCTTTAGGCAGGATTTAAGATTTTTTTTTTAATCTCTATGCTTAGTGGAAGTTTTTTTTCTTCATCCGAACTGCTATTTTTGTGATCATTAAGAAGCGGATGATGGAAAAACTGAGTGTAAAAATATTTCAAAAGATGGTGAAAATTGCGTTTTCCACTACAAAAATAATAGCAAGTTGCTCTGCAGCAGCACAGCAAGACCGTGAGGTCCTCAGGCTGCATCAGGGCCTGCAACCCAAGGAACAACTTGGTGTCAATAAAGGTAGGTGTACCCAGGTTTTCTGTTTCTGCCTCCATGACACAACCACAGGTTTGTTCTTCATCCCCGCCCGGATGATTATAAATGTCTGTATTTACTAGGTTAAAAGATATAAAAGAGAAGTCAGCTTAAAGTGTCCCAAAGTGCTTCGCATAGACAATAAATAAATAAATAAAACTCCTGAGTGTCAGTGGCATCAATGGTTGTACTGCCTGGCTGCATTTCTGTCAAGCACAGGAGGGGAGATGCTGCAGTAGGGATATGCAGGAGGCGCACACCTGGTGGTTAGAGACAGAAGAAGGGCAGCTCTGTTCTCACCATAGTACTTTAAACCACCTCCTACTGGAACAGAAACTTCAAATCCTACATCCTCATCCTCTGTCCCCACCAAAACGTCCTTAAAGCCTGGATCGTGAGCAACGCCATCCCAGCAGGTTGACTAACCCACTGCGGTTTGTACCCATATATTCACTTAAAAGAGCTTTCCGTTCCCCACGTGAATACCAAGTTAATAAAACATATCTGAGGAGAACTCAGCGCGTTGCCTCTGTGTGGAAATGAATCCCACGCTCATCCCACACCACCCTCAGGCAAACTTCTGTTTTATTTGGGAAAGTTTTCAGACTCCAGCCTTCCTGAGCACCTCACAGGCAGTGACTGCAACATCCAAGCCTGCACCCAGACACCACAACTACCTGAGCAGCTCTCCTGTGCTATTTATTTTCCTGTTGAGAAAACAAAAACATCAGGTGGGGATTTGCAAGGAAGCAGCTTCAACCTCGAGGAGCCAGGGAACCAGGGAGCCAGGTGCTTCTGCTGGAAATAACATCCAGGGCTTAAAATACAGCTCCCAGGATTGTAGCCCAGAAGGGAGCAATGACATCAGGTCACTGCCTAGCTGGTCCCCAGCTCTGTTTGTCCCTGCCTAGCTGGTCCCCAGCTCTGTTTGTCCCTGCCTGCACGAGGCTGTGTAATTGGCAAAGGGAAAGCAAAGGGAGCCAGAGACTCTCAGGAATGATTAAGTGGCACGACGAGGTCAGTGATTCAACGATCACACCACTTACTACAAACTGTACAAATCTTTAAAGCTTATTTGGTATTTTCCTCTGAGAGCCACAGCATAGAGAAGGAAAGGACACAACAAGAGAAGCTCACAGTGCACCGCGGCATGCCAGGCTTCCATCGCCTCCAGCCCCAGGTCGGTGTACAGCTGCCAGCAGAGAAGGAGGAGAGGAATGATGGTAGGAAACTACACACCACCTCTCTTGATTAAATAAGAGGGTAGCCTGAAATAAGGACGTGCAGAACAGTTTGAGGAAGAAATCAAAATAGTACAAGAAATCTTCAAAAGCAAAATGTAAGAGTTTATTCTGGTAAGCTCTGTTAATTTATGAATATATGAGCTCCTTTCAGTAAGACGCATGAACTCAAATTAGTGTTTTACAGACATCCACCTGCAGACAGCTCCCCTGCTGGCACAGAACTGGCTCTTCCAAGGAACCCTGGCTGCAGGCAGAATGAGGAGCTTCTCTGGGTGGACTGAGACATTAAAGGATGCACTAATACCATTCACATCTCCAAGGTGGGCATCCACACACACCTTAACAAAGGCAATAGGCAATAGCAGCATTCAAATCAATGGTAATAAAGGTGGCGGTGGGATAAGAAAACCAAGATAAAGTAAAAATATAAGTCATAAACCATATGTAAATTTGACTTTAAGACTGTACAACATGGGTACAGTGGAGAAGAGAAGGGACAGGCTCTTTCTATGACAGATTTGAGAACTAACAGGTAGGAGTGAGTCTCAAGTTCTGTAGAAGAACTTGAGTCTTTCATAAAAAACACTCTCCAGCTGACAACAGCAGCAAAAATTCCCATTTCTCACCACTGTTACTAAAGACCACTTCTACGCTTTATTAATGTGAAGGGATTTAGGAAAATACAGTAAGAAAAAAACTCATGTTTAGTTAATACTGACAATTATCAACCACTTCCTTCTCTATACTTGTACAGAAGGGAACTTCACTCCAGTTCAAAACTGACTGAACAGCAGATTTTTCAGGTCCCTCCTGGAATTCACACTAAATTATTATTTTTAATTAAAAGAAACAGGTGGTCATTGAATCGACTGATTTTGATTGCTGCCTTTTGTTCATGTTCTTCTGGCACAGAATAGTTCTGATTGAGTTGGCAAATGGAGAAAGAAGATCTGCATAACAGTACTCACAGGGATTTATAATTTCCTAATTACTATCAATACAGTTAAATTCAGAAGGGACTTGGTGTTTACCGGCTATTTTTTTTTCATTCTTTTTTAATGAAAAAACTGCAGTATAATTACAGAAAGCACGTAAACAAAAGATCCTGTCAGAAACTTATTCATGACTAGGAGGAAATGAAGCAAAATTTTGTTTCAGATACAACTCAACAAAATGTTCCAGCGTATCAATCATTGCAAAACAGACACGAATTAAAAACTCAAGATACAAATGTAATAACCCCTTTTTTAATGCTTAGTTTTCTCTTTGGTTTTAAGAGGTTTTAAGCAAATGTTTTAGGATGGTCTAGAGCTTATAGGGATCTGGATTCAAAAGGTGTACTGGAAAAACAGATGCACAGATGTCCTGAGCCTTAAAAAATATAATCATTTTATTAATATATTTGTTGGACATATATCCTTTAAAACACTACATACCCTTTACTTTTTTACACCTAGAATACTTTTTACAGTACATAGTTCAACGCTGACCAGATGGAGGAAGTAATTTAAACAAATTCCCGTGCTGAACTGTTGAACAGCAGAAAAAACAATGCACTTTTTGTGCTTTCCAGTGGAGCTGAAATGCAGTTATAGGTGCAGGGCATCATTAACATGATGGAGGACTTAACATAAAGAGGGAATGCTGTCCTTGTCATTCGGCTGGGGGACATCAGGTCACACATGAACCAGTTTCATTTATTTGTGTACAATAACTTCTCCTCAGGTTTTAAACATTTCACTATCTGCCACCTTGCTTATTCTAGACATGATGTGATTTATTTTTTTCCCCCAATATCCTGAGTTGGAGCTTGTATTATCCTTCTTTCATTCATTTAAGCACAAGATGAAATGAGATAAAGGCTGAAAACTAACCTAACCTGAAATCCTCTGGTCTCTCTGTAAAAGCAGTGACCCTGAGTGCAGAGGTATCAGGTCAAACAATTCAACATCTGTCATGGTTTGCACGCTATTCACACAGATAACCAATACATGTTTCTCCAAGAAATAATCAGAATCAAGGTATGGAAGAACACGAATGACTCCAAACATTTTATTTATTTATTTTTTTTCCCAGAAGCCATCACAGCCATAACTTCAAATCTTTTCTGGCATGTTAAGACTTAAAAACGTGGTTTTGTGACCCCCAAACTTCATGACTGCAAAAATGAAAAGAAAAAAAAAAATCCAGTATTTATTTGTGAAGCCAAACCTCATCCAGTCCTGTCTTGTGTGGTTTGAATTAAGATCTTTACAACTATTACACCATGGACTTGAGATATGTGTCGGTCCCTATATATAGGTACTGCCTCATCTATACCCTACAGCTCTCTCACCTTCACTGCAGGGTAAGTGCCGACACATGCATCAGGGGGGTTATTTTTGTCTTTCTGACAAACCTCGCTGCGATCCTGCGTCGCCGCTACACCAGCAGAGTTTTTGGTATGTGCCCTTACAGTGCCTATGATCAGAAACGGCAATTTTTGAAAGGTCGGGGAAGATTTCAGTTCAAAATCAGTACAATTTTCATGACTCAGCAGCTTCCTCACATGAGAACTTGTGGGGTGATCTATTACTCCTAATTTGACTCTTTTTACATTTATTTCTTATTTTCTTAACAGACAGACATGAATTTAAAACACCTGAGCAAATTGCCTTCAAAGTTACTCACTGAATAATTCATTTTTTGTCTGATATTTTATACATTTGTTAATCACCAAAAACAGGGCAGAAAGGAGGGTAAAATATGTGTAATTTAAGCACAGGGGCTCATTTCAGCTCTGCCTTTTCAGAAGCACAGAAGTGAGCACCTATAAATTAGGCAGACATTTCTTAACATGGGCATTTCTTAACATTCCCTTCTCCAGAGACAAAAATCCCAGTGAAGGACTGTACATGCAAATGCCATTACTGACTGAAGGGTTTGAAGCTTATCTCAGAACGTGAACGTGAAAAAGGCTGCGCTCCACAAACCACAGCCAGAAATGCACCGTGGCAGATACGGAGGCAGAGTCCTTGAACGGTCTTTGAAATTGTATAACCACTGAAAAACTATTTATTTATGCCTTGAACAGATGTTTCTCCATATGTCTAAATAACCCTTCTTCAGAAAAGTAATTCAGGCACGTTAAATTTTGCAGACCAAGGAATACGGAGGCAGACTCATTAGCATTTATAGAGCATGGGGCATATTTCCTATAGCAAAGTCAGTATTTCCTCCTCTGAGTCACTAATCCTATTCATTTAAGTAAAGAAAAAACATATAAAATAATAAATTATTATAATTGTAAAAATTATTATAAATCTGACTGTACAAGATGCTCTATTTGTCCTCGAACCCTGCCCTTACGATGCCAGCTCACAGCCAAGCTGTCTTACCCATAGCATTTTTCCATGGCAGTGGAAAATTATTAGCTGATTATAAATTCAGAAACCAATACTAAAACTTTAAGGAAAAGTTAGCAGTGCTCTACAAACCCCTGAAAGACAGGTCTGTTTTCAGCACAGCCTCTTGATCCTCAGACATTTGGCAGCATTACTTGTATTTTAAAACCCAAAGGCAGAGTTACTTTGGGGAGGAAAATGCTTCACCGTGGCCACAGAAAAGAGCTCAGCTACATTAAAAATAAAAACTGACACCAAGCTGCCGTCCCTTGGGCTGAATTGGACCCTTTTGAGGTTTGCTAATCAAACAGGTGGACACAGACAAGCCGTGGTGGCATTAGAAGAGCAGCGAGCTCCTGGGAGCAGTGCTCAGGGGCCACCAGCCCAGCGTTGCTCCTGGGGGGAACGAGCCTCCACCACCTGGCAGCATTAGGAAAAGTCCCTGCCGCATTCAGCAATGCACAGTAATATGATATATAAATATTTAATCCCTTGCAATTAACTGTGCGCTGTTCAAAGCAGAAAAAAATATGGAGATAGAGAAACCTCCCCAAACCATTCAGGAACATTGGAAGATAACTTCCTAGCTCGATCTCTCCACTATGCCCATCCTGAGAGCACTCAGTACCACGCATTTTCCTTTCTCCTCCTTTAATAAGAGTGTTTTTTCTCAAGGCTGCTGATGGCAAAGGAGCTTCCCAGATCACACTGAAGGTTTTCATTTGGAAGAAAGCCTGCACAGAAGCACTTTGCTGGCAGAAAACTTCCAAAGGAGGGAGGATGAGTCCTGAGTCCTACTCCTGATTTCTCAGAAACCTTTGGTGGGCAAGAACATTCCTTGGTGGAGCCTCAGACCATGAAGACTGCACAGCTCCAGAAAGCACTGCAGCATCTACCCCTACCAGACACTGGAAACCTCTCCAAATATTAAAATCTCCTTGTAATGGTGATTTTAGGTAAGGGAACAAACCCAGGACAAACTGCCAAGCGTGTGGCATGCCTGGGACAAATCTCAGCAGCTTTGCCTGTTCTGTGTTTGCAGAACCTCACATACTTACAGGCAAGACTCTTCTGCATCCTTTCCTCTTTCTTTTTCTGTTTGGCAGAAGATAAGACAGCATGAATTAATAGTGCCCTAAATGCTGGCACACATAATTTCTAAAGTTCATCGCCATGAGTACTACTGGGTCAATTTTGTACAGAAAACACATATCCAGGGGCAACAGACAAAAATACTGAAGAGTGAGAAATAGATAAATAGCTTTTTCCATTCTCTTAACAAATGAGAAAACCCTTTTCCATTTTGAAATGAATGGAAAATGAATGAAAAAGCTGTGCCTCTGTCCTGCTATTACGAAATTCAGTCCAAACACATGGTGGGAGTCAGGCAACATCAAGCAAGTCAGGACCCTCGCCTGCTCATCGCATTGTTCACCACACAGACATGGCCTTTTGCTAGGAACTCTGCAGGCTGATACCGCCATTGAGGAAATAAAGAATTTGGAAAGATCTTAAGTCACATTCATAAAAGCTCTTACAGTGCCTTGTTCAATCCAGGAACACAAAAAACGCATCTGTGAAAATTGTCTGGCATTTACCAGAGCAGAATAATTGCATTTTTCCTAATCTGCAAGTAATACAATGTTTAAAAAGAAGAATAGAAGAAACTGTCCTTCCTCTATAATCCAGGATGTAGCTCAACATAGGCTTTTTCTAGCACTGCTGGCTAAGCCTTTGTAAGGCTGCATCAAAAACAATTATTAAAATTAATCCCAGGAACAAATGGAATTGCACAATATTAATCCTGCTGAAAGAAAAAATCTGATATGATAAACATGTAGCAGACTTACATAAGGAACAAGGAAATGGAAAAAAAAGATCTTTGAAAACAGGTTTGCTAGCACTGGTCAAGTGTTAGGCCTGTAGGAATACATGAAAAATAAACTTTTCAGTAAAATATAAACCCTTCCTTCTGGATTGTCTCCAAGATGGGTGCTACAGACCCTTATAGCCTATCTAGGAGAACCTGGAGGAAATTATTAATATATATATATTTAATTGAAGATAAGATATTAGATTTGGGGGGAAAAAATCCTTCCATAACAGACTACATCAAGCAGAGAACATAGAAAAACATAAATGTAAAGCACATACTTATAAACCTGGCAGCCAGAAATTACATTTTGTCTCCAGAAGTCACTTCAGCCCACAAAAACCTCTTCTTACCGCGAAAAGAAACAAACACAAGGAGGCATTAATACACTTCCTCCAGATGAACTTTTACATGCTAAAAGAAACTAACTGCTTCAGATAACAGTATTATAACGTACATATTCCAAGTTATTAGATTGCTGTATAATGCAATTAGCAGGAAGTTACTTGAAATTGTAACATAAGTGCTTCTGGTACAGTTTACATTGAGAATTTCATACGCAGGAGAAATATGTCTCATATATTGCTCTTCATTGGAAGTTTGATATTTGGAAAAGAAAAGAAATTAATAGAAGAATTTCAGACTTACACTAAGTACTTTATCTATTCAAAAAAAAAAGAAAAAGATGTATTGGATCAAGTAGACAAAGTATTTTTCTGCAGTGTCCAATGACTGTGCTTGGCATGATGTAGCAATGATAAGGACGCAAAATGCCCTCTAGCCACACTGATGCAAGACAAACCGGGCAGGCAGTAAATTCATAAAGTTAAGAAGCAGAGGGGACACAACCTAGGAAGAGGGCTGAGCCTGCCATGCCTTCTGCAGCCCCAAGCAGAGTGCCCAGCAAACTCAAGGAGGAGCTGGGCAAATAAAAGCAATCCTAGTACAAAAAATATATATATATATATTTCAGATATAATCCACATCTTGATCTCTATCGCATATCCTGGATACACATGTTTGGTCAAGATCACTGAATGCTGATTTCCCCGTGATTTTAGTTAGAGCACTCTACATCTCCCTTCCATGGCATTTATGGGCAGCTAGAAAGCCTGGCAGCAGTTACAGTGGATAATGCAAAGCACTTGTTTGCTAGAGCAGCCCCAGCCTTTGCCAGTGCTTTTGTAATTTGACACATTTTTCAAGCCACAGGTAGAGGTTTTTGCATCTATCACCCTCCTGATTCATTCTGGAGAAACAAATTGTTTGGGATACACTTAAAGAAGGAGAAACCTCAGCTCAACCACTGGGCACACACCGTGACGTGACGAGCAGTGAGTAACACCGAAGTCTTGCTGCACTGCGGTGGTGAAGCTGCTAAGAACGAGATATTTGACCAATTTCTGCAAATCAGTTGCTGGTAACTGAAAGGTGACTCCTTGGAGCTCTGCTGATTCGAAGTTATCTGAGAATTTGTAACATCCTCCTGTTACAACAGAATTATAAGAAAGACAAACTCCAAAGGAGCTGAGGTTGGTAAAGAGAAAAGTTCTGCTTTACCCAACAGAGTTAGCAACAGCTACCACAAATTATTTCCTAATTTCTGCTGTCACCAAGAGCAGCCGTCCATCCTACCCACCATGTGTGCACGGTGGCAAGGCAAAGACGTCTGACCTGCTTTAATGCGGAGTTATTCTGAGATGCAAGCAACACAAAAAGTCCAACTCACCTTCCAAACTAGGGAGGCTGCTCTTGCACCTAAGCCAATTGCTTTATGCCTGTGCCCTCAGACAGGCACACAGCGCTGCAACAGGCTTCAGCTGAAAATTAACCAACGTGCCCGTGGGTTACTACGAGCAAGACAAAATAACACACAAACAAACAGCAAACAAAAAACTGACAATGGCTGACTGAATCTGGCACAGAAATCTATAAAAATACATTATTTAAGAAAGTATGATTTGAAAAACAGAAATAGTACTAGTGCAGGTTCGAACAAAAATGAAGTTTCATAATAAATGTCAGTCAGAAAAAGACTAGACTTGTAGCAAAACAAAACACACAGTTACAAGATAAACATGAATAACGTGTTAAATATTTACAAAATCACATCATCTCCCCTAAAGTAAACGTATATATTTTTTAAAGTGATTACAACAAATGTGTGTATTAAACACATGATTTTCTATGGAATTGATTCACTATTCTGGTGAGCCCAGTTATTGTTAGTCCCAAATTCACCCAATTGCTTTAAATTCAATTCATTGCTTTATACCCTTGCCCACAGTTTCTGCCATTACCTATGTGCCTGGCCCATCAATCACAGTATTACAGATTGGCACCTCTCTACTTACATTTATCACTTTTCCATTTTCCTTCAGCACTTAGCATCATTAATTTATCAAGTCTCATTCCATTCAACTCCCACGGCTACTTTAAGCATGACAGAGCAAGGTCTTGTTTTATTATTTTTTATTTTTTACATATTTCATGTCAGGCACAACAAATGAGGCTACTCTGCAACAGCAAGACAACATTAAAAAAAAAAAAGGCTTTTATCACAGCGTAATAAAAGTTTAAGTACACAAAGTATAAACACAGCTCTATGCTGCATTTATTCAGCATTTTTATTTTTATTGTAGAAGCAGCAAAACCAGCCAGCCCATTTTCCACATAAAGGGGAGGCGCATCCTCATCCCTACATTATGTAATCTAGCTATTTGCAAAGCTTATATTAAAGCATTTGGAGATGTTTTATTTTCCTGGTGATGATATTTATTAATTTTTCATCAGAAAGTCCTTTCCAAATAGAGTAAATATTGAGCCTGCCAATCCCCGATATTCCAAAATACATCGTCCTACAGAAATCAGCCCAAGTCAGTTCAGCACAATTCAGTTAAGTTATTAGCTAACACCAGACACATCAAGAGCCTTTCTTACAGTCATCTGGGCAGTTTCAAAGGTTGGAGCAAACCTGGGTTGTGACATGCCATGTCAGATTCTCTGAACAGAGGCTATCCTGCCATATCCAGTTTTCTAAAGATTTTTCAAGTATCTGCTCTTCTAGAACTCCAAAATCACCCAAATTAATGCAAAATGTCTCCCAGTTTGTGTTTTTTAAACCATTAACATTTTTTTTTTTTTTTTAATTTGGGAAGCACAGAAGTATTGCCAAGATTGTACATTACGCAGGTGGTGGGGCTGGCTGTCAACAAACAGCAAATACCCACAGTGAAGAGACAGAAACACAATGGGTTTGGTCAAACACAGCATTTGCCTGTGCAAGTGAAGCTGCTGCGCTGCCTATCTCACAGCCCTAATTCCGATGTCGTCAGCCAGATTTTCTCTTTTCTCATTTTTCCTTTTACGTTTTACATTACAAAGAGCAGGTAAATGAAGTTTCACTCGACAAACCACTGCAAGAGCAGCAGATCTCAAATGTTCCTCCCCAAAAAACTCAAGCATCACGCACAATCGAGGGATATTAACTCAAACATGAAGTCCAGCAGCTGTGCACTGGGGGGCTGCTGAGGGGCTTGGAGACCCCAGGAGATTACAAAGCTGCCTGCTGTGGGCCTACCTGAACTACAGTTTGCTTTGCTTTGCTATTCACTCAAGTCTTTCCCTGAAAAAAAAAAAAAAAAAAAAAAAAAAAAAAAAAAAAAAAAAAGACATCTCTTTAATTTAACACAATTAAGTAAGAGTTTATTTTCAGCTTGCCTTGACACTGCACTAAATAACTACGTGAAAAACAACGGGATAATGTTCTTGAGTCTGTCTAATCAAAGACTGTGAATCAGGGAGGTACTTTTTAATCAAAGCTCTCTCTGTTAAGCATAGAAGTGTTGAATACACAGGCTGAAATGATGTCTGAAATATGAATACAGAATGTTTCTTAACTAAGATTCTGTGTTTAAAAAAGCTCCTCTGCAGAGAATAACATACACAATTAACTGTCTGTGTAAACCGCAGGCTAAAAGACAAAAGCTACGGGCGAAAAACACTACAAGAAAGTATTCATTATTCTAGTGTTAAAGGAAAAGAAACATTTTGTGTTAAACACCTAAAGCTTTCCATAATGTTCCTTGATAAAAACCTTGATTAACACCTATGCACAGGTTGGTTCCCCATAACGCACCCGAGAGGGCTGATTTGGGTTGGAACAACAATTAGTCCAAGCACACGCAGCATGAAAAAAAAATATAAAAAAAAGAAACCAACCCATATGTCTGAAGACTATGCCTTAACCCTTGGAAAAAGAAACTTTTCTGCAAATAAATGGGTGCCACATGAATACGAAATCAGTAGCTGACAATGAGATATTCCCATTGTTGGGGCCCTCTGAATCCTGAAGCACAGACATCTGCTTCCAGATCTCTGGGGTTTTGAATTATTTTTAAACTCTGAACAAAGAACACTTAGTACCACGTACTTCCAGTTTCACAGCTGGGTTATTTTAAGCAGGCAAAAAACTCATTGGAATATAACTTTCTTATTTTGAAATATTTTAGCTTGAAGTTATTAATCTGTCCCTTGAGAATTCGGAACATTTTAGAACACTTCTTTTAAATATTCAATATCTTTTAAAGCCACAATCTTCTCACATGGCCTTAAAATAAATGTCTGAAATATCACGCTGTAATAACCTAAATGGAGCCCTTATTAAGGAAGGGATTCAATTTCTTGATCAGAAATCTTTTTTCCCCTACCTTCAATCCCCTATCCTCTGAAAAGGACAAACGCTATCCTGGTAAACATTTCCTGAGGAAACCATTTATTTTCACAGTGCTTTGTGAAGGCAAGGAGAGCTACTCACACGCTTGCTCTGCAACATGGGAGGTTGGGAAGAATTTGAGCTTAGAACAGGAATTCTGTCCCCTTCCCGGTGTGATGCAGGACTCATTTGCTTTGTGTCTAATTACTAATTTATAAAATACCTGTGCTAAGGAGCTCTTACCTTGTAGGGCCCCAGAGAGAATTGCAAGAGGTGCTGCAAGGGTGCTTGGCCAGGGATCAGGATCCTGAGTTTACAACGGGTAGGGGAGCAGCCAGGAGAGAGGAGTGGCTGGATGAATTATCTGGTAGAGCAGGGAATTATTTAAGTCACAGAGATCAAGCTGCAGGATGGGCTAAATGTCCTGACAAGTCACACGCAGCTTGCTTACAAAGTCAGGCTAGGAATTGGGGAATAAGAAGGCAGCAGTAAGAAGCTTGCAGCAAGCTCACCAAGACCTGTGCTAATATTAAATGCCTGCTTTTGCATTTGTTGCTGTTTCATTACTGACTTGCTGATTGTTTCTAGGTTCTTAATGAATTCAAATTCAATTTACTCACAGTAACATCTAGCTTTAGTAAATTTTCATCTTACGTATTGACAATGAAATTAAATTCTCCTCTTTACTGCAGGATGATGAATTTTGTAGCTAAATCTCAAACTTCAATTTGAAGTACTTACAGATACTCCATCAGCCTTCACTGAATCACCCAAACAGCCAGCAAAAATTACTATGTGCCTTCTCTGTTGTTCTATATCACAAACAAATAAATGTTCTTCTTTTCTGCAGAATAATCCAATTGCTTTTAAAATATCATTAAATAACTTTTAAAGGAAATTGGGGAATACTATTGTACAGTCACAGCATCTCAGGATGTAATCGCAGAGGATTTTCTGGCTGCAGCAGGTTTATGCCAGGTCAGGACAGTGAAACATCCCAAAGGAAAACCCAGCAAAGCGAGGAAGCGCAGTTCACAGGGTGCCCTACATTGAACCATGCTGCTAAAGGACTGTTTTGCTTCAAGACAAACAATGTTTCAAGTCTGTTGGACAGTTGTTCACAATAAATTAATCTGGAGAATTAAAACATGGCGTGTATGTAACTGTCTTTTCCTATTTCCTTCTTTTTACCTCCCTCTCCTGCACAAGCTATCAGCAGAACCTCAACAAATTCATTCTGGCTGACAAGACCTGTAGCACACTGCTGTGTTCATCTGTCCCCACTCATCAAAGGAAGGCTACAAAGGAAATCCAACGGTCACTGAAAATAATAATAAAAAAATAGCAGGGTAAAATTTGTGATCATCTGAAGGAAAGGTGGCCAATAGCTCAAAACTTCTGCCAGCTAGTTAACGATGACACTTTGGCAACATCTTCTGCAGAGACAACTTCCAGCAAGAACTGAAACACCATCTGCATGTATGTGTTGAGAAGAGAAAAATGGTGATTTACATTAAAGATGAGCTCCTGGTCAGACCTTCAATGTGAGAGGAGAGTAAGGGCTCGAGAGAGAAATAAAAGGCTAAATTGCTGTGTTAAAAGCATAATTAATTAATCAAAGAGAGCAAACAAGGACTGCAGTGAACTTAAGGAAAATATAACTAATCGATGTCCAGTTAAGTAAATAGAATCAACAAGCAGATCTCACCTTACTGCACGTGACTGCCCATGCCAGCGGAGGCAGGATGTAACTTAAAAACCTACCAGCAGTGCATGGGCTCTGCTGATTTTCTTGTGCTACCTAGTCCATGAGAGATGCCCCAAAATCTCTTAAATAGGGCTACAATTTAGGAAGCTACCAAAGCACAGATGTAGTATATTCTACTGAAATACTTCAATGCTATTGTTTCTCATCAGAAAAGTTGCAGCAGAAGCTGTGGGAGCCCCATCCCTGGAAGGGGCTTTGGGCAACCGGGACTGGTGGGGGAGTCCCTGCCCACAGCAGCAGGAGGCACTGAGGGGACTGTAAGGGTCCTTCAAACCCAAAACATTTTGTTGTTCTGTGATTCATTGTCTGACAAGTCATCTTGAAGGGACTGTACAGCCTAATAATGTGCTTTGAAGAGCATTAAGGAGGCCAGTCTGTCCAATTCGTCTTAATTGAATCAGAGACAGACAGTATATGCTTTCATTTAATCAGGCCACAGATAAAGAACATCTCAACATATGGAACGCCAGTCAAGGATAAATCATTAGATAGCAGTGTAAACTTGAAAATACGTCAGGCCAAAAAACCACGCTGCATAATTCAGAAGGTTGGTGAAACATCCCTTTCCATCAAAGCATTGGTGACATGAGGAAAAAGTAAGGAAACACTTCACAAAGAGGTGGCTAAATATCTAGTAAATTTAGAAATGAAAGCATTTTGAGAAAAATGTAGTTAGTCCAAAAGTAATGCTGCTTCTTTCTTTATAGAGACATAATACAATAAGGCATAGTACTCTACCACAAACTATAGTTACAATTAAATAGATTATTCTACCCATCCATTAAGAAGATCTAATTATGGAATATCATTAGCAAGGCCCTAATTCCATTTATTTTGATTATTACCTATTAGTTTTCTCCCTTTATTGACAGACATCACTTTTAAGTTGTTATCTTTGAAGTTAGAATAACATTAACAGACTTAAACAATTTTTATTTTTTTTTTTAAAAACTAGCTATAACTGCATGATTTTGTACAAGGATTTGGACATCAGAGAATCAAGTTGAAACACTTTTTCCTATCTCCTTTTCTGAAATTCTATTAAATTTTTGTAACCTATGGTTTCCTGTCATTGGACTTATCGATACCTCCACCTCTCTTTAATCAGAAAGAAGTTATATAAAAAATGCAAAGCTTATAAAAAAATGATGGGAGTGACTGTGTAATGCTTTTTTAAGGTGAAGTGTTTGGTGCTCATGTGCACATTTAGCTCAACACAACTTCAGCACTGGCACAGCTCAGCACCACAGCATCCTGGCACATCCCCTGCAGGCAACGTTTCTCCAGGCTGTGGCTCTTTGAGTCTCCTACAACAGGACAGCAGGAGCACAACATTTCACATTCCCTTTCCCACTAAAACTGTATTTTTTTAATCCAATTTCACAGGTTTCACTCAGCATTATTAGCACAGCAGCAGGGTGTGCTCATTCCACTGCCACCAGGGCCGAACCTCTTTCTGCCTGCTGGAAGATGCACTGAGCACTCCTACACAATCAACGTCTTCCTAAGCACTCTCAATTTTATAGATGCAACACAGTAGATTTGTGACGCTTTAGTTTTCATTACAGTTATAATCTTACTTACTCTTTATTTTTTGTGTTAAAGAAACAGCTTCAATATCAAGTTCATAAATCAAGCGCAGTTCATTAGGCACTGAAAAGACTCCCACTGACATAAATGCAAATTCTGTGTTAATGTTAGAAATGCCTAGAAACCCACTGTTTCTGTGACCTTTTTCTAAATTTGTCTTTACCATCAAGGTTTCTGAAGCAGTATTTTGCATCCAGTACATTTTACAAAACAACTGTTAGCCTGTTCAATTCAAAGAAGCTTTCATTTGTTTATAGAATTTTCCCTTGAAAAGTGGTTTCTTCAAAACTTGTATGCTGTGCTATACTAACTTGCAGTACTGAGTTTTTTCTACCCCATATCAGTGTAAATATAATGCTTTTCAAATACACAGGTGCTATAAATACTTAATGATATGTAGTGACAGTGTTTATGCACAAATAGGCATGCAACTGCATGAACAAAAGCCAGTGCAAACAGCATGTGTCTTAGTGAAATATTTTAAACCAGGTATAATACACACGTTCCCACATTTGGTGTTTGTGATTTATAAACCCCACTTCCAAAAGCTCTGAGTGCCTACTTGCAGCTCCTGCTGACTCTGATGGTGAACACAAATATTAAGGGGCATATAGATTGCACAATATCTGTGCATATATGTCAAATGTGTGTCCATGAGGAATTGCATATCCTCTTTACAGTAGGGCAAATTTTACCAAATGGTCTTCATTCAAAAAATATTGTCATGTTAAAGGTTCCCTTATCAGAAGAGAAAAAAAGATAATCTGTGTATTAAGGAGGTACTTTATTTTTAAATGCGATCATTTTGAACCACAACTTCAGGAAATGTTTAATTTTTGGAAGCCCGTATTGATTAAGATGCATTGGTCGCTTACTGCAATGACTAATAACCCAAATTCTTGGAGCGTATCCCAACAGTATTGGCAAAACAAGCAGTAATGAACCTGAGTGAATGGACTGTACTCTGACAGGAGCAGAGAGATTAAAAAAAAGTGCTGTGCAATGACAGCTAATGAGAAACAAATAAAACGGCACTTCATCCATTTTAGGACTACTTGAAAATAAACTTTTATTTTAGTAGTCTTTTTTGGCCTATTAAGTCACCGAAGTGACTTAATTTAGGTCTACAATGTACCTCCGACTTAATTTAGGTATACGATGTACCTCCCTGAGGTAGGCCTGAGGCCTTCCGGCATCTGTCTGGGCGCAGCAGCGGTCTCCTCATTTGACCTGAAGGCTTTATTGTTACAAAATACAAAGCACTGGGAAACACTTTGATTTGATTTGAGCTTGTAAGTTCAGTAAACAGCTGCACCTTCTCACATAAGAGCAAAGGATTAGTCTGGAATGGTAGAATAGAACATTTTCTACCCCACTCGTTGAATAATGCGCTTCCAGAAAAAAAAAAAAAAAAAGGAAAAAAAAAAAAAAGAAAAAAAGTGTTTTTCTATTTTGCTTAATTTTACCTCTGTGTGGCATGTTTCTAAATTAGGCATATTAAAAATAAAGCCATTTGTGTTTGACTGCAGTCTTTCATGTTATTTATTGCAAATCCCCCTTATGTAGGAATATTGAACAAAGTCTGTTGATTGCACAGCTCTTTTGGTTTTCATGAATGGTCCCAATCATGCTCTTGGCACACAAGGACACAAGTGACAGATGTTAAAACTCTGAGGGACTGAACATATCTCCTAAAAGTTACAGGACTGCTTTAATTTCTCCTTTATTTTCCACAGCCCTTTTTTATTTTCCTGCTTCCTCTCCTAAAGCACTTTCCCTTGGAGGCCAGAACTGAGCCAGAGCAGTCAATTTGCCATTGGCACCTGTTCCTTCACCCTCAGCACTTCCTTGAGTTCAGACCTTCCATATCGACAGCTTCCACCTTTCCTTGGTTAATTCTTATTTCCTCTTTTATATTACCTACCACTCATATGTGTAGAAGTGTTCTATCTTAATGAAGAAGTAGTCAAAATTATACATTGGTGTTGACTTAATTTAATCTCGAGATTGAGAAATGAATTTCATTCTGCAGAACAAAGTCAACAGGACAAAATGAATAAACTTTGAGGACGACCATATGGAATCTCTGCTTGTTAAAATTCTTATTTTAATTAAGTGAAGTAAAAAGCTTTTTAGTATGTTCAAAAAGCAATGCCGTAAATGTGTGGTGAGGAATGGGATTTTAGGCTCCGAGATTTAACAATACAACATGACTCATTTATTTGTAAGTAGGTCAATCTGTAGGTACTAATATAGACCTTGAAAAATAAAAGTGGATTTGAACTAAGGAAGGATTTCATAAAGCTATTTATAAGAGATATCCAGGTCTTCTGCCTGTTGTGTGCAAGGACTGAAGGGCTCAAATTACCTTTAATTAATTTCAAATTGTTTTCTCAGGAAGAAAACCATTTGAGATAATTCTAGATTTCAAGTTATTCTAGAAAAAAATATCTAGAAAACTACTGAAGAAAAATCTGTGGGAATGAAAGAAAGAACATTCTTCATAAAAATAACATGTATATACAAACTGCCTTCCTAGCACAGGTTTTATATACATTCTGATGCCTGACTGTTCCCAGCTCCCTCTAACCTCAGCTCTGCAGGAAGGCTGCTTTTTAGCCTTATTTCTGGACAAGGTGTATACGAATTTTTATAAACTACTACCTATACAAACACTCTAAAAGTAATCATTCACCTATGCTTATTTGAATTCCTATTCAACAAAATTATCACGATTTACACAGTGCTCTTCATTTCAAGTAATCGAGACTGTGCAACTATATCGTCGCCCTGTTTTCCAAATCACTGTATTAGTAATGCACATTTGAAATGTGACAGTGCACATTTTTATATGCTTTACAAAGATCAGAAGTAAAAACTATAAAGAAAGTGGTGCCACACTTCTATAAAGTGATATGCTAACTTTTTAAAGTAAAATAGCAACAGTCTTTTGCTGTTATTTATGTATAATACTTAGGCTTTTTTGCTTGCTTTCAAAGCTCTGAAAGTCAGACTTCTAAACATTAATGCATTGCAAAGCACCTGTAGAACCATGCATTAGGAATATCTGAAGGACAAAAGCTAGAATATTTTCAAAAGGTTTCTTTCTTTCTGAAAAAATATTTTTAAATTCATCAATGAAATTAAAGCAGATAAATATGCATCACATTCTTTTTAACCAGATTTTTTTCTTTGAAATAAGAAAAACATTATAAAAATAGGTTTTGCTAAAAAGAGATCAGAAGATTTCATTTTCAAGAAGTATCACAGTATTAATGTCAAGTTCTGATGTAATTATGCTTTTTCTATGTGTTTTTAATTAGTGTTAGTGCTAAGTGTAAGAGATGGAGAAAAGAGCTTTTAAATTCTTTTTTTTTTTTTTCTTTTTTTCTTCACATTGGTCTTACCCATTCTCTGACAACACAGGGACACAGAGAAGAATAATACTGACCACATGGACTAGCAATAAGTAACTTCCAATTTGCATACTTCACAATTAGACACCCAAAAGAAATCATTGATAATAAAGCAACTAGTAAGAAAGGAAGAAGGGTTATTTGCAAACTAAATATATATAATCCATCTCAGAATAACTTTTCCAATAAATAAAAAATAAAAAAGAGAAAACCCTAAGATTCAGAAAATGCCTTTTTAAGATGTTAGATAAAAACTGATTTAAAAATTGTATCACTTCCAGTAAGCTCAGCCTTGAGTGTTGTTTTTTTGTTTGTTTGTTTGTTTGTTTTATAAACTCTTCTTAATCATTGTCCATGAAGCTAATCATTTGATATTCTGCTAGTCTTTCAATACCAATAGGGTCCAACCTAAATAGCTACCAGAATAACCAGATTTCATTTATTTTTTATTTTTTTTTATTTTTTTAAGAGGAAACAAAAGTAGCCAAATCTATGCATATGCTTTTTGTAACTATTTTTATAGAGGCTTTTATCTCCCTTCTGGTCCATTCTTTGCTGGTCTGATGCTCCTGTTGCCGTAGAAACAGACCTGAAGGTAGCTCTGTTACAGATTACAACGGTTTTCCCAACACAGAGAAATTTCTTTCACGCCTTAGTTCAGCAGGTACCCTCCTCGTGGGGACAAAAAGAAAAACAAATAAATCAATCTCAGACTCTTATATCTATTAAGTTCTCATTAGCAGAATTTATGGTATGCTTTTGCTTTTACTTTATGAGCTCAGCTCATGATCGCTGGTATTTTAAGGATTAAGTTTCATTAATCACATGGGTCACACTCCTGTTTATCTGCAAGGGAATAGCTGAAATCAAATTATGAAAGGAATCATGATTCGCACAACGGTACTTCAATGGAAGCAGCAATATTTTGCTCTTCACTGCAGATAATATGCTGTTGGTTTAAAATCCGTGTGCATAAACTTTCATCAGCATGTCACAAAAATCTGACCAATTATAAAAACAAATAATTATTTTCTGACAGTAATGTTATATAATGCACGCTCCCTGATATCACTGGCTATTTCAAGACAATCCGATCTTTTCCAAAGCCTAAAGAAAATCTATGAACTACCTGGATGTTACCCAGTGATGGACAGCTAAGAGGAAGAGGAAATGAACAAATAACAAAAGCAAGCCCAAGCATAAAACCGAGCTTGTTTATGCAAAGCTACCCAAAAGCTTTACCAGGACCAGACAGAAAAACAGAGCTCAGCAAACAGGAGGGTGGTGGCGGCTCTCTTGCTGGTAAGGGTCACACCCAACCTCCCCTCGCTCTCTTCCCTCTAGCCCGTGATCAAAGCACGATGATAAAAGTATCCCGCTGCCTCCTACAAAGCACAAGTGCTTCTTGTTCCCCCAGCCCCACAGGCAGCTTCCCGGAATTGTGATTTAAATTAAGAGACAGAGCCTACACCAGTTTATCTCAGAGAGCATTGGCAAATTTCTCCCAGCACCCCAAGGAAACAGCCACCAACAATTTACAAAGATAGGTATGCTCCCTGGTGACACATCCCAGAATTATTTGTAGCATATGGGATCTACAGTGCTTTTCAAAATTAGCCCACTCATTTTATTCCAAATTAAGATTTCATCTAATTTTGGTGCAAGAACTGCCACCTCAAAAACAGACAGTGCTAAAAGCGTTTGGCATTCTGCAAAATTTTCTCAGTGGTCTGTGCCTGCGTACGTTCCTCCCAGCTAATAAGTTCAGTATGCCATAATCAGGTTTTATTTTTAAACATGTGATTGTGGGGGTGGAACCTGATAGAAATGGTTATATTATATTTTACACATGATATCTCACGTAACAAAACATTATCGGTAAGCCTGACGCTTTTTCCCCCCTCTACACCCTAATATCACATCATTAATATTTACATACAGCTTAAAGATTGACACAACAAACTTTTGGAAAGGGTTTCCTTGGAAATAATAAAATTCTACTTAAATTGCACAACTAAATACCCTCTAACAATTGGACAGGGAAAATAAGGGCTGTTGGAAAAACTTCAACTTCAGTTTTGGGGATTCAAAAAAGTGTTGATTGTAAATGAGCACCCAGCAGATCGCTTAATCAGTTGTACTTACTGCCATTAAAACTGCAACCCTATCAACAAGATTTCTTTTTACTACTGGGAATAACTTTGCTGAGAGCTCTCCTTCTATAATATCACTGCCTAATAATTGTTCTCTAATGCTAACTTCTTATGAAAATCACTGATATTTTTAGATTCATCATTTATATAAATTTTCTATCTCTCAGCAGTACTTTCTCTTCAGTTATTAACTCTTTCAAGGATCATCTGTGCTATACTGTATACTGCACAGCAAAAATCAAGAAAAATGTAAACTCAATTTCTTTAATGATACAATTCTCGGCAATTGAATTGATTTGGCTGGAGAAAAATCAGAAAGATATTCTTTATAAATCCAAAGCTTTCAAAGCTGTGAATTGTCAAAACTCATGCTATAACAAAGAACAGCTGAACTGCACCTGCCCCATGTCGCAGGTGCCAGCCCTGTGAACTGAACCACTGAAGATGTGATGGAAGATCCAGGTAAGTGTGGCTTCAGAGTTGCCATGAGGTGTAGGCAGTCACCCATCTCACATGTCCCATAAAAAGGGGAAGGAGAGGACCTGCATGGCTCTTTTCAAGAGCTCCTTTGCGAAAGTCAATCCAAGAACTACCTTGGTGGAGCACAAGGAGTGGGGTTCAAGGAAGCACACGAACCAGCTGCAGGTGCCAGCAGAGTATGTGCAGACTGTACACACAATGCACACATCATCTTTTTATTTGGTTTTGGAGATTTATTTTTTTAAATTTCCCTCCCAGTCATTAAAAGGATCCTTGACTTGGGTGATCCTGTTTGAAGTGCAATTCACTGTCAGTATACTCCAATATCTGCATTTCAAAATAGCTGATTAAAAATGATTATTAAATAATTAAGAGTTTTGATAGGCAAATCTTCCCTTCAGTTAGTTTGTATGGTTTTGAGATCAAAACCACAAGTATGTACCCCAGTAGCATGAAACTTTTATTTTGCCATATGCTACTTTGGATATTCTGCGGAGATTAAGAAGTCAGAGTAATCATAAGAAATAAAATATTTGGTTTTATAATAAAAGTATTCTTCTTGTACTTTACTTTTTTTTTTTTTTTTTTAAAGTACTTACTGCATTGAGTGTGATCTTATTTTGGTAACTAGGACTAGCTTTTGGGGAAAAGGAAGTAGGAATATAGTAAAGAATATCATATTTTGACAAAAGCTATGTTTGCATTGTAAATGTTTTATAATATCTACTAATGTCTACTGTAGACAAATTCATTCTGATTAATACAGAGATTAATACACACTAAGTTGATATCTCAACTTATACGTGTACCGATTTCTATATTTTCTTTCCTTAGGGTATACAGTGCAAGATTAATAATTCTATTGCATCAGAGCTGTTTAAGAATCACAACAAAAAATTCATAAAAGCATCTCCTTAAGAAAGAGTTTTTGATATTCTGGCAGGCAGTAAACTTTGTTATTTGACAGATTTGCCTGCCTTTGTGTATCTTTTGTAATAAAGCGAGCAGATTTTTATTTTAATTAAAAAGAAAATATTTCTAGTATAAGATTGTCTATTGCCCAAAACTTGGATTAGCAAGAAGAAAATTCTTGTTGGCTATAATATTTGTCAGTGATGCCTGTTTGTTGTTCAAGTCCCTCACAATGTGAAACATAGACGATTGTTGCATTTCACTGCAAAAACAACCGAATGGTTAAAAGCAAATCAGAGGCAGCCTGCTGCCGCGTTTCATTATCCCTGGAAAAACGGCTGCGAAGCTTTCTGATTAAAATCCTTTCTTAACTACGTTCTACAGTAAGTCTTAATACTATGCTTTTTGTTACTGCCTTCATTTTCCATGACTTTTTTTTTTTTGTTTTGTTTTTATTTTTATTTTTTAAATTCCCAGCAAAGACTGGTAAAGCAACTTCATCTTTCACTCTGAAACTTGGAAATATTTCTTAAAAAAACTTGGAAATATTCTGAAACTGTCTTCCTAACATATAAACAGTCTGGATATATAAATAAAGCCAGCAAAACAAAAAAATGAGCAAAGGAAAAAAAAAGAATCACAAAAATCATTGAAGATTTCAGCACCTGGCACTGAACAGAAAAGGAAAAGCAAGCAGTAAGATGACTACACAGCTCAGGACAGCCCACCTACCCCCATTTAGCCCTGCTTAACACAGCGTGGCTCCTGAAGGATTTCTATCACAACAGCAGCTCCCGAACTGCCTGGGGTAATACTGCCCAGCCAAGGAGCACTGCTCCAAACCTAATGCCAACCCCAAGCCCACTGCTGGGTCATTTTCCACTGGTGCTCCGCCAGTACCTGAGCTTCAGCTTTTCTTCTAATTCTAAAACCACAGGGCTTAGAGCATGAAAAGCATAACACAGACTCACAGGACTCATCTTGCCTCTCCCCAGTGTCCGGGTGCAAAATTAAACATACAGCACCATTTGGAAAAGCACTATAAGCCCCCAAACAAGGTGCCTTCGCTTTTTTAGCAACCTGCTGCAGCATTTACCCCTCATTGCCCCCAAAGCCATCACCGTTCAGTAGCCAAGGCCCCCTCCACAAGCTGCCTGCATGATCCTTCTTACATCCTAGCAGCCAGGGAAAGCAGCCAAACACCTTCAAAGACATTTAGCATTTCCTTTTTTTCCTAAATTCCCCTCTGGAAGGGCTGCAGAACTCTACAAAAATCACTGAAAATTGGCGTTCTCACTTCTCAGCCATCCCCACACTCCCCTCAGCACCCTGGTGTGAGACGCAGGCTGCGTGCGGCCCACCAGGAGGCCTCGAGGCTCCTGGAGGAGCACCTGCAAGGAGGCCTGGCTCCTTCCTTCCCGCACTGCTGCCTTCACCATCAGCTCACACTGATCCTTCACCCCCATTTTATTACCTCACACCGTTACACGTGGAAAAAAATCTGAACTTTTAGTATTGCCCTCCCGAGTTCTTGTCAGCCCACCCTCCTGAGAATTGTGTAGTGATGTTATTGCAATATCCCAGCTACTTGTGAGCATATTCAGCTCCTGCAGCATCCCATGGAACCTCAGTTGTTCAAATTTAGAATGATTTCTTTTGCCAAATGCGCTTAAGATAATAAAACTCCCAAATAATTTCAATATCAAGAGGTTTATCCATGTTAACATCTTTTCCATCTATGTCACCTTCACCATCCCAGAGGTCAGTTACTCTGCTGGCTGAGATGAGATGGCTTTGCTGGTTCGTTTTGCGTAAGCATAATCTTATCACTTCATTCTCTCCCAGGTGCTTAAATATTAAGAACTCACTGCAATTCGGAGTAGGAAAGTCAGATTTAATCTCCCTCGACAGTATAGTCACTTGCGTCCCTTCTCCCCCCCACCCCCCTTTTTGACTTTTTAATTTCTATTTATTTATTTAGCTTATCAACCTCCTTTGAATCCTATATTATTCCAAGTCTGAAAGGAGAATAGTACTGATACAAAGACTGCAATATGTGAGCTCTCATGCAATCTATGTTGTTTTGTAGACTCACTGTTTTAAAAAGTTAATATATTCAGACAGTATTTTAAAGTACTGGGGTTTTATTTTAATTCTAATTCAGTTTGAAAACAGTCTGGTTACTACATTTCTTTAAGAAACAAAGAAAAGATTTAACACTCAATTTTAAAGTATCTTTTTTGAAAGAAATTCAATTAGTGGTCCTTTAAAGTCATCTTAGTGAAGCTAGTTACTATCGCAGTCAATTTTAGAGGTTGCTCATATATTTACAGTAGTTTACTCAAATTAAAGTATTTCATCAACAATTTAGAACAGTTTTATGAACACTAAGTAAGCTTCCAAAAATAAAAGAAAAAAGATCTGAATTGGAGATGATGCTTCGAGTAGAGCATAACAGCAGCAGGCTTGAAATACAGGAGCTGTTAAATAGTACTCAGTAGCATCACCTTCAAAGCTGGTCATGAAGAAAAGATGAATATTTTCTATTCAAACCACAGGGACATATTAGATAGTGATAAGTTCCTGCATCGTTATTTTGCTAAGACATTACAGACTTACATTTTTTTTGATTGTCTGAATTCTTGTTGATCCAACTGAAACAAAATATTGCTCCCCAGGCACCATCACTTCAGCACTTGCCACAGAGAAGACCACTTTATTCACCAATAATATTTTCCTTTTGGCACAAACCCAGCTCTTTTAACCTCTCATTTCAGCTAACCTGAGTAAAACAAAAAGGAGGGGATTTTAGGCTTCCCTCTTTTTTGCATGCACCTTTATTAAGGCACTTAATTTGAAAGTAATAATACACAAGGAGACAATATTTGTACACCACTATTTTTAGCATATTACAGGATTTTATACAGCTGCATGGTCAAAATTTACTGTCAAATACTGTATGGCAAGTAAGAAAGGCTATGAAATAAGAAAAGGGTTGTGCATAGCATAGTCTGAAAATATTTTTTTTTGTTTTCTGAATATCCAGAATTTAAAACCAAGCTTCACTGCAACTGTCCAGTACATTTGGAGAAATTCCTGACACTGCCAGTAGAGCCTTGCCTTTTCCACAGGGCATTGCTGCTGCCAAAAAAACTTCACAGCTTTGACAAAAACTTCACTACATGACAGAAATCTCTTTGCACATGATTTAAAGTAATCCAATTCTCTCTTCCAAAAAAATAAAAATAAAATTAAAGATATGCTTAGCCCTCTCCCTTGTATACACATTCAGCTTCCATGGAAGTCAGAACACCACTTAAAAAAGCTAAGGGTTTTCCCCCCTTTGGATCTTTGTAAACGACTAACAAACTTCACCACTCAGGAACCCTCCACATCCCTCGAGGCCTGTAGTGTAAATGCCATACCATCTCGCCTCAAGACAAATCTATAAATAAATCCTTGCCATCATGTCCTACATACCCAGACCTCCGCAGGACGTTTGGGAATACGCACCTTCAAGTACTGCCTCCTGTGGCTGTAAAAGGCAATTTTGTTTGAGTGGAAAACCTGTACATGGAAATGTTTTTTTTATGCTAATCCTGGCTAACTGGCTGTGAGGCATCTATCTGGCTGGTAGACTTTGGGGTCTCCTTGTCAAGTAGAATAAATATGACTGATAATTATTCCAATGAAATATTTGTGAGGATTGCCTGCTGTATGTGAAAAGTGCAGTGAGTGCTAGCTTGTAACTTTTATTGAAGCAGAACAATACTCCCTGGAAGGCTCAAGCACGGAGTATGCCAAGCCATTCATTAGCAGACCCGCACTGTCCCTTGGTTCCGACCTGCTGGCTCTGCTCTGCTCTTGCTACGAACATCACAGTATTGTGTAAGACAAAAACTGCCATCTCTCATAATAAATGTCTATCACTTGAAAAAGCTTACAGGAAAAATAAATAAATAAATAAATAGAAAACAGCACATTTCCAAGGAGATGTGTGATTGCAAAAAAAAAACAAAACAGAAATTTCCTCACCTGAGAAAAACATAAGGAAGATATATTTATGCAGGTGGATATGTTTATCTTTCTCTCTCTCTCTCTCTCTCTCTCTTTTTATACATGTTTGACAAGAGAGAGACAACTGCAACCTGTGTATTGCACTGCCCTGGAAATTTTCTTACATTAACGGCAATATTGCACTCTCCTACAACTAATGGAAAGGCAAAGACACTGGAGAATTTGAATATTCAAATGAATGGTGCACTTGCACAAAACAATTTAGAAAAGGACTTTTAAAATATTTAAAAATCTGCTAAATATTATGATAAGCTCCATAGTACATTACTTTTCTGAACTAAGCTTGTACTGACTAGGATAGGAATAAGTTACTGAACTGTAAAAGGGCAGACATAATAGTCAAACATTTCAGTAAATTAAAGTATAACATTCTACAATCCTCTTTGTTTAATAGGACCCACTAATGTACCACAGTTTTAATAAAACATTTTCTGTTTGCTTTTAATCTTAAAAGCGTTTTTCAGATATCACTTCTGTGTAAATATTGAAAATGATCATTTTGCAACCCTAATACTAAAATAAGGCATTTGGTTTATATATTTAATCATGAAGGCAAAAATAAATAAATAAATAAAATCAGGAAGTACAGTCAGCAATATTAAAGACTATTAAAAATCTGTCACGTAGCAGATTCTAAAACAGGGAAGAGATTCTTGGTAAACTTAAATGGTGTCATAAATGTTCATTCTTATTTATGAACTCCAGGGAAAAACAAACTGTTAACAAAAATCAAAACCATTCAAGAATCAAGCCGTTCACTGCAGATACGGAAGAACAAGCCACAAGTGTCACCACTGAAATTTTCAAACAACAATGCATGTTTTTAAACATCTTATTTCACAACTGAGCGTTAAAACAAAACTTGTTTTGTTTTGTTCTGCTTTGTTTTTAGGACTGACCAAAGCAAATCAGCAATGGTATGAGCCGTGTTGAGAGGAGGAGGAGCTGGACAGGCAGAGGAGTGTGTTGCTGACTTGCTGGCCCCCTTTAGCACTAACATTTTGGCACTGATACTGGTGATGCTGCATTTCATTCAGCTTGATGGCTGCTAAGACTGCTGGGCTGAAGGCGTGTCAGCGTTAATACTGTAGGCACTATTGCCTGCTTTGGCTTTTACCGATAACGCTGCCCTTTACTGGGTTTGGTACCAACAGCAGCTGATATGTGAATGGCTCCTACCAAAGTCCAGGTGAGAGGTTCTGGAAAAGCAGCTCACGCAGCGTCAGTGCTGGCACTGCCCGGCACCTGATACAGAAGGTGTACATGGGGTTATAAAGTCGGAGAATCACCCAAATGCCACCCCAATGAGCAGGCGTGCTTGGACCACGCCTAAAGTCATCTGCAGCGCAGGGCAGTTCAAATCCACAACTTCCAAAGTCCAAAAGACAGCTTTAATTGCCACACCTTTCAGACAGAGCCAATTTCCACACATCCCTCGAACGTTTAAATAATTCAGGAGCTTTCAGAAAAGGACGGGCATGAAAAATAATCTCGGCTTCTTGTTCCTGCCCTCACAATTGTTTCTGTAGCACAGCCTGCTAAATAAAGTGCACCTGCCTAATAAAATGCACCAAGAGCCTGCCTGCTACAAACACGATGAGCCGAAGCCAGGCTGCAGACCAGCTCCCTGGCTGCACCAGGCAGGGAGGCTGCACGAACGCCTGCAAACCCTGCTTTATCTTCCACGCAAGGGCTCTGACCGCTACAGTATTCTGCTAAAGTCTCTTCCTTTGACTCCTGTCAGAAAAATTGACCTTGGCTCTGTTAAGTGACTTCCTACAAAGAAGCTGTGCTCTAAACTAAAGGGAAAGAGATGCTTTGTGTACAGCTCAGAATAACCCTCAAAGCTCCCGAGGAGTGCATTGCAGCTGCAGTGGCATTTCCTATCCCCTGGTCCCTTTCACCATGCCTAATAAACCTCGGCACCATCCACATTCTTTACAGGTAATCAGTAACTGCTCCGTGCTTGGAGCCAGATTTGCTGAGTCTTATACCCTGACTTGATCTTTGGATCTCCTTCACTTCTGGTGACTACACCCATACGCTGCAAGGCCCTTGGCACAGATGCTTTGAATCGCACTGCTGGAGCAAATGTACTTTTGGGGTATCACGAGGCTTAAACTGCGGTATGTAACCAGGGCTGCAGCAGGAGCAGCTGATGAAAGATGACGAAAATTTGAGATGAGGAGAGAGGCTAAGAGCCGGAAGTGAACAGGAGGAAAAAGATGTCTGGAGATACAGATACAGATCCATAATGGAACATTTTGTGAGAGATCAGAACAGAATATGGAAAGAGATGGAAAGGTGAAAAGAAAGGTTTCAGCTACAATTATATTTTTAATCTGATTAAGTTGATTTTAGCAATGGTATGCAGAATATTGTGAAGCTTCTTCCATTTTAAGCTGTTGCCAAAGTAGTAGTAATTGAAGCTAGGTGATCTCTGGAGAAAGACAGTTTCTTTAAAATGCAGCTGCATTTGGAACTCCTAAACAAAGGTCCTACTGTAATAATTTCAATATTTTCATGATTACAACTACTTAAATTTAGCATATCTATTTCATGACATCATACTGTAAACTTTATGGCGCATTTGTGGACCTGTCATTAAGATAGCAGTACCGTTAAGCAAGCAGCATCTTTCATTTCCCCAAAATAAACAGTTTTTAGTGTTTCACTTCTTCTTGCTTACCTACCTGAACAATATACAAAGGATCTAGGACTGGAGTCATGTCATGTAACTTTACAAATCTAATCTGCCTTTTGAGACAGCAGAGAAACTCTCCCTCCACTGCCATCCAGACCCAATGCCCCGGTGGGTTTTGCTGCCGTGAAGTTGCTGCATCTCTCTCCTGAAATCAGTTCCTCAAACCCCAAGTTTTCAAGTAGAATTTCAGAGGGCAGCAAGTTAAACCAGTTAGGAGCAGATCAATGACAGGGGTCAGGACTCCCAGTAAGTGGGGACGGGGAAAGGGGGAAAGATAGGAAGAGGAGAAATGGGTGTTAAGGACTGCAGTGTTTCTGCCAGCAACTTCAGTCTGCTGCCACACAGCTCTTAACTTAAGCATTTCTTATGTGCCTAAATTTAGATTATGTGAAATGTGTTTAAAAAACAAGCTGTCTTAAAATACTTTGCAGTTCTTGGACATTTCCCTGTACTTGAGCTTAAAAATAAGAAAAGTTTTTAACATCTCTAATTTTCCAGAACCTCTTGCAGTTTCTACCCATATATTGTTCATTGATCTCATGTCTAGCATATTAAAACAATTCATGAGAAGCTCATTAAAACCTAGTAAGAAAAGTCTTCTGGTGTGTTTCATCAGAGGAGATAATAGCCTACAATCTAGAGCATGAATATGTTATAAGAGACAAAACAGAGCCGTTTAGAGAAAGAACACTTGGAATGTATTGTTCCCATAAGCAGATGTTAAATTACTTCACTGTAAAGTGGAATTTACAAATCCCAAAGAAATGTTATTTTTATGTGAACAAACAATTAGTTTATTATTTCAGCAGGGTGACACAAAATTCTTGTATATATGCTTCTCCATGTAGGCAGTTGTGTTGAATGTAAAGACTGATTGTTGACTGAAAATGCTCCTTGTATATGCAAGTATTGACAGGGCAAGATAGAAGGGGTATATCCTGACTGGTGTACTATCTCAGGCACAAAGATAATTCAAGTTTCAAACAACCTATCTGAGATATGTCTGCTGACTCAAGATTAGATTGGATCTAATCACTGGCACGTAGCTGGAGCTACAGATCCCTGTGTGCAGAGAGGACATGGACCAGAGTCAACTTTGAGGCTATACCTTGAGATATGATAGATACACAAACAAGCTCAGAAAAATGTGCAGCCTCTCCTGGGCATTGTTAGCATCAAATACATTCAACACAAACCAAACAAAAATAAAACACTGACTTCAAGCTTGGGTAAGCACCTCAGGGTTGTCACATTCTGAGGAATATTGATCTTGGTCACACATTCATCTGTAGTTAATTTTCTAACCAAAAATAAATGTTTAAAGTCCATAGATATTCAATATTCAATTCAGAGCACTTAAAAATAACTAGGATTATAAATATTTACCATAAAGAACTTACTGATATTGTTTGCAATGTGTTCTCACTGTTAGGTGCAGCAACATAAAACTATTCATAAGAGCAGCATATCAAATGCCAATGCACTTACATCAGTGTCAGGTCCCTTGTCAGCTCCAGGACATGAGAAAGTGACGAACTCATGGCATCTCTTATGAACCACAAAACAGCAAACTAGGAAGAAAAGGGAAAACAACAGTTAGGATTGCATAGGTTTCATTTTCTTTTGTTAAAACAAATGCAGTTACATGGGAAATAAAACTTATAGCCACGTATTTCACCTGTAAGTCATTCAAAGAAAGTAGAGTGTAATGTTAAATATAGACACACAAAAAAGACAGACATCAAGTAAACTATATAATTAGAGGAAATAAGCAGGCACATTTAAAAACCTAAAGAGTCTACAATGGTAATTTTCTAATATTTAACACCACCCATAGTGTTAAAGTTTGGTGTGGGATGAATGATGCATTTCCTGAATCCAAACCCACATCTGTAACTGGAAGGCTGTCAGTGTGCCTTCAGGCAAGAGCAGGGGCTGTAAATGAGGCACATTAAGCTGGAAGGACACCCATCCTTGGCTGTGGGATCTGTTCACCTGCATGCCTTGATGAAGATGTCTAAGAAAATCCATGTCTTTACCAGTTAATTACTTCTGTGACAAACCAAAGCTCTGAGTGAAGACTCTTGCGGAGAACAAAGTGTTCTCGTATCACAGAGTGGCAGGAGGTAATGAGAAACGAAAATTAGGTTCTGATTACAGTACAATTCCCATTTAGAATTTAAGAATGATCTAAAAACTTTTTCATATAAGGAAAGCTTAATCTACTTATGTGATGGAGGCTATAGGCTGTCACACAACGGAGGTCACACACGTGCCTCAAAACCACATAAACAGGATTATTTGCTTGAGTGAGCATACTTCAAAAGCCAGGTATTTTAGCTTTTCACACTTACAGAGGTTCTTTCTTAGTGCTAAGCTTAGTTCTGGTATTTCACAACCAGTCCACATGTGAACAAAATAGAATAATCAAGATTTAAGACGGTGAACAGGTCGAAGTAAACACTGTACTATCAGGCAAAGTTTTACAGTGACTCAGAAGATTATAACGAAAATTCCAAAGTAGTCTGTAAAGAAACTGTGTGTTATACATTCCCTGAACATATTAGGCTGTGTTTCCAATAAATAAAAATACACAGTTTTAAAGGAGAGCTTTTAAAAAAATCAAATAGATTTCAATTGACTTGCAATAGCAAAATAGCACTGAATTTCCTCAACTTCAATGGAAACCAAGTTAAATTCTTGCACTTTTTCAAACTAACTTATTTCATGTGGAATCTTTAACAGTTTTCTTTCCCATTTATAATGAATACCAAATTCTTTCACCCAATGAAGCAAGCTAGGAAATATGATATCAAGAGCATCTTGGTGGCACTACAGTGTCCAACTCTCGATCCCACCACAATGCCATACTGGCCTCATCTGCACCCCTAAGTCAGCTGGCTGTGAAGAAGCCTGATCCCCCTCACATCCCTCTCCAGCTATTTCTCAGCAGCAGCCCATGCAGCAATTCTTTCCAGCCATTCTATTTCTGACATGGCATATGTTTATTCTGCAGACAAATGGTGTAAAATGGGCTTTGCTCCACTGATTCCAGTTCAGCTCTGCTGACTTCACAAGAGGCAGAGTTCTGGCCCAACACATGCTGCCCACTTGGTTGGCTAGTTTGATAATCAGTCTAAATCCCAATCAGTCCTACAATTATCATTTTGATGGTTTGTTTCTACCAACTGAAAGATCACTAAGTGGCAATTACTATTAATATTACTTGCAGCTGAAACACGTTTCACTTCCAAATTGTATTTTCGGTTCCAAACTTTCCACTCTCGAAGACAATAGCCTGATTTCTGTTTGCAGGAGTAAATCACACGAAGAAAAATAATCCTGTTACATCCTCCAGAAAACAAAAAAGTTAAATCACTACTTCTGTGGGCAGTGATCACATATTTGCAGAAATACAAGATAAACTATGCAAAAGATCTGAAAAATATCTCTGGTGAGGTTGCAGAACTGAGCTGCACTGCTGATGTCTTTCTGATAAACTGAAATCCTAGGCTGGCTAGTGCAGCTCTGCCTTTATTCAGCTACAACATAGGTTAGAACAAGTCTGCATGCCTGGGCATCTATTTGGGGTAATATTTATGAAATACTCTAGTCAGATCCTACCTCTGGGTTGATAACCTTTTCCAGCATATGAAGGAATTCATTCAACTAGAGGCAATGCTGACCCTGTTTTTAGTACCACTATGTAGTAAGTGTCATGACATGTAGGAGAACCACTGCCATTCCTTGCTACCACCTCATTCTACGGCTACAAACCGTAGCCACTAACTTCCACGAGAACTATGCCAGTCACACTACAATGCAAACTACGATTCAGATGCCAAAATGAACAATATCCCATCTGTCCTTCCGGAGTTCAAGCTACACTTCAAGCACACTTATTAATATGGAATACTCAACTTCCTAAACCTTTCTGCTCACCTACTAATTGACTGGGTTGTGAACCTCAACACTGACGGTCTTCATTCTTTCTCTTCCATTTCCCATTTGTACTTGCAGTGGGTTACCCATCTCCACAGAGCTTAGTTACTTATTAAGCAATTCCAAAGCATCACTCCTGTCTCACCTTTCACCTTTCAAGAACACTTAAGTGAAAACCAAATAATTTGATGTAAGGATAAACAGTGGGATAGGCTACTCTTGGTGAATTGTAAACCTAATTGTTAAAGGATAAGAGTGAGCTAAAATCCTTTGTTAGCAGCAGTCATTTCCATACATAAAATTTGTCTAAATTTTCATTTTAAAATTCATCCACTACAGCACACTTCAGAATCTTTCAAGCTTTCTTAGTTTCAAAGCAACACATAGCTAGAGAATTCATAATAAAAATTTACTTAGATCGGATAAGTGAAAACAAAATATTACCTGCTTAAAATACCATGACATTTTTAGTAATAAAGATGAAAAGTAACCTTTCACTTGTTACTTGTTTTGAAAAGATGTTAATAGCTTCACATCACTTACTGCAGCTGTTAAGAAGTCACATTATGCTCATCACCTTCTCCTAATGAAAGTTATATTATACTACTTTGCAGAGACTGCCAGGAAATTTGTTGCTTTACATTTTAACAAGAGTATAAGCAGAAGCGAGCTGGCACACATCATGCATAGCTGCTGGAAAGCAACTCCGGGCTGGCAGCTAAGATTAAAAAGAAAATTACTGAAGTATTTTCATGTTTCGACAGCGTGATGTTGATCTGGGGTATGCATACCATGGGTGCGAACTTCCATCCTTTCCAGCTCTGGACTTGCTGGAGACAAATACTTCTCACAGCAGCCCAGGGAGGGGTGGCTGGGAGCATGGGGAGAACAAACCCAGCCTTGTGCTGTGGGATCATGGTCACTGTTCCTCCTGGCTGCCCCCTGTCTCCATCCCCAGAATGGCTGCAGGGAGCAGGAGATGCCAAGTGGCTGCCAGGAAAGAGGGGAGAGCATGGCCAGGAGCACTCCGTGCTTTCTCAAAGCACAACCAGAAGATGCACCGCACGGTCTGGGGATTTATGATACTTAACGGAGGACAACTCATTCCGGCCAACTTTATTCTGTCAGTTCACAGCACTGAGAAAAATATCTTGTTATTATGTATAAATACATAAATGTATATAAAAATCCAGCAGTAACTTATAGTTACAGGGCGGTGCTGTAAATTTCAAGCTGCTTTCTAAATTATCTGATGTGCGGAGGTTATCAGTATGATACATTATGGGACTTATCCCCTAAAAAACACTGTTACTAGTAGCTTTCATATATGACAGACTGATGAAACAGAAATGAAATATTACTGCAGCAAGTAACAGAAGCAATCTTCTCTATTAGATGATCTATAAAGGAAAAAAGCTCTCGTTGAACCCTAGTCTCTTTCACGACGTGGAGCCATGCATCTGAAGAGCTTTACAGCCGCAAGCATTCCAGACAACTGGGGTAAAAACTAGCAGGGCAGAAATGCACATTTTACAAATTGGAATTACTTAAAAAAAAAAAAGATATTAACAAACAAACAAACAAAAATTTTTATACTCCCACTTTTGGGAAAACAAAAAACAAAATATGAACAAAAAACAGGCTAGATGAGCCTTCCCAACAGAAGTATTTCCATACTATACCCCAGATATATTCAATAAAACAAATTAAACTGCACAGAGAGATCACATAAAAAATGATATGCAAGTTTATTAAAAAAAACAACAAGCAGTTCTAAGAGAGTCTAACTGAACTGCCAGTTATTGCCTATAGAGAAATCAGTGAGCTTTTTCAAGTGATCTTTGAGTTATTTCTGTAGTGGTCAAGATTATTCTCCCAACTCAAATTATATATGTTTTTTTTAAATCCTAAGGACCATAAAAATTTTATATTAACTTTATATCTAAGCACATAAAGCTTGAAGCTTTGTCTCCACTGTTACAACAGTTATTTGCCTGACATCAACAGCTATACATATACTTGCCCACATAATTTGTTTCTAGGTTTTGAGTATTGATTCTTCCAAAGGAAATGGCAGAAGAGGTCCGACTGGCAGCAGTGGGGAAATTACTCTGCGCATACAATATTTGTTGTTGGGTTTTACTTTTATTGTCTAACAAAACAAGAATTGATTCCAAATTGGACTAAGGAGTTACAATAAAACCAAAATAAGCATGAAATCACTCTCTGCATTAGTCTCCGAGCGTACTAGAGAACTTTAAGGGCCTCTATAGTAGCTTGGAGCACTGTATAATTTTTATGTTGCTATTTTACATGCTTTGCATTTTCAGTGAGGCCACAGAATTTCCCCAAGGGACCCATTTTATGGGCTGACTTTTTCTCGTGCTTCCTGCGCGACACCAAGCAATGAATGAATTTGTCACATGGCATGCATTAGTTCATTCTAAGAATGAATATCACAATTACATTACATGGAAATAGGGTACTACTTCAAAATAGACAAGTCATTTAAGTATTAACTACATCTATTATTATTTTTTAATATATACTGATCTTTAAATAAATTTACTAGGAATGGAGTAAACTCGTGAACAGAATATGTCCAGAGCACAACGTGTAACATTTAAAGAAGAATGATTTAGCAACTCTCCTTTTTCTCTTGTTCTGAACACGATATGAACACGACTTGAAAAAAAAAATCCATTATTTTGGTTGCATTTAATATAAATGAGGCTGGTTACTATATATCAAACACACAAGTCAGATGTACTTCTTCTGAATGTTATTAACATAGTGAATCCACAGGGGATTTTAAAAATTGCATTACCCTAACTTTTCCAACATGTGTAATTTATAACACATCAGCTAGTTTTTCTGCCAGCATTTCACCCCATCTACAAGAGAGGGCTATCTCAAGAGAGTACCTGATACCTGCAATCTTTTCACTTAGCATTTATAATGCCTTTCTCACTAAAACAGCCCACAGCCCAGCGAGATGCAGCCTGTTCCAGGATAACAAGGTTTGTAAGGAAAACAGCGTTTTCCCCCGTCACCATCGCCTGACCCTAAGCTTCTTAAAACTCTTTCGTAGCAGCATGAGGTCATGGAGCACCTTACAGTGCCAACCTGTAGTGCTATGCATTGCCTGCTTCATGGATCATCTTTATTTGCATTGCCATTTCTGCAGCCCTTGAAGTAGCATCAGAAACCTACCTTGAAGTCTGAGTATACAGCCTACATGAAATCAATATTGATAAATTTGGGCTGATTCCTCATTGTGAGCTCCAAGAGTCTGTTGGCCAATAATTGCTTGCATATCCTCAGGTTCATATGTCTGACCTACAGAATACTCCATTCATTCCCCACAATTTTTCAATTTTGTCAAGTTCAATTAGGCTAATAAATGGGGGGCTGCAATAAAACCTCTACTCCAAAGGTTTACAAAATTTAAGAGAAAGTAATGGTTAACTGCAACACTACCTTATTTGCGTGAAAGGATTATACAGATCGCCTGGACAGTCTTAACTACTCAGGTCATTAACTCCTTTACACTAAGTACAAAACAGACAGACGTCGCCGGTAAGCTGGCTTTGCAAGATCTCAAGCAGTACGCAAATACAGGCTGCGTGCCTGGGAGAGACTGCATGTATATTTTCATTTACAGCAATGCCGGGGGATAAAGTGATGAATATTTTCCTGTAGCTACATATGGAACATTTTTTAAACATTTGGGATATAGTAAAATATCTCACATAGCTTATTTCCCAGATTTGTCATTTCTACCTTCAATTACAAAGAAAAAAAGGTACCTTATATTGTTTTTTTCCTGAAAACTGTGCTGCAATGCTTGCAAAACAGAAGAGTTTCAAGATATTAAAGAATTTTTCAAATACAAAGTATTCAACACTGTTTCAACCCAGTTGTTAAACTATGTACTTTTTTTTTTTTCTAAGACAGAGATCACCATTTCTATGAAAAGTCCTTGCTAAAATTTCATGAAGCTATTAATCTTGTTCCTTTGAGGTGTCCCATTTTATAAAAGAATAATAACACAGGAGCCATCCATCAAAACCAGAACTGAAATAGCTATTTCAAGAACTTGCAATGACAAAAAAGATGACCCACAATACCAGACTTTTTATATCACTTCTGTAGCCTCGAATCCATTGTAGTTTAAAAACCTGATCTCACCAGGCTGCAGGCCAGCACCAGCGACGCTGCAGGTGCCTGCTGTACCCTGCTTTGAGCGGTGCACAGGCACAGCAGCAAGGCAGGGCACGGCGCTCGCAATTAGACAACTAGCACAACACAAAGACCACAAATGCTTCCTGTGAAGACTGAACGTTAGTCCTTTGGGTTTTTCACTCGTTCAGCAATGAGCTGAACCTCAGAAAGGGGATGTCTTAAACAAAGCAGCTGTCTTCAGCTTGGGATATTACCAAGTGTAGAAACAAAGGGCCAAGAGGGTGAGTAGCAGGGAGCAGCACAGGCTGTCCGTATTTCAGGCCTGTCTGAACCAACAGGATGCGATGTGAAACCGATCTCCAGAATGCAGCTGTTGGGTTTTATTCTGTAATACAGCTGGAATCCTGGACGCCTCCTTGCAGGAAGCCAACAGAAAACAAATAGCCTTTGGAAATCCCCGCGAACTGCCTCTGCCAGTGCTGCTCACATACAACGATCGTGGTCCTACATAAGTAAACCTTCAGCAGGAGCAAGAGCCATCACGTGGGCATTCCTCTGACATGGGCATCACTCCCATGCCCTGAACTCTACCTGAAAGCCTTCGTGCTCAGCCATGAGATGCTAAACATGCTGAAGACAACCATCCGAGGGATGCAGGTGATTTCTTCACCTGATGCTCAGCCACCCCCATGGTCAATTTATTGCAGACTGCGCCATGCTTCATGGTCATGTTTGAATCAGTTCCCAGATGGAAGTGTGGAAATCGGAGGAAAGACAGAGGTCGGCCTCACACAGCTGGAAGGTTTTTTACCATTAGAGCTTGAGAAATATTTTGAATTATTTTAGTATGAGTTTTATAGCTTGTTTTTCTCAACACTTAACTTAACAAATTAATGATACCAAGCTACGGGTAGTTGTAAACCAAAACAGTTCCTTCCTTTAGCATGGCTCGTAATGGACACAAAGTGAAACACCAGAGCTGAATGCCAAGAGCTGCATGCGAAGTATTTCAGTGTATTTTGAATTTAGGTCTGTGTTTTCAGTTGTGTTTGAGAAACCTCACAACACACTAACAAAATTAATGAACCTTACTTGCCAGTAAACACAATCCACATGCTAATTCCATTATTGCCAAAAGATTTTTTGTTGTTTTTTCTTTTTTCTTTTTTTTTTTTTTTCTCCAGGATGTGAACAAGTGAGGCCAAGATGACATGGAACAAGCTGTTTAAAATAAGAACAGAACCATGTCCCAACTACTACACTAATAGAAATAGGATGCCTGTAATTCTGCTTAGAATTGTAATTCTTTCAGAATTCTGAAAAATTCTGCTTCCTTAGACACAATCATGCTAAGAGAATTAATTTCCCATTACTAACAGAACAAGCATAATCATCCAATTTTGCATTTACTTGCATATATAAAAGTTATTAAAAGGATTATAGCATCCTTCGACATTAACTTTCACACTATCATGATTCCAGAGCAGTGCAATGGGGCTTCAGAAGCATTAAAGCAAAATACTAATGCCTTGCCCATTTATTTTTAAAAGCAGAGCAGTTCATTTCAATGCTATTTAATGTTTATGCTTGATGTAGAATTACATAAATTCAAGTAAGAAAATAATCAAGATCCTTGATCTACAGGAATACCAGCCCAGACAGGCTTCCTTCTCATCAGTGTGACTTCATTTGCTCTTTCCAGTTCCTTTCAGCTTGGGGAAGTTTAAATCGAAAAGATAATTATAAAACTTCTTCAATCTTGCCACAAAAAAATTAATCTTATATTGTTTAATGTTAGTCATTATCTCCATAAGAGTTTAAAGCGCATTTAGATAGCAAGCTTAACTCCAACAATCAGCTCATTCCTGTTTGCAAAGTTCATCAGTTCTGTGGCCTGTTTTGTGGTATATTCTGTGCTAACATGACTGCATTAAAACTGAAAGATATTAATTTTATGCCCACAAGACACTTGTTAGTGTTAGGTCAGAGGTTGGACTCAATGATATCGAGGTCTCTTCCAACTTAGATAATTCTGTGATTATTTAGTCTCTTGTTGTCGCCAAAAAAAATAATTTGGATATAACAAAACTGGCAGTATTCATTGCATTACTGGATTTGCACTGCAAAACTTAGTAGTGTTAGTTAGAAGATATGAAGGCATTCCCAATTTGATGCCAGATTGTAATCATTATTTAAATTCAGGTCTTATAGTTTACTCTATATTGGCTATAATGTAATTTCATTTGCCTTCATACAAAGCAGCCTTCACAGTGGCGTACTACAAAATGCAGAGGGTACAAAGCAGGGAATGGGACGTATGGTGGGAGAAGGTGTCACACAACAGCAGCTCATGACACCCTGTAAGAATGAAGCTCTCACCTCCTCTTCTCCAGGATTTCGGACCACTGCAATTTCATGGTCAAAGTGCCAGCAGTCCCTTGCCATTCCTGCCCCGAGGCCTTGCAAGCTCCACGCCAAGAGAACACAGACTTTGATGGCAATAATTATTCTCTGCCTCTCAACCTACCCAAAGCATGACTTGAACAGCACAAAACCATTTTAAAAAGTGGAGAGGTTCAATAAATACAGCTGAAATTTTCAAAGGATACAAATTAAAAAGAAGTTCATCTCCTTCTGGACACGAGAGTTACTAATAAAACCAACTGATGGTGGGTTTGGACACTTTTCACAACGGGTTCAGGCTTGGGTTTTACAACTTAACCACATCCATCCTGCTTTGCACTGTATTGTATCACGAAAGTGAAGCTATTTTGTTCATTTAAGATTCTTCCTGTTGCTGTTTCTCTCCACTTTTTGATGTTATGCAACAGATGGCCAATATTTGTTGCAAGTCTTATCCAATTAAATACATCTTACAAAGGGTCATCTGCTAGAAGCTTCAATGTCACTTTCCTCCTCTCAGTATTCACGGAAAACACCCCAAAGTAACAGCCACCTCCCAGGAAATCAACAACAACAAACTCTGCGCTAGACCAATTACGGTCAGAAATCTATTGCCAAAGTAATTTAAACCACTTAAGACAACAAACTCATAGAGAAACCAATTAAAGTATTAAGAAAATTCACCCCTAGCCAATGGGTGGCAGGTTTTTTCCCCAGCATGTTTGAAGGGCACATTATTCACTTCCAAGAAGTGAATTTCTTAGGTCTGAAGACCATTTCTTAGGTCTGGTAGTTATGAAAATTACATGGCTGAGTGACTGACACAAGCTACAGCAATTCTTTCCAAATAGCAAAAATGGTATTTATAGGAAATGCCTGTGGGTTCCGAAGTAGGTAATACACACAACAAAACATGAAACCATGGAAACAGGTCATTTAATTACGAATGAATTATTTACATTTGCAGTAGAACTTCCAAAGAAAAATATTTTTCAAAACAAAGAAGTAGGTGAGGATGGGAGATTTGCAGCAAGGAAACTAATATGACAACAGTCAGAGGAATCTCGTCACACAGTCACTGTAACTCTTACAACTTGGGCATGACTTCAGGAAAATGAAACCATTGGTACCCCCCGTTCTACTAATTCAGCACCATGCACTCGTGTAAAGCCCTGACCAGTTCCCACATCCTGGCTCCTCGTGCTTTGCCATCTCAAACATTTGCACACTCAAGGCAACACTGCATCGGGAGCCAGAGCTGGCACAGGGATTATTTCTTCAGTCAGGGTTACACGACCACTTTCATTTGACATATGGCACATTACTGTCAAAACCAGCAGTCCTGTCTGCTTGCTTCTATGTATTAACATTTAGGCAGCCAATTTTTTTTTGGCAAGGTTGGATTTTAGCTGGATCCATTCCCCGAGCTAGCTCAATGCACAGAACGTGAATGTTCCCAGAGCACAAAAACGGATACAAGACCTCCGTAGCAGCCTAGACTTATGCTAGATTTATACCAGATAGAGCAGCCACGTGCTAACGACCTATGTGAATGTCAGAACTCAATCCATTCTGCATGACAAAGTCAATGAACAGAGCTGCTCTCTTCAGGTTGTCTAGATGGTTGACAAAGATATCAAAACATTTTTCAAGCACAGAAAACTCTCCAAGAATTCAATCTTTATTTCAGAATATTCCTCAAAATTAAGCCTAAACTTGAGTTCTTAAAAAACAATGATAGCTATTCTCATTATGTCATATGACATATTGTTGTTATTATGTCTTGTTATTACATCATAGGTAGAACCTTGACTGCAAATACACTAGGAACAGTATTCAAGCGTTTTCCACTGTATGGTCATGACATATTTGTGCAGTTTTTCTTGGCTCACTGAAGCAGCAATATAAACAGTATTTCTCAGTTTATGTCACACAGAATGAGTAGTTTTCTCATGATGTGGCAAGGTAAATACTATTTTCTATGCCCTACATTTACTAAAAGCAATATATTAGTGTAAGTAATAAGCAAGGCATAAACGTCAGCGACATGCTAGCAGACATTTGTCTGAGAATATTGCTTACTGGAGGACAAGGATTTCAAGCAGCAGTGAGGGACTAGAATTGAGTAAGCCATCATTCAAGTCCAAGAAACCAAAAAGAAGCATTCTACCAGAGCTCTGAGATTACAACTCCTTTCTACTGACTGTGAAACACAAAAAGAAAGGGTCGAGTCCAAAAATGATGTAAACTACTTTCTGTTAATACTGCCTTTTCTGATCGTTTTTCTTCAAGATTTTACTACATGACATATTAGCACTATAAAAGAGATCATAACGGCAACTGAAAAGCTAGATCAGTGCACCTCAAATCCGTAATTTAGGAAAACAACATCCAAAAGTCAAACTCAAGAGTTCCATCTTTCAGTCAAGAGTTTTTAAAAGCACAGACTACTAACAGGAAAAAAAAGAAATTGCCCTATTTTTTTTTTCCATTTGTGTTAAAAAAAAATACACAAATACCTCTTGAGAAAAAAAAAATGCTCAAATCACTTTGTTTTGAAATTCTGACATAAATAACCATTTTCCCCGCTAACTCAACTGTCCCTCCTCTTATACACAGTGAAAAAAAGCAATCAAGCCTTTTTGTAAGATGTATTTAACATCATTATAAATTAGTCATTTATGAAGTCTCCACAATGCACTCACGGACACCTGGGATGCTGTATTATTTCAAGACCACTAAAAGTACTGGTAGATGAATTAATTTTAAGGAGAAGTTGTTGCTAGAGGCATGGTATGAATCACCCCACTAGATACTTGGGTCAGTTAAAAAGGACCTATTTAATTTTTCTTCAAGAAGAAGAAAGTATATGGCAAAAATTAGGTGTCATCAGACTCCCTGCTTAACCCTAGTGCTCTTCTAGCACTTCAGTGAGCTGGGCATGGAGAAAACACACGGAAAACCAGCCCCTTGGCCTGGCACCGAGCCCCAACACGACATCTGGGAGCAGTTGGTCACTAGGTGCATAATGCACCAAACACAAAGCTGCATCCCACCAGGCAGCACAGCTTGGCTCTAGGCTGCAGTTGGGTCCCACATTTCTAAATGACACTGCTGTGGGAGCAGAACTGCCTGCATCCATGCACGCAATGCCCAGCCACAAATTCAAGAACATGCACCCAGTCCCAGCAAATGTCATGCACAAACAGCACTGCTGAGAGATTTCCATGAGCCCACAGAGAGAAAAGGCATGGATGCCGTAATTAAAGCACTTCAGGGGGACAAGGTTTCCTTGTTGTTCTACCAAAGCCTATCCAATGCTGATGGAAAACAGCAAAAACTCAGTGCAGATGACAAAACCTCCAGGTCTGTTAAACAATCCAGAGAGTCTGTGGCAAGTCACCTTGCTTACATAGTTTCCCCAGTGCTACCACGTATGTTTATGCATCTCTTACTTCCCAAGTCAGGCATAAACCAGATACTCAATGCTGCCTCTAAGTCCTAATAGATCAACTTGGCAACTTTTTCTCCTTAGGTCTCAGTTTAGTAGCAAAGATCCTACAGCAAGTTTAGAGCAAGGCTTAAAAAAGCCCCTTTCTCCCTTGCAAGATTCAAATTTTAGACCTCATACTCAATAGCCTGAATAACACACTTTCATATAATGCAGCTCATTCATTACATCTCACCCACACTTCTTAAATGCTGTTTAATATTTCTGATCATGCACAGTCCATTATTGCAGCCAAAAATGGTTTTTATTTGCAATTATTTTATGCCTTTAATGCTGCACACTGCAGGGTGCTAAAATCCTTCACAAATTGAGTAAAAAAAAAATGCAGAAAAACTATGAAAGCAAGATACATATAAGACTGCATGTTCTCCTTGTAAACAATGTGAAACTGTTACAGAAGCGGATGGAAAATAACAAATTCCAAGTAGATTCCAACTGGCGCACAGAGATAAATTCGACATGAATTATTTTGAAGTGCTGTAATGAGTTCCAGGCTCCAGACTTTGAAAAAGTGAATCCCACATACAATAGGATTGTACATCAACACACTGCTTTATAAGAAACCCGATTTTCAATATTACTTGACAACAATGTGAATTTTCGGTGTGGCAGGAACTTCGCCTTAAAGCTGTTATGGTTAACAAGCAAATGTGTTGTTCATAAATCCAGTGCAGTGTTAAAGTGAGATTAAACCGGGTCTTTGGCATGCGGACAGGAGAGAGGGAGCGAGGATGTGAAGAGGTCACAACACACCGCAGCCAGAGTCTTTCCATAGGAAGTTTCTTTGGGAAATTAGTTTCTTCACCGGTTAGGGTAAAACCATCTCCCTGGACTCAGAGGACAACCCTAGAACAGCTCCTTGCCTCTGCAGCAAGAGCTCTCCTCTGACACAAGCCAACCATCACTAACCCATACCACTCTGGACTAGAGGAAGGAAGGTCATTCTGTAGCTTCACATCTACCTCCCCCAAGTATAAATCAGCATCACTGCTTAACAAAACGCTTCTGTGGCTGCTCCTCCCTGCCCCTGGGCCAGACCCTTCTTTTTGACTTGGAATCCCTCCTGGTCACATCAGGGCTCCCCTGCTGAGGCAGCAAAGCCCTTTCCTGCACAAGCAATGATGGATCTGTGTGTGGGTTCAGCCAGGGAACTGCAGGAAAGCCCTGGCACAGCAACATGACCCTGGCACAGCACCACAACGCCTGCCCAGGAAGGCTCAGCATCTTCTCAATCCAGCTCAGATGGAGGAAAATTCCACTTTCTGGTTCTGTCCCATTTCCCCAGCCATCTGCTACTCCATTATTTTAGCATTACGTAGCACAGAAGCCTAAGACTTTGCTTTGGAATATCAATTGTTAAATTCTAGGGAAAAAAAAATACAGAGTCTGAGTTGCATTAAATGTGATTGGTGAGAACTTGCACGGCTGAGAACCCCATCGATCTATTTGCTCTGCGACTCACTGACTGGATAGAACTCATTAGAAACAGATTTATGAAAGTGACTCAGAATTTGGAACAAATTAAAGATGAGTAACAAAAAAAAGGAACTGAAAAAATGTGTTCTATTCATTTAGAAATGTGCAGTGCTGACAGCATGGACTGAACCAGCTGAAGATACAGCCCCGGTCTCCTGATTTCAAAGCCTTGATATTTGTTTCCTTCTGTGCCCTCGCTGCTTTACAGTACAACTGCAGAATAGAGAGGTGGGGTTTGTGTTTTGTTTTTGTTGCTTGTTTGTTTTCAACGTTTTCTTCTTCCTTTTCTTGGGTGTACTTCTGCTAAGCTAAAGCTAATAGTGATAATACTGCTAGCAATAATAGCAATACCAAATATTAATAGGACCAGGAATTGGGTATCAATTTTCCTACTGCATAATGGAATCTCATTCTTTTCAAAAGTCTGTTTTATAGAATACAAAATTTCTTCAGTAAGATACTATTTCAATTGCTTCCAGCTTTTATAAAAATCTTACCAAAATTGAAAGCTTTTCCTTTAAGCTACTTCTACGTAGAGTAAACTGATACCTCGTGCCCTCCTGTTCTTGGGGGAAAACAAGAGCTCTTATTAACGTCTTCGAAGTACACAAAGTTTTTCCTAGTTTGGCTTTTACATCCATTCACAGAGCCATTAACACAGTAAGTCTATTAACAAATGCAAGGGGTTTCACAAGTTCAATTGTGGTAATTAGTCATTATTTCAGCTTTAAATGACTCTCTGCTCTAAAGAAAGATTATGGCTTTTCTTGCTCTATTACCCAATTGGCATTTAAGTCAATCTGCTAAAAATGTATCTGCCTCAATGGAAGCTGAAAATAACCCATTAAAGGAATATGCAAATCTGAGCTTTTTTCCCTTCTTAATACTTTAATCTAATAAGAACATATTATATTACTAAGAAATTCTGGTTGAATCCGTTATTCAGCTCTCCTTAGTTCTTTCATAATTTCACTTCTGCTGTCATGAATAAGGCAAAAATATTAAGCTACTTTCACGGCAAGATGTTTATAATGACTTCAGGTTATAACACAAGTTGTAGAAAACATTCATCCCAGCTCACATTGATAGCATTTAGCACATGGAAGAAAGTACTTCCACAGCACACGACCCACTCAACCCCTTATTTCAAAACAGATGAGGACACGTCTGTAGAAAGCTGCACCAAAAATGTACTATTCCCAAGATCCCAGCTGAAATGATGGATTGTGGCCTTCTGAAATAAGAGTGTCTGCTGTGCTTTTGGTCCCTTCAAATGTGCAGGGACACAAAAAGTAGGCTGACCTCTCCTGCCCGAACAAACGCGGCACCGGGAATTCAGCAGATCGGGTACTGAAAGCAGCCGATGCTTGGCATGAAAACATCTACCCCTTTCAAAATACTGTCATAGACCCAAAATACAGCTCTTTACACTTCACAGCATTTATGAATTCCTTAGTCATTCAATGCAAGCCAAAAATTAGAAATTTTAAATATTAATGTGATAGCTTAACTTTCTAAGAGTCTCTCCCTCGCATTAACTATCTGAAAGTTTTGGAGAAAGACGCAGCCCAAGCCAGCAGAGCTTCCATTACACTGGTGGTGTTTCGGGACCATGGCACACGCTGTTCTGCCTTACAGTGATGCCTATTTTAGCTCATTTTCAGGAGCTTTTGTACAGTACAAGTCAGTCTCCTGTGCTTTATGCTGGCCTCTTCTTTTCAGGACCTTACATGCGAGGCTTTGTTAAATGGTTTTTAAAAACTACCTGTGGCAAAAGAAGAAAAGAAATGAAACCCCATACCATCCTTTTAATGTGGAAAATTATTTCTACTTCAGGATAGTTGTTTGATACAAGAATTATTAAAACCCCAGCATACTCAAATGGCTTTCAGCATTTTCAGAGCACAACTCTCCTCTCCGGCATACGGTGTCCATTTAAATTCCACTTCCAGTAACGCTGTACATATTTGTCATTCTGTTTGAGAGGAATTTACAATAAAATCTGTTTTGCTTTAAGAAAAAAGAGCATTTCTGTTCACACGAGGGCTTACATTGAGGTTAACACCCTCCTGGCTTCCTCCAAATACTGTCAGCAGAGCTGTCCCTTTGAAGCTCAGGGACGCTGCCAGTACAGCACAAACCCAGCTCTTCACTTGCTTTTGCTGGGTGAGGCATCACTTGGTTTTATTCTTCATTTACAGCTGATTTTGATCCGTAAATAAGAAAAAGTCATCTTTTTTTCCTGACTAAAGCATTATGATTCACCAAGTTGCAGTGGGAGGGGGAATTGCATTGGGTTTCCTGATTATCACAGGTTTATAAATGCACATCAGTGGATTTATCTCACCTACATGTTTAGGCACTCAGAGAGTTCAGAGCTGTTTGAGCTCCTTGCTTGGAGGGAAGCAGGCACTACACTTTGAAAAGAAGTGTTTTATCACATCCTGGTGTAAATGCCTGCATCACGTGGACAGGTGTCCTCTTAGAAAAATGGGCTCTATTGGGAAAATGCTTGAGGATGAGACTAATCACATCTGAGGAGAGCCCATTTCTCCACGCAGGCTGTAAAAGGATTCACTGCATCTCTCAGTTTCAAATTTACAGCGTTGGCATTTAGATACGAGTGGATTAAGCTCATCCTATATGTTGGATGAAGTAAAATAAGGTTTAAATTAATAGCATAATCTGTATATGCATTGTGCTCAGAGCCAGCTACTGCTGCCTGGCTCGAGCTGGCCTGTCTGAGCACGCTGCTTCAAATAATGAGAATTCCCTGTGCTAGTGCGACCGAAGGAGAGCTAATGCACTGCCTCGTGCCTTTTGCTTCCCATTAGTAGGACACTTACTGAAGATTTCCTTCCTAGGGATTTCAGGTTAAAAACTGTTATATCTTTATTCTTGTCTCTAAGTGTTGCCTTCCTTCTACACAGTGAGTGGTTAGGCATTTAATCACGTCAACTTACATCTCACTGCATATGCAGGAAATGTAGCAAAAAGCTCATTTAGGGCCAAGCAGCGTGTGTGCAAGGACTGTCAGACCTAAGTCCTCTGTAAGTAGAGCACACTGACTTTCATCATTTTCAGTTCATTCCTTCCCTTTTTGGACCAATTTCTGGACATATTATGCAAACTGAAAGAGTAGATGCAAATTCCCTAGCGGCTATTAGCATGTCTAGACTCATTCATTGACCTAGAAGATGTCTTAATTGCCTCTTTTCTATCTGATGGGAAAAATACGCTCTAATTTTTCCAGGCTGCAATCTTTTATAAGTTTTCTAACCAAAATTGAAATAACTGAATTTCATGGAAAAGCAGTTATATTCCATGTTCCTTGAGACCCAGTATGTGGAGCATTTATCACAGATTTAACATGATCTACAAGAAACCTCTGTTCATTTAAATGCTTGTTTTCAGGATTTCAGATTTTTTTTTTTTTGTCTCTTTGCTACTAGACAATTAGTGGCTATATCTATGAATCTTACTAGTTTTTACAACATACTAATAAGCTAAATAGTGCTATTTACAGGTATGTTTTTTAGTCAGCATTGAACATTTACATGGTCTTTATTTTAACAGTTACGTTTTGTGGAAAAGGATGTTTGATAATTTTCAGATGAGTCCAACTTTACAAATGTTATCTGTGACAAAACCAACTGCACTCTCACGCCATGCCTGGACTAGAAATGACAACAGGAAAATAGAATGGAGCCAGAGACTGTGGTATAACTTCTGTGGGTATTGTTTTTCAAGGGGACAATTAACATATTTTCCTTCTGCACGGCTTGCCAAATGCCTAAATGTAGCCAGCCACCGCATGGATTAACAATGAAATTGTTAGATTAACTGGTACAGAATTTGAATCTCAAGGTGAAAATCTGTGTTCACATCAAAGGTCTTCATTTGTAGCAAGGAACCTGACTCTCAAATGAAGCAACACATTCAGCAGATGCAACATTTTGTGATTTTAAGATTAAAAGAGCCTAAGAAGCTTTTGGACCGTGCGTTGCATCAAATTTACACTGCTGCGTCAGTGAGCACTAAAAGCCAAAAAGTATTAGCAGATTTAAGTGAGGATGCATTTCACTGATTGCTTCCTGTTAATGAAATTTTGTTTTAATCATTTAAACTGTTAATGTATTTTTTTTGTATCAAGAACTTTCTAAAAATTATAGCATACACTGTATATCATGTGTCATTTACAAGATAGTTTTAGCTCTAGGGAATCTCCACAGTTTAAATAATAGGTTTTTATACAAAAGGGATCAACAGTTTGTAATGTTAGCTTCTTTTATTCTAATCCCCTCTCTATGTAATGCCCAGTGTAAGCAGTAATTAAAGCTCCTTTTTAAAGGTCCCCCAGGTTTCCAAACTAAAGCAGAGCATGAGGACTTTACTACCACAGGGCCTGGGCAACACAGGCAAGAAGCATCCTGATCATCCAGCGCTGACAGACAGCTCATCTCTATTTAGGGTGGCTCACCTCGATTTAGGGTGCAGCCATTCACAGCAGTTGGTGTTCTCCCTCTGTGCTTCCTCCGTGGGAGCACAGTGACTTCGCAGCCAGAATATTCTTCAGATCTTTGATCCACTGAAGACACTTTAGAATTTTATGAGCCTGTTCTAGTACACATGCACACAGAAAATGCAACAAAATATCCCAAATCCACATTATAACGAAAACTTGAAGAAAGCCGCGCTATGTAGAACAGAATATTTGTTCCTTTACTCCATACACATAACACATTTTTCCATCCTTTCAACTACTATTTTTATTCTGCTCAAAACAAGGCTGTCTTCAAGGACAACGCGTTCATTCAAAGTATGAACATCTCATTCACGGCCTTTGACAGCCCGATAAAGAATTTTACTGCAGAACATACAGTTGGGTATTTTCCTCCACCAGACTCCCATCATGAATAATACTCTCTCAGACTAGTTTAAGCACTTTCCTGGAAAAGAATAATGCCTACAATCCTTTGGCTCCTCATGCTTGTATTTTTCCCTTACCATCTTCTCAAGAATGTATTCATTTCTAAGGCAGCAAATCCTTTTTTTGGTGTGGCTGATCACAGCTCCTTTCACATCAGGGAATCCACAGCAGGATTACACCAGAGGAGTCTCTCTCTAGGAGTATATGTATACTGCTTGGGTAGTTTGCTAAACTGCTGAATGGTGTCTGGCTTCCTAAACTGAATCCTAAAGCTAGGATTTACTTTGAACTACAGTTTGTGCTTTAATAATTAAATCCTAGAAATGATTCCAGGAAAATATAAATAGAAAAAGTCTGCATCTAAAACACAGGAAGGCTTCCCTGTAGTTTCCGAAGCAGTTGATGTGTACAGGTTTAGTGTGCCAGCCCAGATCCTGTCAGGCGAGAGGTCTCAGCACGGAGCCTGCTGGCAGCTGCATCCTGCTAGGGCATGGAGCTGGCGCCCGCTCCAGACGGGGACAGGGGTGCTGCAGCCAGTATTTAGGTAACCACACAGCAAAGATGTTCTCAAGGGATTCCTCTGAAACACATCAAGTGTGTTGGTATTGGTCTAAATAAGATTTTATTTTAAAAAACCTTAGTGTTTGTACAGAACAATCATTGTGACAGCACACATTTTGAAGAAATGCATGCACAGACTTTTTTTAATACCATTACATGAAATGCTAATTTTGATTTGTCCCCTTTTTAACTCGACTCTGATTTCCAGTAGAAATTGTTAAATCAACATTTTGTATTATTGTTAAGCACAGTACTAAATATTTTCTAGTAATAGACTTGTTCTAAACTTCATTCTGAAGAGGCTGTATTACAAATCTGAAATGACTGGAGTGGGAAGGAACTGAAGAATTTGATATTACTATTCCTATTAAAAGCTTTCTATTTTAAGAAATATTTTTGTTATTTGTAGTTGAATTACAAGTCCTTCACCATTATAAAGTATTCTGAATAACATTTCTACCATAACTTTGACTGTGGGGTAATGAAACCTTAATTAGGAATTCTGTATATTGAATTCTATGCTTCACAGAAATTTCAAGTTTCATTCCTTAGGTGGAATTAACTTCTTATTAGAAAAAGGAAGATGCTAGCATAGAAATGAAAGGAAAATGATGAGTTTAATAAGAAAAGAAGGATCTGCAAAGAGATCAGAATAGCTGAAGGATTTGGGGGCTGGGATGTCTTTCAGCACTGGGGAGAAGAGGCTGAGATGACTCTTGTGATTTCTCCCCTTCCAACAACACACAAACCACTTCTGTGATTCCTACAGAACACAGACCATCATGAATGGTTTTACTGAGGGAGATTAAGCATTTTCTTAACTTCCTTTAATGATGACTGCCACAAAGTTTCTAAAATACAAATGAATGTTGTTAGGTATGGGGATGAAACTACTTTTACCACTCCAAACTGATGAAAGACCCCAACAGTTTAACACTCACTTATTCCATTCCAGAAGACTACGCATGCAGCTTTAATTTAATAATGCTTAAAGAAGCATTTGAAACAAGGACGTGAAGCAATGGCCACGTTACACTGAGCTGAGCAGACAGCTTCCAGCGGTGTGCCATTTTCATCAAGACTTCAGTCCCAGACGTGAAGCTGCTGTGACAGGTATGACCACAGAGGACAAATAAAAGCTTCTCGCACTGGAAGCCCCTTGTATGAAAAATGCCTTGAAGCAAATTGGAGGAGCTACATAAAGTGGGCTTCTTTTCTTTAGTGATTCAGAATTTCAAACTTATACTAACAAGATATTAAATGCCCCCTTTTTATCGTGCATATTATAATACTTTGCAGAAGTAATAATCAGATGTTCTTAAATAGCAGAGGCACATTTTTGGATTAAGACCCTTCTTATGTAGCCCCCCAGCAAACTTTGTCAGTTTTCTGTTTCTTGTGGACTACTTGGAAACAAATCACTTCAACTGCTACACCTTTTTTTTTTTTTTTTTTTTTTACTGTCACTACAAACAAGCAAAATCAAAATGATGCAAGCTGACTGCATCACTGCTTCTTCATCTTGAGGAACATGCTGGTTTAGATATTTTTATTTACTTCTGTGCTTGGCTCTTTGGCTGTATTGCACTCTGCTTCCTCAGGCTATCAGTAATCCCCTTATTGTTTCAAAAAAAAAAAAAAAAAAAAAAAAAAAAAAGAGGCATTTACTGTGGATTTTGATGCAGTTATTGATGATAGGGTCCCAGGGGTGGTGATCATGTCTAACTTTTAAAATGAAATAATACTGGTGGAACACAGCACATGGCAGTTCCAAGATGGATGCTATAATACCATATACTACCATAATAATTCTTTCATTTTTTTTTTTAATTATTTGATAATCTGCGTGCCATCTTTCATCTTCATATTTTTCTAAATATAGGTTGAGACCTGCTAATACTGACTTTTAATACTTTTGAAGATCTGAAGGCTAACAGTACTGTGCAGCTGTGGCATGGGGCAAGAAAAAGGCAAATTTATTTCTGACACTTGCAGAAATGCTTGAGTATGAACATGCAGTAGTTAAAATTGGAATCAAATTAATGCAAGTGTTTCTGAAAATGTGGAAGACCAAGTACAAATACTTAGATTCTTGCAGAAAGCTTTTTCTATATTGGACTTAAAGCTTAAACACGTGTTTTAGTATCAGATTATCTTAATTTAGGAAATACGTGGACATACAGTGAGATGCACCATTACATTGTAGTATCCGCATGTTTCCCAAAGTACATTTAATTGCATGGTAACTTGCAAATGTTTGTGTTTTTTTTTTTGTTTGTTTGTTTGTTTTTTAATATTTTTTTCCTTATTGGAAATACATATTTAAGAATTAAAGTATAATCCTAATGGCTTATTATTGAGTTGTAGAAGCTAACTTTAAGACTCTTAATGTTTCAGCTCAGCATTTCTAAGGACCCTTGTTTTCTTACTGTTTGTGCATTTACAGATTAATGTTTGAATCAAAGGCCTTCAGAAGTTGCTAGGTGACTGAACTGGAAAAGTCTAACCAAATAAGAGAAGCACTTCTTGAAGATGAACTGAAAAGGGAAGCAAACACTATTTGTTCACCTCATTGCTGCCTTAGCATGAATAAAGAGAGCTTCAGAACTAAACCAGAAGCATTTACTTGGAAAATAAATACCTTCTTTCTTCTTCTTATTTGGCATAGCCTTAGAAGGACCTACTAAACAGCAAAGCATAGTATTATGAATTTGAGAACTTACACCTATAGAAGTTAGCTTATAAAAAGAAATTTCAAAATTACGCTGTTCTGAAAAACTCTCTTGCTGTTACTCTTCTACATATAACTTGAGTGTGAGCTCAAGCATACCATTTTCAGCACATATTTGCCTTTAAAATCCTGGCTAAACTGGGTTATTATGGAAATCAAGACAGACACATTTGCAGAATATAGGTCTGAGAAACAAACCAGGGAGAAGTATCAGGAAGAATGTCATCCCTGGAAGGCCACCAGCAGCACTGCACACGAGCAGGGTACACAGCAGGGGTTGCCCACGCCAGCTTTAGTTAGCAGACTCATTAGGACACAGATGGACCAGAAGCATGAAGATAATTTCCAGGTCTTTCCATGAGATGATGCACAAGCCACGTAATACACTGCTCTACCATGCCAGGGTACAGAACCCTGCCGGGGTAAAATAAAAGTGGTAGCAGCTTAGCTAAGAGTGTGGTTGTACATGCAGAACCAATGTTGCATGGTCCCTACCTGTAATTCCATCCATACAAGAAATGCTTTTGGCCTGTTTCTAGGAAACTTAAACCACAAATTTCTCTCTCTCTCAAAAACAAAAACAAAAAACAAACAGTAATCCAGACAAACAATTTTAGCTGTAGATAAGCCTGACACTTTTGTCTTGTTCTTAAAACATTAAGATTTACAAAATGTTGTTAGATTAAAATAGCATTTTTTTATCCTTAAGATATTAATTGTGATTTCAACCAAAGATGCGGTTCAAAAAACACACTGACAATTTTTTACTTACACTAAAACTTGAAACACCATTCTGAAATAATAAGAGTTTCCCCACAAGAATATGCTTCTAATGTTTGTGAGATTTAACCTTTTTTCCTGAATTGCCTTTGTTGTCATGCCATCCTTTGTTTCCAAGGTAGCAGGAGCAAACAGGAACATGTACTGAGACAGTCTTGGGTGTTTTGTATGGACTCACGTTATTCCTCTAACTTCAATCTGTTCTTTTATGCAAAAATGTCAGAGCTGAGTTCATACAAAACCAGCACACAAGAGTCTCTTCAGATGGTAAGGGAGTTTATTTCAGCCAGTCCTAGCTGATATTAAAACCAAAGTCATTGAATCAGAGAAATAAAACCGAAGTAGAAGGAGTCACAGAACCAATGGCTCAAAATTTATAGAGAATAACGTTGTGGGAAGTTCCATATGGGAAAACACTCACATTCTTCTGTGTTCAGCTCCTTCAGCAGCGATGGCCCTATAAATGCAACTCACTGCATGAATCCCACCACTTCCGCTGATATCCCAAGACATTCACCGTAACTGAATTCTCCTTATTGGCAGAATATCTGCTGATTCCTGCCAGCTTTGAACAACCAACCCACTATCTCTACATATGACAAAGAAAACTGAGGCAAACATTCAAATCTGACAGCTTGCTGGAGAAGGGTAGAGGAAATCAATTAAAAGAGAGAGGCAAATATCTTCTCCTCCTCTCCTATCATTCAGAAGAGCCACGATGCACTGTACGTTGAGGCAACAGCCACATTGAGTCATCTGGCACCAAAAAGCAAGGCCGAAAGGTTACTGCAAACACCCCTCCTGACCCTGCCTCGATAGATGACTTTCAGCAAAAACAAAATGTTAATGCAGCACTAATTTGTCTGCCAACAGTGCTCAGTTCTTTTGCAACCAGGACTTAGAAAATCCTCTGTAGGGAGGCAAGTAACTGGTTTGCAAGCATAGAGTAACTCTGTTTTACTTTGAGGTCCTTGTAGAAATTTTAACTTACCTTGTAAAAAAAAAAAAAAAAAAAAAAAAAAAAAAAAAAGCCTTCAAAAACTCTACAGCCAGCTAAGCAGTGCGAAGACAGCACTACGTACTTTATATTTTTGCAGATAGACATTAGCCTTTCCACACACACACACACACAAAAATAAAAGAAAAAGAAAAGCAAAATCAACACTCATTTAGCTTATCAGTTCTGAAACCAAAAAGAAAAGGCATGATCAGGAAGAGGAGGAAGGAGAAAAAATCGCTGACTTCTGCGCACCACGTTGATGAGAAAAGCATTTCCCATTCCAGGTCTTTGTGCAGAACCACGGATGTGGTACACGGCACTCTCTAGGAAGTGTGCTCAGTTCCACGCATCTGACAAATACAACAGTATTTAATCCAAAGAGGCCTACATGGAACAATGTAATTTGATCAGTTTCTGGAAACCAAATTCTTCCGAAAAGGAAGCTTAAGAGCAGCTGAACATCTTCTCCATTCCCAGGTCCAATTACAAAGCCGCCCTTCGCTGCTTTTAAAACTCTTCTCCATTTGTTTAACTGAATTTGTTTACTTTCCTGTGTCCCGCCCCTTATATGACACCATGTTCATCTTCCCTATGACATCCCCTCTGTTGGGAAATCACTGCCTTTCTTCAGATTTCCATAGTGAACTGTCTCAGATTCACTTCGCTTTCAAAACAAAATTTCAAATGCTTCTCATCTCCTTTTTTAACTCTCTAATTAGTTGTGTAACTGAATGTTTTTATTCATAAAGTTTTCTTGTAGTAATTTCTTCTGTATTTAACTGTGAAAACAACTTGACATACAGCTTGAAAGACACCATGCACAATTAAATTATTGTGGGTAATAAGTTATTGCCTTTGAATTTCATTAGATAGAAATGTTATTAAAGATAACCAAGTTTTCCACGCATGTTTAGTATTTACCCAATTTCATTGTGGATGTGGTTTTAAAGAATTATACAGACTGAACTGATAACCACAATGCCCCATTCAGTTTGTGTTGCCTCAGAAAACAGAATCAGTCAACACCAGACAAAGTTGATTCAGACGGAAGCAGAACGTTAATTTTGTGTCGCATTAATATGCACAATCCCCAAAGCACTCGCTTTACTTAATATTAATTAGAAAACATTATGTAAGTCTGTTTAAAATATTCAAATCAAGTTTTGTTACATTTTTATTTAGAGCTAGAACATATGATCAGCTTAGCTTCACCAAACTACCTAATTAGCCATCTGCTTCTTGAAATTTTGTTAAATATGTATTATATAGTTTTAACAAAAGGGTATTTTATCATCTCATGTATTCTTCTCTAATCATACTAAAGCACATGACCAACGAAGTCTTCTCTGTTACACAGAAACATACCCCAAAGAAAAGAGACTGCCCTGTTTGGATCCATCAAAGCCATGGGACATGAACACAGCTATCGGGAAACCAGGTGAGAATACCTCAAACAACTTGCAGCAACTTTTTTGAAAGCCAGGAAGGAATATTAACCAGCTACGAAACACCACCACCACCACAAAAACATACAAACAAACAAAAAATACACAAAAATCCCACCAAACAAGAAATCAAGGAAAAAAAAAAAAAAAAAAACCACACACACAACCCCCACACAAACCCAACCCATAGTCTTTTGCTCAATAAAAATGTCCATATCATGCTCTACTGCTTTCACTTAATCCTTCACTCCATGATGACACTCATCTGTTTATTTCTTCCAACTCTCTCCTCAATATATAAGGACCCATAAGGACCTAGAACACCAAATTTTGCAAAATGTGTATTGCCAGAGGTAGTGCATTAAGAATGACGAAGAGCAACAAGAGGTTACCTTGCCTCCTTCCCACAGGTTTTTAAAGCTGTGTCGGACAGAGATCCCCTTACAGCTGTAGGCTCAGGACCAGACACAGAACCAAGAAAGTCCTTCACGTGCTGGCACTACTCCCTCTGTCCACCCTGGGCTGACCAGAACCCAAAACACATATAGCTGTTTAAGCATACAGCTGGTGGACAGAAAGCAACAACAAAGCACTCTGGCTAAATGTCATCAAACAAAATAAGAATATAAGTAGCTTCTTCAATAGACCCCTTCTTCTCTTTTACAAGTAGCAATATTCCAAGGAGCAAAAGACTTACCTGAAAGCTGCACTTTCTCTTTCCATTTTGCTGCTTTACTGATCTCTTTAACCAGCAAAGGACCGTGAGAGCTCAGCTAAACCAGCACAACAATCCTAATGCTATTAAGCGGGCAATCCAATTAAGCCATTTCCAAGTAGTGTTTGTCATTAAAGAGAGCTGTAAGTGAACAGCAAGCATGTCCATATCTGAAAATCAGTAATGTGAGTTGTCTAGAAACAGCCCTGCCAGGGCTCACAGCTCAATCTAATACAAATCAAGAGCATATAGTTTCAGGCCATTTGTATTTTTAATGTCGAGAAGCATTTGTACTCCATGCTAAATAACCTTTTTCTTGACTTATGCAAAACAGTTTGGTCACAATCATTACACAGTAAAAATGTGCTGACAAACAAGCACACAACTCGTCTTGCCAAAATTCTACCCGCATGTCAATGCCAAAGAATGTTACCCTCCAACGAGCCTCAATCCAAGTCCAACTCCAGTTACGTTCCCAGTCCTCACACAGATCACAGTATTTACTCTGCTCCTTAAGAACACTGTTTTTCTCTGATAGTATCAAAAATAAAACCAGAAGATGTAGGCTCTCTGAGCTGCTAACCTGAAAGTGGATGGACTGAGCGTCATTGCAGAGGACTGCAGAAGCCACACGGTTTGCATCTAGAGCTGCTAGTGCGTAATAAAATGGAAAGGGAGGAACGGGAAGAAGAGGCATGCATATGTGCAGAAAGTCATCTACCAAGCAACAGGATAACCATTTATTCCCTAACAGTTAATCCTCTAAAGGTTGTCCTGAATGGACTAAAAAGCGATCAATCAGCACCAAGTGTAAGTATTCACAGACTCCTCATAGGATGGCTAATACATTCTTGCTCATTTCATCTTTGTGAAATTCAATTAAATATTAATATTAATTAATAAAGATTGATAACAATTACATCCCTATAAATATTTAATTAGTGGAGTGAAAGGCCAGAATTTCCTGAACCGTGTTACACAAAATCCTGCTGGACACAGCATCACCACTGCTTCCCCACACAGGGACGGCAAACAATTGCTGCTCACCTCCAATAACAAAAAAAAGCTAGGAATGGGAAAGATGATGACACTGCACTAACTGGAGTACTTTAGCTGACAATCTGTCCATACAAGCATGTCATATCATGCACAATGGCAGTAAGAATGGCCATCAGCCATTTCACCACACAGAATCATAGAACGGCTTGGGGTGGGAGGGACCTTAAAGATCTCCCGGTTCCAACCCCCCTGCCATGGGCAGGGACAAAATGTCATCTTGATTTTTTAAGTCAGCTCAATACTTAAAGGTAATTTCTGCAGCTACACACACATTTCTTTCCAAGAAAAGTTTAGAAATTTAAAGAAAACAGGAAAGATTAATTTCATTCTCTTAAGGAAAGATTCTGGGGTATATTTTATTTTCAAATAAATAAGCATAGTTTTTTTAATACAAAGACAAAAAATACATACATCTTAAGTACCTCAAACCTAGAAAATAATAGTTTATTTACTTATTTCTATTAATTTCAGCTGCAATGTATTGCTTTTGGTTTCTCTTCTCAAGAGAAGGAAGGAATGTGCATCTAGTTCCATGGAAAAATACATTTTACAAATGCAACGTGTATTATTTCAGACATCAAAAGTCCCAGCTGACATTACACAGTACAAAAGTCAGAGAAGAATGGTAGAAATCCAGGTATTCAAAAAAGATACAAGAGAGGGGAGAACAAGTGAATTTATCTGAGTCTTGATGTGTTTCCAAGAAAGAAACAAAGTTGATCTTGTGCTAACATTGCATCTGAAAATTCTCCTGTTTCTCAGAAGCAAAGAAGATGACTGAGTATTGTTTCAATCATAAGCCGGTGTTTTTGGTGGATCCACCAAAGATAGTGTCTCAACTGAGCATTTTGGACCCAAATATTGAGCTGTGAGTCATCTGACTTACAAAGCCAGCTCCTTTGTCTTCTCTAACTCACGCACTGCAAGAGAGAAATTATAACATCAAATGTAAGGACTTTTGCACCCTAGAATGGCAGGACTGAAATTTAGCGTATGAGTAAACAGCTGAAAGGGAATGCTTTTGTAACACACTGCAAGAAATGCTGCATATAAAAACACTTTTGAGAAATATGGGCAAGTCTGCAAAAGCAGCTTACAGAGCTCAGGCAGTCTGTACTTCCAGCCAGACAGCAGCCTGCTTCTCCAGCCAAGCTCAGCACACCAGCGATGGCATTTTAGGTTCAACTTCATGGAAAACAATGATAGTTACTGTAGAAATAAACTCTACCAACACACTTCTTCAGGGGTATAATACAGAAAGACTACAGATTTTTGAAATCTGTTGCCTAAATTTTTTGGATAATGAAATTCTCAGGATAAACCAGGAGTTTATTTTTATACCAGTTCCGACAATTTTTGACAGTCTGCTTACATTATCTCCTAAAAATATTTTCTTTCATATAAAAAGCATACATTTCCAGTTGGACCCTACTGCTTACTTTGTTAGAAACAAGCAACCGAAGGATAATAATGTTCTTCTCAACAGCCCAGTAAAACTCAGTCACTAGGCCAACATCAAAAAACCTCACCAATTCCTGATGTCCTCTGACATGAACAAGGCAACAAAAGCCCAGGGTGGCAGGGGTGACACGTGGCCACACAGCTCAGAAGAGTGTCACATCACTGTTTAAGCTCAAAGAAAGTGACAGCTCAGAGGACATGCAAGATGCAGCAAAAAGCCAGAAGAGTTTATAAGCAAACATATTACAATGCTATATAATCAAGCAGACCATTCCTGATTTCTGCAAGAGTGCTACTGAAAACAAACAAAAAAAATCATAATTTAGTTCAAAGAGCAATAAAATAGTAAAAATACTATAATTAAAAAAGGGAAAACACCAGGTAAAGTAAACAGAAAGAATACAAAGAATTCAAACTAACTTTATAGCTGGTTGCTTGATGATATACCCAGGACTGCAGAGGCGATAAAGATCCCAGCCATGCACCCCAGCCACCTCCTCATGCAAACGATTTCCTCAGGACCAAGCCCTGCATTTTTGCATAGCACCCAGGGACACGAGCAGACCATGGCCCCAAAGTACATGAGCTTCTGCCACGTTACGGAGCAGCAGCACCACACGGCTCACATCCTGGTGCCAGCATAGATGCCTGCGGTCAGCCCAGTTTGAATGAATGGGAAGCACTGGGACCAGACTGGGTGGTGGCTGGCAGCCAAGTACATCAGGCAGCCTCTGGTATACACAAGCTTCAACTAGGGAAATTTCAAAAAAAAAAATTAGGAAAAAGACTTTAATGACAAGGGAGGTCAGCCTCTAGAACAAAAGGTCTGTGCTGGCCAGAGGAAGAAAAATCCTGGTCCCTGGGGATGTCCTAAACCCAAGGGCTATGCCCTGAGCAAGCTGACCAAACTTCAAAGCTGGATCTGAGCCCAAAGATGGCCCTGCTTCAAGCAGGGGGCCACGAGAAAGGACTTGCAGAGGTCTCCTCCAGCTCTGCTCATTCTGGGTGCCCACTTTCCATCACAGTTTCATGGAAAAGTGAAAGCTGGGGGTGGAGGGGGGGAACAGTTTACTCTCAAACTACTCCACAGCTTTAAAGTCAAGTGATTCAAAAGGTCAGATTATTAGTTGGGGAGAGGAAAGAAATGTCAAGTTCTACTTTCATTACCGCCCACCGTAACTTCACAGTTGACTGATATTCACAAAGAATATGAAGACTCAGATAAAAGCTTCATCTTGAGCTGCTGCTGCCTGTACTACTTGCTTACCTATTAATTAGAGAAGATAGTAATAGCACAATAATACAGTTCAGTTGTATTCTTACATCTCATTCACTGTCTCCCCCTTTTCCCTGTCTTTGAGAAAGGTACACATTACTAACCCACTTCTTGTAAAGCTCAGGGAAGCTGTGTTATCTCTGGAATTAGAGCCGTTCGTTATTCCATTTCAAGCTGCAATACTGAATTTATCAAGCATTCAACTTTTTTTTAATGCACTTACTATTAAACATATTACTGGCATTTATTAGCATTGCTGACGTACCACAGAATGTCTAAAAACATCAGAAAATTGGTGCTTTGATAGCACGGACAGACGATGCTGCTGCAGCTGGCTCTGGCTCCGTGGGATGCCCCGAGCCTCGCAGGCACCCACTGCACGTTGGCCTCAGCTCGGCCTTTTTAATTTCTGTTGCTAGTGAATACCAGGGTAACATGCCACCCATAAGCCTCGGGATTAAGCTGCTATAAACCCATAAGCTGCTATAAACAGTCACACACTCAGCACATATAAGAACTGCCAAAACTTCACAGTAAAAATACCCCCGTAGCACAGTCGCTCCGGTTCGAGCAACCCAGGACGGCAATTTCTTTCCTGAGTGATGACAAAAAGAGTCCATGGAAAGCCACAGCAAAGATGCTGTAACATCAGCCGTATGGCAACAGCCAGCTGAGGCATTTATTCTCGGTCCACATCAATTTTTATGCATTAAAACAAATACTTGCCTAACATTCAGAAAAAATGTCAGTGCACGTTACTTCCTGTATTGCTGACATTTCAGCTAAGCAGGGCATGGCTTGACATAGTTTTCTAAGGCTGAAAGCACCATAATTGTGCTGGGTGTTTTTTAACCATGTTTTACATTACCTTCACCACAACATTTACATTTAAGAGATGTTACAAGATGCAAATATATGCAGACATAATTCAGGCACGGCAAACTACAAAAACATTCATAAAACGGTAAATCTGCCTGGTGTACCCATAAGGGGATACAACATATTCTTGTCAATATAAGTAATTTAAAAACAAAGGAAAAAAACAACAATTATTTTCTTCTAAAACAAATGCAAAAACTGCTTGCAATTAAATAATAATAACAGAAAAAGAGTACACGAGAGCACTTTCCTGCACCTATGTCTTCAAAACAAGGTCTTAATTGTGCTGTATAAAAACTACATTAGGGCACATTAATACATATGAACATTGTATATATTGCTGTAATTATTTGTGGTGACTCTGCTAGGGAGGAGCCTGAATAAAACACACCTTAGGATGTATTTAGATGACTGCAGATCACTTAGCAATACCAAACTTGCCTTTAAGCTACCACACTTAAGTAGCACAAATATTTTTTTCTGCAGGAGAAGGTAGCTCAGTGTAAGTTGCCACACCTATGCGAGAGGCTACCCAACCTGTGGATGAGGAGCCACGCCGCACCCTGTCTCATCACTGCCAGCAGCACCTTAAAGCCTGGGCACCTCCACAGTTGGCCATGCATCTTCTGCAGCGCAGAGAGTACTGCCTCCAATTACTCTCCCCAGTTCCTTGGAAGAGCTGAACTTTTCCTATATAAATCCATTTGCTGGGTCACAGGCACCACATCCAGTATCTTGCAGATTCGAGATCAGGACCAGCTATTCCACAGCTCAGAGGCTGTGTAATCGGAATAAAATAAACACCGGAGGTTCTGGAGGCAAAAATGTAGTCAGATAATTTAAAATGAGACAGGACGGTGTCCCCTAAAGAGATTCCTCTTTAGAAAAAATAGGTGACATAATGGAAGACAGGGCATCGTTTACAACACCAAGTGCATGCTGCTATTACCTTGCCTTACTGAGAGGGGTTGGTGTCCTTACAGCAGCCCCCTCCAAGCACTTCAGCTAGGCCCGAAGTTTTGGATGCAGTTATTTTGAATTCTGTTACTTAAGATCTGTTCCAAGCAATGAAAAACAGTCACTTTGGACACAATGCTTTCACTTTGTTTTTACAGCTTGAAAAAGCCAGCGGTACATTTTTCAAATTAAACAAGTATGGCAATAATCAAAAAACTGCTGAGTCCAAAGATATGTTCCTCTTCCTCAGAAAAGTCAAGCATCGGAAGAGAAATCTGCTCTGAGCAGTACATAACGCTGACTTTAAACAGGCAAGTCAAGTCTTAAACAATCAAATTCTCCAGTTAGTTAAGGAATAAATGACTGCTGAATACTAAAAGCTTGTAAGTGCTGGTTTGGATGCGTTATCCTTGCTGACTAGTTGGTCGGTGGTTATTTCAAGCTCCAAAGGCCACACAACATGCACAGCTTGAACCATGGGCCACATCGACTCTCCTGACCTTCCCACCTCCTGTCGCAGTGCTTGCCCACACTACATTTTCTCATTTTAAAGCAAGTCTAGTTATTTTTCCCGGTTCATTTTTAAGCCGCTAACAAAATAATGAAAAAAGCGAAGATCAATCAACACGTCGGTATTCCATTGCACTTTGAAGTTTGAAGCACAAATGGTTCAAAATGTAGCAGCTCTTATTTTCTGTTTAACAAATAACGATTTCTCTCTGAGTCACTAATGGAGCCTGAAATTAAAATAGATTTTTAGCTGGACTCCTGCTCACACGCTGGTGCTGCCAGCAGCAGCCCGGCCCGAGCTGCTCCCAAACTTACCCCACACACTCCCAGGAGACCCGCAAAGGGTCACAAAGTTTAAGGACCTAGGACCTCGTTCATTGGGCTTATAAATCGAAAATTAGGTCAAACTTGGACTCAAGCTACCTCAGTTACTGGAAGCAAAGGCTTAAAACTAATTAGAATTAAATGCTCACGTAGGGTATTCTGGAGATGACCTAAGTGTGCTGTATGCATTCAAACCCACCTGCACAAGGAGAGAAGGAGAGTGTTTGTCACAACACGAGCAACACAGCAGCTCTGCTACAAAGGTCAGCCAAATTTCATATTATTTTCTGGCAGCTTCAGGGCAGGCAGGTGAAAAGCATCAGCTTGCCTGGAGCTAACTGCACGAGGTATATGACTTAAAACCAAATCTGAGAAAACAGCCTGCACCGAGGCCGTTGAGTTGCCATCTCCTGAGACCTCGTGCTCAGTGCAGACGATACGGGGCAGTTCTCTTCCCGACACCACATCACCTGAGCATGTTAAAAACAGCACAAAGTTTGTTTCTGATGTACCCGGTGGGTGGGGGTGCAGCACTCTAAATGCAGAGTTCTTTAAAAAATACATTCCTTGAAACAGGTAACGGAGGAAATATTTAAAGAAAACACAAAAATAAATAAGCTCTAGCAAACAGTTTAAATCCCAGCTGTATTTTTAGCAGAAAGAAGAGTCCTTTGACAACTGCTCTCCTCCCTCCCCCCACAGCTACCATTTAGGAACAAGAGCACTTCCATCCCCATAGCTAGGGAATGAGCTCTTTGGAATAAGAAAATGAGAGGACTGGAATAAATTCAGCAAGAAATCATCAAAGCAGAATAAAGGAGCAGGCTGTATCCTAATGAATATAAAGTGACTTCAAACATGGACTTTAAACACCTTCTGTGCATGGTTTTACAAGCTCAGGAGATGTATTTATGGCCCAAATTGTCCTTCTACAACTTAAGGAAGGTATTTATTTTGCTTAGAAGACCTAAAGGCATCAGTAAGGAGACTAATGTATGCAGCTTTCACCTACCTACAAGGCTCTTAAATTCTCCAAATGATAAGCAGCGTAATTGCTCTAAAACAAGTCTCTATAGCAAGACAATAGTGAAAGGTTAAAAAGACAGAAGTGACAAAGGTTCATCAACACAGAACATACACAAGAACATTAAACACTCAGAAACCACATAGCTTGTCTGGCATTGCTGCTAATGGCCTGATTTTAAGCATTTAATCCAGGACATGCCTCCTTTCTCAAAAAGAGGTTGATTAGGTTAATGCAAGGACAGCTACACAGCTGTTAAGAGTATATCCTTTGAAAGCATGTTACAAAATGAAACTGAGTTCACATGGCCAACTATGTTACCAATAATATCTACCATTCTCCATCAAACTAAGCAGTTTATCATGGGATTACAAGAAGATTACTGAAATGCATCATATAAAAAAACCTACAAAACAGATTTTGACACAGTGACAGCCTGTAAGGAGGAAAAAATACAAAATCTGGTAAAAAAAAAAAATTTAGAACCTTTCTACTCATACTTGGCTCTTTATATCATCATAGTTTTATATTTTCACTAACATAGCAACTTCTATACATTCTAATCATAGGATTTTTTATTTTATTTTTTTTTATCTCATATTATCAGCATTTACTAGCTCAAGAAAAACTTATTAGCTGAATATAGCAAAATCTACTTAATTGGGAACAGAGGATTGAGAAGAACCTCCAGGGTAATTGAATCCAGCTCCTTGCTGCTACTGGCAACCAGAACAGGATTCTTTCAGAAGGTCATCTCAAAAAAAAACTTGGTTTCTTGGTCTGCTAATCTCTTCAGAAAGCTATTCCAGGACAGCCTCCTTCTACTAGGCAGAAAATCTGCAATTTTCATCCTAAACTTATTAATGACAAACATACACTTATTTGTCCTCAGATTAACACAGGATCACTGTCACAAATGATACGAGCACTTCTGAGGTACAAAGGCCACTGAGGCATTTCATTATAAGTGAAAAGGAAAAAACATGGAGTATGATAGAAATACTGAGCATTTTAGCACTGAAATAACAGGCTGCCTTTTAAAGTCTTCAGGTACTTGATGGAGAAAAAAAAAAAAAAAAAAAGTATATCTTCAGTATTTGTTGACTAATTCCAATAACTACAAAGCAGAACAAAAACAGGAGGAAACAAACAGTACAGGATAAAAGCAAGCTGTAGTACTGTAAGAAAGGTGTTTTGTTTCATTTTTTAAATTTCTGAAATTGTTGCTGAAAGGGAAGAAAAAAAGCATAAACTTTCATTTATAATAATAAGCTTTCCCTTTAAATTATTATTTGTATTAAAGGGTGGCAGAACCCAGTGAAAAATCTAGAGCACATCATCGAAGAGACAGAAGGTTTTGCAACAGCATGAAGGAGACAGTTCAGAACAAACCATAATTACAAAAACCTTTATACTCATTTGTAGAGAGCATTACTTAGACTGTTTTGTTGGGAAATTCCCCATTCAATTAAGTCAACTACTACTTTGGCCATGCAGGTTCCTATGAAAATTATGAAATAACGCAAAACGGTCACATAATGGAAGTAGTCACAAACACGGGCACTTTCACTTCATATTTAAATTCAAGCTTTTTTAAATCCTCAAAATACCAGCACTCAGTTTCTCCTGTTTAAAACCACATATTAAACACTGGTATGGATTTCCACTTGTATTTAACAATGAAAATTACAAATAAAATAATTAAGTTTTCTACTTTAACTGCGTTCTTCTTACATCATACATTTAAGGATATTAATAGAGGCCCTAAAAATATGCACCACACAGATCAGCCAGGAGAGATACCTAATACTCAACAAAATGCATTCGAGGGGATGAGAACCACGGCTATTTTTAGCAAGAATAAGATTTTCTCATATAAAGTACTTAAGAGACTAACTAATTTTTATGGGAAAATGAAAAAGCTGAAAACAAAGAACACCAAAAATCTTACAACTCGTTGTCATCTGGGGATATACCTTATTTCCCTGGCATTCAGGCAGGAGAACATTATTTTTGGTATCCCTCATTTCAAGGTTTTTCTACATTTTAATTGTGAAATGTATCATTTCTAGGGTGCCCAGCAAAAGCAAAGAGAAGCAAAAATTAGTTACAATTAAAAATAGGTATGTGTACATATATATATATATATATAAAAGCATACATTTATCTATATTGTCAAACTTTATATAAATATAAATAATGTGAATTTGTGAGACAAATAAATACTATGTACTTATGTACCACAGGGTCAGAGACACTGGCTCATCACCAAAATCTAATACAAAGGAAATCTTCAGCTCTAAACCCTTTTAAGGCTTTGACATTATTTAAAATTAAAACAAAGGATCAAGAACTAAACAGACACATTTCAGATTAGGAACTTAGGTATTTGGGGGCAAATATAGAACTTTCTTCTAATGTGACTTAAGCTTGATTAAATTATGATTTCAAATGAATATTATTTTATTCTAAGAGCTATAATTACACAATAAGCTGAATATAAATGAGTTCTGTAAGCTTAAAAAATGATGAGATGACAGCACTTAAACTCACCAATTGTCTTAAAAGTTAAATTGGTAAAACTGTTTCCTAGATTTGAAGACAGAATTAACAGCTTCAGCTGTGGAATATTCTACCTAAAAATAGAATATTAGCTAGTATAAATGGAGCATTCTGTGCAAATTTCTGAGCCATTTTGCAGAAAAACTGAGTTTCAACAATAATCTTATGGGTTTAACTACCTTGCTCCTAAATTCATGTAAATGAAGGTGACAAAAATAAATCACAGCAGGAACAGACCATGGGACTTTTTCCACATTCAGGACACTTACTAATTAGTAATGCAAAGTAGTAACAATACAGAAATAAAACCTTATTTGCTCTATTCACATCAGAATGTAATCACTGCATTTCTTTCAGTTTCCGAAAATGATCCTTCTGAGATTGTCTTTTTTGGCAAGTGAACTCTTTGCACCTAACATCTTACATATGGTCACCACAAAGCAGGCCGCAGTGTATAGTTTTTATTACCACCACACTGAATTCAGAATAATGAATCTTTAATACCATAGCACTCTTGGAGTAATCTACTTGCAGGATGACTTACAAAAAGGAAAGAAAAAAATTTACATGAGAGCATTAAGTGCCAGTATTAAAACAACACATCACAGAGAATGCAGAGTCCAGTCAAAATTTCCAACAACCAACACCTCTGAGAGTGCTAACAGCAGTGAAACAAGGTGTCTTAAATCTTCTTTTTAATTTCTTCCATGATTTCATTAAAGGAACATGTAACCCTATAAAATAATCCACTGCTACTGTCAGGGAGGAGGAAGTTTGAGAGGACAGGGGCAGCTCACGCTCATCCAGCACGATCTGCACAGAAACAAACGTGCCAAGTCCCAAGGAGAGATTATCTGGTACCAAGATGAGGCTGGCAGTATCAACAATCTTCGGTTAATTATTTCTAAAGAGTAATAATTAATGTCTGGGGGAGGTGGAGTGGTTGCTCCAGATCTTCCTAAGCAAGATATGCAAAGTCCTACCACTTCCAACAAGACGACACTTCCCTTGGCAGAGGTGTTCTGCAGGGAAAAGTGAGAAATTCCCCTCGCAAGCTAAAAATGGCACGGCTCTGAAGTGCCAGTTCCCAAATGTTCTAAGTATTTTATTTAAATAGGAGAAACAAAATAGATTGCAGGTATAAGAAGTATATACTTGCATATGCTTGTAAGTAGTTTACCTACAAGTATATATATAAATAAATAGTGACAGAAAAAGGGATGATGCTTTGAACTAAGAGAAGGTGGGTTTAGATTAGATGTAAGGAAGAAATTCTTTACTGTGAGGGTGATGAGGCCCTGGCCCAGGCAGAAGCTATGGGTGCCCCATCCCTGGAGGTGCCCAGGGCCAGGCTGGGGGAGCTTTGGGCAGCCTGGGCTAGGGAGGGGAGGGGGATGAGATGGGCTTTAAGGTCCTTCCAACACAAACCATTCCAGGATTCCAGGATTCTATGATAATGCTAATTTTTCAAATTGTTACCTGGGGACTGTTCTTAGAATAAAGGCAAGGAATAAACTGCCCAGCTGCTGGCCCCACAACAGGGGGGGGTGCTCCCCTACAGCTCCCCCAGTCTCATCCCTCCACTGCCCATCAGGGAACGATCAGGTTTCAGCAGCAGGGCCTGAAGGAATTTGTAATGTTGGGGATTCATACCACACTAATCTTCCATTAGTATGAAGTATTTCAGACACATCCAACACTTGCAACGATGGGCCTGACTTTGGGTTGTTTGGAGAAGCTCCTACCCTGCAGAACAGCACAGGACACATCCTGCTCCTGCACAGAGCGCCCTGCAAACGGTGCTGGACTTTTCCTACTCCTCACGTCATGGAAGTTACTCTTCCATGCAAGGTATCTGGAAATAAAAGGCTGTAATGCAACACATGGGGAAGGGGTTTCTAGGTTGTTTTCAACCCATATAGCTAACTGGTGTAGCTCAGAGTGCAATTTGTTGGGAATAAGAAAAAGAACCTGATGAAGTCTCCCGGGAGAAGATGCAAGTGGCATTGGAATTTCATTATAAATTGATTTCTGATCATAATATTGAATAAACTTCACATTTAAAGAATCAAAAGAATTGCTTCAGGATACATTGCTAAAATATTTTTGCGTACGCTAAAATGACAACTAGTGGCAAAGCAAAATAATAGGATCTGAGCATCCTGCCGTTTACTAATTACAGCTTTGATGCAAGTAGTTTGATGCAAGTAGTCTTTAATAAAATATCACTACGCACTTTTCACTTATTGCTAATAATAAAATATCAGTAACTGAAGAAAGCCAACCCACACCTAAGGCCCTGCTGAAGACTCAGTGAGACCTAGAAGGAAATACTTCCTTTCAAATAAGATCCAAGTTGTGAAAATGCAATGAGACAAAAACTGAATTTTTTCAAATACTTGCAAAACAACATCCTGTGGAAGTTTTAGCTCCTTGGAACACATCAGTTCCTGCAGCTTGCCATCCAGTGTTCAAAAAACACGGGAGACCTTTAGCGAGGCGTGCAGGCAGCTGCCACCCGCTGCCAGGAGCAGGATGCCTGGCAGCACCCAGCTCCCATTCTTGTCCCTCACCCTCTGCCAAAGCTCCTCCTGCTACCTCTTCTCCTCTTCCTGTTTTGTTTCTCATCACTCTCTCCTACGTTTCCACATGCCTGTCCTGATGGCAGGAATTCAGGGCAGGTAAACCCTGCCAGGCACAAATCCCTGCCAGGCTGGGAGAGGAGCAAAGAGAAGAGAAGAAAATCCCTTACACAAGTTCCACCCCAGAAGCTGTGCCAGGGGTAGGGCATTTCTGGCCCTACAGCCCTGCTCCAACACAGCCCTGCCACACATCTGGCAACCCCCAGGACACCCTGTGTGCTCTCCCTCCAGCTTGAGGGCCACCAAAGCAACATCAGACCCGAACAGAGCTCAAAGAAGCTGCTCTGGGTATGATGATGAAAAAGCCATTCCAGGATGAAAGAAACAAAGTCAAGGTGAGCAAATTATTCCATGCATGAGAGGGTTTGTAGCCACGTTGGAGTCTGTATTTTTAATACATCTCTATCATTCCATCAGTTTCAAATAAGGAAACATCCCAAAGATGGTGATAGCATGCTGAATTTGTTGCTATCCGCTACTATAAATAGTTTTTCCAGGCTTTTTAAGACACAGCTGTACCAAGTTTCTACCAGAAAGCGAATGAAAATTGTACAGATATTGATTTGCTGCATCATTGTCTGTTCCACAAAGGCTGTGGCAGTACCCACCACCATCCCATTTTTTCTGAAGACACATTGGTCACACATTGCAACCTTATTATCTGCAAAAGATGGAACGCCATCTGCAACGAGCTTTTAAAATGCTTCTTCTTTGAAAACAGAACCCAGCCCTGATAACAAGATTCTGAGAGCATGACTGGATAAAATTTTTTGTCTTAACCATGGCCCAAAAACAGCGCCATGCTCTACAAGGAGTCTAAATTTCGGAAATAGAGTGCAAATAACAGCAACTTAACCATAAATTTACCTCTTCAGCCCTTGCTTGTGGCCTTTCAGCTGCAATTTAACAACGCTGGCATGGCAGACACTGCTGGGGTACAAAACGATGTGCAAAATTTCTTATACCCGCATGGATTTCCTCAGTGAGATCCTGAAAGGGACTAGAAAAAAGGGAGCAGTGCACAGACTTCCCAACCTAAACACATAAAATCTTAACTAAGAAATCAGAATTTAAATTCACACCTGTCAAGCAAGTGATAAAACGACAATGTTGGAGCAGTGACAAGCTGGGGTCTGGCATGGGCAGGGTTGTTGCAGTTTACAGAAACTCATCACAGAACTGAATTAGTGCCAACTAAACGGATGATCCTAGGGACAGATTACTCCAGAGCAAGCAGCCATGGAGAAAGGGATACATTATACATCTGTTCTCCTTTTAACAGCGCTTCACTTGCACAGCATCCTAGAGAAGGCAAAAGAGGTTTAAAAGAGAATACACTTTCCTGACAGAAATCTGGATGGAAGAGAGAGATAACTCCTTCTTCAGGTAAAGCGGAAAAATTATAACAATTCCTCAGTGAAAGGCAATGTGAAGTGACCCTGCTTCTAGACAGTGACCTCCTCTGGAATATTCAGCTTGAAAACAAGGCAGCAGCTCCCTCGAAACACACCACAGAATAAAGAGCAAGGGCGAAGGCAGGAGGGGCTGGAAACAGGCAGCACTGCTCCAAACTGCCCTGCTCTGTCCCACAGTGGTTCAGCCCTTCAGTGCTCAAACTCTTCAGGACAAAGATCCCGGTAAAAACAAACCCATCTTTGCACAAGATGTCGTGCTTGTGCTCATAAACAAAGTGTCTGTTACACATTTATCTTATGTCCTTGATTCTGCCACAACCTATCACCCGAGCACTGCTAAGTTTCACTGTTTTATGGGTGGAGTAAATATTACTCTAACACTTAAACGAGACGTAATGCAGTTGCATTTTCAGTGATTTTCAAGAATCTTGAATGAAGACAGAAATGCAAAGTTACTGAGGAAAACCAATGTTTAGGAAACCTGAGATACTTTTAGCTCAGAGTCCCATAAGCACGTTATGCTCTGCAAGTGCACGTGCAAAAAGAAAGCTGAAGGGTATGCAGACACAGGTTATAAATGAGAACTAGAACTTCTGGATCTCTGATAAACTGCTGCCTTTTAAATATATCAGGAATCTGTAAGTAAAACGTTGTGTTATCAGAAACCTTGGTATTTTCTCAAGAGAATGTATGCAGATTTTTTTTTTTTTTTTTTTTAACCCTAAAGGAAAACACCACCTCTGCAAAAGGTTCTTATTAGGGAAATAATCTGGAATTAGAAAACAGAATTAAAAAAAAAAAAAAATCCAATGGTTTATTGCACTCTGCTACAGAAGGGAGAGAGTTTCCCATCAACACAAAAACCCTCTTGGACACAGCTGTTCTGAAGCCAAGGAAGCTTTGACATTTTAAGTTGTTCAATAGAAGCTCTGGGCTAACTGGTCTCACGAGACAACTTACCGAATAAGATATTCCGAGAGGTTTCCACATCCTAACTCAACTTCAAAGCACTTCACATTTTAAAACCAGCAGTGACTAATTTTAGGACTATTACACAGACGCTGCACATGTTCCACAATAACCAGCATTCTACCTCTCCTAAGCCCAAGTCCAAAAGGCGCATTAGCAGAAGATTTTTTTTTCTACTTTCAGCCTGTGAACTTTTGGAAGGATTCATTACTAAGAGTGATGAAAGAAACTGGCTTTTTATGCTGGATTAGCAAGGAATACAGCACTCATTATCTTTCAGCACCTTGCAAAGCCCTTGTGCTGTAACTGCCACTGGAGGAGCGATGCTCCCAGTATCTATGCAGAGCATGAGGCTGTGGTGAAGGGAAGATGCTGGGGGTGCTTGTGTCAGGGCCTCAGGACAGGAGGCTTCAGAATTGGGACACACTGTTACGAAACATCGCAGGGCACCAGGTTTTAAGAGCACGCCTTGAGAACTGTCTTTGTGGCAACATGGATTATGTCATTAGAACAAATTAACAAAATACCAAAGGTGAGGGTTAAGGAAATATTAAAGGGTTGATTCACAGTCCTAAGGCTGTCCTTTTAATGCAGAAATTAAGATCATGTTCCTCCAAAAATAAGGAGGCAACACAGTGAGGTTGAGACTAAATGAGGAATTCCAAGCACCTAAAAACTGCAAGCTCTAACTCTCGGAAAGCCACAGACACATTTTAGGCTCCTGCCCCTCGCCTCGCACACAGGCAGATTTCAAACTGATGGAAACCAGAGTAAATCACAGAATTCACTGGGGTGATTGTCAGAGAACAAAGCAGTTGGAGAGAAGCCACAGGAGCCCAACTCCAAACAGGTCTGCTCAGGTTTCTGACGAGCTCACTCACATAGACCACACTTTGCCATCCAGCAAAGCTGGTACTAAAGCAGCTCCCCCCCTAGCAAGGTTTCTCCCATCTTATTTCACAAAAGACTTAAACATATTTCCAACAGATGCGTTTTGTACTCCAGTAATTTAGTGATATTTCCTGATGACTGGTTAACACAAAAGCTGGAGCTGGTTGATCCAAAGGCTGCATCTGTTACCCTGCATCTCACCATCAGGTCAGAATGAATTTCTGACTGCTGAAAGAGAGATCACAGAACAAATAAGTCTCTGTTTTTAAGCCTCAACCTAGGCCTAAATAATTTGCCCATGCAACAAGAATTAGAATGAAGTGATTTGTATTTCCGAGATAGCCTGAAATGGGGGGGAGGACATTTTCTTATCAATATTACAGATAGCACATAAAAAAAAACAACTTCCTGATCACTTTCTCAAGCAAGGTCATTCCCTTTCCCATCACCTGTTCTATTTCCTCTTATTTTTATTAACTGCATACAGCAAGATAACCTGAATGGAAGAACTCATTCTCCCTGACACTCACCAGCAACTGCAGACCCAACCTGGTCTAAGGAGCAAGTTCCTCCCTCCACAAAACACAATCAGCTGAGCCTTCCTTACACACAATCCAACAGCACTACGGGAAAGTTGTGTCTTAAGTGGTGAGGCCTTCCTTGCCAAGAACAGATTTCAAGTGTATTGTATTCTGCTCCATTGACAACTATTTTTAAACGAGGGAAAATGCAAACAAACAGGCATCTTGGGATCGTTAGGTCTGGCAGATCTCTGTTTGCTGAGAATCAGAGGTTTTTTCCTAACAGGATTAACACGGTGTAGCATGGTAGCAATTATACACAACCTACTTAGGCACGACACAGGGTAGCTGAAGCAGCCAAGTCCAAGACAAACCACCAGCTCTGCCTCTTCAAGTTGTGCTCAGCAGTGGCCCTGGGGACTACGCATGCACTGAGCACAACAAAAACTGTGGAAAAGAGCAGGATGGCACATGCTAGCTGGGACGTGGCAACAAACCCGTCCCAAAGGCCAGGCTTTGTGCTTTGATAGACAGCTGAACTCCAAAGAACAGCACGCCCAAGTGATTTCACTCAGAGGTTTTAGGCATTATACGTGTGCAGGGGACAAAGCCATCCTATGAGTTACCTCTGAAGTAAGGGTTGTGTCTTCTCCTGGCTTGTTCTTCATTGCTGTTAGAAGTGGGGTGTGTATAATGAGAACTGCTGTGCCTGGTCTGCAAATTGGCAGCTCTCTCCTGACGGGGCATGTATTTTATCCAATGAATCTTTCAGATGGAGTTTACAGCTCTGCCCTTACAGACATAACCAGCATGATTTAAATGATATTGATTATTTATGTGACATAATATCTTGAAGTAAAATTAATAGACTATAATGCTATTAAAATTTGAATACCAGCTCATGCAAATAATTTCCACTTCAGGGAAAAATATATGTGAAATTATAGCATAACCTGTCCAAACACCAACCCATTTAGATTACTAAACTGTAAAACTTTATTTTCTGTAAGAAGGGAGTCTTACTTTACTAAATATTAATACAGAATTCTGTGTAATACAAGGCTTTGGTTATTCAGAAGATCTCTGCACGGCAAATAAAAATAAGTACTAAAGCCTATAGTGGTAACTGCAGATTAAGGTCAGATCCCAATAGGTGTTCCATATAGAACAACGGAATAGATAGATGTTCTGTTGACTGTGATACTGATCCACTCACATAAAGCAGCTTGGACGATCCAGGTTTTAAAATATTAAGGGGAACATTTATTAGCTCAACGTGAATGCGATCCCGCGCTGATATAAAGAGTCCGAATGCAGGACTGATGTGAATTGTGCTTTGGAAGTTCTGGAAATACATCAGTTACGCTGCCCGCTGGCCAACCTAGTTTCCATTCTCTACACTTCACATTTGATGGTTCTAAAATTAAACCCTGCTGATTTTATCACCAATTTCCTCTTCATTTTGCCACGTTAGATGTCAAATGATCTGTATGTCTGACACTGCCCTTTTAATTATTACAACAAAAGCCTGAAGATGATACTATACACACGCACACACCCTTCAAAGGCTCAGTGAAACACAGGCAACGAGAATTCAAAGGTCAATATTTGCATAAATTGTACAAAAGCCAAGAAAGAACAAGATTTATTAAAAATCAAATTCTCTATTAAGTTCTACAATTAGTATTCTTCTAATGTATTGATTTAAATCACAAAATAAGCCTCATGGAGTGTGTTTAGGACTTCATTAAAATTTACTGAGCATATTTGTCAATGCTGTCTGCAGAAAGCTTGTTTATAAAAACCTGCATAAACCCAATTAAACCTCCCCGATACGTTAATGATGTATGATGAAGTCTCTTATTCCCTTCATCCATCTTCAGTTACACATTTACTTAAATAATCAATACCCCAAAATTATGATGCGTCCATAAATTTATGGCCTCGCATCAATGAATTCGTTCACTAAATGTCTTCTAACATGAAGGCAGTAACATTAACCTGGCCACCCACGTTTCATCATACAGCTGTCAGGATTCAAAAGCACTTAAGATGACAGTAGCAGTAAAAAGCCTTGGGACTCTTGTGTCCCAGTATGCCCATTACAGCAACTGGGTACTTTAAATACTGGAGCTGTAGTTGCAGCAGATGAATACAAATGTGCACAACACCAGGGACCCAGAGAGACGTTTAAGGCATGGGCAGCAAACAAAAATCAAAGATCTTCTAGAGAAACCAGGAAGGGGATGCAGTGGTAATAAAGATATGTCTTCCCAATACAGAAATCTCCTTTACCGAGCATTTTACAGTATTATTATGTTTTTTATTCTATTACTGATAATAATAATAAAAAAAATCTGTTTCATATCTGCCGCAGATACTAAGGCAGCCTTCCATATTCTGTTCTGCAGATTTTCAGAAGTACCCTGAACTTAAGGTACCTTCTTTTCTTAGGGATACTTGTTCTACAGTAGCCAAACCCGAAGAAATTATGTAAAACACTTGCTTCCACCAAATGCAGATATAAAATAAACAAAGTCATGAATAAAATACAACCCTTAAATGTTTGTAACATAATGTACTTGTATAGTAAAATGAAAATTACACCTGGCCTTGTAGCAGCACCAATAATAGACAAACTACAATTCTGGTTTTGCAAAACGTTCAGCCAAGCAAACCCATGCTTGAGCTTAATTAAATGAACAGAACTTCACAGAGTCATTAAAAATGAACCGTTCCTCATTACACAGCCCCAGGAAGCTGAAGCAGGACTTGAGTTTTGCAGGAATCTTAGCAATAAGCTTCCCTGCCTTCTGCAAGTCGGCAAGGGCAGGCATCAGCTTTACAGCCTACAAGATGTGTCAACACCTGGTACCTAAGGCAGAACAAAACACTTCGAAGTAGTATTTGGAGAAACAATTGGCAGCAGCATACATTATAGCTGAGAGTAAAGTTATCTAATATGATAGCATGCTGTGCAGTTGACTTGATGACTATATGATCTTGTAGGAAACATTGCCGCTAAGAAAAATGTTTAAAAAATATCCACTTGCATTTTAAAGCTCTCTTTAGAAACTATGTTGTGGGACAACGCTCCTTTTAGAGGCAAATCAAGAATATTACTGCATAGGCAATTCACAAACTAATATAAAAAACCTAAGTCAAATTCAGGGAGTTGTTAGCTTCATATCTATTAGTTTTATAAGATCTGGGAACAGGAGAAAATCAAGATACATAGAAGCTGCCACCAACTAGCAGGATGTCATCTTCAGGCACACAAAAATCCTCTGGGGATCAAAGGTGGATACAGCACCCATTAAACACTTCCAAACCAGAAATGCCTCAGGTACAATTCTACCTATGATTCACGTAATCTTAACGCATAAATAAGACAAAAAAATCCCTAAGACAACAGCAACAACCCCCCCCCCACTACCTCTCGAAATCACAGAACAGCTCTGAGTAATATGCTCAGTTTTCAGGGACATCCCCAGGGTTCTCCCAATGAGGTTCCTTCCTCCATCCCTTTCACCCAGAGATCCCATCACCTCCGGCTGGAAGTTGGCTCCTAGCTGGGGACATCAGCCCCATGGGCAGCAGGACAGGGTGAAGAAAAAGGCAGGCACTGGGCAGCCAGGGGTACCCGAACACAGGACACCAAAAAACTCTGTGCACGGGGAATTTTGCAATGGACAGGGAAACAGTGAAACTGCAAAGACATTTAACTTGAAGAGCAATTATAAGGGGGAGCTTTTTGCACTTGCCAGAAGTTAGTTTCAGCTTATCTGCAGAGGGAAGATAAGCATGCAGACCACGATTGTTTCCTAAGATTTAGTGCTACTTGAGAAAATCTCAAGATCAACCCACTGCAATACTAACATACACAACAGCTGACCACAAGATAAGGCTTCTTCCTGCACTCTTCACCAAAATGTAAAAGTTACCAATGTTTTAACATTAACAAGACCAATTCCTCGAGACAACAATGTTTTGAAGTGGATTCTGGTGGACGTGCTGGTGAGTAAAGGGCAAAACAGAAACCTGACATGAGCTAAAAGTTGAAAGAAGAAACTTCCTCCAATTCATGCTAATACATGAAAAATGTTTTGTTTAATTAAGAACTAAAATAATGCATTTATCACACATTCTGGGGAAGCTAAATCGCTGTTAATTTTAAATGAAAATGAGGAGTGAAATGTTTGTGCTTTGGAAACAGTGACATAGAGAACCACTGAACACAAGGAAGTTCAGTGCTCTTCAAAAGGAGAATGTCTACCCTCTGTCCATACCCTGCAGCATGTACTTTTCCCCACATTGAATAGAAAAATAACGAAGCAAAATATCTGATCCAATCTGAGTTACTATTTAATTTTTAACATATACCAAGTAGACATACTCATGTACATTATTAGTGCCTTTGAAATGCAAGCATAAGGAAGGCTAATTTCTAAACAGACTTATGTAGGTTTATAACTTGACAACTGTTAATTAAATTGTTACCAATATTCACTATTCATTACTCTATCATATTAAGGATCACTTGGAGGAAAATAGTTTTCAGAAATATTATCTCCATAAAATTTTGCTGCAGACTAAAAATTGTGACTTCTAATGCAATCAGAAGCCTCATTTATCTACATGCAAATGTTTACAAGATATACAATAATTAATAGCTTTATACAATTCTTTTGATTAAAACCAAAGAAAAGAGGAGTGATGGCTGCAACACAACTTCAAAATTACAATTCTGGTGTTTTGAAGATGGGTAATTTTCTTAACAGAAAGCAAGAAAAATTAAGAAAACCTAATTATTACATGAGGTAAATGAATGGGTGACACAAGTTGAGTTGACCATTGCCCTTTCATAGCCACCCTTCTGACAGGGTCAACAGTCTATAAAAGTGACTGTAAATAATGAGAAAGTATTCATGTAAATCAAATTATAACTAAAAGACCGAAGTAAATAAGACTGAAACCCACCGAGAGATACATGTGCATGGGTTAGGCTGCCTGGCTCACAAGGTGATTGTTACGAATGGCATTCATGGAAGGCAATATTCACAAAAAGCTGTGACTGACAGGTTAACAGCCGATAACCACCTCCCAGGCACTCTAGAGCCCTACACATACTCATCATACAGCACTCCGACTTGCAGCATCTACAGGAACTACAAACACATAAAAGTGGCTTCTGTTACCCCCTATACACAAGTCATTTCTCAAACTTTTATGCCTTCTACTGCAGAAGTAAAAGCTGGGGAACAGAGCCTGAAGTATTAATTAAATAACTTATTATTTTCACCCTTCACCTTGAAGGGAAACAATCCCCTCCAGACACACACACACAAAATAAAAATAAATAAATAATTCTCAATGCATCTCAAGAGGGAAATCTGTTTTCTTCATCTTTCTGCAACTCTCTTTCCAACATTTCATTAAATTCTGCTCATGGCATAAGTCATTTACATTTGCAAAAATCTTGTATAAAATTAACACCATATGTGGCTGCGTAGCAGCAGTTGATGTGTAGTATTACACTCAAACACGAGGGAAAATAAAGAATATGCCAAACTTTATCTTCCCCAGGTCTCAAACTGGTTTATCTGTCAACTCTGAATGAGCTATCACTCCCACTTGTTTAATTAGAAGCTGAAGAGCTTCACAGAACTGCATCCAGGGCACTGGAACAGTCAGTTTCTTTTAACTGGAACACACTGCTGGGATATCGAACAGATTCAAGTAAACAAACCAAAACTTCACATGTCAGAAGTGTGGGAAGGGTGAAGATGTTTCTGCCCTTGAAATGTAATACAAGAGGGAAAAAAAAAATTAAACAAAAAACTTTTGCTAGATAAAATGTAATTATGTTCCAGTTTTGACGAGAACAATATCAAGCAATTTTCCAGGAAAAAAAAAAAAAAAGTAGTACAATGGCACATTTCTCTCCTTTATTGTCATGGTCTACATTGAATGAATTGTAGATCGCACACCTATTTTTATTTGATGCATAGATTTATTATTTTTGTGTGTGGCATGCATGATTGCAGTAACAGGGAATCTTCCCTCTTCTGAGGCAGGTGCCCTACAGACCTTTTTCTATAGCAGCAATGCTCAGAAGCAACAAACCCCCTTCCCTGCACAAAAAAACTGCCAGAAGAGTAACGTATACATCTCCATTAATTAGCAATTAATGCTCCAACAGAAGCAGTTTTGTAGAGGAAAACGCTGCTAGAGCACCCACACCACCCATATTCCAGGGGTGTTACAGTGGATTAGCCGCAGTGTGGTCCAGGAGCCCTTTTAGCACCTGGAAGGCATTAAACATGCTCCTAAAACACACCTTTCTCTTTAGTTTCCCCAGAAAGTGCTCCGAGCCACCCAGTGCTACCAGCTATGGGCACAGTCAGCAGGGATGACTGGGATGCATCTTTCCAAGCAGCTTTCCTGGCTCAAACCAGCACTCCTTGTGTACCCACACTCATCGGGACTCAGGAGTTTTATCTACATCTGTCACGGCTGTTCCCACTAAAAACTCGGAACATGAGTAATTTTTCCAAGATCTGTCAGAGTTCAACAGGAACAGAATCGCGACTTACACTCAGGCAATTAACAGGCCCATGTTTCCTCACAATATGGGACATATGTTGCAAGGGGAAGGAAAGGGACAGCTGAAGGAGGGGAAGAAAAGATAAATAAAAGCTGACAAGACAAACGCATAACAAGCATCTCATCTCCGTGCTTGTAATCTGCATGTCAGATTAAGTGCAGATCATTAAAATTATTGTCCTTTGAGAAGGAGCCCACAGATTAGACTGAGGGAAGAAGGCCAATGGGAAGGACAAAGCTGGCCAGAAGAATGATGGAAATGATCTGTGTACAAACACAGTTTTTACTCCCAGTTTGGTTGTTGTTTTTGGTTTTCTTTTGTTGTTTTGCTCTTGGGTTCCATTATTGAACAGATACCTCCAAGTTAAATGCATGAAAATATATTAAAAAGTCAGCTGCTTTAAGTATATCTATATTAAGTCTCCCTCTCCGAAGAATTCATGTTGACCTTTAAGCTATGCAGAAAGTATCAGCAGCCACGGACTCACAACGACTTCCATGGAATTCATTTCTCAGTCTCAGGCTTATAGAAACCTTAGATAATGTAAACTGTAGGCACATGAGTAATTACTACAAAGAGCACACAGCAAAACACACACATTGTTCAAACTGCAGTCAGTAATACCCGCTCTTACCATAGAAATGATAATGATACCAGAGAAACAGCTCTGGCACAGAGGGGGGAACTTTGTAGCTTATCCACCCTCAGCAAAAACATTTCCAAGTAAGGAAGATAGAAAACATTTTTATGGGAAGTAGCACAGCAATGTAACGCATTTTTTTTCATTAACTTTTCTTTTGTTGTTGTTGTTGCAAAGAAAACAATGTAGTGAAATGAACAAGAAACTGTTGGGGGAACACAAATAACAGGATGGGAAACTAAGAACTAACCCTTGATCTATCCACAATAAAGAATTAATTGTGCTGCTTCCCCTGCAAGCCTGCTATAACAGAACTGAGAATTAATAAAAACCGTACATGTAAACCAGGTCACAGGTGTTCAGGTTTCATTGCTGTAAGTCTTCAGACCACAGATATGGCATTAAAAATGAGTTCTGGACACACACCCCACAAGATCTTTAATACAACATTTTGAATGAAAACAGATTTTAAAAGGAGGAGGCACCAGTGGGTTCTTTGGTCTTTTCTATCTCTATTGAAGTAGTTACGATGGACGTTTAACTAGCCCAGCACCAGTTGCATGAGGAAATGCACCTAGCATGATACAAGCTGTCTCAAAAAGCTTGCCATGGCTACTTCAGTTAAAATCCAACTTTCATAAAGAGATATTCTGAAAATAAATAGAAAGAATTAAGAGAACAAAATTGGAAAGAGCAATAGTTACGCAGATTAGCTAAATATAATCAGCTGCTTCAACTGATTTCTCTAATTTCTATTTACATAAATTAGAAAATGCATGTGAAACTCTTCCTTGGCCAATTATTATCCTCAAGCCAAATGTACTTCCGAGCTGGACTACAGCAGAACACTGCACTTCAGTAGATGCTGCAGAAATCACATGAGAGGGGGAAATCGTGCAGTTAATAACTACAAATCTTGAATGTTTGGGAGAGGATTAACAGCAGGCCCTTGAGCAGGAGCAGGAGTTCATTACATTTGTATTACTGCAACTAAATATATTTTCATCTCAAGAAACTTGTTGGGCCTTCAGTTCCAAACTTAAATCAGCCTCAGGACATATGTGAATACATGTTCTTCCACATGCCTTCTTCAAATCCTAGTGAATCATTATTAGCTGTGCTCTGCTCACTGAAAAAAAAAAAAAAGATACCAAAACAATACAAAAGCAAAACCAAAAAACCCACAAAATATTCTTAGAAATCAAACCAAAAAGAACAAATATAGATTCTACTCAGAATGTAACAATGAATATTGAAACTAAAATGAAGCCAAAATTTAACTTAAAAGCTTGCTTAATTTAAAGTCTGATTTCTTACAAGAGGAACGATCGTACTGTGGCAGACTCAGAAAAACGTTTTAGATGATTCCATTTTTCACATTTCCCTTGCAGTGTTTCCAGGTGCACGTTAGAAGAAAGCTTTCAGTGCCCCTGACAGCTTGCTGTTCTGCTTGACAACTTAAGAAATCCAAACAAAGCCATAACTCTCTCAAGGAGTCTTACCTTCATGTTTTCACTACCACAAAGACAATCAACAGAAAAACAAACCAACAGAAAAACAAACCAGCAGAACACGAGCTCTTGTTTCAAAAGCACAGTATTTTAGAACAGTTTATGTTTGTATAAACAGACAGTAAAGCACAAATTTCAACAACCAGCAACAACAGCAGAATGCATCCTACAAATAGGAGTAAGGAAGAAAATTATACCTAGGAAAAAGTTAATCCAGCTCTTTCAAGCTCATTTTTGAATTCACACCTTACCAGAGATGGGCTCTGAACTTCTCCACTGATACTCCTTAACTCCAAGCCCTCTCTGTGACAAATTTCCTATCATATCAAAACGCAACAGAATTCTGCAGCCTCCCCATGAAATAACATACTGCAACTTAGTTGTACACCCAAGTAGCAACTCTGAATGTCTATTTGCTGTTATATACAGTAGTTACATTAGAAAACTCACATTAAGGAAGAAAAACTACTTAGGACTTGGACTGTCTCTTGCTAAGCAATTGCATGGTAATAATGCAATTGTATCCTGAACCTCTGCTACATTAAGGGCATTAAAAGCCATACCAAAATTGAATTCGCTGTCCTTTGCTAATTTATGGGGATCCCGTAATAATATATATATAAAAAAAAAAGTTTTGAAAAGCTTTTTAACATAATAAATGGAAATTTTTCTCTTTGACTCCAAAGGACGCATTTAAAGGTTCTTGCTTAATGCTGAAGCTGAATGCTACATCAGAAATACAGGCATGGAAATCAGAAAATATAAAAGGATTACATACAACTGAAAGCATGTTCCAAGGCTCAAAGCAAGCCCAAATGAAAAAGTATTAATGGCTAAAAAAATATCATTAAGGTAAAACACTAAATTTCAACTTTTATATATATATATATAAAGTCATTTTATTCTGAGGGTGTGGTTTCAAAATAACATGTGAAATGCATTGACATTTTTTTTTAAATAAAGTTTTAAAATATCTAAAAGCATACCGTGTTAGCTACAACATTTAATAATGCATAAGCACTAAGTTAGGAGTTTCAAATCATGAACTGCTGGCACAAATATTTGTAAAATAACTGCAGTTTCCTAAGAGTATGGTGTGGCCTCCCCTCAAGCACAGTGTGGATACAAAAAGGATTTGGAGATGCTTGGATGCATCCAGAGGAGGATGACGAAGCCAGTGAGGGGCTGGAAGGCAAGTCCTGAGAGGAGAGGCCGAGGGCTCTCGGCTTGTCTGGGCTGGAGGCCAGGAGGCTGAGAGGAGGCCTCACTGCTCCCTGCAATCTCCGTAGGTCCCTTCCAACTGAACTACTCTGTTCTAGAAGAGTCGAGTATCACTTAATTTCAGGGCATTATAATTACAGACCTTTCCTCTTCCCTTTGGTAACGAAGGCAGAGGAACGTAAAGCAACTTTGGAAATAATAAAACCACCCACCTCTGAAACCTGCCTGGTGTCAGGTTTCTGTCTAGCGGGAGATTTAACAACAGTCTTGAAAACAGAGCTAGAACAGCTTCTTACAGTGGAAACTCTGACAAACCAAGGACTTCAGCTATACCATGAGCTGTCACTGTAATATTTTTTTCCTTTCCCTCATGTCATACTGAAATTTCCATTATGTTCTTCATTTGCCATTCTCTTCTGTAAAGGTAGCAAAATAAAAAGCTATTTTTGTTTGTTTGTTTTGTTTTGCAACCTACCTTCTAGTTTCACACAGGTTTATTTAATTCTTCACATGCTCACTGACTTCTATCGTTACATATGTCCTTTCAGCTTTAGCTGGTGACTTGCTAACTGAAGCTCCAGAAAACTGAAGAGAACGTTTGATTCAGCTGTCTATCCTGGAAGTTTTATTTTGTTTGATTTTCAAGATTATCATCCCAAGAGCACAAATGCTCTTTGATTATAATCAAGTATAATGAATGAGAATTTCAGAAAAACAAACTAAAGAACCCAAACCACCACTTCCTGAACTTATTAGTTAAAACATTTGCTGAACTTATCAGTGCAACACCAATAACTTGCCACAAATTATCATGAAACTTGGAATTAAAACCAGCCATATTTCTTACAGTTTTTGACTGTGTAAGAATACAGAAAAAAACCACTGGAGTGCAACACTCCCTATTAAAGAGAAACTGCAGAAAAGTTTACTCTCAAAGACAGAAGTCAGGTTAGAACTTATTTAGTTCGCTGAAAAGCATCACTTCTGAAGCATTGAAAATGACAGTAATTCTTTAAAAAAAAAAAAAAAAAGGCAGCTCTATTGCTTTCATTCCTGCTTATGTTTATGTATGGCATTTGAAGGGAAGATGGGACAACTAAAATTTTTAGCTAGCTTCACAAAGATTAGTTATTATCAGAGAAAAACTATTCCTCCATTGCTACAATGATGAAAGGAATTCTAGCCACAGAGAACCAAATTCTGGAAAGAAATTGCCACACTAAATCTGGCAGGGGACTGCACCCACCATGAGGTACTAGCTGCCTGATGAGAAGAGGGAAGAAAGTCAGCACTGTGTGAATTACAAATCATAAGAAAGGTAACTATGTAATTTAAGCGCAGCTCCAACTATTTTCTATATACTAACGGAAATCTCTAATGAACATCTAAATAATTCCTTAGCAAGAAACCACTCAGCCATCCTGAATGGGATTCAGCAGGAAATGCAGCTCCATTATAACGGAGGACCAGAGACTGACCCATATAGCACTGCTCTGAAGTGGTGAGTAGCAGAAAACTGCAGGATATTCACAGAATTTCATAGTAAGATCTTGGAACGGGGACAAAATTGCGTGCAAGATTCATGGTAAAACTGTGGTTGCATTCCTACCATGCCTTAACAAGGCACGCAGCATTTTCACTGTATGTATTAGCCATGCCCCACAGTCGCTCTGCAAGTCTCTACTTGAAGAAAGAAAAATATATTGCAACATCTTTGAAAGGCATCTCATCTACATTCAGTTTCACAAAGGCTTAACTTCAGGAAGTACCAACTAACATAAATTTTCACAAAAATACCACAGAATCTGTAATTTCACCAACTAATAAGTAAACACAGCATTCAGGATAGTCCAATACACTCTAAAGCATTAGCAAGTGACCATTAAAACATGTAATGAAGGAAACAAGCAAAAGGTGAGCTAATGCATACACAAGGTACACCTGCAGGAGAAGTGGGAGGGAAGAAGGAGAAGGTGGGGGAAGAGAAGGGACAGCAAAAAGCCTCATCAGTACGCATGTGACATAGAAAAGGAAGAACAATAGTTGGGTGTGGTTATTTTACAATTAAATGCTGAATAATGATAAGAATTTGGCAGTAGCACAGAATATGTGAGAATATAGTAGTTCATGTTCTGGTTTGCATGCATAGAGTTATCTTCTACTGTATCAGTTTTCAGTTTCTCAAGGTTAGCAGAATTTATTAAATTGGTGTGTTTTTTGGTGGCTTTGTATTTTTTTTTAATTGAATATTACATTATCAGAGAAAAATGCTGCCTGTCCTAAAATGTAATTCAAACCAAAGGTCCTCCTAAACATACAACGTATGAAAATTAAAAACAGGGACTTTGGGTTATGAAAGGAAGCCATATGACTAAAAAGTGAATCCATTTTCCAAGACGCCCACACAGATGAGAGCTTCTGATGTGAAAAATGGTCTCTGCAAAAGCTAAATTGCACAGATTATTTTCATGAAAAGTTCGAAGTTGCACTGTATGCAGATTATATGACATTTACTGTGAAGAGATTTAAGACAGATAACATCTTTTTATTTGCATTATCACAATGACTTGATTGTTCACTGTATACAATATAAATACCAATAGTTATTTAACTGAATAATTGTCTTCCTTTAAAATTTATACAGGCAAAGATGCCTGCTTATATTTTCCAGGCTTGTTTCCTTCCTGCTGCAGGCAAGTTTTGGCTACCTTCAGAGTAAGACGCAACAAAACGTACTAGCCAACAAAGCATTTGTGGCTTACCTTGGCACTGAAATCCTTGTTTCCCAAATCCCCTGCATAGAAAAAGAAAAAAAAACACCTGTCTTAGTATGTTTAGTTAATATTTCCTTTCACTGATCTATAACAACACAAAAATAGTTTCTTATTAAATTACTACAGATTTTGCTACGACAGCAACAGATTTTAAAATGTACACCACAGAACAGCCCACCCGTTGCAAAGCAGAGAACAATAGCTGTCACCAGCTACGTAATTCCAGCTTCTGGCAACAATTTATTATTATTATTATTATTTCACAAGCTATTTTGGATCTACAATTATCATCATCTGGGATTACGGCATAATATTGCAACTCACTTAATGCCAGATCTATACTTAACAGCAATATAAAATTAACCCAAGTTCCAGAGAAGACCTAGGAAACAAACGCGACAGTTTCTAATCCCAATTTTAGCGATGCACACCAGTGCCTCAGCCTGTTGTATGGAAAGGAGGCAGGTTAAAGAGGTTGCTTGTTTCAATATAAGCAAGACAACAGACCCACTGGTTTCACACTGGTTATTCTTCCAGCTTACTTCCTTCATTTTCCTAACAAACACGCACGCAGTCCTTCCCCAGTGAATACAGTCACACACACGTGTCCCAAATGCTCTCCAAAGTTACAACACCTGCAGCAAATTGCCCCATTGTTGCTTGTATTTATTTGTTTACCTTTAAACATTCAACATTCTCTTTCCACAAAAATAAATGTTTGGAGTATCTGATCTATAAACATTTCTCTGCGTTTTCCCTCTTTGTAGGATGTTTCTCATCTGGAGAGCCGGAGCTGCTTACGCCAAGAGAGAAACCCACCAGAGACAGGCACTGCAGGAGCCAGGAAGGAGGCTGCTGGCACTTAACACGCAGTCTAATTAGGAACTTTGTAGAAATGATTTTTAAGAAGTATATCCATTTTCCCACTTTTTTATTAATTTATTTAGAGAAGGGACAAACTCTTTAGAACACTGTTACATCAGGTGGAAAGGGACACTATACAACTTCACATATCTTCCAGATTTCTACTGAAAAGACTCCCAGGTGTTGTTATAGATAGGCCTAAACGAAGAAACCCAGAAGAAATACAACGTTGCATGCTTACTTGGCAGCCTGCAACACTACCCTAATGTCACTCTGTTGCTATTATCACTTCTCTTCACACAAGGAACAGGCAAGAGTGCAAATGCAATTGTGGGACAACAGAACTAAGAACACGAAACAGGCTTTAGGTTGTTTTTTGTTTGTTTTGTCTTTTTAGACGGTCTCTGTTGTAAAGGGCATCGCTACGGTATCTGCTCCAACAGTCCCGCCAGCCTTTGTGCCTGAGCTGAACATCCCCAGGTCAGCGGGGAGCAGTACCCCTCTCCCTGGGCAGGAGCAACATGTTTTAAGGAAAAGGTTTGGGAAATACAGCAGCACTTCAGAAACCAATCAGGCAGTTTAAGAAGACAGAGAGGCACGGAATTATTTCAGTAAATGTTACGTGGTCAAGTGTAATCTAAGGAAAAAGTCTCTGCACAGCTCATTGAAAGGCTGTTTTTACTATTCTTTATACCTTAAAGCATATGTTAATAGCCACGTGTCGCTCTGGAAATAGATGAAGCATTTTTCACGGTGCATGGCACTTATTCAAGACCTGCCTATCTTCAGCCGAGGAACCGACACAAGTTTCAGAGCTGTCACATGCTCCTTTGATGAATGCTCGGAGCTTCCTAGCCTCGCTAGCAGGAAAGGGCTAGAGCACAGCTCCTCTTGCCACCTGTCAGCAACAGGATATCCTTTCACTTTCAAACCCATCCTGTTGTCAGGTGCCTTTTCTCACCGCAGCCCTTGGCTTTGTTTTTTATTGTGCCACTTGTCGCCGCGGACAAGGAGCCCGCCGCGTTCCCACACCTGCAGCTCAGCCTGCTTCGGATTCATTTTGAGGCACTTCCCTGAGGTGTCTAACTTTTACAACGCTGAACTTCGCTTTTTTTTTATTTTTTCCTCCAAATAAGGAAAAAATAAATAAATAAATAAGAGAAAAAAGCAAAGAAGTTGTCCCGTTTCCCCCTTGTTTCTTCTCCAAGCTCCCCGTCCTTACTCTCCCCCTTACACCTCAAACCCCTTTGAAGCGTTTCAGGAGCAGGCACAGCCTTTCCCTGGGCGTGCAGAGGGAAGGGAACTCCAGAGGGCAGGCACAGGGCTGTGCCCAGGCGCATGAGCACACGCGGGGCGCCCTCCCCGGCCGGCTGCAGCCCCCCCAGCCCCTCAGAGGGCTGCGGTCACCCCGGGGCGACAGCGGGACCCCCCCTGGGCACAGAGCCCGGCCGGGAGGTGCTGGGCTGAGCGAGGTGGGTGGCTGTAGGAAGAGTTTTGCTCCCTCCTTCCCCGCCCTCGCTCCGGCTGCAGGGTTTTTTTTTAATTTTTTTTTTTAATCTGCTCGGGACGACCGCGGAGGGCGAAGGGGGCGGCACCGTGCGCCCCCCATGCCGGGGTTGGAGGGTGGCACGGAGCGGTGCCAAGGGGAAGGCAGGGAGCACGGCGGGGGGCACCCCTAAACACCGGGACCGGCTCCCCCCCACCCCGGGGGGGCTCAGCTCCACTCCCAGCACCCGCTGGTGGTGGCAGGAGGGGGCTCGGAGCCGGCCGGGAGGGGAACGGCGCTGCCCGGGGACGGCGACACCGGGGGACTCCGGGGGAGGGAGGAAGAGGAGGATGAGAAAGGAGGGGGAGGAAGGCGGCCGCCCCCAGCGGGAGCCCCGGAGCGCGGTCGGGGAGGAGAGGGGGATCCTCACCAGATGAAGTCGGTGCAGTGGCTGCAGAAGGTGGGCTGCTTGAAGAAGCGCGCGATGAATTTGTGCTCCTTCACCTCGTGCACGTTCTTCTGCCTCAGGGCTCCCTTGCGGGCGAAGCGCCGAGCAGCGTCCGGGGCCGCGGCGGGCTCGGAGCCCGGGAACACGTCGGCCATAGCGCCTTCCTCCTCCTCCTCCTCCTCCTCCTCCTTCTTTTTCTCCGCCGCCGTCCGCCCCGTCCGGCGGCCGCCGAGCCTCTGGCCCCGGCCCCGGCGGTGGGCGCTGCCTCCCGCTCCTGCCTGACGTCGGAGCGGGGCGTAGGGAGCGGGAGGAGGATCCCGGCCCCGGGCCCCGCCGCCTCCTGCTCCGCCCGCAGGGGCAGAGCGAGCCCGGGGCGGGGCGGCACCGGGATTGGGGCGGGGGGGAGGCTGGAAGGACGCCGGGGGGGAGCAGGCACCTGCTGCGGGGCTGCCTGGCTGCGCACACATTGCACAAACTGCACGCACATTGCACACGCTGCTCACCCATTGCACGATCCGACACCGACACCCCCTCCCCAGCACCGGCCCCTTCCCCTCCTGCAGCCCCCAGGGGTGCACTGCCCCCCGGCCCCATTACCCCCACCTCGTCCCCCACGCAGCCCCCATCTCCTGCAGCAGCCCCCCGTGCCCAACTCTTCACCTGTGTCTGCCCGTACAACACACAGCACTCGGGAATCCCTTCGCCTTGCACACCCAGCGCTCACACGTCTCTGGACGTGGAAATGTGAGCTGCACACCTGGCACACAGCCAGTGTTTCGTACACCCAGGAAAACGGCCCACCAAGCATGGCCGCATGAACCTGAAACTGCACCATATGCACTGAACAAAGAGAACAAGTCCTAAACATCCCTGCTTCTAATAAATGCCATTCCCTCGGCCACAAGTTTTCGCTACGGAGAAGGGATGCCCAATAAAAGTTCCCCCACCCCACTGCTCACCCATACATCTGTGTAAGCATGTGTCATATCTGTTATTTCACAAGAACGAAAGAAGGCTAATTAACTCGAGTCTTGCTGATGGGAGGTGTGCACACAGGCATTCGCCACGGACCAGAAATTACTCGTTACACGTTATCTGTCCCGTTCCTAATTTTCAAACCCAGGTTTCTGGGTGCAGCCTGGCTGAACTGGTATGGCCATGGCCCGCCTCCAAGTAACTGGCACAGGGATAGATGTGCTTTTTTTCTAAGCTTATGGAATCAGCCCATATGCCCTATAATCTGTTGCCATATGCCCTTCCTTCACAGACTCCTATTTTAGAAGTGACTATTTTCAAATTTGATCGGAAATGCAACACAATGGAAAGATTTTTCATTTGGTTTCTACCTATCATGCACAGATGTTTCAAATCCCTTATTCCTCTTCAGCGGGAATGGATTTTTCTTGTCTTAATTAACTTATGCCAAAGCATGAGGAGCACTAAGAAACATTTTGTACTCTCATTAAGTGCTCTATCAAGAAATATGGAATGTATTTATTTCCTTTCCTTTAGTGCAGTGTTACAAACAGAACTACCGAAACTGGAGAATCTGCCTGAATTAGACAACTCCCATCGCACCAGGTTTGGGGGAGTCTGTACATTTTGTAGTTTACAATCTCACAAACCTGCTGAATCATTTTGGATTCCAGTTTCTTTCCTGGGAGTGACTCCGGTCAAGATTCATTCACTGAAACACTGGCGCGTGTCCCAGGCTCCTATTTCCAGCACCTGCTGATCGCCTCGTTAGGCCCCAGGGAAAAGCCAAACCCTGCTGGTCGTGACACTGTGAGATCATGCTGGGATCACTTTGCGTCTGTAAAGCAATCATTTTATGTCAAACCCTCCTAATTATTTGTACATTTTGAACAGGCACTTGAGGCAAGGGAAAAAGTCCCTTGTGGGTGCACAGCAGCCCTCAGGTAACCTGCTTTGACACCGTAACCTTCCCTTGATGTATGTAGGTGTAACTCTCCTGGCTATTGTATTGTGGATGAACACCACTTATGCAATGTTTTTATATATGGATATCTGTAAATATATGTATTCATCTTTAAATGTAAAGAATTTTTCACTATGCCCAGGATACACTCACAATGACCATGTCCCTTTCACCAGACACTTTCAGTACATGCTGTCCTAACAGCAGCATCCTCTTACTGGGAGGATTTCAGTCACCTCGACACCCATTTTTCCCTCTGATTTCAGGTCCTGTGGGTGATACAGGAACTCACGCTTCCTCTGCAGATTACTGGAGGAGAGATGCCTGCCAGCCCTTCCCGAGTGCGCACATTCCCAGCAGCAGCCCCTGCCTTGCCCTTCTGCTTAGGGTAGTGTTTGCAATTTGTTTCTGAGTCAGGCCATCTGGACAAGGAGTCAGCATTATCGCTGTTTGTGTTCAGGCATATACGTGGTTATTTAATCAGAGTACCAGCTTTTCGAGCAAGCAGCTTTCAGAATTCCTGACTCCAATGCATGGTTTATGGGGTCATCTGATAACAAGTTTACTCCTGTATGAATATTGGGTAACATCCTGCAGAGTTCCCATTGGATGGTGCATGAATTCTTCTCTGAAAAATTCAGATGACTGCTGAAACACACACAGCTCCTCTAATCCCGTCTATATTTGCATCAATACTATCCCTGCTCTGTAAGGACAAGCACCTTTGTCCATTTTCAAAGTGGTTTCTTAAGGGTATTTATGCTGCCTATGAAATGCCTTCTCTTTTTACTCATCTGCTGGGTCAACTTGCTATTGCCTATGTGACTTTTTGATTAAAAAGCAGTAAAAAGGTGTCTCCTCCCTAAACAAAAAAGGGCCTGAATTGTTCTGTCCTGATTTATGGGCTCTGCACAGCATCAGATTAACTCAAAGACAAAGCCAAGAACACCTTCACCAGTGTCTTAGGCAGTTGTAGCTCTATTTTATTATTTCCTGCTTGTGAGAAGTATTCAACAAACTGGAATCACTTCCTGCTGGAGACCTATGAGGAAGTTCACAACCTAATTTCTCCCTATATTTCAAAACAATTACAACCACTTCCTTTTCTAGAGAGTTATCAGAACAAGTAGCTACTTTCTGAACCCCTTTTAGGAAGGGCTACTTGATCATTGCAAACACGTTGTCTAAAAATGATTGGCTTCATCCAGTCTTATCCTTCAAATGAATTTCCACACAGTCACCTTATGAGACATTTGCATTGGCAACAACCCTGAGATAGCTCTTTGCCATAAAGAGATCAATATCAGTCATGAGTTTCCACTGAAATTCAGGATTCAGTCAAATTTCAAAATTAGGTTTTGCTGTTTCTTTCTCTTTACAATACATTCTTTGTTTCTCCCTTTGAAATCTATAGATTTTAGTTTTGAAGCTCCCTTTCTCAAGTCTGTTTGCTACATTTTGTCCAATAGCTGTTAATTACACTACATCTATAAGTTTTCCAGACCACATTACACATTCCCCACCAAAATCATTATTTTTACTCAGTCACTTTGGCAATGATGTACCCTAAGTTTTCCCAAAACTTAGAATAAGGTAGGATGTGGTAACCTAAACACGTGTGAGCGTTAGTTTGCCTGTTACTGGAGTGGTGAGAAGGAGGTAGAAATATTTTGCTTCTTCCTATAGCAGCACTGGTATCTGTGTCTTTCTGCATCTGTGCATGTAGAGTCTGTACACCTCCGTGTCTTTCTGTACTTAGACAGATTCTCTTTTCTGCCTTTTTTCCCTCAAAGTTCCTCATGCTGTAGGTTTGGAAGTACTGGATCAGTAGACAGATTTTATTATTAAAGTATTCCATGTGACAGCTTGTTCACACATACTAGTACTAATGCAAAGGTTTGAGTATGCATTAAAACAGTCAGGAAGAAGACAAACCACAGAAAGTCTTATGAGAAATGGAATTTCACAGAAAATCTACTTCTTAAAATTTCAGGACAAAAAATGGTATATGATATAAGTGATCATTTGCCAGGGATGCAATTGCAGTTCATCGATACACCCTCATTAGCAAAGTCCTACTTTCCTTGCTACCTGTTAGATGGTGCCATTATTTCAACTGGTGTTTCCTTGAAAGTGGTGCAAACCCCTCTGCCATACAGATAGCTGGCAGCTGCCTGTGAGTTATCCTCACAGCAGCCCTCCATAGAATTGGAAATAAATGGCTGGTGATATACAGAACATTGAGGATAAAATATATCTTTTTTTTTATATCAATGTTCTCATCAGAATACTGAGTGACAACCTATTGTTTTCTTTTCTCATATCTCAGGTGTATTAGAAGCATGCTGAAATATCTCCTACTTATAGAGCTGAATCAGAGCTTGAGGCTGTTACATGCTGAAATGTGATGGGGGTCCTTTGGGACATTTCATGGGTTTTTGTCTTTCTAGATTGTATAAATAAAAATTTCTGCCTCAGCTGGAATATTTGCTATCATTGTTGTTCTGCAGATTTTGGCCTCCTCACCAGCAGTCTCTCTGGAAAATTACGAATATCACTTCCAAAAAGTAATTCACATTCTTTTGAGTGCATCAGAACAATTCTCTTGTGTAGGCAAATTTTCAGTCTTCAACCGTACACACACACAAAAAAGGCAGAAAGACTCAGACTTTGAAATACAAACAAAGCACTCAAACCATGTGGAAAAGAACAAACCTCTCTTGTACCAGCTAAACAAGAGCGCCTCTATTACTTTGTTTAGAGAACCATGGCACACAGGTTCAAAGGAAACAAAGTAGGTGGTTCTTGCCATGGACAATCGTCCCCTGGAATTGCCCAGAAGAACCAAGCACAAGGACCAGCGGTGCTGCGAGCAGCTTACAGGGGGCTCAGGGGGAGCAAGTCTCTGGAAGGGACAGACGATTTTGCTAACCATAGGCCACAGCTGGCTCCCAAAGCTCCTTAACCTGAAAGTGGTCAGAAACTGAAATTCTAAGGAGGAAGCATCATATCTGCTTGCCTTGTTCTCACTTCTGCAGTGTGCACCTGTGGCCACCGTTGGAGACAAAATACTCAGTTAGATGGGCCCTGCCTGCACCAGTAACACCATTTTCTGAATTTTATTTTCATCTTAAATTAAACACATATATATTTTTACTTTACCCCTGCAGAGGAAAAGTTATCCTCAATACTCTGTATTTTCTTCATTCATTTTGAACACAAATGTAAGCCATACAGGTAGTGTTTAAGTTTGCAGGTAGATGTGTACATACACAATCCCTCACAGATTAAAATGTGTCCATCAAAACGATAGGGAAGCAGAATCACTACACTTCCTGATAGTCTGCTGTTATCACCAGTGTGCTTTTCTGACACTGAATAGGACAATGAATAAATTATTTTATATTACTTGACAGCTGGAAAACGTGTGTTTTGGAATATCGGTACACCTAGCATCAGACAGCTCATGCTACATCAGGACAACACCTAAAGTTTCTTTATGCTTGTTATGGGCCACGTGATGTCATGTCGCTGACACCAAAGTCAGATTTCCCACTATTTCAATGTGAACAGCATGGTGTGGTATATTTTATTTATCATATTCATACAAATCTGGTATTGAAAGGGATGATCATTTTGTAGGAACAAACTCAGTTTGCCAAGTGAAGATGAGGTGTGAGCAGATGTTGTATGTGCTGTACTTCGAGATACCTTTTTTGACGGCTGAGTATCATTTATCACAGATAAAGGGAACTGTAATTTACGTACCACGGTTGGTTTATTCTAGAGAATAACTCTGAGAAGAAAACAATCCTGTCAGCTGGAATACACAGGATATGCACTTCTTTGTGCATGCCGCCATTCTACTATGACCTGTTGACACAGAGGAAGCCAAATATCACTCCCAATAGCATGATTTCCAATTGCACCACGTCCGTCTGTGCCCTACACAAGTGTTTACATTATGGGAACACTAGTAATTGAAGTGACAAGAGTTTGTCTGGGCAAGCACAACTTTAAAATATTCCTTTAATTTAGAAGAACTGAGAAGAGAAAACACTGATGCAAAGCAGGCTGATGTTAATTTCAAAAGAAAAAAAATAATCAAAAAACTTAATGACCATTAACTAAAAAACGAAGTGTGGGAAAGTACTTTGCCTTGAAAATATAACATGAAGAAGGACTACATTAGTATCTAATGTTCACTTGATTCCACTCTGAATTTTTCATTTTCAAAATAAAAAAGAAAACCCCAGAACAGAAACTGTCCTTAAAAGACAGTAGAGTCTATTTTTGGTCTTTTAATCCAGTATTGTGGATTAAAGACTGAAAAGATTAGCCGACTAATACATATCATAACAAGGGACATCTCTTCAGGTTGCGTTAAGTAAGTCTCACGCTACCATTCAGTTCCACAAGGCATGGTGACCTTAACAGCCCACAATAACTGCTTCTGAGAATACAAAATGCTACAGATGCTCCTTCACCGTGAATTACATTTTAAAATTGTTTTGTTACATAAAATATCATTTTTAAAATCAAACATCTTATCCACAGTGCTGCTAAGGAAAAAAATAACAGGGCTTTCCTTAGCCAAGTACCAGCAGATTCTGTTCCAGCTGCACCATAGCACACATGAGATAAAAGCTGGGCAGCCAGCTCACTTTGAACAGGTTTGGAGCAGGGGTTAAGCCAACTCATCCAGTGGACTAGTATTACTTGACTACACTCTGATATCCATGCAAAAATAAAGTGACCCTCTTGTTAATGACAACATGCTTAGGCGACGTGAAGTGGGAAAATGAGGCTATTTCTAGAAATACAAAGATAAATGAAATGTAGGTATTCTTGCTACTGAGTTTGTGTGCTTTCTGAGTGTATTCAACTTGTATCATAAATATTATGTACTTCATAGAATGCTCGTGGCCTGCTCTTTCCAAAAGATTTGTACATCTTCTCCTTTCAGAGCTCAGATTTACAAGAATGTCACTGGTACTGGCTCTGGCCATGTCAGAACGACTGTAATATATTTCATTCTGATGCCAAAGTGCTGGCAGCATCCTTGTCCCTCCATGTGCAAATAATAAAGAAAGAAAATTGACTTTTTTTAAACATAAGACTACCTAGGTAATGACACAAATTACAACACTCAAATCAAAGTTTTCAGTGATATACAAACATGTCAAGAGTGTCAAAGAAGCGGAATGGCCTTCTGGAAACCAAAAGAGGTAGCTACATTTTCCAAATAACCCAGTATGACAAAAATTTATTTTAATAAAGTGAGCACTTTTGAAAGCATGACCTTCATTTAGTTGTCTAAATAGAATTTAAGCCCTTCTGAAAATCCGATTCCAGTTATTGATACTGGCCCCTTCAAAATCTGCTTCCTCTTTGAAAGGCTTTGCCCTGGATTTATTGCTGAATATTAGAGGCTGTCACAAACTGAAATTAGTTTATTGATATCTTACTACTCTCTAATGGTCCCCACTATAAAAGCACCATACTTCTTGGTGCAATATGAGTCTGTGCACAGGATCCAGATGCAGAACGATGTGATGTGAGCATCAGGTAGCAGGAGCTTACATAGCAGCAGGATTTTATTGCAAATGTCTAGCTGAAGACAAACTAATCTTTCCTATCAGAGTAGCCCTTAGCTTACCAACTTCAGTTTGAATATTCAAGAACACGAAAAAATCAGTTTGTGGAAGTTAATGGCCTTCCCTCTGGATCCAATGTTTTGTGAAGTTTTCAGTTCTGAGGCTGAATGTTTAGCCTTTTCAGACAACAGTAAAGTGGGAATTTTCACTTTGGCAATAAATTTTGCTAAGAATACCAGATTAAAAATACGTCAGGAAAAATTATAGTCAAATATTTGTGTTGATTAACCAAGATTTGGCATAAATCCCTAATCCTGTCATGTCATTAACTGACAAGTTGATTGCAGCTAGGTATATAAACAGTGATGAAATGCCATAGGAAAGCTCCAGTGAACCGCTGACAAGCCTCTGGCTGGCTCGTGAAGGTTTGGGCTTTGGCCATGAGGGAGATCAGTATCTATCTACTTTTTGATTACACCGTACAGAGCACAGGAGCTGAATAATAAAGAAGGTAAATTTAGTCATCTGGAACACTCTGGACTTCTGCCCAGAGAGAATTTAACAGATAACATCCATGGGTTAATAGAGATCATAGGATCTCTCTAGATTGAAGCTGTCGATTTATTTGGCGATACCAGTGGAGGCCTCTGACGCAGCCAAAACACATTGATTCTAGGCTACTTTTAGACACATGCACTTTTCAATGAAGTTTTTGATGTAGACGAATATACCAAACAGCTTCTTGGTTGTTGGTCCTCTTATCCATCACTTGGGAAGACCAAGGAATGGCAGTAAATAAATCTGGAGTTAGCTGGGCTTTCTGATAGTATCACGGCAACATGCCAAGGGAGACAGAGCCAAGTTAAAAGCACTTTCATTTACCCACAGAAGCCCTTACTAGAAGGGATGGAGCCAGTCTAGGATGGAAACTATCAAGGATTGCTCCACTGGATCACAAAGCGGTAAGAACACTAATGACATTTCTGATGTCCTGGCAGTGTGAGGTGTATTTCTGCAGCACTGTGCTTCCCCTGGGGAGCTCGCGTCTGGTCCTGACCAGGTCTGAACCCTCCCTAGCTTGTAAACAAGACGACAACTTGAGGCTACACACATAAATAAGCATAGCAAGGCTCTCAGGGAATCTTAATAACGTAGTTTCAGGCTTGGTGGGTGAAAAGAATGAGTTTGGTTTGAGCTTGGAGAGCTCCTTGTCTTCTCCAACCTCCCTGTTACCCTGGCTGGCGTCTTCCTTGAAGGCATCTGTGTATTTCTGATGCACAAAGGCAAAAGGCAACAAGGTGGATGAGATAAGAGGGTGGGAGGGTCTGTGGCTTGCTATGGTACCTTTGTTTTCCCATGTCTCACAACTAGGCCCTTGCAGAGCTGTTCATGGCAGATTCAAACTCACATAGAGGATAATTTGCCCTGAAGTCTTCATAATTCAGCATTTCTGATGAAGAAATATAATGCAGGACTTTTTTTTAGCCAGAATTTAAACAAGTTTTATCAGAGGAACAGACTGTTTTACAATATTTGGGTCACAGTACAACTGCGAGAGAGATTCTCTGGATTTTCTGTGCAGGAAATGAGAAGGCGGAGAGGAGGAAGTGGCTTTAAAATGCTCTCTGGTTTTGTACACTGCAAGTTTAATGCATGTGAAAACTGGAACACCTTCATGCCTCTGTGAGGGAGCATAGGCCTGCTAAAACCCAGAAGAAATCCTTGTTGCCAGACCTCCAGCATCACGGGTTAATCAGAGGATGGCTTGGGTTAGAAAGGACCTTAAAAGCAAGGACTGGGAATTAATACAGCACTGGGTATTCTCATGCTGGATTTTCAGTAAATCAGTGGGTGCTTGAAGTGATTTTAACGTCTTGGACTAAAATGGTAACTATTTCACTAACTTCAGAAAAAAACATCCCTGAACATCAATGGTAAATCCAAGTGCCATCTAACCCCAAAATATGCTACTAAGTGAAAACAATGTTTTTAAGAGTTCTTCAGACAGTGTTTACTTTTGATGTCATCGAGACATTCTTCCAGGTCAATATCAGTTACCATGTGTTTACTTTCAGCATCTCTAAAGGTAGGAAATATAAACATTGACTGGAAAAATGATTCAGTGCAGATGGATCTTGGCTTCTGGCTGGCTGAATATTTTGCTCGTAATGAATACATAAATCTAAATTATCGATACTGTTCTATATTAAATGGAACTGATATTTAGGAAGCAGAAACAGCCTTGGCTTGGCCAGAACTGCATGCAATTAATTTTCTTTAAGACCAAAAATGATGCAGTTCACCTTCTTACTTTTTATTTGTTATCTCTTCAGTGCAATGGAGCACTCACTTCAATATCGGATGTATTGAGTGGAGGCGATAAAAATGTTTGTGCAGGGCATAAATGAACTTTGAACAAATATTAATAGAACTATCTCAGCAACACGAAGGGCAATGATTGGACCTGTAACTTAACACCTGCTCCCACAGAGGAACAGGGATTCAGCTGCTAGCCACCTGACCATCATCTCCTTGTGCTCCAGGGAGGGATGGATGTACACAGGAAAACCCAGCACCTGGCATGCGAATCAAGAGGATCAGAGTGAAAGAAGCTGGAATCTGAACATCTGAGCCTTGTAGGAAAAGGATGCAGCTGGTGGTCCAACCAAGTCCCAAGCCCAGCTTTCATGCCAGGGAGAGTGCCTTCAGTAAGTGGATGTTGGCACATAAGGGAGGAATGCATTCAAACCTCTTTAATGTTTTATCTCAGTGTCCCTAACCAATATATTCTTGGTGATGTGAGAAACACTTGCATTTTGAACTGACTAAGCTGTGTCATGCATTTTCTGGTTGAAGAACACTCATAAAACCTTGAGAGCAGTGGATAGCAGACCCAACACTCATCATCCAGAAGGACAGACAGAAAGTCTGTGGCAGGATCAGAGGCGTGACATATCCTACAATACCATGAAAATTAGAGCATCAGCTAGAGAAGCAGGCAGACAGATTAAAGGAAGGTCTGGCTCATTAGCTGGGGGAGCTGCTACTTTGCAGTGACCTGACCTGGAGTCTGGCTAGTTCTTGCAAACTTTCTGCATAATATTGCTCAGAGACTGTTTCCTGCCTGGAAGTCTTTGTCTGGCTCCTTATTAGCTAGTGTCCCAATTACCACAAGGTATTTTCCCTCATCTTGACAGCTCCAGTTGACCCCTGATATCAATGAAGAATGCTGCTGTATAGAGCACTTTTCATCATCATTTTTCTTTTGCATCCCTCTATTTTTTGTTTTTAAACTCTTCAACATGACACATTTTTACCTTCACTTGTAAGGCTTTGCTGGCACACCTTCTCCCCATCTCTTATTTGTTACTGAAACTACTCCGATCAGTCAGCGATACCAGTCTCCATCATTAAACTGCAATCTTTTCAAACATGTGCTCTTGATCTCTGCTATGCTGCCCTTCATATTTTTGTCTTGGCAACACAACTTCTGCAAAGTTCATTCGCTTCCCTCCTACGTATTCTCCTTTTAGGTTGTGCTATCACAAAATCGGGTAACAGACTACTGTGATACTGATACTCCGCACATCATGCTAGCCAACATCATCTCAGTGTGTCCTTGCACTCCTGCCTCTGCTCACAGCTAGCATTTCTTCCTTTAGGAGTGTAAGGGAATTTGTGGCAAAGAACAGGAGTCCCCTCTGTTTTGTTAGTGACCAAATAAATGCAAAGTTCCACCTCATGATTGGGTTTATGGAAGCACTAGCAATAAATAGCATACCTGGTAAAAAGTGGGCTGGGTTTGATGGAAAACTAGATGACATAAATAATTGCACATCATCATCAAGCACAGAAAGAAATAGATTGGTTGCTGATACTCTGCCAAGTTGAACAACTCTTGTCCAGGTATGGAAAAAGGTTCAGTTATTGGCAACATATATCCTGATGTTTCCTATTGCAGAAAAACATTTTTAAAAAGAGTCACAATATTGGCAGTTATTTTCCCGTTGTATGAAATGCATACTTCACTATTTTTTTTTTTCAATTTCATATGCAATTATTCAAAGTTTTACTTCCAATTTTAGAAGCAGAAAAGTTATCACACACAACAGATATTCAAACTGTATGCAAAGATCATCATGCCCCTTATTCAACCCACTTTTTCTATTATGTCTCCCCGGTCTCTTCAAGTAGCATAGGAAAAACTTTTCAGATCAAGTTTATGGCTGTAAGGTAGATGGCAGAGTAGATTCTGCCATCTGGTGAGCACAGTGAGAAGTGCTCACATGGTCAGTATTGAAATGGATAAAATTGTGACCCTCTATTCCTGGGCTATTTTAAACACAGAAAAGAATGTAGTCAGAATAGCAGGCAGATCTAAAGAAGGATTTAAACCAGAGGCAAGAAAGTTCATTACAGCATTGCAGCGTGGTGGGAAGGGAAAAGTGATATACTCGTGAAATTTTGTAGAGGAAATAGGCTGTGACAAATGGGAAAATAATCAGATGTAAATACAGAAAATAAAGTCTATATTTCTTGGTTGATTTAGCAGTTGTACTTCGCCCTTTGGCACTGTGTGTTTGGTAAATATTTTGAGCAAGGCATTCATATTACTTTCTTTCTGAGACTAGCATGATCCTAATTGTTTAATGTTGTGGCTAAAGTTTGTGTTTTACATGCAAACAGGGAAACTTCATGAAGCAAAAATAAACAAACTATTTAAGATCTCAGCAATAAGGGTTTGACATAACCTAGCTTCTCGTTTGAGCTTCAAATGTCCCTCACTCCCCCTCGCAGGCTGTGAGTCAGCGGGGAAGGAGGATACTTAGATTAGAAACACCAAACTGTGGAACAATGATTACACAAATGTTATTTTGGTTGCACTTGAGATGTTCCTGCAGTTAAAATCTGCTAAATTAGGAGGATTGCAGTGATCAGAACATCAGCTGATAGCTGTGAAGTTTTCACTTGATGACCCCAAACGGGGGAATCAAAACAAGTTTTTATACCACCCTAAACCATGACTCAAATATGAGCCCTTATCGCAAATAAGCACAACCTAGAACCATTATTTCACTTTTTCCACAGCACTGGCATGGTGACCCTTCCCTATACTACTTATGCAGTAGTTAACTGGTTATCCATTAATTGAAAGATGACGACTGACAACATGAATCAGATAAAACAGGCCCACGAAGCCTGAAGTTTCAGTCCAGATCATCAGCTAAATCATTATTTATCTGGTATTATCACTGGAGGCATATAACACCACCAATGTCACTCCAACACTAACTGTTTTGCCTTAAAAAGAGCTTTATAACTCTCAGCAGTCTTTGGTACATGAAAACATACAAGCTCGAGTGAGAAACAAAAGCTTCTCAGTGACAGTTCTATTATTTGATCCAATATTGAATTCCAAGCATCCTCATCCTTTAGAGATGCTGAGACAATAATATTGTTTTCTCAAAGCCACCAGCCCCAACAGGAGATGCTTTGCATCAACAACCGGAGCGGAGATGTTTGCAGCCAAGACTGCTGTTTGAATTCCTGCATTATGTACCAGTGCAACATGTGACGGTTATTTCATCCTTTATTCCAGCTACACAAGGACCCTTTTATCTTCTGTTTACCAGGGTGGGAATAAATACAAAGAGTTAATATGTAACCACCCTTTTGTGGCTGCCTTTATTTTTAGGGAAAGAAACGCTGGATTGAGGGTCATTCGGGAAACTGGTGGACTGGCAGCGATGTACTCCCTGGTGCTGGTCGTGTGTGCGGCTGCTCTGACCCACTCTGCTCTTGCAGCAAAAGGTAAGTGCCCTCCACTTTCTAATAGCCACTGCTACCCTGGAGCGTGAGGGAGGGAATCTGGAGAAAGCAAGGGATAAAGCCTTCGGATATTTCTGGTCAACTGTTTTGAATGGGGGTTCTCTGAAAGCTGTTTCTTGTCTTTTTTCACTTCCTTTCCTTCATCTCTACAGTGAGGGGAATTTCTGACCTCACCAAACCAACTTGGATTAAAAATGGAATGCATTAGTTTGTTTCTAAGTCCCTCTCACCCTATTTTTCCCCTAAATCTTTTACCACGATTGCCTCGCTTTGAAAATATGAACACTTCATAAATCCATTTTTAAAGCAAAAGCACTTTTTTCCTCCTAACTAAGAAGTGTAACTGGGGCCATGATAGAGCTGCCAGAGAGAAGGAAAAGAATACAATTTTTCCCTGCTGATGCTTATTACAGCCCTCCCTTGCCTCAGTAAGTCACCTGTAGATGATAGATGGACACTTAGCTCAGTGTAGGGACATCCAGCAGCTGGCTCTAATACAGAAACTTATGCTTCCAGTTTAGAGATTACAATATCTCAAACTTTCTGCCCACTTTTTTCTTTTTTTGTAAAGTGTTTCCTCTCTTCCAGTCTGTTCCAAGCCACCAGAAGTGCTCTTCGCCACAATCAATGTGGTCAAACCTGTGTACGACGTGGGTGAGGAAATCGAGTACACCTGCAGGCCTGGTTTTATCCCCAACAATGGCCAGAGGAAGTACACCTGCCAGCCCACCGGCAAGTGGCCTCTCAACACGCTCCTGTGCCTGCGTAAGTAAAACTAAGCAGAACTTACCCCCAGATTTTGCACTACCTCATTGACATACCATGCGCTGAGCCAAAAAGGGTATTTTACAGTCCATGTGATGGATCTGAAATGTTAAAGCTGATATATTTTTGTTCTCTGGTTGTTCTTTCCTTGCGTTTCTAAGTTTTCTATATAAGAGCAAATGCAGAAGCCATCTTGCTCCCCACAAAGCTGCTGCCTCCTGCCAAGGAGCTGTGTGTTTTGCTGTATTTTGCTTGTATGTTTTTTTGTTATCACTTTCCTGAGTCAAAATAGGTGAAAAACAAAACAAAACAAACAAAAAAAAATCTGAGATTGCTCTAAGTTTTCTCCTGAAAAATAAATAGTCATCAGAAGACAACTGAGTGTGAAGGGAAAGAGGTGAAAGCAACAGGAGAAGGAGCTTTCCATGCGCTTTCCCTTATGCCTCTGCTGCCAGAGAGTGATAGGGACTGAATCCAGCAAACCTTAACATGGCTCAGCCCAGCAGTGCTTGTACTCTAAGTGATGCAGATTGGTTGATAACATCACCTGCCTTTATTGTATCCATTGCCATTCATTTTTACCATATAATTGCAGACAATCAATCATTAAAAATGATCTAATCATGAAATTTTTGAAGCTACCTTTATTATGTTTTCATAGAAATGTACAATATTTACACTTAGGAAGTGTAGCACACAAAAGTAGAGAAAATTGAAAGGCACCCAGACCCCTTTACAACCACTCTGTTTCCACTATCCTAGCTTCATGCCTTGTGAAATAATAGTATCCTTTTTATCTTTAATTAACAGCAATGAGATGTCCCACTCCTGGACAGCTGCAGCATGGAAAAATTGATTTTATAGACTCTCATTACCAGAGTTCTTTAAGTTTTTCGTGTGAACCAGGGTAAGGACTCCCTCTCTTGTGCTGCTAAATAAGTAATCTAAATCACAGCTTTACACTCTACTATCACCTGTTGGAACATTACAAGCCAGGGAACTTAGAAAATATCATCTTAAAACCCCTCTGAACTTCAGAGGCTTAAAAAGGCCATATTTAGTGATCCTTCCCTGTTCAAACTCAATTATTACATCCCAGGGCTTTGTTACTCACAAGCAACATCTTACAGACAGGAAAACCATCAAAATAGCAGAGATTTTATACAAAGACTTATTCCAGACCACTTTCCCCTGCTTTTTAAATCCTCTTATTACATCATGAGATGAAATCCTACAGCAAAGGAAGGATAATCACTATCTAAGTTGTTATGCTGTCAGGCTCTAGAGACTGAAAATTTTGTTTCTGTGTCCTTCCAAGCTCAGTAAATGAAAACACGAGGTTAATCCTCATTTAGTCCCTGGACCAAACGCACTTTTACTGAAGGCTGCTTACTGATTTTAGAAATGAGGATACATTTAAATAAATAGAGTTATGATAAATGCAGGGATATAGTTGATAGCAGCATACAGTCACACTACTTGGTGAGTAATTAATAAATAGTGCTTACCTGGGAAGAGCCTAAGTGAGCCACAATCTGGAGTTCAATGAAGAACATGAGTAGCCTCAGTTATTTCTTCCTCTGCAGAAGCAAGAGAAGGAATAAATAAATTCAGCTCTGACATCAAGTGTAGCAAAGGGACTTGAATTGATTTAATTTTGTTAATGATAATTTACTAGGCTTCAGCTGTGTGATATTGAAATGATAAATATAGAGTGAGCATTTCTCTAAAGCTCAGTGTAAGTTCGTAGTAATATGCATACAGAGAACTAGAGAAGCATTTAGATGGAGTGCACATATAAATTAAACTGGGCTACCTGGTATTATAAAAAAAATAAAGCCCTTCAGAACTTTTAGGTATGGAGTGCTGAGTTTGTTACAAATAGACTGATCCTAATTGCCATAAAAAACTGGGAATTTCTCCCGAGAACCAATAACATTAACATTATTAACATAATGTTAATAACATTAACATCACTGATCAAAGATCAATGCTCACTCACATATATCCATAATTTTAACCAGTTGTATAAATTATTTTAACATTAAAATAGAATATTGAGTTGAAAGTACAATTTATTTTTTTTAATCAATTATTCTTTCTGGAAAATTGTAATACCTAAAAATTTAAAAATATTTCATATTTTAATCCAAATTTCCTTTGAAATTAATAAGTGCTTGAATTAGAGAAGGATTCCAGAACTGGGCTCTTGTTAAGTCTGTTTGTCAGAAATTGAAATTTTTTTTTTTTGCAAAGAACGAGTTGATTTTTCTCCATATAAAGGTTCATTAAGTTTTCTGATAACCAGGACTTTTGGTTTTCAGCTACAACCTCATTGGGACAAGAACAAGCCAATGCATGGCAGATGGCAAGTGGAGTGGAAGTGTCCCACAGTGTCAACGTACGTGTTTAAATACCAAAAAAACCTATTCTATCCTTACAGGAGGGCTGCTTTACGCTGTTCAGAATTATACTCTTGTTCAGAGGCCTCCTACTGTGCTGTGCAAAACAAGATTAGGAAAAATCAAGAAGCATCTTATATGTTTGGTTTTATATGTGTGGATTTTGGTTACAGAGAAATACAGTTTATAGGTCTGTGTGAAAGGGATGCTATTTACAGCTGAAGGTAAGATGCTTATCCATTCAAATTAATTTTCCAGGTACATAAAAAGAGGGCATTGTCATGCTTTACAACTGTTATGCATATTTTTGCTGTAACCTTTCCTGCACAAACACTTTACTGAAAAAAGCAATATACTGCATAATATTGTATGAAAAATACAAAAAAAATCATGGATTACATACTCTAAGGCTTCTGGGACTTTAAATCTGATCTTTTTTTTTGGTAGCTACATTTCCATAAGGTATTTTGTGGGTTTATTTGGCCATAAGCATGTTGTTCCTGTGGTACTATTAACAATTCAATTTTTAAGATTTAATTCTAAGAATATAGTATTTTTCTAGCTGTGACTTGTCCACCTCCATCACTTTCTGAATTTGGAGTCCTTTCTTACCGTCACGTAAAACCTGGAAATATTTCTTACTACAAGGACACAATTATTTTTGAATGTGTACCACCCCTTGCACTCATTGGAAATGAGACAGCTACCTGCCAGGCCGACGGGACCTGGAGCAACATCCCGGAGTGCAGAGGTAAGTAACTTACTTTTAGCAGCATTAAAAAATATAGTAGGAATCCTAGAATTGTGTATATCAAATTACATGCATAATTTTCTTACAGAAAAGTATCATAATGTTATTTAAAACATACAGTACAGTTTTTCTGAAAGTCAGAATTGTGAATGCAATTGTTTATTTATTGTATTTTAAAATATTTTCCTCTATGTTTGCCTGTGAAAGAGGCTGAAATGAATCACCACAAAAATTTTAAGTATACTTCAAAATTAATGCTGCATCTTTTAGAAATGCAGCATTGATAATGCTTTTTTTGTTTTGTTTTTGTACCACAGCTGTCACATGTCCCGCTCCATCAGGAATAGAAAATGGATTCTTAAATTTTGCTGTTCGTAGAACATATCACTACAATGAAACCGTCAGCTTCAGCTGCCAATCCAGATATGTGCTGGAAGGACCTAAGTATTCCCGATGTGAAAAGACAGGAAACTGGTCCACAAAGCCAACCTGTAAAGGTATATATATTCCAGCTGTTAGAAACAAATTAATCAAATTTAATTTTCCTGAAAGAGCACCACTCTAATCATTAATGAGCTATGGCACCTTCATGGAAGAGCTGTCTTCTCACAGGTAAACTGAAGCTGTAATTTCAAGGCCTCGATAATCTACGATGGCTTCCAGCATTCAACATGGCATACCATGATGTATCTGAACTGACTGCAGTTATCAGCTACAAAAATGTATTATGTCTGAATATTTCCTCTCCTCTTCCTATTTAATATAATTAGAAATTTTACTGGGGCTGGTTGTTCATCAGAAACTTCTGTCCCTACATGTAGGGGCAAGAAGTTCTTCAGCATAGTAATACCAGCAGAAGTACTACATACGTGTGGCCACAGTATTTTTCATTCTCAAATGTCACTTGTGCAAACTTATCACGGGATCTAATCTACCTACTTCTCAAAACGGCACTCTAGTTATCCTGATGTATTGCTTTTAACTGTACTCTTTTACAGAGCCATGCAAAATGCCAGTTAAGAAAGCTGTAGTGTTATACGAAGGAGAGAAGAAAAGAGTTCAGAGTGACCTTAAGGAAGGCATTCTGCATGGTGAAACCGTGTCCTTCTTCTGCAAGAATAAAGAGAAGTCCTGCGCCTATACTGTGCCCGTTCAGTGTGTGAATGGCAATCTTACTCTCCCTGCCTGTTTCAAAGGTACGAGCCAGGCTAATTCCAAAACAGCTGCCTGTCCATGTTAGGGGGCAATGTAACAATTCATCTTCAAGCCCTATTTGACCAGTTGGTTTGTCTGTCTTGCACTAAAGTCACAGGGCATTTAGGAAGACCTGAGCTAAGGGGAGAATGCACAGAGGTGCTTTTCTCTTTTCTTTTGTATTTTCTGGGCCCTGCTTTAATCACTCTTCTATTCTGAGAAGGCGTCAGGCAGAGGCCTAGCCCAGACAACAGGCCACAGGTAACGTGTTCTGGGATTTCACAAATCCTTACATCAACTTCTAGAGCCTAAATACGGCTTCAGCCTTGAGAATCGAGCACATTTGCTTGCCCTCTTATATATATATATATTTTCTGCTGAAGTATTGCCACTTTACGCTGACTGGTTCTGACATTGGGTCAAGCATTAAGAAGCAGCTGACAGCCATCGTGAGGAACCAAGGCTGGAGAAACTGGCTTGCAGGCACACAGGTGTTTCGAATAAATAAACAGACTAAGTACTGAAGTTTGTCAGCAAGACAAAATGCTTTGCACGTGTTTTATTGATATTCCTTGCAAGTCTTATTTTCATTTGTAAGTGAAGGAAAAAGCATAGCCTAATCCATGGTGAAAACATCCTTCCTTATGTTTGGCTTGGCTTCAGATGGATGTTGCTTAACTTTTATTAAAATAGAAATTAAAATAGTGTATTTCTTCCAGAGGTTTTGCAGTGATGCAGAAATTCACTGCTTACCCAGCTGTGTCCACGAGATGCATTGTTTTCAGCTATTGCACGTTCTGTTATTTTAACCTGAGTTCTCAACCTCTTGCTTTCAACAGAACGTGGCTTCTTTTCAACTCTTGTGAAGAAGGACCCATCAGACATGAAACCATGTGAAGATCATGAATGAGTTAAAAAAGAAATATAGTGCTAAATGCCTTACTGAGGCAAACCATGAAATATAAGAAAGGACAACCTAGGTCCTGTGATGGTAAATTCCAGGTGAACTTGGGACTCTCTGAGAACGCAGTCTCAGCTGTTTTTCCTACTGCTGCTATTAGCAGCCTCTTTCACAAGCTATGACACATTATTTCAGCCATTTTCCATTAACTTCCATCCTCTTTTCTCTGCCTCATTCAACATCCCCACAACACTACTTCTCTTTGCATATTGCCAATGTTTATGTAATTGTAAATCACTTTCTCAATAGCAACCCCTTTAGAATAAAGTAATTTTCTGCCAATAGTGTGTTCTTATTTAATATTACCTAATCCTCAGTCAAATCCTTCAGCTCTTAACTGTTTTATAGAGAAGGCCTTCATCATCAGTAATTAGCTGGATTCTGATTCCATTTCCTCTCCCCTGTGATAGGGAGTGGACCTTTAATTATAGAGAGACAGAGGGTCATCATAGGATTTTCCAGAATTTATGTAAGTAGAAAGACCAAGCTTTCCAAATGCATTTAGAAGCTGTGTCTGACCATCATTTAAATATCAATAGCATCAGATAGAGAATTCTTTTACTCTTAAGAAAAAACTTGATAAAATTAATAGAACTATTTATGTTTTTGTGACTTGAACTTCACCTGAAATGGTTGTTCTAAACATCAGTTAATTTTTAACGCTGTTTAAATATTATGCAACATAGCTGATTCCTTTTTAAAGAAAGAGAACTATGCACCATTGAGCAATAATAATGATTTCTGGTCAGTAGGTAGCTCTGAAGTAAACTATACTTTTCATTTGGTTTATGATACAGGTAGATCACATGATCCAGTGTGGCAATTTTTGTGCTTATGTCCATATTTCCATTCAGAAAAAAAATATATAATTTCAATCTACTAGAAAGTGATAAGCAAAAAACAGATATTCCTCTGCAATAGATTACAGTGAGTCACAGGTGCTTCCCTCCGAAGTATTAAGTCCTCCTCTGTGATTTGAAGCAGCAGAAAGCCACAGAGTAATCAGGCTACTTTAAAGCTTTAAAAAAGATCCACTTAACATTAACAACAAGATCAAACTAGAAATATAAGTTGCTAAAGCCACCATTAAAAAAAACTTTGAATGTACTCTTATTAACTTTTCTTCTTTTAAGGCTGCACATGAATATTTTAACAGTATTCTTCAAATCATTTGTTCTTATATTTTGTATTTTTAAGAAGAGATTGAGGCAGGTGTTATTAAGTATTTAATACTTGCACTTATCAGGAATTCAATTCTCTAATGTAGAGAGAGCCTCTTCAGTTACCTGAGTAAATTTCTCTATTTTGTGGGTACAACATGTACTGTTTTGCTTCCTAAACATGTTTAAATGGGATCTTTGAATAACATCTGACATAGAAGCCAAAATATTCATAGCCACCTTTAATAAACACATAAATCATCTGGCAGGAACCTATCTGTTTGGAAATCTCCTCTCAGTGTTTTGTGGATAAAACATTGGGATCAGGATATTCAGGAAGGTAGTTGAGATACCAAACACAGTTTAATATTAACTTGTCTTTCATAGCTAAACACTGTGAAGTTGGGATAAGTAAAGCTAGCTTTTGCTGCCACACAAATGCTACTTTTCCCTGAAATTATTTGTATTTTGCACAAAAACAGTTGCCCCAGGAACATTCAGATTTTTCTAAGCAATGTTAAGTTATCCCAGTTACAGCAGGATGACAACTGATCATGTCAGCTGGCCCAGCTTCCTAGCTGAATGTGCAGTATTTGACTACTTGAAAGAATCACCCTTAGGAGTCAATGTTCGTATGCTGAATTTATTGTCTAGTCTCCTGAAGCAAGAAGGGGAGGAGGGTGCTGGGAGTGTGTGACCTGCTAAGCCTTTGAAGTAGAGAAGTGTTTTTGAATTGCAACTTTTCAGACATGAAAGGTTTGCTTAGAAGGTCTGAAAAATAATGTATTGCAACTAGAGGTGTTCCAAATGCTGCTGGTATGAGTGAGTGGAGTGAAACCTGCCTTTTTTTTTTTTTTTTTAAGATGTTTGAAAGAATGCCAAATGCCATAAGCTGTGCTCGTGTTACTTGTGACAACCTGCTGAGACAGTTTCAGAGATAAGAGAACATTGTAAAATGAGTTTTGGGGGAAAAAAGTACCACGTGTTTTACTTAAATGAACATATTTTTGCAATTCAAATTGGGAATTTGTTCTGTATTCTCGTTGAGATATTTGTGTGTTCTACAACTCTGTATCTGGAGTGATTTCCTCTGGAGTGTCAGTGCACATCTGTACTCATCATGTCCAGGTTGCAGCTTTGACCGAAGACAAGACCACAGTCATCACTTGGATCTTTTGGTTTTCCTTCTTTTTGGACAGAAGTTATGCAATTGCCAAATCAGTGCAGGTAGTCTTCAACCTCTCTGGCTGCTATTGGTAATGTTTTCTGCTATGCCTTGTGTATTGGGCCTCCCATAGCCTAATCGGTAAGCAAACACTTGGCTGTCTCCTGTGATTTGGACTGACTTAACAGATTGATTTCCTAATGATTACAAAATTCCCAATCTGGGTATCCAAAGTGGTAATTCAGAAGTGAAAATTTCTGCAAGTTTGAGCAAGTTGGTTTCCTGCTAGTCTGTGTGGCAAAAATCCACAGTGTTTTAAAACATTGAAAGTAGTCATATCTTCAAAAATATGTTGAATGACAATTATTTTAAATTTAGAATTTAAAGATAATAATCTTTGTAATCCACTCCATCAGTTATCTTTTGCACTGCTACTATGCAAATGTTGATTTAAGGAGTTGCATGAAATCTATGCAGGCAACCAGTATAGCTGTCATAGCCATCACCAAATGAGCACTGATACAGAATCATTTCTGCTGGAGATTAGCTGAGAAATCAAAGAAAACAGCCAATTTTCTACCATACATTTAAGAAATTCTTGTTTAATTTATATGTGCATGTAAATCAAGCTTTGAAGAGTTGAAGAGTTTACATGCTCCAGATGAAAGCATTTTAGATGCTATACACACAATAGGCTAATGACAGATTTTGGGGAAAGAGAAATACTTAAATCGATCAAAGAGGTCAGAAGTTTTATTTAGAATCATACATGCATGCCAAAGAGCTGTGTGGCTGAAGAGCTAAAAGGACTGGGAGGTTTCTCTAATTCTTTTAGACTAATTAATGATTTTTTGATGTGGCTACAAAATGAAAAGCATAACCTCTGACTTATTTTAGAAAGGTCAAGCATGGACTTTTCAGGTTTTTTGTTTGTTTTTTCTCCCCACAACACTCTCTCCTTTTTTCTGCCCTTAGGATAGCTTCGTAAGACAGATAAGCAATATTAAGCATACTAAGTGGTTTAAGATGAAGCCAAAATTGATCTATTATCTATGAGGATATACTTGAACAAAATTTACTTAGCAATATTGGAAAAATGTAGTTAAAATTGGCTCTGAAATTATTCGGCCTGCACCTGCCATTTCAGTGTCATTTTCTCTGCTCAGTGGTACCCACTATGAAGCCACAAAAACTTCGCTCAGAACTCAAAAGCTACCTCTCATTTGCTGACCTTCCATTTCAGAGTGCCAAACATTTTTCACCAAGCTTTGAGTGGAGGTGTTTTGGTTTTGATTGTAACAAAGATGCGGACCAAACAACAGCTAAAAAGTTTCAGCTGATATCCAACTAGCAACAATTACAACAAATAAGCAAAGGAAGGCAGCCAAACCAACCCAGAGTTGCCTCCCACGCCTTTTACACCTTTGTTTTTGTAGCAGGCTCCACCACAGTGCTGAAGCACCTGGCACATCTGCATAACAAGGCTCTTAGTGAACCTCATGGAATTTCTGGCGTCTCCTACATCTCTCTTGGTGCTCCATCAGAGAATCTGCTGGACCCTCTTGGGGTTACCAGCGTGTGCATGAACAGGGATCAGTATTTATGTGTGTGTACATTGGGGGAAGAGTGTTGGGCACAGCGATGACTGCACAACTTAGAGACACACCTACACAATTTAGAAATACAGCAGCTTCCAAAAGAGCTTATTCACCCATGTCGAAATCCACAAGGTGATGGTGTGGTGACTTTGAGTGCTGGCTCGGGCCAGCGGCAGCCTCCAGGACGGCAGCTGAAGGTGGTGACAAGGCGACATCCATCCCCCTGGACACCACAGCGTGCGCGGGCACTGCCCGCGTTTCTTAACACAGCACATATCTTTCCCTCCCCAAATCTTTATTTATGCGTTTCCTTTCCGTGCAATACAAGCAGAAATTGCCACAGTGCTTCTGGGCACTCCCAAACCCACCCGCTCCCCAAAAATCCCCTCAGAAGCAGCGCCCCCAGGCCGGGGCCACAGCGGCCTCCACAGCCGCGCCCGCCCCTCGCTCCCCTCTCAGGGCGCCGCCAGCCCCGGGGGGCCTCCACCGGGCCCGGGCCCGGACCGATCGCGTCTCGGGGCCACCCCCGCGGCACAGCGCGGAAACGGAAGGGGCCAGGCCGGGGCCGGCTGTCAGCGGAGGCCGCCGGGAGCGGGGGTGGGGTCGGTTTGAACCGTTGGCCGCCGGCCTGGCCCCGCTCCGGGGCACCGGGAGCCGCCGACCCCGCCGCGGCCCTTCCCGTGCGGTGCCACCCCGGGCGCCCGCTGCCCCACAGGGCAGGGCCCGGGCGCTGCGGGGTTAAAGAGCGAGGTAAAAGGGGGTGATGGGGACCGGGGGTGCCGGTTGGGGTCGGTGTGGGTGACAGCAGGCAGGGGGGGAGCAGCAGCCTGGCTGTCCCTCCGAGTTTGTCACCGCGGGAGGTGTCGCTGAGGGGGGCAGCCGCTGCAGGTCCCCTCAGGGAAGCCCCACAGGCGGCAGCGCCGCGCGGTGAAACCGCAGGGAGGCACCCGCAGGAGGAGGAGAAATAAAGAAATAGCGGCTCTCACCCTGCGGGGACGGAGCTGTAATCCCGGGCTGGCTGCAGGGTGGGGTGGGCTGGGCTGTGGGGCTGGGCCCGGCCCTCCCAAATCCCGGTGCTGCTCAGGAGCCGCAAGGCGCAGCGAACCCTGCCTGACCCCACCAGGAGCTCTGTAGCCAGAGAGCTTGGATAAAAAGAGCCTTTTTGGCTGTCTTTTTCTTTTAACGGGATATTTAATATTTTGCCAATGTACGTTAGTTGTGCCACTTCTAAGTATGCTTAGTGCTTTTCCTCCAGTTTCTTTTTTCCTTTTAATAAAGAAGTTTACAAGTTTGCTAATTACAAGGAAGATAAACTCGGATGAACGTAGCCATTACACAAATTAACGTAGGTGCTGTTTTTAACAAATTATGCCTACCGAATACCTTTTTGTGTGGCTGACTATTTTGAAAACTAGACACACATATTCTTGTAGAAAGTTTAATTGAACGTCATTTGTAATGCAAACCACAGTTATTTTTGCGTGAATCGAATGAAAAAGTTTCCTTTTCTCCTGGCCCAATATGAATAGAGACCACTCTATAGTGGTATTCAATCTCATCAATATGAATAATTTTGCAGGTTGCTTTGCGTTCTTTCAAAATGAATGGTGAAGAGGAAACGTGGGAAAAACTAGATGCAGAATTTGATCACTGCGTTGTGGATATGAAGCCTCATGTTCTAAAGCTACAGCATAGGTCAGGTAAATGTCGCAAAATGCATATGTAGAGAAACATTAATGACAAAACTCCAGGTTATTGGTAATTGTTACGTGTAATGCTTGATGTTACAAGGTATTGTAAGTTGAGCACCCCCTGCCCCCTCCCAAAAAAAAAAAAAATTAGGTTGCCGTTGCTATTATTTTTTGGACTTACGTGTATTATATTTTTGGCTGTAAATGTGATTTTGCATAAATATATTGGTTTCTCCATTTTTAAAAATGAGTAGAAACTAAAAGCTTTTAAAAGGCATTAATTCTGAGATTGCATTTACCAAATTGAAAATATTTTTTAGAAGTTTTTAATTTGGTTAGGAACTTGTGATGGTTTAAGCGTCATTCATAAATAACGTCTTATAAAGCTAGTGCTTAGAAACAAATTTATTATTATTAAATACATGCAATCTACAAGCTGAGGCTTTGGTTTGTGACTATTTAATCATATAAGTAGTTTCATCATCTGGCAGCAATGCTTGTGTAGAGAATTTTAGAACAAATGAAGACTCAATATGTTCATAAAATATTGTTTCTTATACAAGCTGTATGTTGTAGTTACATACATCACCTTGCAGTGAGCAACAGCCCTCAGTTCCTGATGAGATGAAGGAGTTCAGAAATCTTTGTCATCTGTGGGCTTTGTAATCATTAGAGATTTAATCTGAACGTGCTGCTTTTAGAAGTCATGTAAGCTTCTAGTAAATTTGAATCTATAGAAAATATTTCTGAATCGGAGAAATCTGAGCTATTGTTAAAGACTTATTTTAAATCTAGGTACTTTGGTTCAGTCATTCGGGATTTTTGTTGGTTTAGCTTTAAACTTTTGGGTGGAAGGTAAGCATCCACAAAAAATGGTGATCAGAAATGGCTTTTGTTCTTTCTGCATGTTCAATTTTCTCTGACATATAGTACTTTTATATACATATATGTTTATAATATTTTTTAAAATTTATTTTAGAACGACAAAGATGTGCACTGTGGATTAAAAAACTATGCGAACCCTCAGGAGCAGGTACAGGAGTAGCGGGAAGGAAGAATCGGAACTTATATGCAAAACTTCTGCTCCACATGCTGAAACGGGGTTTGCTAGAAGGTCCTTTTACACACAAACCAGAACCAGGAATACTGAAAACTTTACCTTCATATATGGTGAGTGTAACTTTTTATCAGTTAAATTTGCTTAATCGTATTCTGAAAATACTTTAAAGTCTCTGATACATTTTGTATGTATTTTTAACTACAGTCGATTTATTTTGATGAACCAAATTCACCAAGAGTTCGGAGTAGTAGCCCAGACTGCTTACCTGACTGGGTTATGGGAGAACTAGGAAACAGTGAATCCAGACGTGAGGAATTGTCGAAAATATCTTCTAAAGAAGAATTATCTCTAGCAACATCACTTACATATGGGTAAGATTTCTTCATTTGCTTTATTCAGTATTTGATTCATATTTAACGTATACTTGGTTGATAAGCTCTGCATGTTTGAATTTGAATTTATTACACTTTCTCATGGACTCATGTTGAATACAGTACTCGTACTTTATGAACAGAAATTTCATTAATAGCTTTTATCTTAATGATTGCTGTTTTTCTTCTTTTTCCTGTTATTTCATTCCTCTGCTATGTTCACTTCCTGTAAGTCATCTTCCAAATCTCACAGTTCTATCCTCTCCCCTTCCTTTTATTCTCCTTATAGTTACAGACAGTATGGAAAATCAATAGGGCAAACAGTTTGGAAAATTTAGCAGTGCCTGAAGAGAAGGCTTTATAGTGATTTGGTCTGATGATTACCATGGGCAACTCATAGATGGCCCAAAGAGCTAATTTCCTAAATGATCTCTGTCCATATTATTGCAACATTCTTATCTCACTTTGTGGTAATAGTGTATCCTCTGTAGACTTCAGAAGTAGATAATAGCTATTGTTCTGACATTCTAAACAGCTATCAAATAAGCTGATACTCTGATTATGTTTTTCAGACCTCAGATATTATGGTGGCAAAGCACAGTGGTCACAAGGCAAGAGACAAAATTCATACAAAAGTACTTAATTGGGAGAGGGAAGCACAGACAAATGCACAGGCAGGAAGGAAGAGTGATGTGGTAAAAGACGATGTAGATGAAGACTCTCAGGCCACGTTTTTCTTGAAGTAGATCAGAACAGTTATTGTTCCCCTGGAGTTCTTGCACAGTCTTCTCTTTCCAGTTTCTGTACACCAGCATACAAGAGTGGTATTAACTAATGAAGCTGAGGTAGATCAATCCTCACTGTTTCCGTTTAGTTAAAAATAAAAGGAACATACAATATGCAAATGACAAAGAACTTGGGGAAAGCAACCGTATAATATTTTTTTAAAATATGTTCTAAGATGATAATGCTGCAAGGAACTTCATGTAAAATAGTTTTTAATAGTTTTTCTATAGAGAGAATAAAAATAGGAATAAGCATACAGATGGTAGATTTAAAGAATGTTCTGTTGTTCACGGTCAGAAGTTGGAGGAAATTGAGTAGTGGATCCCTGAAGATCAGCAAGTTTTGTTGTTCTGTGACAAAGAAAGAAAAGCATAAAAAGAAAAATGTATTTGATACATCTTCTAGCAAGTGTGATAATTCTTCTAATAAAAACTTCTTGGCCTGTTTGTCCTGTGTTTCATGATGGCTTCTTTAGGAAATAGCAGAATTTATTTTTCTCATTAGTCTTTTGAATCTTATTTTACAGGTCAGAAGCTGTACTTTTCAGAACTTGAGGATAAAGACTCAGAACTGCTGTCTGTGGGATTGTTAGCAATAAGTTTGTCCTTATCTGTACAGTCTCTCATTCTCTCATTGAGTTTGATTTAATATATTTTGATTTACATCATGCAGTGTTGACGACTAGCACTCTCTTTGCCTATATCTTGCATGTTTGTCATTAGGGTAACACAAAATTTTAAGTATTGTTCATCTGAAGCTGTACATCAGAATCCTGAGTATTTGTAGCTGTATCTTGTTCTTGCAATCCATTGGACAGCCTCTTTGTAGGTTTGCAAGTGCAGCAAGCTTAAGCAGCGTCTGTATTTCCAGTCAGTTGGTTATAGAGCTTCTTTGTTTTCTATCCAATTTAGAAAGCAAGCAGGTAAAGGGGTAAAATGTATCAGGTTATTAAGTCTTGGTTTCCTTTTGGCTTAGAAAAATGTCTCTAGTATCAAAGATGTGCCATGCTGGTCAGTGAACACTGTGGAAAATCATAGGCTTTTTTTTTCTGTCCTACTTTGAATCTTTGGTAAACTTTATCTATATTCTATTCTTAAATATTTCCTTTCCTTCAGTTTCTCTTATATAGTGCTACTTTGTACTAATGATCGAGTTTTATGTTCATTTTTACATAGCTGCATTTCAGTCATGAATGGAATTGCCTTTTGTTTGCTTATTTTGACGTTTTAGTTAATGTTTAAACTCTCAAATCCTTGCAGAAAAAAGCACTGTTATAGGTAGCTCTGGATTATGTTCACACCCTAAGTAAGCTCTGTACAAGAGGAAGTGTTTGCTCTCATTCTGTGTGAAACCTCTGGTTTGGTTTCACTGCGTTAGAAATATGCTCATAGGTTTTGTTTCAGAAGTCTAAAGCTTTTTGATGTGTTCAGTTATATTTTTCATAAGTGTTATAATTGTCCTTAAAACATAGTTAATTATGTTTATAGTGCACATTTCACGTTCCTTCTATCACAGTGCTGAGTCTTGCAGTTTCAAATAGTTCAGCTGTCATTTTTGCAGGTGACAGGCACTTGCAAGTTATGTCATGTTAATATTCAGTATCTCAAAACTTTTCCTCTTATGTATCCATTAATTATGCAGTGGTAACAGTCATTTAAAGAGCATCAGTCCTATTTCCAAGTCCTACAACGTTAATACTAAGGGATCTTCTGTTTGCTCATACCCAAGTGCTCTGATATGACCATGCTGAAATATCATTCAGGCCTAACAGTGTGGAGTTGTGCTGATACAGATTTATTACTTCTAATAAATCTTCTTAATAGAACTTCTGGCACTGATTCCTGTACCATGCCATGTTTGCAGCATAAAAAAAAAAAAAAAAAAAGAGCATCTAATTGCTCTGAGTTCCTTACTTGTAGTGTCAGCTGGGGTGTTATTTGAATAGGATGTGAGACAGCATACTCCTCCCTCTGTATCCAGCTTGTGCTTGTCCACTTCTGAGGAAGGCTGAGGCACAGGCCTGCCTACTCCCTCCCTTGTGTTCTTTACCTTTTTTTTTTTTTTTTTTCTTTTCTCTTCCTGGATTATAGTAGGACATTGGAAGCCTGACCCCTTTTCCCATTCCATATCTGAACCCAGGATTTAGGTAGGTCTTGCAAAGTTCCCTGAGATGTGGGCAGGATAGTGAAGCTTTATTTCATTTTTTTTTTTTTTTTTTTTTTTTTTTTTTTTTTTTTTTTTTTTTTTTTTTTGGCCCTGTGGGACTACAGCAATATCTATGTTGGTGATCAACAGTTGGTTTCCAAGGCTCTGGTAAGTTTCCAGGAGACCCATGTTGCCCATTATACCATGCCAGCAGTAATGAGTTCTGGAAGTGAAACCTAGCGCTATAGGCATGGTTTTGCTGATGTGTACTCAAGCTGAGGATGGAACTGTGTACAAGGAAACGTGAATTTGTGTTGGCAGTTGCAAATTTTGATGTCCCTGTAGATTAACAAGAATTAATCTTTAAGGCAGTGAGAAACTATGTTAAATGCATGAGTTATGTGGGAAGAAACACTGCAGGTGAATGTTTCAGATATTATGTTTCATGGGGATAGTTTCTTTAATACTTATTTGCAAGCGTCTATATTAGGATTGTGTTTTTCTTTGAATTTTTAGTTTTGAACGTGCCATCAGTGCAAGTAAAGAGATTAAGTACAAAAAATCTTCTGGAATCTGCAGTTTGTAAGGAGCCAGCAGATGGGGATCTTGTTACGTTTTACTTGCCTCACTACTTCAGAACATGTATTAGGAAAGCTGCGTCCAGAAGCGTGTGATATATTTAGTTTGATGGAAATTTTATGTTCCAACCATGACTTAATTCTTACAGATGGGCTAAAACATTTTCTCAAGGCAAAACAGATATGCCAGTGAGAAATGCTTATGAATAACTTCTTCATGTTTGTTTGAGATTTTCTCCTCTAAAGGAAGCAGACAAATGGAGAAGCTTTGTTCAGTTATTTTTATCTTACAGTATACATGCTATGTGTGAAGATTTTGCCTTTTTACATAAGAAGCTGCTTATCTGGCTAAATAAAAAATACGTATGCTCCACTTCCAAGTCAGATTTGTCTAAGACCAAGCAAGAAGGTGCTAGAAAGCTGCATGTTTAATTTGAAACTTGAGAGAACAGGTTTTAGTAATGTATGGTTAGGTTTGGACAAAAATCTGACCCCCTTCTGACTGTAGGAAAATTCTACTGTATGTTTGTAGTGTTACAGATTATGCCACAAAAACATTGTTAAAGGTTAGTGTGTGGCTGTGCTATACTGGGAAGAACCAGTGAGTTTCCCTTACTTTGTTCCTAGTAGGAAATTATTTACTAATCTCTTTTATTAGCAGCAAATTGCTTCCTTCTCCCATGCTAGTTCGGTTTTTGTTGAGGCAGGTCACAGAGCTAGCGTCAGGCCTGACCGTTCTTCACTCACCTGCTGTGGAAGGAAAAATAAATAATCTTACATAACATCGTGTGCTTTCTGGAGGCTGACTCAATAGCAGAAAGCAAAAGGGAGTGAATGGGTGGTATACATTTGGAATGAGCAGAATTGCAGTCCATCCTTAGTGGTCTTTGCAGAGCTTGTTTATAGAGAGAAAGTGACTTCCTTTCAGTTCCTTTTCAAACTAGCAAGTGCAGAACTAGGACTATATCTAATTTTCTTCATTCCTTTTTCCAGTTTAAAAATATTACAGGTAGCTTGTTGTCTGGTTTGGATATTTATCTATAGTCCTTAATCTCTCAATGATCGGAGCATGAATTCTTTTCTTTCTGGTTTTAAATGAATGAAACGTTAATTGCTTGATAACCTGAATGTAGTTTGGAAAAGTCCTTTGATAAAAGTGCAGACTTGCAGTGAAAGACAACAAATCTTTACACAAAATCATCTTACTAGCACATAAAATTAAATTCTGGTAAGATATGTATGATTTAGAATGCTAGAGAAAGTCATTGTATTACTATGTTTCCTTTCAGCTTTTTTGCCTCTTTTCTAACTAAACTTATCTGTTTTACTGCTCGTAATAGTTACTCTGCGTCCATATATGTTGCTCGTATTTACTGCTGCTAGAAGGGAAGATATGCTTCCAGTTGTTATATTTCACAATTCCCTGCTGTTCTGATGAAAGCTGGGCTGGTGTGCTTCATGAGAAGTTTGTGTATGTCTTCCTAGAAGTGACTAGTTTATATTGTACATCCAACGGTTGTCTTTCACTTCATAAACACTTAATTCATCTCAGTGTCTTTTGGCATATCTTATAGTCTAAATTTCTGCTGGATGGAAAGAATGAAAGGCATTTTAATGGTCTGACTTGATTTTAATACTATGTAGCTAGTCACAGGAAGGTGGATTGACTTAACAGGAGTCTTTAATTACTTTAATACATATGGAATTGACACCCAAGTATATGCTGAAGGGTGTTCTGCTACTGTTTTGGATCCTTTGCTGTATCAACCTATTTAACAAACTTTTACAGTTCTTGTGTTGTTTTTGTTCTGTGCTGCTGTTCTCTTCTTTCATTGTTCTGTAACTGGGAGGCATCTCTTGTCCAGGTTCATGAATGACAGTTATCTTCTGCTACGTGAGACCTCTTGTGCAAATGCTTTGTATTAATAGCATTTTCAAAGCATCCTTGTCTCCTTTTTTTCTGTACTGGACAGAATACTTGTTTATTCTGTACTATATCCTGTATTGCTTGCGGGGCTTTTCTCACTGTCCCTCCCGTGTATATCGCTATAGTCCCTGAAAGAGAGCTGAAATGAGGTGCAACTACGGTAGTATATACGACTTGTTTCTTTCACATGTTACTCTTCACCCTGGCCTTTCAAGTCATTGCTTTTCTGTTGAGCTGTTTGTGTGGTTCTTGTCCTTGTCTTCAGGTTTGTATGTTACATGAAGGTATACCTTGATCTAACCTCATTTTTAGTAGTTCCCAGACTAATCTCCCCTGTGGTGCAGACAACCAACATCATCGTTCCTTTTCTGTTCTCTGAGTTGTCAGACAGCATCCCATGCTGTCTCATGTGCTTAGGAATTTTGTCTTAACAACATGTTCTCCTAAATCAGCCCTCTTGGTGAACTTAGGTTTATTCTAAAATCTGTTGAGAGGTGTTGGGTACTGTAGTGACTGAGAAGTGCAAAAACCACCTCTTAATATACCATATATACGTATATACTATTTTTGACCTTTACATCTGGATAATCATCTACTGTTGTAGAAAGGATCTTATTAAGGGTAAGCTCTGTTGTGTGCCACAAGTATTAAAAATTATTTTCTTTCTGCTTACTCTTGTTATAACAACAGGGAGAGATTCACGTTCAATGGAAAGCCAACATTAAGATCACAGTCTACAAGCCCTCCTCACCGGACAGATGAAGATAACCTAGCTGCATCGCTGTCTGTAAGATGCTTCTCCTCGTAATAAAACCTGCTGTAGTTTCAATGAGTTCTTTTTATATATTCCTGTAAAGCTGTTATTTCCAATTGCATGAGTCATGATCCCTGTGTACAGATGGAGATATTTAGGAAGAAGTGACATAGACTAAAGGTCATCAGAATCTGTCCTCTGTGCACAGGAAAAAAATTCTGATAGGATACTCTCAATTCATCGTAAAGGTTGAGCTGTGTTTAGTATAATGTGTTTCGTGTTAGATGTGCTGTTATCCACAGGATTTGCAAATTGGTTGTATTGATATCATCTTGTATTTGCAGTAATAGATTTAAAAAAAAATCTGCATAGATGGATTTGGTTCTCTTTAATGATAGCTGACCTTTGAGTGAACTTTGGACAGCTTGTTTTATCAAACTCTCAACAACTAGCATTATAACTGATTGAAAGACAGCAGTCAGACTTCAAGTAAAACTCTTCTAGTCCAAACTATTTAATGGTATTGTATGACAGCAAGCATTTAAAACTAAAAATTACTCCTGAAAAATTAAAGCTATTAAAACATATGATGTTACTGTTCTGTTTTATAAATGTGTTTTGTAGCCTTTTAAAATCCAGTATTCATTACCTCAGAGAAGTCCATCTCTTCTAGTTTCTTCATCATAGTCAGTGCATCAATTATAGGTCCCACACCTCCATGAAATATTTTATTTGATGTACGTATATTCTAGATCTGTCCACGTTTATTTCTTGATTGTATCAGAGGAACAGCTTAGAACAATTGCAGCTGGGAGTGGGCTATTGACTTGTTAGCAATTCATATAGACTGTTCTTACTTTTCTTTACTGGGCACAACTAAGAACTCTGGAGGAAGTGAACGGCAAGTAGGTCAAACTGGAAGCTTGTATGGCTCTCCCATCAGCTGCCAAAGACAGTTAAGCATGGCTCATTTCTAGAGTGTGTTCCCTGAAGAATGGAGTTTTGTCTTATTTATTTTTGTGAACGCACCCTGTGTAGAGGAGGCCATTGCTTTGGAATTAGTAAGTAAAATAAAGAGCTGTATTAAAGTGAGGCGGGAGGGTGATTCATCCTCCTCTGAACTCCTTTCTAGCACAGTATGCTACTGGTAACAGCTATTTAGATTAAAGCTGTGACAAGTACCATGACACAGTTAGGAAGAGCAGAGTAGGCATTGCCAAATTTAATGAAAAGCTTTTATTTGCACTATGCCTCTCTCAGCTCTTCTGATATTTCGTTTGACTTTTTGTGTTCCAGGACCATCATAAAAAAACCACTGCTTTGGATGACAGTGACCTCGAAGCACGTCTCAATAGTTGGAATCTCGGGGTAAAATAAGAAGTGCATTACTTATTAGCTTGAAATTTCGGCTATATTACTAAAGAGTTTTCATCACTGAATTTAGTCATCAAAATTTTGTGTAGGAGTCAGTCTTCCAGAAATGAAATTATAAAGCTCGAAAAGGCTAATAATGAATATATGTAGTATGAACAGGAAAAAAACGTTCAAATGTCTTATTTCGCAGAAATAATTTAAATATATTTACTGATAAGTCAATGAAAATAATACCTGATGGTCAAAACCAGATGCCATACTCTGGTAGAAACAAAGACTGTCTCTAGCAAACTTGAAAGCATTACTTTGAATTTAAGTTAGTATAAATAAGAGCTTGGCTTTCTGTGTGTAATTTTTTTGTTTTTATTTTTTTTTAAATATAGAAATATAAAATTTTTAACCAAAAATGTTGAGTTGTATTGATGGCTTAGGCTTTGCCTCCCATTGGCAAGGTTCAAGAGGCTTTTCAGTGCGTTAATCTCTTTTCTTCCCTTTTAATAACTAGAATCTTAGTCCAGGCAGTGGGCTGTTCCTGATGGAGAAAATAGGAAAGCTCAAAAATTCCTTGAGTAGGAGTCAGAGGTGTTTCCAAAAAAACTTGATGGAGAAATTAGAGTAATTTAAAAACATGGAGGAACAGAAGTGTGGTTACATTTAGGAATATAATGAGTTTTATTATGGGGAACATGAAATCCTTATGTAGGTCATGTATTTCTAAGGTCACGTACTGAATTTAACATTGCACTATAGTTGCTGCTTGTGGTTCTAATGTGTTTTTACTTTTATGATATGCCTACATCAGTAGCTCAGATATTTTAAATTTTAATTAAAAATAGCGTGAAAAGTTTTGGTAAATTCTGTGCTTTCTCTACTAAGCAGAGAGGCCAAGGCTTAGCAGACTGTATTATGAAGAGTTCAGATATTTGTTGTTAACAGTAATAACTTCCTACATGAAAAGTAAAACTTGCATCACTTTGCTAATATTGTTGCTTCTTACGAGTAATAAGATTTTTTTTTTTTGTTTGCCTTGCAGCATTTTCTGATTATCTCTATCAAATGTTTTATTGTTCAAGTTCTTTGTATTCTAGGCATTCTTGGTTAAATGTTTTTTAAAAAAGTTGAGTTTTGATTGTGATTAAATTTGCTTTTCACATAATGAATACTAAAACTAGCTAATTTTAAATACATTATAAAATGTGTTTTTCTTAGCCTTATTGACTCTTATCTAAACCGATGTGGGACTATGAAGCGTTCATGCCTTGAAGTTGCATTTGCAATGTAGAAAAGAAAAAATAGTTTTGTTGTTTGAAAGGAAAAGTGTCAGAGCCAGAAGTTTAGACAAATTCAAGTAATCTTTGGCCATGCTGTTATTTTGAACTTACTTTGTTATTCTTTAGCTATGTTAGAATATATTTAAAAACTCCTCAACTATCATATTTTATTAACAACTGCCAATAAATTTCTGCATGCTGTTGCAAATATAGTGTACTTCATAAATGGGACATCCTCACCTTCCCTTTAGTTATTTCTTGAGAAGTAACTAAATATCATAAAATATATGTAGTGTCAGGAAAATAAGCTTGCTGAATAAGAGAATTATTTCCTTAGAAACCTGCTTTCTGTTTTCCTCTAGCATTCGCTAAACTTGTAGGTTGTACACAAACAATTTTTGGATATAAAATGTAAGTTATGTAGCAGAATAACAATGAATTAGACCCCTGTATATTCTTACCCAACCTACTTAGGTTTTTTCACAATGCTTCTGGTATGGTTTCATTTGTCATTGTAGTCAATTTCAGGTGTGACAAAGCCAGTCTTTTAAACGTCCCAGGAAATTCAGTGCTTCATCTTAGGTGGAAAGCATACAAAGAGATTGTACCCTGGGGAAACAGCAAAGGGGTTTTTAATCAGGGAGAACATCATTTTTCGTTATTGAAATTCGGCCAGAAGCGAAAATCTGGTAAAATCCTTTTACCAGAAGCGATGTACAATCTTCAGTCCAAAGAATTTGGATGCTCAGGTCTTGTACAGAAAGATTAATCATGGCAAACGTTATTGCATAATAAAGGTTTAACAGGACTGAAGCCGAAGAAGTTCTATGGTCAGTGGCTTGAAATATGTTCTCCTGTTTGGAGAAATTATATATAATACAGGGTTAAAGTAGATGCAAACACAGAGTTCTTGGGTGGCTACAGCAGCAGTGTATGATATGCCTGGTTTGTGTACTTAGTTCACATCTGCCCGTGTCTTTCCAGTCTAGTTAAGCTCAACCATTTTTGTACAAACCATTTGATTATCTTTTGTTTGGTTTCTTAGTCTGTCTGCTTACTATAAACATACCTACTGTATATGTTGTGGTGTTGGAGGGCAGCAACACTGTAAAAACTTTCCCACAGTGAACTCCAAGTGGTGTTGTGACTTCAAAAAATAAATTCAACTTCCATGCTGACAAACAATCTTTATGTGCTTTAATGTCCTTCCACTAAGACTGCAGAAGCAGCATTAAAGTGAACTTCCCTACAAATTATGATGTTAGATAAGAATGTCCTTACTCAAATTTCCTGAAGCTACTCAGCAGTTATTTCTGTAGGGAACATGCTGGCTGGCTGGGTTTGCTAGATTAAAGTAAGAACTTAGGGCAAGGTTCAGTTTAGTTGTTTACCATTTCAAAATCTGAAGTGTTCTTAACTCTTTCATGTGTGTTTTTCCATCCTTGTTTTGAAAACAATCACATTTTGTCTTTGAAGGAGCTTAGAGGGGGAATGTACAACAAGCCTGCTGATCTAAATGTTTTTTTCCTGCATCTTAATATATACAACATACCTTCTGACTCCATTGCTGAACAGTAATAAGATACAATTGTGTATTATTGAAGACAAATAGACCTTGATAAACATCTTCTGAAGAACAAAATGTGACTTCGGAAGGGGAAGAATGAAAGCATAACATTACCATAGTCCTTGTTGTGATATTTACTGTGTCAAAAGAGCAGAAGCTCTGGTATACGTTTCTGGACTGTGACTGGTAGAAAGCCTGGATGCTGTTTTCAGCCCCAAGGGTAAAATGTAGTTGACAGTCTGAGGATGAGTTTTGTGGAAGTGCTTAGTGCTCAAACTTAGGCTTTTTCTGCACTGTCGTTGCTATTATGTGGAACCATTTTAGCTCAATTTACTTTTCCAATGAATGTTTCGCTCATGGCTTTCATTGCTTTAAAATAGTATACTTTAAAAATACATAGTTTTATCTGCTATCTGTTGTTAAAATAAATGGCAATTGAGAATATTGAAGTTAAAAATTATGGTTAACTTATCTCAAATTCAGTTTTGGAATCTGTTTTTATGCTGGATTTCTGCCTTATTTTCACGAATTAAGAGCATATGTTTTCATAAAGTAGATTTTTTTTTCTCCCCTCTTAATGGGAATCTGATTATCTATAGCCCTCCCAACACCAGGATTTACTGGTTTCTGAAGGCTTGAGTACTGGAGGGTGATCATGGCAGTCCTCACAAATTGAAAAATGATTTGTTGTCTAACTGCCCAATAGAACAGGAGAAACAAAAATATTTTCTACAAAGAGATTCAAAATGTCATTTTTTATTAAGAAGTGGTATTTACAAATTAGAGTTCAATTCTAGTTCAAATAAAGATGTCTTTCATGATGACATTTATTTGGTTCATACTCTTAAAAAAGCATGATATGATTTACTGTTCTTCTCATGGCAGCCCTTCAGTTTCATACATATGTATTTTGGTTTGTCTTTGACCTTTTGCTTATTATTTTTAAATTTGCATGTTTCTCATAAATACAAGCTTTTTTTCTTTTTTGGGCATTTTTTATTGTGATATTCCCTCTTTAATGTGGTATAATTTTGAGAACAAGAAGTTTTGCAGAAGACCAGCATGAAAAGAATGAATGTTGAGACATTAAATGTTTACAGATCAGTTTAAGTGGATATAATCCACAACAAGTAACAAAGTGGGAACATTAAACTTCAAAGCACATATGGCTGCTGTTACAAAATCAAAAAATGCAAGACTTAGGCCGTACAAAGTATTAGAGACACATTTTCCTTCTTTCTTATAAACAAGTAAGATATACCTTAGCTATTTAGACTGTAAACAGCGTAATTTCATGGTCAGATAAAGTATTTGAATTAATCATAAATATTTACAATAATTTCTAGCTTTTGAAAAAGTGAAAGTAAAGGGTGACCTTTTTTTTTTTTTCCCTCCAATAGAGGACTTTTGGAAAATATCTATGCCTTTGAAATTCAGTTCTGCAGCCTTAGCCTTCTCAGAAGTCCACCTGGTAATGATGAAGGCTTTTGGTGTTTGGGATTATCTGCTGCCCGGTTTTCCGGGGAGCAAGGTCAGGGAGCTAACCTTGAGCTTTTGGCAAGCCTTCTTCAATGCTGGGTGTCTGTAGACAATGGTTTGGCTTGCAGGGCAGATGCAATATGAGCTGGAAACCAAGTGAGTTAGAAGGAAGAGCATAATACTACTGCAGTTGGAGAATGTCAGATATGAAATAGCATTGCAGGTACAAATGTGTAGGCTAAAGAAAATCCTAAAGTTTCTGTATTACAGGTTTTTCGCCTTTGCGTTTCCATCTCACCCTTGATTTTTTTCTATTATTATATACGTTCTGTGGACTTGCACTTCATGATGTTCTTACTCCTCTATTTCTCACCCTCTATTTCTCTCCTCACTAATCTCTTCTAACAATTTTTTTTAGTAAGTGCATGCAGGAGATTCCTTTATTCACTACTGTCTACCCATGTTTTTTGCCATGCCAGTCATAGTGGTATATTAAAAAAAGAAAGAAAAAGCTTTATATGAAAGAAGACCTAATGTATCTGTTTCAGTAAACTCTGACAGTAAAGAAAAACACGTTAAACTTTCAGTTTCAATGAACAATATTAATGAATATTTCTGATGATATAGGTAAACATCTATGATAACATGCTAATATTTTCAAGTACTTCTGGGTGAAATATGACGACTCTTTAACAGCATATAGAAATTGTACATTATATTTTAGGACAGGAAATGAATAATACTGTATCAAATTGAAATTTCAGAGGGATTAAGCCTCTTTTTCACTGGTAAATTCAACTCACAAATGTATTTAATAGTACTGGAGAAAGTGCAAGCGCTTGATATTTGCCATGCCTCATAGATCATTTTAATTTTTTTAGAAAAAAAAAGGCTAAATGTTGTAAGATACGTATCGCAAACACATTCCAAATCTCGCTGCCACATTTTACAAGATTATACCCTTGAAAGCTATTCCTGGGTATTACGCATTCTCTGTGATGTGATGTTTGAGTCCTATCATCTGAGAAAATTAAAAAGATAGAGGAAGTGGGTTGTGAACAATGGTTTGTATTCAGTTCTTAAAAACAGTGATTGAAAGAGCTGCTTTAATTATACAGTACTGTTAATGAATTATTTCCTTATGTTTTGTCTCTATGACTTACATATGTGGATACAGTTTCAATACACTCCTAACTTTCAAAAATGCTAGATTAAAGTCATTGTAATCAGTAAATTTTCTATAACTTTACACTAATTTAAATGAAAATTTATTGAATAAAGTGTTTGGCTTTTTTTTTGGTATAAACTACATATGTAGCTACTTAATTCTTTTAAAACACGCTTAGATTGAATTTTTACAACCACATGAGTTTGGAAAAGTTGAATTTTTAAATGTAATTTTCACCCAAACTGCAGCTGGCTTACCAAAGAAATCAGCGCAGCAAATCCTCCCAAACTGTTTAGTAGACTGTTATCTAAGCGATGTCAAAGTCATTGGTATGTTTCAAAATTCGGATAAATCACTCAAGATCTCAGAACTTCAATTAAAATTTTTGAAATTATTTTGAAACTTGCAATTTTGAGTTGTTTTGAAGTAACTTCTGTCAGCCAGGTTTTTCTTATTTTGAAGTTCATGCAATTTTCAGATATTTTCTCTGTAAGCGCAATTTGAAATGCGTTTGCATGAAGAAACTAAAATTTTAAAACTTGCTGTCAAGATTATATCCACAAAATAGTCTTTCATGAAGATTGTCTATTTCTCTAACTCATAAAAAAAAATATTAGTGTGGTATTGGACATTTAAATTCTGATCCTTTTCTTAAAATGTGTTGAAATGTTCTGAAAGGAGAAAGAATTATGCACGGGGAAACTAACTTTTTAACTTCTAGGTTAGAGTCATGTTACCTTTTGAATCTAGAAACAGCAGAAACATTACCGTGTTTCTGATTTGCATACTAAGTGTGCAAATAGATTTGCAAACTTTCTAGTGGGAAAAAAAGTTCTTCAACTGGTAGATTCATCCAAAGGCATGCTTAAATATTTTGTTGGTTTTCTATTGAGCAATACCGTGTCTGAGTTAAGTATAGGCTTGCTAAAACAGATTATCTTTCAAACTATGCACTCAAAGTTTTATTGCAAACATTTTTGAATCTTTTCGAGAGATGATAAAAGAGACAATCTTGTTTTTTAGTCTTTTTAAGAAATATGAAGGCAATGCTGATGTGATTGCTTATTCTGTAACTTTGTTTTTCAGCTAGAAAATCCAAGATATTTGCGGGAAAAACCAATGCCAGTGTCTTTGGTAAGTATCTACATTTATATTCCCTTCATATTTTGTAAGAACAGGCAAACATGCTTAGTATTTTTTTTCTGTTTAGGAGTGATTTTTACTTGGAGTTGTTACTCTGAATTTAGAATCTGCTTTTTCTCATTCAATAGACAACATCCAAAATTGGCCTAGGAAAAAGTAGCAGTTCTCGTGATGAACAGGCACTGTTTCAAATGCATGAGAAAGAGGTAAGACGCTTTTTTTTCTGGGAAAAAAAAAAAAAAAAAAGAGAATTACAGCTAAATTAGCTATTTAGGGTATTTTCTTCTCAATTTCAATATTCACAAAGCAGTTTGTACTACCAGAAAATCTCATATAAGAATTTTTTTTCCCTGAAGTGACAAAGCTTTTCATTAAATACTTAATGTATTTCCCAATTATTAATGGAATAAAAGAGACCTTCTGAGCACATGGACTATTCTTTCGAAGGACTTTTTGTGTGTGGAAAAGTGAAATCTAGGAATTTTTTAAACTTAGCTTTTAACAGAAGCAATGGAACCTTTAACTTAACAAGGATTTAGCGTATTTACTTTCTTATATACCTCTAAGAATCTGCACATATAAAACTTGTTTTTATTAAAGCCTACATATTTTCTATGTTTGCCTCATCTAGCTCCAGTCCTCCTTTACTCATTTTGCGATTTCTTTTGAACGTTATTTGGCAAGATCAGCATCAAAACATGCCTATCTAATTCTCTCATATGTTATTTACTTTCAACTTTTAAGATTAAAAAAATAGTTTTGTGATCATTTTTTTTCTGTTTTCATAGTTCAAGGCCTGATAAGTTGTATTCCTATGGTTTTTGCCATAAACCAATTTCATTTAGTATATCAGTCATGAGATGGAACTTGAACATGCTATATTCAGCACATGGGTTCTTCTGAAATCACATAGGCATTACATATTTTTTTTGGAAAGACGGTGAACCAGACTTCAGTAAAGCAAATTCAACATATATTAGGAGGAAAACCAAACCCAAACAACAGTTCACGTTCTTTCTCTTTTCAAATGCTTCAATTTTCTGGTTTTAGTCATTTGCTATTGGAAAAGTAAATCATGTGCGTGCAGGGAACAAGCTATCCAAAAGTACTTAAATCTACATAGGACTGCAAATATGCATGAGCTGGAAAGGAAGGGACATCGTCTGCAAACCATGAAATCATCCCTCCCTTACGTGGTATTTTGTAAGAACATTTAAGAATTACAAGGGTCCTAACGTTAATTTCAAGGACAATTCAGAAGCATCTTTAACTGAGACACAAGGGAGGCTAAATCTGGTTTGCAGATACTTGCATTATTTTATTAACAATGAATATGAAAGTCTGCTTTATGTTGATGGCTGGAAGTCTAATGTGACGCGTAAACAAGCAGACATCCATCAGTTGCATGACACATATATTTCACTTTCTCTGTACTGTTCTAACACTCACTGTTCTTTTGTATTGACTGTCTTCAAACCACCATTGCCTCAGGGTGAGACAAGGCAAGGTTTCATAAGATGTGAAAATAGACTAAATAATAAATTGTAAGTATGATGTTGTCATTTAAATAGTATTTTTAAATTAAACAAATTAAAATGCATGCCAAGAAGCAACATAAAGTACTCGGTGAATGGGTTTCTAGTTCTGTGAAAAAATCCTCTAAACCACGCAGTAAAAATCCAGTACTTTTTCCTAATGTTACTCTACAGTGGGGTAGTTTAAACTGGAAAGGCTATAGAAAATTTCACAATCCCATGTGTGCGCTGTTAAGTAGAAAACTTAAATGTGTTTTCATCTTATTTTGTTTGTGAAGCTCAATTAAGAATAAAGTCTTTTCATTTATAGAATGTAAATGTATTAACAGAAGGAGTGCTGTACAAGAGCTTTTGTAAACCTTTAATTGTTTTCAACCTCTTTGTAGTAGAACATAAAATAGGATAACTGTGGTTTTTTGCTTTTAACCTTTAGACCTTTGTTCATAAACCATTCCTGCACCTGTTTTGACTCTGTAATGCTAAACACATGGCCATTTTCAATGATAACCACATCACAGATTTATGAAAATGTGAATATCATCAGGCAGTGGTTTTTAGTCATATTTTCCCCGAATACTTCTGACATGGTTTAATCCATTTGGGAAACTGTCATTACCAAAAAATCCTGGGTTCAAACAAGGAAGATGCAACAAAACAGGAGTATATCAGTTTTCAGCAGTACAGCAAAACAGAACAGATTGTATGAGCGGCTTATCTTGATAAATAGGAAAAGGCCTCCCTTTGAACTTCACCCTTGGTCATCCCGAGTGCTACCCAATACTCCACAGAGCAGACTAGACTCTACAAATGATGTCTAAATGAATCTGAGGCAAGAGTCTTCTCGTATTATTCTTTTTAAATTGAAGGTTGTAAACAACGTTAGTACTTTGTGCAATCTGTCTGGGATAACTGAAAACACTGAGTGTTTTCAGTGCTTTTGTTGACTTTATCACTTTATCACTTTGCTGTTTTGATTTTTCGAAATCCAGTGATAAAAGACTGAGCATTGCAGTGCTCATGCTTTTCCAGTCTTCTGTATCTTGAAGCAATCTGGCAGAAATGGTTGTCTTTTCTACAGTCAGCTGAGTAGATGTTGTAGCCCAACTGAAGGAAGGAGGGAAGGCAGTGGTTGAATTTTCAAGAGAATATGGAATACTTGCAGGATAATTTCCACCCATTTGTCATGTGAAATGAGGACTGATGGAGAAAGTAGGAGCCCAGAGAAAAGGAGAGATGATATGAGTATTGAAAGATACCTTAAAGTATAGAGAATGGGGGGGAAAAGGTCTTTTTTTTTCCCCCTGAACTCACTTTAATGGATTGAGACTGGATGAAAGATGAAAAAGGAGAGAGTCTTTTTTGTTTGTTTTCAAAAATGTTTAAACTATAGATTTAGAACTTCTGTCTTTATAACCTTGATTTGTTTCTATTCTTTTTTGTGAATAGCCCTGCAATATGAGTTTTGTTTGTAAAGATCATCGAGCCATGAATATAGCTTTGCACTGAAAGTGTTGGGATCTAGTCATTTATTTACGTCAAGATAAAACCAGCATGCTGCAGTGACGATGTTATAGTTAAGTGTTGGTCTGGCTAAAAATGACCTGAATTTAAGGTGTTGAAAGCAGGTATTCTTTGCTTCTCGCTTAACCAGCAGGAAATTATAGCTTGATGTGGAGAGAATTGCTCAAGGGCTGTGGTCTAGATGTTCACCAAAAGGGAATGTATGTAGGATGCAGTGGAAAGAAGGCAGAGAGGAAAGTAAGTTGTTGAACTTCCATGAATAAGACATTTAATGCATGCTAGGTTAATTAGAAGCAATAAACAAACTTATATGGAGACAGTATTCTTAAAGAAAGATGCTTGTAATTAAATTAAGCTTTTACCAATTTAACATTATTGTGTTTTGAGCTAAATCACTGATTTGATATTTTTTTCCTCGTTGAAAAGAGATATTTTGTCCATATTTTCTGAGAATGGTAATAAAATCTATCAGTATTGCTCTCTTGTACATTATAATGAAACAAAAGCGGATGTGTCCTCATGTGTACATATGTCTTCCTAGAGTTTAAATGTACACAGTGGATGGATATAAATATGTCTAGATGTGGAGCTGAGAAGGCTGAAGGAGCTTATAGGCTGAAGGAACCTATTTAGGCATGTCCTGCGGCTGGTGACCCTGCTTATACTTTAAGCTCAGAGGTATTTACTAGTAATAACAGGAGAGAGAATGTTCTTGACTTTCTAAATACATTTCAGTTTCAGTTGCAAAGGTACTTAGGTGGGCCTAAAACTTGAAATTTACAGTAACTGCGGCTTCATGCAGTTCCATGGTCAGTTTGGAGCTTCTTGTGTTGCAATAATCTGATCCCTGTTCTTTATTCCTACTTACTCTAATTTACTGTTCATCTTCTTTTGTCTCCCCATTCATCCAAAACTGTTCAAGTCATACTTCTGTTGTTAAACTTCCTGCTGTTTTTGACCTGGTAAAAGTTAAAATTTTTAATTCTTACATTTTAACAAGGCCATCCACCAGAATGTATGCTGAGTTCTGTTTTCTTAAATGTGGTTCATAAGAAGAGGCAAAAAAAAAAAAAAAATCCAAAAAGGCAGAAAAGACATAATTATTCCTTCTTGATTTTTACTTTTCCATAACTTTTTTGTATGACAGCTTGGTTCTGAAAATACTTTCATTTCCCTTTAAAAATTCATATATATTACAATATAATATATTGCAAACAGTAAGTATTATGACTTTGAATATTCTCTGGTTCACTTGAATTTTCTTCTTTATGCACTAACCTGAAGTCTATATTGAATGAAGTGTCTGATCTATCTTGAGAATTCAGTTGTAAACTGACTTTCACCCCCCTAGTTGTCATTCAGAACACAGATCTATTAGTTTAAAAACGCAACAATCTTGACTTGTTAACATGGTTCTTGACTGAATGTCCCATTCCCAAGAACATGTGCAAGTTGTCCATTGTCTTCCGTATGAGGAAATCGCATCCTGTCTGCTTTGATAACACTTCAGAATGTAGTGTAATAAAATCCAAACCTTATTTTATTGCTAGACTGGTGTGAGACATACAGTGTGTATCAGGATGAGACATGTTTTCATAAACTGACTTGGGATTTATAATTCCTGATACTAATTGGGCTGGTCATGGGGATATATATGGACATGTATATTTATTTATTTTTTGCAATAGTTTGTGAACTATGTCTTTAATTATTGCACATATGTGCTGGAGACATTGAGAAAGATCAAAGAGGTAGGTTAGCAATTCAAACTAGCGTTTTAACCAGTAAAATGTCCAGATGGTTGCCAAGCAGCTGGGAATTAATCTTTTGCTGCATGATTAATCTCTACCTCAGTGTCTCATTTTTGTCTTTTTAAGTCGGATTTTTACACGTATAGATCCTGGTATTTATGGCAGAAAATGCATTGAGTACAAAAAGTAGGTACCATACACTGTCATTGCCACATGTTGCAATTGTGAAATAAAGGCAGAAGTGTGCTTTTAATGACTGCTTTAGGAGATGCTGAGGTGAGCACAAAATTCACTAGCTGGTGAAATATATAAACAAATATGAAATAACAGTGGGAAAATAAAGTTCTGTTGTTTGAGTGTATATAGAATGATTTATTTTGCCAGGCATAGCACTAAGGAGAATTAAATTATACGAACTTTTCAAGTAGTATCTACTACCTTCGTTATACTCAAATTTTTACTAACTCCCTTTAAAATTGGTATGATTTTGGCACATTCAGAAGGCTCAGCAGGGTTCAGTTTTCAGTGCTGTCAATTGAAGATAGTTTGTTACATTTCTGAGCTCTCTTTTATGTAATTGTATCTGATACTTTGTTACCATATATAAGCTTTGACAATTCCTAAACATAGTTTTAACTTTTTTTTAGTACTTACTGATGTCAGTCTCTATTACAAGTGGTAGACACATTTGTTATGTATGGAAGTGGGATGGTTACCACTCCAAATAGAGCTGTTAAATAATATGATGTGCTGTAGTACTAATACGTACACGATGTTTATTAGCTATATAAAAAATCCTTTAGAGTAAAAATACTAATTCAAGTTATAACAGTTGTTGGGATACAAGGCAGTATGCTTTTCTCCCCATTCCCACCACCCTCAACTTGGAAATCTATGAAAAACTATATTGTTCTCTTTTAAAAGAGATTAATGACATTTACATATAAATACCAACAATTATCCATTCAATTATTTTTCTGTATACATCAAATGTTCAGTGTCATTAAAAAAAAAAAAAAAAAACAAAACTCAGACATTTTTCTTGACAGGGTAAAGCTGGGCTGGTATGGTTTATTTTAGGACAAAGCCTTTCATTTTTAGTGGCCATAAAAATGGAACGTCATACTAATTTTTTTACATAGGTGAATATCTAGTTTCTCTTCAAACAGTACCCTGTAAAAATATTGTAAATGAAAGTAGTAGCTATCATGTTTTTAAAGAGTACAAATACAAAGAAGGTTAGATATGTGGAGGGAAGTATACATGTTTGTTAGGTCAAATAATGTATTCCAGATCATAAACATAGTCTCTTGTGGAAGGACCTCTGCATCTGGGCAGAATGCCATGTATTTAAAGGCTCTTTTTACATTCTAACTTCTGGCTTGCATGTTTCACTTGTCTGCTGCTTTTCTTTCAGTCTGTCTGGGTTATTGAGACTGTAAGCTCTTTGCAACAGAGACTTTCCAAGACACTTTTTTTTGTTAGGCATTATGTTGGATGGAAATATTGATGGTATTTAATGCAGATGTTTATTTATTTATTTATTAAGGAGTGTTTGTTATTTAAGGGTGATTATGTATCTGCTGTTTTAAAATGAAGTTACACATTTATTTTTGGGGGGAAGTAGGGAGATATCTATATTACCCTGGGAAGATGAGCACAGCAACGTCAGGAAAAAAAGCCCAACCTTAATGTGAATCCCATCTGGAAAACCTGCTTTTATTGTGTGTAATGTTCTACTAGGAAAAATATTATTTATGACTTCCTTTAATTTATACATTAGTGCCCTGGAAATCAAGAAAAGACAGGCTGCAAAAGTATCCTGTCTAGCCCTCACAGGATCATTTTGGGAAATGTCTGCACCCGAAACTGTGAAAAACAATGGGCCTTGACACTTAAAAGCTCCATTGCATATTATAAGAAAATGTATGTGTAAAAAGGACTCAAAATAGTCCTCTTTTATTGTGTAGAATCCCATTTATCAAGGGAACCAAAGTGAAGCTCAGGGAAATGGAGCAGTCACTGGTTTTGTACCTGGAGCACAGGAAGAGGGACTCAACGATGGCTAGGCTTCATCTTCCTGCTGCTCAAAGTCAGACTCCCTGAAATCTAAACCTGGGGAGAAATACAAACTTCTCACTGATGTATCATTTTTCTCAACAAAACATTCATCTTCATCCTTATACCTTGCTAATTTATTTGTAAAGGTGTTTACAGACGGCCCTGTCTATAGCCTTACATTGCCATAGCATAAACGTTCTCCTGGTTTTGGTCTTCCTGGGATTTTATGGTGAACAATTACCTACAATTTCATCCATGTCAGATCTGAGTTGTTTTTTTCTTGTAAGTCTGAGGCTTCTTGGCTTGTTATCCTTCCTCTAACTAGTTTAATTGAACAACACAGGCTTGAGAGACTTGATGCTTCCAAAAAATAGTTTTTCTGCTTTCGCATCTTTTAGACTTTGTGTAAAGTCATGGAACTTTCCTGTGCAATATGCTCCTAGAATACTATCAGCACTTACAAGGAAAACAAATCTTTTCTGATGTGCTTGATATATACCTAAATATCATTTTTCATGTTTAACATGTGACAAGTGTGCTAGTTACAGACAGCTGGTTGCAACAAAAACAAGAGGCACAACTTTTACAATTATTTTGAAAATGGAAGAGTAGTTCCAATATGAGAATATATATATGTGTGTGTATATATATATATTATGTGTGTGTGTGTGTATAAATATAGCACTGCAGAAATTTCTATTCAAAGTAATTGCTATAAATATAACATTAATTTCTTTCCTTTTTTTTCCTCTCCGGTAATTTTTTTTGACACTTTTCAGGTTGTTCTGCCCCTTGAATTGCTCTAAATGTTAACATTTTTAATTTAATTTTAATGTTTAATGTACCTCAAAGTTGATCTTCTCTTTTTTGAGAGTACAATACAAGACAGAAAAATAACACAATGAAAAAAACACCTTATTAATTATAATCTGGGATGCATTATTCCAAATTGCTTTTGTATGAAGTTCTGATTTTACGCATAATCTTGAGTGGTTTTTCAGGTGTGGTGTCTATTGCCATGGCCTGCCCATATAGATTAAAACACAATATGAATTATAGGTAATTGTATATTTTTTTTAACCTTGGATGTTAAAATCAAGTAAACATGATTCAGTAGAAAGTTCTGGCTGTGTTTCCAGTTGTTTTTTTAAAGAAATCTTTCTCTCCCGTGAACATATCAAAGCTTTGCATTGTGAACTGCTTTCTTTAAGCAGCTGCATTACACCAAGACAAATAAGTTCTGTCGTACACTGTAAGATATGCAAGTCATTGTTCTGCGCTGTTAGCTCTTACTTTGAAGTTCTCATTTATTGTTTACATCCTCCTCCCCCTTTCCTCTCCTCCTCCCTCTCCCATATATTCATAGACTTGGAAGAAATCTGGCAAGCAAACAAGTGCTGTTTTGTCAAATATCCAAAACCCCTCTCTGGTGGATGTTAGAGCTTCGCGATGCCCCTCTGGCCTAAGGGTGATCCCGATAATGAGACAAGTGAGCAGTGGTTCAAAGCTCTCTCCAAACTACAGCCTCAAATTAATATACTTAGTTTACTTAGCGATTGACTTTTAAATCAGATATTTCAATATTCCTACAAATTCTTGTAAATAGTGACCAGATGAATACTTGTCATCCATCGTCAGGAAAAGCTGGGATATCACCTTTATTTTTCCAAAGATTTATGACTGTTGCAGGTTAGTTTCTATCAGTTTTAGGTGGACAGTTATTTAAATTTTCAAGGCAACTAACCTGCGTTATGAACAAGTAAGACAGTGATATGATGAAAATCCATTTTCAGGTAACTGTTTGCCAGATTTAGTGTTTTTTGTTGTTTTTTGTTAATTAGGAAGAAAGTGTGACTAGGCACATAAAAGCAGTTCTGTTGATACCACCCTCCATGGCTTTAAATAACAGGGACAGCACAGATGTTTGACATCAGTAATGTTTACATGGCCTTAGGGTTTAATTGCCTCATACTCTTTGTAAGGAGAGTAAACAATGACAGAAATCCAAAGGAATGATGTTCAGGCTGCAGCAATGGCTGCATTTCATACATAGTTGGAAACGTCTCTGATACAGCTAGCTATCTACACAATATCTACACTTTTTTTTTTTTTTTTTTTGACTCTGGTAACATGTTGTAAACTTAATGTGTTCTGCTGCCTCTGAACTAGTAATAAAAGCTATTAAAACTGATGAGCATCAGAGCAATTAGTCGCTTCTACCAAAGTGAATGACAGATTTTCTAAGCTGTCTCTATCTGTTTTGTCTAACACTTGTGAAGGTGTTAGTTTGTTACTGCGGTCAGTCAGTTTGGTTCTCAATATATGTTTAATAAAGTAAAACACTGAAGTGCAAAGGGCAGTTTATAAAAGAGGAACACGTAAAAGTTATAAAGTGCTGTTCCACAGGAAATTGAGACCAACTTAGCAAATGAGGTTTGGCATTTGGGTAACTACAGATATGCAATTGATTCAATTAAGTATGCTTGTAATTTCAAAGATACTCCTTTATTTACATTAGTATTTAATAGAAGATTAAAACTTTGAAGTGGCAGGGGAGAAGTTTCACCCAATTGTGAAGTGAGCCCATTTGCTTCAAGCCCAGTCGTAATGAGATCCCTTTTTAAAATGTGTTTGCATCATGCGATTTGTTTTTTTAATTTACATATGTGGCGAATTTGTGGAAGGCCAACTTCCAAAGGGTTGGCCAAAAAGTTTGCTTTCTGGCTCTTCTGGAAATTTTCCATAGAAGAAATTACAGATGTAGGGTTTTAAAACCAATATATCTGTATCTTTACAGTAAATACTCACACTGACATTTCCAGAGATTACAATGAAAAATGCTGAAGGTGTGTGTCTTGGAAGTATTGCACTTGGAAGTGTTGTTCCTGGAGATTATTTTATTTTTATTTTATTTTATTTATCGGATACTCATTACAAATACAGGTTTCAACTTAAGCTGAAAGCTTGATGTGCACACAAGTCACTGATTTTTCAAAGATTTTTAAAATCAGTCTCCCTAATATTTATGTAATTTGGTCAATTCAGGACATACCATGTAAGTTGTGGAAGACACAGGACTAAAAAATGTTTGGAGTACTGAAATTTCAGAATTTCATTGTAAGTTTATAAGAGTGCTTTTGAAGGTGGTTTTTTTTTTTGTTTTGTTTTGTTTTTTGAGCTCTGCACTGACGAGTTGCTGGTCTTTTGGATTTATTTATTTTTATTTTTATTTTTTTATTAAAGAAGAACAAGTAGTTCATTTTGTTACTGCAGTGCTTGCCTTTGTTAAGAGTTGACTTCTGTATCTTGGACACGTTTTTCCAATTCATTTTGTTTAATTGCCAGTAGCTCTCCTGAGACAAAGCTGTCAATCCTTTTTTGGAAAGTAGTCCCAAAATCTGTGCGTTTTTAAGGGGGAGGTCCATCCTCCCGTAACTAGTGCAAGGACTAGAAAATGAAGTAAAATTGATAAGAACTAATTCAAGTGAAAGAAAGTTGTTAAGTGGAAGATTAATGACTAGAAACAGGAGCCAACTTCAAGTATTGCTGTTAACCTGTGGAAAGACAGCCAAGTTGCTGAGAGCAGTCACCATCACTTTAAAATATATGTCCATATTTAATACAAGACGACTTTTAGTTTGTCTCATTTTTATGCTCCTTCAACATATAAAAGAATAAAGGCATGGGTCAGAGCTCAACTGATGCAAAATGCCGACGATTAATTTACGTCAGCAGAGATGTTTTCACTTCGTTAATGAGTTTTAAATGTAATGTGTGTGTGTACTTAATAGGTGTATGAGTGTGATAGCCATATGTCAGTAATTTGTAATCTTTTAATGTAATTCAACTAGATTGGAGGTTCTGTCATGTTTAGTTTCCAGTATTTGTGTTTTTACAAGTCCTTCGTATTTATTTATGGTATGTTCACAAACTGTCTGTCTGGAAGTGGATTGCTGTGCTCTTTTTTTTTCTTTTTTTTTGAAATCAATGCTTGTTTATCACCTGGTAGTGAGATTTTCTTCTATATTGTCACTGTGTTGAAGGGATATATGCATATATTTTTCATATATACATATGCATATATTTTATGAATAGAACATGCATTTTTACTGATGCTTATTTTTTGATGATGTCTGAAAGCTAAGCACGCTTTGCCTTTTCTTTGGATTAATTGTCAATCCAACTTTTATTTTTTGATAATTTGCATAAGACTGTGTGCCTCTTCAGTCTTGACAGATAAGAAGCCTCTTTACGTGGTGTAGTAAGCAGGCACATTTTCTGGCTATCAGTGGGTGTGGAATCTGGAAATGGACAGCATATGCTGCTCTTCTGCACTCAGCAGTCGACGCCTGCAGTATTTATTGCACTGCATTTTGCATTTTTTAGTTGAATGATGACTTGAAGTTTTGTAGCTTGTTTTTTTAAGGCATTTCTGCAAGTCAGAGTGAACAGATGCATACAACAAAGTAATCATATAATAGCTATTCATCATCTGTGGTGTATTTATTGCTTCTATATGTTAGATAAAGACTCTTGCTGGAAAGACTGCTTTGGGTAAGTCAAAGAAGTAAAAATAAGGGCAGAATGAATAATGCTTGTTGGTTCCTTCAGAGTTTGTCAGCTGGGAAGATTGGAAGTGAGGTTCTTAGCTGAGCTAACCAAAACTGAGCATGAGAGAGCTGCATGGTGACCTGAGCCTTGTGCCCCGTAGCTGGCCAGGTGGGCCTCAGCATCATGGGCTCTTGGAACATCCTGAAGGCAATTTTTTTTTTTCTGTTGGCATTGTAATGGTTAAATAAAACTTTTGGTGAGATGTTGGTACTCATGCTCCAATGGTTGTGGTTTGTCCTCTGTAAAGTGAGGGAGGTTGCTTGGATCTGTTGTTCTGGGGAAGCTTTTCTGGCTGCTCTGCTGCCTGGATAGGAGAAACAATTAAAGGTAGAAGTAGAATAGCATGTAACTGAATAGAGGTGTTGCTTTTCTTTTTTTTTCTTTTTTTAAGAACTCTGAGAAGCACAAAACCTCTATCATATTTGCAGAGTCCTGAAGACAAGCTTTAAAGGCATAGTGCAAGTACGCATTTAAAAGTAAAAATTACTTTTAAAATGCAAACTGAGACTATAAGTAATAAATGGCAATATGCTGTTGTTGGGGGAGGTGTTAAGTACACTACAATGAACAAACAAGCGAAAGCAAGAAATGTATTTTAGCAATCAAATTCAGCAGTAATCTTAATCTCTTTATAAGAAACCTTTAAAAGGAAATGTGTTTATAATGTGAAATCTCTGAATAATAGAAAACAAAAATAAACATGCATCTGTGCTAAAGGACATTCTTTGTGTAAATGTAACACCTGCCTAAAGAATAAAAGCTTGCTTACTGTGCTTGCTATAGTAACACAAATATGAAAAGTTTAATTCTTAAGTGTTTATTTAAATAAAAGACGATAGCTCTTTTCTGGGCAGTAGCAGTTGTTTTTATTGTCAACTAAAACATCTTACAAATTTATTTTCTAAATAAATATTTTAGGTTGAAAACTTTTGTAGCAGCTTTATCAGATCAATATTCAGTTTCTTGGTCTTTTCATTTTTATTTTTTTATTTTTTTTTTCATAGGTGTTATTTGTTAGTGACTTCCCATTGCCTTTTCAAAGACATACATGAGTAATATAAAGGTTATGCAAAGGACATCAGTGAAATTTATTCCTTAACTTAATTGTTTATTGGTTCTGTTTTGTTTTTAAAGCTGGATGTGAAAATGAAAATATTGGAAGGTAAATTTCATGAAGAAAAACTTAAATTACAGCAGAAGCATGATACTGATGTTCAAAAGGTAAGAACTATTTTTTTCCAGAGGCAATATATAGGACAAAATAATAGAGAATCTGACTATAATAAATTCTTCACAATTGTACTTATTCAGAATTGCAATTAATGTTCCTTTAAAGTAAGATTGTAGATAACAGATTGCATAAGCTGATAAGAATGCAGAATATTCTATGATAGCAGGAATTTAGGAAAAGAAAAATGCTTGCAGAAAGCGGATGAAAATACCAGGTGACTTTTGTGACTTCTGTTTGTTTGTTTTAACAAGACAACCCATTTTTAACTATTTTTACCAGTCTAGCAGTTTCTATCAATTTATATGCTGATGAAATCATAAACTTCTGATTTTTCTTTTAAAGAGAAGACACTTGTATTTTAGGAAATTAAACACAAAAATATTGAGAAGAATTATATTGTTATGGACAATGCAAAAAATAGCAGTAGGAACATATGATAAACATGCATATTGTCCTACTAATACAACAATAGTCTCTGGTTTGACACCATCTTAAAGCATAGGCTGGTTTATAAACAGTTTTTTTATGCTATTGCATTGTTAAAGCTGTGCGTTGCTTTTAACCCTTCACAGCAGTAAAATGACACCAGACACACTTCCTTTGGGCTAAGTTGGGTTTGCCTTTATTGTATTGCATAACACCACTTTGGGGAAGATTACAAAAAGACTGTCAAAGACCTTTCTGTTACATTTAATGCCGTGTTTTGAATGTGTGGGGTCAAATCCTGTGAGGTACTAAGTACCTTCTGAAGCGCTGTGATTCCAGGAGTGTAATGGGAGCTCAGTGCTCAGGATCGGGATCGCAATGACTTATCCTACCGTATGCTTGGCATTACTGAGTATCTCAGTTTTGTTTCTTAAGACTGAGTCACAGACTTGAAGGAAGTCAGTTGACACAACACTATGACACATCAAAGCCTCCTGAAAGGATGTTAATATTTGGTCAGGTGCATTTTTGGCTCATCTGTTCTCAAAGTCTGCAAGCATAACCAGTTAGCAAAGATGGGAGGCTAAAGGAAACAGCTTTGTGGAATAAGAAATAGTTTAAATGCTTTCTCATCCCTTGAGTTGTCATCCTTTTCTAACTGATCTTAGAATTCATGCTTCTGAAGTCGTTTAATAGTGTTGGATGTTTTAGAAAAGGCTAAATACCGTCATATCAATCTTTAAAGACAAAAAAAAAACACATTTAATGCAAATGGAGTAATATTGTTTTAAGATAAAAGCATCTGTTTGATGAGAGATTTGGGGCACTGCTATAAGATCTGAGTTGATTGTTTATTTTAAACTTGAAATTTAAATTAATATACTATCTCAAAGTACACGAATACTCAAACCATTTTTTCCAAAATCAACGTGTACAGAAATGTAAATGTAGTTACACCTCAAGGACTGGGTCTATTACGAATAATAGTACCAGTGAAGTCAAAGAAAGTGTAATGAAGCTCACTAATGATTTAAATTCTCATCAGGTTTAAGAAATATTGAGGTGCTTTTAAGTATACCTAGGCAGTATAAATATGAAAAGGGAAATAAATCCTTTCTATTTGCAGTTGTAGAACTGTGAAACTTCCAGACTCTTCTAGGGCACTAGCTTAAATTTTCTGTCTTGTAAATGCAACATTGAATTTGCCCAAGTTTAAAAGAAAACAAAAAGACCCCCCCAAAAAACATGAAAAGCCTTTTTAATCTACCCTAGTGCCTGCTTTCATCTAAATCAATCCTTTGTTTATGACTTGGCAGTCTTAGTAATGAAAATTATTTATATTTCATTTCTTAGCCTGCAAGATCTAAGGATATCTTGAAGGCAGCTCCGTTGACAGTTATCAGTGTGCACTGGTTGTAGCTTTGTGTTTTTTGAAAGTTTGTTAAAGTATTGTGAATCTTTGCTACAGATTTTGGATAGAAAGAATGATGAAATAGAGGTATTGAAGTCCCTCTACAAAACCAAACAAAATGAAGCTGAGGAGACGATTAGGAAACTGGAGAAAAAAGGTGACTTTTATCTTCACAGTTGTTGGTTGTTGTGTTGGGTTTTTTGTTTGTTTTTTCTACATGGTGATATCGTACTACAACCTTGTGGTCATGAGCCTGCGTGTTCCTTCTAGGTGCAAGCATACTTTTCCTCCTTGTTTGCAGTTCTTTCCTGTATTTTTCCTTTAGATTTTAGAGGCTTGCCTGGTTGTCTTTGCTGGTTGTATAGTTGCCAAAGCAAATTTTCCAAGAGGCAGTGTGTGCTTATGGTTAATGCCTACACGCTTCCATGAGCGTCACCAAAAATTTTTTTTTGATATTGAAATATTTTGGCCACTTATTCAAAACCTCTGGGATCTCTGGTTCAAGGTTCATTTATTTATACATTCAGTACATTTTAATCAAACCACAATGTATTATTTATTTAGTACTATTGTGGCAAGAGGTTTCAAACATGAGCAGTAGTCTTGAGTATGTCATACGTATAAAACTTGGCCCATTTGAGTGTGGCTTGTCAGCAGTTTTTGAGTATTAATTTCTTCTAGAATTCCTTGGAGTGTATTTATACTCTAGATGGAACCATGTAAAATAATGCAAAAACCTGGTGGCCTAGGTACAGAAAGAAAGTTCCATGTATATTGTTTCCTGCTCCTTGCTAAGTTAAAGTGTCCTGCAAGGAATCCAGTGCTTCTGTTGGGGGAGGTTTGGGGGAATTAACTTTTTTGTATATCTTTGTCATTCAACCTGCATGAAAATATTTTCTGGATGCATATGAAATCAGCTTAAAAATCCCAATTTTCTTGAGGTTTCAGGGAATTTTATTGATGTTTGTTTACCGCTAGGGTAAGGAAAACCTCAGTATGAAATATTTTCTAAATATAATAGAGAACACCTTGTACTATTTTAGTGACAAAGAATTTAAGTGCTAAGTTGTAAAGCACATGCATTAAGTGTTTTTTTTTAACAGCAGAAAAACATTAGAAAGCCAGGTCAATTGGAAAACTGTTCTAATCTGATTGCATCTGTTGCCAACAGTGAAAAGTCCCAAAGGTATCTCTTGAATGGTTGTTTATTTTCCCTTTTTTGACAGTTCAGACCCTTGTTCGTGAGTCACAAGTCATCAGAGAAGCAAAGGAAAAGCAGATTGTGGAGTTAAAGAAGATGTGTGAGCAAAGCGCTGATTCTTTGAACAATGAGTGGGAGAAAAGGGTAATGAATACAATGCTTTGTTTGAAAGACTCCTACAGTATATCTGGGATAATATTTTTGTTGTTTCAAAAACATAAATATAATAGAAAGGATGTTACCTTTAGGGAGATTTTCTTGTGTTGATTTTATTTGTATCTAGAGTAATCTTGCAAGGTTCTTGCTGACTCTATTGCACACCCATAGTCACTTGCTCCCACCCAGCTGGTCACTGTAGAAGCTGTTCCTGGGCTTCATCTGGTCCTCCTGGCAAGTTGCTGGAGGTAATAGGGAAGTATTTATTTCTGGTTGACCTGACGTGGAATTTTAATCTTGGTAAACCTCCTGCTACCTGCTGTCACGGTGATTCCTTTGAACTATTACTTTCTCTTTGGGTCATGAATTCTTCAAGGTATTTTTATTTATTGTTAGACTTCAGGCAGCAGCAAAGCATAGAGAAGCATGTTTACTGCAGAACAGCTTCACCTTTGCCCAAATTATTGTCAGTATTTGCCTTGCTTACCCCTCTCAGGAGAGGGAGGGTCACAAAAGGGGCAGAATGCTTTCCTTCATAGATGAAGTATGCTGCTTAGGTTTAATTTTCTTTCTTCCCAGCCCTGCATCTGGAAGTGATGTTGGTTTTAATTCTTCTCTTTTAAGAGAGAAATCATAAATCCTGTCCTTTGTGCTTAAGACCTAGAAGCTTGAGCGTTCAGCATTTTTTGTTTGTTTTAGAGAAGCATGATTTTCGGCCTGAGATCACACTTTTTGGTAGTTACATAGCAAGTAATTGTGTTTATCATCTGTAATTGTCATCAACGATGATAGAATACAAACAAGACAAAATGCTAATGTTAATTATAATCTAATGAAACTATAAAAGTTAAACTGGAGCAGCATTTATCTTAAAGAAGATGGTAGTGTGAAGTACAATGGTAATACAATAAGTTTAAAAAAAACAAAAACAAAACAACTGCTTTATAGAGTCACAGACTTTTTTAGTTAGACAATTATATGGTTGTGTTATAGACGATAGAGGTGTAACCTGCACTTGTCAGGTGTTCTGTTGGTATACTGTGATAATAGAATATATAAATGCTAGTTTTATGTGCCAGTTATTATTTGATAATATTTTTGTGGTGCAGCTTCACAATGCTGTAGCTGAAATGGAAAAGGAGAAATTTAATATGCAGAAGAAGCACACAGAAGATATGCAGGAACTACTTGAGGACACCAATGCTCGTCTTAGCAAAATGGAGGAAGATTACCTGGAGCAAATAAAGTCAACAGTAAGTTTTTTGTTAGTATGTGACAATAGGAAGTGTATCTTTTTAAGCAATTGAATTTTGTGTATCTGTGCAGAAGTGTACATAAATACTGTTGGGCCAAGAAATGCAATGATCTTGTCTTGGGAAAGGACAGTGTCTGGGCAGCTAGTTCAATGAAAGATTTTTGCCACTGAAATGAACATTGAAGTGCAGCCCTTCAACGAGTTTTACACAGATAAGTATTTGTATTGAAGGACTGCTTCTAGCATTTCTTGCTGTTTTTGAGTCAAATTAGAAAAATTTCCATCTTTGTAGATTTGTAAACTATATAAAAAAGATTTATGTAGCATCTACAGATGCATGCAATTTCTTACTTACAAATCTCCTCTTCAAATGACTATGTCCATGCTCAGCATGCTTCAGAGGCTCTTTTAGGCTAGCTTTAGCCTGTTTACATTGATTTAATAGTAATTAATGACTGGAGGGGCACTAGGTCTGTTTCTGATTGACATCTTCCAATTTAGCTGTATCCAAAAGGAATCCAGTTCTTTTGGTTTGAGACTTCTGCAGTGTGAACTAAAGCACTGTAGATAGCAAGTGCAGGAGTTTTACTTCCAAAGCTTGCTTTTGGTCTAGTGAGGAAGAACCTGGTGTTGATACGTGGATTTAGCTAAGGCCTCTGTCCCTGTACTTCATTTTCTGTTTCTTCTGGGCTTCATCTCACTGAAACAGGGTTGGTTGAAGCTCCTGTTTATTTTTGCAAAAGTGTAATTTTCTTTCAATTGGAAATTTGTAAGCTGTCTATAAAACTCTGAGAGCACTGTAATAGTCTAGAGATGCTATTTAATCATGCGCCTCAATCTTTTTGATCTTTGTTTAGCTTTAAAAAATACATTGTAATCATAATCGGTGTCATAGATAAATGTCTCTTGGTGGTGATGATAAGATAGGTGGGAAGATTTAATCATCAACCTCAACTTTATTTTCTAAGGAAGTGTAATCCTATACCAGACCTTTTAAGTGGGTCTTGTGCAGGCATACAAGGTTTGTAATTATGTAAATTATACAACAATTTGTAGTAAGGCATCATCAGCCTAAACCATATTGTTCAATTACTTTGTGAATACTTTTCTGCCCTCGTTCTTTTTCTTCTGACATGGAGCATAGATTTGAAATCTTTCCAAGGAATATCTATCTATTTTTGAAAGTGCAAATTTTGAATTCTATTTATCTCTCTGAGAACTTTTATAGTGTTTCTCTAACTTATGCTTACCTGAAGTCCTAGCATTACTTTTATTCCCAATTTTTGGCATGTGTTCAAGTGATGTTCTCGTATGCAAAAACTCACTTGTGACAACCATCAGTTTGACAAATAGAAACAAATTCTTCCCCAATTGCAGAATTATGCAGAAAAATCAAGTGAAGGTGTTTGTGTTGCAAAAAAGGAGAAAATCTGAGGAACTGAGTATGACAGATATGAAATAATTCAATATGTAAAGAGTGTAAAAAGCAAGAAATTAACAAGTATCCTTAAGAAAGCATCATTTTTTTTATCAGTATGATGTATGAAGAAAATTGAATGAGTGAAAAGACAATGTCAAATAAAGTTATTCCTTTATTAATGAATGTTGAAGTTAAAAATTAACATTCAGATCATGTCATAGGTAACAGTAAATACAAAGAAAAATGGACACAGTCTGTCAGCAAGATTGAATTTAAGAACCATCAAAACTAGACAGATCTTGTTGAGCAGCTTCTGATTTAATAATTAAACAAGGTTCAGTTCAAGGCAGGGCTTAAGATGAAAGACTAGACTGTCACTGGAAATTAGTTTTCTTTTTTTTCTTTCTCTTTCTTTCTTGGTTGTGTTGTGTTTTTTCTGTATTTCAGAGTTTTCTTGTTCAGAGTTTCACATTGTCAAGAATGCCATTGCTGTTAGCAAGTGAAATTGGCTGAACAATTTAATACTATAGAACTCATAAGCAGGATTTTGGGCATTGAACTATTCCTGAGGGTTGGGATCGCAGGGAGGAACCATGATATTTGGCAAAATGATACGTACGTGACTGTTTAGAAACAAAACAACAACAACAACAAAACATGCTATGCAGCTGACTTTGATGGAAAAATTTGCTGTGTTATGTTTATAAAATAGCTTAAGTGACTGGCCAAAGTTCGGGTAACCATTCCAACTGTATGAGGTTCTTGCTTTATGGGCTCATTTAAAATTATATGGCAGTTGGGGCATTCACTTGACAGGACAGATGTTTGAGGTTTTTCTTTTACTTGACAGACGGTGAGAATACTTTTCCACTTCCCTCATGTTCAGACCTTTGTTAATATAAAAATAACAATGATATGTACATCCTGGAAGGACAGCTGTGTCTTATTTTTTGACTCTAACCTCCTGAGGAATACTTCAGTCATTTCCGTGCATATTAACATAAATTTAGGGAAGAGTGGGAAACAGTAGTCTCGTGCTACCTGCCTCTCCTATTTCTGCTCATTTTCAAGATTGTTTATATTAGGAATAAAATAGTTTTTTTGTTTTGTTTTGTTTTGGGGGGGGAATATTTATAAGATATTGGAAGAAAATCACTGTAACTAAAAATATGATATGGAGAAGTGGATTAGGGAAATGTGTATCAGCAGAGCCTTGAGGAATGTGGTCTCAGTCCTGATATGTATTTGCTATATTCCTGCACATGCTTTCCTTTCCAGTGTGCCTCCCCTTTTCCAGTAATAAAATGGAGATGATGTACATACCTTATGAGATTGGTGATTTTTTTTTAGTTAATATTTGATAGTTGATTTGAAACACAACTAAACAGCATTTTCACTGTTAATGTAGCATTAGTATTATAATCATTCTCTTGTATTCTGTGTCCATACCATATATTGCTGTATCTTATGGTTTACATCCTTGGATGTGGTTTTCCCAAAGTGTACACTTAAAACAGTTGTTTAAAATCTATAATTTAACAACCTAACTGCATTGCTCTGCATTTTAGTTTAGAAATTTGATATGCTTACAGACAAAAATATGTACGATGATGGTAAAAGTACTTGATAGAATATTTTGGCATGAGAAACCTACAGATTTAACTGGATGCTGTGCAGCCTACTATGTTTCCTGGCAGACTTCTGTAGCTGCACCTCACTCTAACAATCAGTAAAATCTAATATATTTTTTTTTTATATACCTTACTGTCATGATTGACAGCTTTGCCATTGTAACTCTTGTGTTTCTGGACCACCAAAGAACCTTGCTGCTCTAGACTACTGGATAACAACAGGGGTATACACTAATTTATTGTGGTGTTTGTTAACAATGATTTATTTCTTTAGAACCAGACGGTCAAAAGTCTCGAGGCTCGTGTGCAGCAGTTGACTGTTGAGGCTGAAAATAGTAATTTGCAGCGTCAAAGATTATCTCAAGAAAAGACTGAAGCAGAACAACGTTACCAGGTGGTATGCTCTGAACTTCAGGAAGTGAAAGCAAGGTAATTAAATAGAGGTTACTGTTTTTAACGTTGCTTTTGGAAATTCCATGTTCTTCAAACATTAATTGTTTTCACTCAAGAACTCAGTAAATGGTAATTTGGTTTAGAGAATTTTCATAAAAATGTATTAATTGATGCAAAACTCATTTTGGAACTGACTCAAATGACCATTATAAGTAAATTGTCTTTCCATTATTTATAAGTATTTAATTCTGTTACAACGAACATGTGATATGGTCAGATTTGTAAACTCTGTAAAATAGAAGGTGAGCAGGTAAAATGCCAAAATATGAAAGCAATTTCCATATTTTGTTTGCTTACTACTTACAGGCACAGCTCACTTCAGAAAGACAAGGACCGTATTGTACAGGAATATGAGGAGAACATTCAGCAACTACAAAGTAAATATGATGTTGATATAAATTTTATAAAACAGGAGCATGCTCTCTCAGCAGCTAAGGTATGCTTCCATCTATAACAGGAATTAAAATGTTTATTTTAGAAGTGGTCTCCTCAATATAAATATAATGCATATGAATAAATCCCAGAAAATGTTCAGTTGCATAAGTTATTCATGTGCATAAGTTTAAAAATAAAAATGCGAAAAAACTAACATAATTTTTCATTCCCAAATTTGACTGAAAAAAGTATCTAAAGCTAACTAGTAATTTTGGTGGGTGGGTGTCTATGTGCATATACAGGTGGTACTTTTATAGGGGCTGATGTAAAGTATTTGGAGTTACAAACTCATTTTTTTCCTACGTTAATGATTTTCCAATTTTTAGTCACCTTTGAGAAGTGAATATAAAAAGGCAAAACGTGCATCTTATAGAGCTAATAACACAAAGATGCTTTCTGTTAAATCTTCACAGGCATCTGATATGATTGAAGAGTTGCAGCATGGTGTGTGTGTATTAAAACAACAGTTACAAGATTCAGAACATCAAAGACAGCAACAGCTGAGGGTGAGCCCTGAGCTTTTCACTCAGGAATGACCAGTTCTTTGTACTTCTCTCAGAGATCTGAAATTTTAGATAGCCATAGTAAAATACACTTAAATACATGAGGATGCATATTGTATATTATTCCTAGAAATATATAGGGTGTGTCACCTTATGCTTTAAGGTTGATTAAAAAGTAGTAGTAGACTGGATCATTTTATGGGTAAGAGCAGAATTTTTACAGGAACTTTTTGACTATTTGTCTTAATTCATATGTTTTAATGTGATTTAACACTATAAACCTGTATTAAAGAGAAACATCAAAATTACAAATACATTTTTCTAATCAGCATACGTTTTTAAGATTCAATTTTTTTTCTGCTTTTTAACAATTCAGTTCAATTTTCATTATCTCAGGATAATGAGTTCCACGTCTGTATAACATATCAAGCCTGTTCATGTTTTGGCATCTACTTTTCCTCTGATGTCTTTCATTTCAGAGTTGATGTAGTACAGAATAGCATTTTAATAGCTCAGGAAAGCAAGTTGGTTTTTCTCTTCCGAAGCTCGAACCATGACTTTAGAGATGGTTTTGTGGGGTATTTTTTGCTGTTGGTTGGATTTTTTTTGTCAAAGATTTTTCTCTGAGTAAAACCTAAGAGTGTTGCTCACATCTTGGATTTATGAACAAGGAACAAAGTCCTGTAACTTTACATCTTTTTAGATGCCCTTTATAAGCTAATGAAGCACTAAATAAAGCGGTGTGTTTTCCATAATTGAAAATAACAGCTAAATGTCAATTTGAAAGTATTTAGTGATGATGTTATAAAGTACAAATATGGATGTGACTGATAATGACTGCTTTAAAATAAAAGATGTGATTTGTCTATTCAGAAATATCTCTTCATTTGCAGGATCAAGACTACAAACTTCAACAGGACAAACTTCACTTGGAGCGTGTATATGAAAAGCAGGTAATATTTTCAGGAAAATATACTGTCTTATGCACATTTTTAAGGCTGCTGTATGCAACAGGTAAAGGTTTAAACTCCAAAGTCATCCCCCAACATATTTTATTTTTTTTTTTGTAGAACAAGGACATGCAAAAAATGAAAACCCAGTCTGAAAAATAATCTTATCTCAAATGGGGGTAAAGGTGTAAAATATTTCACACAAGTACAGCACCAGTGTTTTGAATTGGGAATGCATTCTCTTTAACTCCCTCTGAGAGGAATTCACTCCAGCTAAGAGGGTGCAGTGCTTTCTGTGCTCTGTATTTCAGTGCACTGTATTTCTTTCATTATTTTGAGGCCGCCTTAGCTATTGTTTAAACGAAGAACTGGTAGTGACAGATTCTGGAGATGGGTTGCTTGTTTGTTGTTTCTCAGTGTGAGAAGCAGGAAGCCTTAAACAAAATTAGCAGGTGGCAGTTTCAAAACGAACTTTTTCAATCAATCGCTACAGAATTTGTGGAGGTCTTTTATATAGGGTACTGTGCAGTCCAAGCATTTCACGAGTTAGAAAAATAATTAGACAAATTGGAGGAAGATTTAAGTGCAGCCATTTAATTGCTGATATATCACCTCAAGTTATGCAGGCTGGGAGAGCATTACCAAAGTACTGCTGTATGCCTGTCCTATTTGTAAGGTCTTCTTTTGTTGGTATCTGATGCTAACTGCTGTTAGAGGAAAAAACAATGAACTAAGTTGAACTTTGCCTGACCTGTTGTCACTCTTCACATGTTCTTCTGTACTTTTTTCCCAACGTATCTTTATTCTGTATGGCTACGTGGTTTGAATGTGGCTTCTATATATTGTCAATATGCATTGTTTTTCCATGAGAAACTTAAATTAGAAAGTGTAGTTCTCAAAAACACTTCATCCTAAGCACTTTGCGAATGCTATCTACTCTTTCAGACTTTAAACATCAATACGTTTCAAGTTAAACTTCATTTTTAGTGACGTTATGTATTCAACTCATGCAGTGTTTAGTAAAAGAGTGTGTTAGACGACTGTTTACTGGAAAGGATGTGTTATTCAACCATCATTTCAAAATGTGGCAAATATGTAACATAAAATAATGAATTGTGATCATAGCAACCTGTCGCTTAGTAACAGCATTTGCTACATGAACTGTAGTGAGATTTTTGGTTTGAGTTAGTGCCTCCTGCTGACTTGAATTAAATTATTTTTTGTTCCAAGATATGTTTTGCTGTAATCCTAGCCTTCGTTTGTCTTTTTAGACCAAGTCATGGTTTTTATGAATGTTGGCCTCAAGAAAGGCCTAGGATTGAAATAATATTTCTGATCGAAATAGAAGTATTTTAGCATGATTTGGATAACTTCTGGCTACTGAAGTACAGTGGATGTTGGTTTATTGCAATAAATCACTTCCTTCCAGATCAGATCCATACAGATCAGATGTGTCTGATGATGTTCAAAGGTACCAACTCCAAATGCCCCTGAATGGCTCGCATCTGCACTGTTAAGCTTGGTGCAAGATAAAGTTAACATATATGTTCATGTTTCTTATAGTAGCCATTTGATAGTAGCAACACATCTAGTTGGAATCATTTTCTTACAGTGTTGACAGGTTGCAAACTTTAATTTCTCTGATATTTCAAGATGTCATTTCAAGTTCAGGTTAAAAATAGGTGTTGCCATTCTTGCAGAACTACATTATTTGATTTATATTATAGATAAGATAAAGCTTACTGTAGTTGGGATACTGTGCATCAGTAAACAAGAAAGACGCTCTTTTTAATAAATAATTTTATATCAGTTTGCATACTCAGAAATTCTAATGCAACAGTATGCTTTGGAAATTTAAAAAAAAAAATCAAGAAAGGATGAGGGGAAGAAATACACATGAACAGTCTGTTGATACAAATCCATAAAATTATATAGATTGGCCCATAAAATACTAAAACCAAGCTTGCCTTCAAGTAGGGGAATCATGAAGTCCATGATGCAATCTGTTCACTTAAGTACCTACACGTTATCTAATAATCTTTATTGGTCTACAGTGGCTATTGCCTGCTAGGATATTTAAACATCAAACAAATAATAGGTAGTAACCCTAAATGTCACTGTTTGATTAAATGTGCTTATCTGCTGAATCAGGAACCAGTTAGGCTAAATGGTTTTACAAGCAAAGGAAACACCTGCTTTTTATAAATAATCCACTGCTTGTTTTGCAAACATTCAGCTCAGCATAAGAAGGGTGACAGATTATTACTGAGAACTATCCTTGAGCCAGCTGTTACATATATATATATAACTTTGTCAGGATTGGTAAAACATTCTTTACTCTCTGATGCACAGCCTGCCAATACCTAGGCTTTTTGAAACAGGCTAACACTTCAGGTTTCCACATAGTAAACACATACATAGAGCTGTTTACAGTAACAAAATGAGATTTGCTTTTTCATCGGAGGTCTGAACCTTGTGCTCTGTCTGGTTATAGTTTTTGTACAAACGTTCAGGATCACACAAAATAACTCTCATACCTCTCTGTTAATACTAGTCACTTTATGTAATTTTAGAAATATATTGACAGTTATCTACATGTATATCAGTACAAAAGAAATATGTAAAATAAAGTTTAAAATTTAAAATAACATTTTATCAGGCTTTGCTTTACCTAAAATATTATATTTTTTCCTTCAAATGGTAGATTCATGGTATCCGGAATGATCTTGATAAAGAAAGGGGGGATGCTCAAAAAAAAATTCACAAGCTGCAAGAGACTTTGAAGTAAGTGAATATGGAATAATTGTTGAAACACTTGTAAATTTTTAGTCACATTTATTAGATAGACATAATAGGCAAAGAATCCAAACCAAAGATTGTTTTGGACTATTTTGGAAGGAATACATTTGAAAATGTGTTTATTGCATTAGGCTCTAATGTAGTGGTCTCTTTTTGTTGTATTCTGTGCAATCTCCTGTTCAGTACTTAAGGCACGTATTTATGATTTAGGAGAAGCCACGAGAGAGGCAAGTCTGTTAAGAAAAACTTCAATATTGATTTTAATCTTGGAAATTATATTTGAACTTGGTTTAGTAAATGTAATTTATGGATATTTGAATCACAACTTTAATATGTTTTTTCTATTCTTTGATACCTCACATTTTGGTGTCAGTTGTTGTTTTACAAATGTAGCCAGGATTCAGAGAGATGGTCTACTGCAAACAGAAGACACTTTTCAGGACTGAACTTGTACTGAACAGCTTTTTTGCTGACCATTGTACATCACAGAACTAATCAGGATAGAAAAAGTTTGATATTTTCTGAGCAGAGGCGTGGTCTACATACAGCAGATGCACACATGACAAGATTCTCTTGTTATTCCTTGTTCTTCCTTTTTTGATTAAGTAAAATATTTCCATATGCTTATCCAGTTTGAATTAGAAGTTATGGAAATTATTTCTAAGAAAAACAGGTTATTCTGAGACAAAACAATTTGTGTGTGAAAACTACATAGTTAAATATTATATCTCTATGTAAGCTGATAGAGGCATTGTGAAGATACTTTTATTCAATACAGGTCACTGGGCTGCAGTTTGTTTTCCTTTATTTCTGTAATCTCATAAGTACTTATCAACAAAGGCTATTTTAAGTCCCTACAGACATTAATAAAAACTTCAGCACTTAATCTTCGAATTCTTCACACTATTTGTCTTTTTATAAGTTGAGAGATTTTATTGTTTATTAACTAAACATGTCTTTAATATTGAAACATCAGACTCATTGATAACGTAGTTGCATTAATTATCTTCCATGGCTTACAAATAACGTGTCATTTTGAAGTTAAGTATGTGTATGTTTAATACAATAAGTCTGAATTTTCAGGCCACTGGCTGCTCAAAACTTATTCCCTGTGTGGGTACTCCTGTTGCAGAGTAAACATGGTAGTGCTTCCCTTCAGGCAAGTTAAGTGGGTTAGTGGGTTGGAGATTCTGAACCTAATTTTTAGTTAACAGCACTGTGTTGAGAAGCTCTTGTAGATACCTGAGGAGGTCGTAATGTATTTCAGATATTCCTTAACTGTAATTAGCTTAGGTTTAATGTTTGGGTTACAGTAAGGACGTGAAAGGCTGAAGTTTCAAGAACCCAGTTTTCTGGTGATATTTCAGGGCTCACCAAGTTCAGAGCATGTTGGCGGAGGCCAGTCCTAACCTTTTGCTTTTATTAATGAGTTCTTGGCCTGAACCTGAGGATGGGTCAGCCTTTGGGTAAGCATTTTAATTTTGGAGATAGTTTACTCTTCAGTAGTGGATCTGTATTACTGTCATTTTGGTTGTCTTCCAGAAGTGATTTAGGGTTAATTTTAAGGTTACTAATGGAATTAGTAATGCTATTAAGTAATTATATTTTTCTTTAATGGAATAGAAATTAAAATGAGCTTTGTTTTTGTCTGGATGGAGTCAGATGTTGGAAGAATCATCAGGGCTGATCTGGGCTCCTAGAGATTAAAAACATTTTACTGGCTGGTATAGTGCCATAGTATAAGCCCAACAGATATTCTTCTAACCAGTTCTTTCAGATTTCGACTCTGGTAGAAAACCTCTGCTTTGTTAGTTCCTGTGAAGGCTATGCAGAGGCTGCTTTCCTGTTGAAACCAAATCACTAAAACTAGTTGACAAGAAGGTATTTTTGGCATGAGAAGTAGTAATATTCCTGATGGTCATCAGGAATATTCCTGATGGTCTGGTCATCTCCTTTCATTTTCTCTTCAAATAAAGGCTACAGAACATGCTAATTGGAGATGCAAATGGCTTATTATATGTTGTAGAAGATTCGCTACTTTATCAGTAATATCAGTGCACGTGAATGTTATGAAGAGACTCACTGTGAGTCTGGTACAGAAGAACTTGCTAATCCTGCAAGGCTGACTTTCCAGAAAACAAACCTTTAGTTTAGTGCCAGCATATGCCCCATCCCTAGAAGCGTTCAGGTTGGATGGGACTTGGGGCAACCTGACCTTTGGATGGTGTCCCTGCCCATGGCAGGGGGTTGGAATGAGATGATATTTATGGGCCCTTCCAGTCCAAACCATTCTGTGATTCTATATTTGAACAACGTAAAGATATTGTATGTATGCATTTATATATAATGTGTGTGTAAGTAATATAGTAAGCAGTAATAATTTTATCAGAAAAATGGTTGTGTTCTTTAAGGTTTCTTTACATTGCTGCAAAATTAGTTGATTTAAAAATCTCTTGCTATTAAAATGATTTCAAAGATCTAATGTTTTATGTGAAAATGCTTTGTTTTCCTGAATTTCTTAGACTATTTGCAGAATCTAATTAAGTAATTACAGGCTAAAGCAGACACAATAAATCTTTAGAAAACAGCCTTGTCTTCCTTGAGGTGGGTGAAAATATAGTTCACTGTCTTCAATAGAAATGATGCCTTGTGGAATTGCAACTCAGAATCCAGTAGGTAGATCAGTGATACCTCATGAACTACTTTGATCTGAATGCACTTTGATTCTGAAATGGCCACAGGATTATATCTTGAGTAGCTAGTCAGCTGCAAACAAAGAAAGGGAAGTGGTAAGCATTTTAGTGATTTTATTATTATTACTTTTATTTTTTCAGTGGTGTGACAGCAAAGAGTTATTTTGCAGTTTCATGCACATCCAAATGGATGCACAATGAAAGTGATTTGAGGCGTTTTGTGAAAGAGTAAAATCCGTATTTCTACAGGTATCATTCACTTTGAAAAAATAAGGCTGCCAGAGTTTTAATACTGAAGGAGTTTACACAGTTTATGGAAGGTGTTATTTTTTTGTGATGTTCATGGCAGAAATCTTTGTCAAAAACAAATCTTTTGCAAAAGAATTGCTCTAATACTCATGATTATTGGTGGTGACTTTTAGATAGAAATTTTATATTTAGTTTAGCAATGCACATCACAGGCATTGCCTCGTAGCAAAAGTGACTCTAAGAAGTGCTCCAAGGATTTTCTTACTTTTTCGAGAAAAGCATTTAAACTGTATATTTATAACAACAACGTAGAAAGCTTCTGTGTAATTACTCAGTGGGAAAGGTTGTTCCTCTAATCCCTTTAGTTTGGTTGCATAAAATATGACATGAGAGTGGGGTACAAATAGGCTAAATCTCTGTGGTTCTTATCTTTTATTTTAAGTAGAGGAATAAGAATTAAAGAGGTATAGTTATATTACAATTTCTCACACTCCATATTGAGTTGAATACAACAGAATCTATATTCACTTTTTGCTAAAGAAATTACACGGAAGAGAAAGAAAAGATTTTGCTGACACACAACATTTACCCAGGGTAGATTTTAAAATGATCTATAGTGTCTTGTCTGTGAAATCTGGACACCAATTTATTAAAAATATTTGTTTTCCCTCTGCTGATATTAAAATATCTGATTACTTCATAATTTCAATTTCCCGTTTAACTAAAGAATTCAAATGTTGAAGCTCAGAGACCTATGGCAATTTAGGAAAATGGAAATAGGCACAGCCTTGAAGTGATTTCAAAATGAGACTAGGACATATATGTTAAAGGCTGTCACTCTGTCTCTTTGACCATTTTTACTCTTTCTATTTCAGTGATCATCTCTGGAGCACTTAGCTGATCTGCACTTGAGTAATGTTCCCAACAGTAGTATTGCAGGTGGAGGACCTTTTCCTAAAAACCTAACAAATGGCTTTTTTTTTTTTAATTTTTTTTCTTAATGTGAGTTGTGTGAATACAGCATTTGTTTAGATGCCTCAGTGTTAATATCTTCAGTTCCCCCATTCTGGAGTCCATAATACCTCTATGACTCTGTGGGTTGTATTAAGTCTGTCTGTCTCAAAATGGGACTTTTTAGAATAAATTATAAACATATATAAGAGATTAAGTCCTCACATCTGTCACCTGCATGAAAATGCAGACCTTCCTGCTGCTGGTTTCTCAGGATAACGTTGTGATGATTCTCACATACTGGAAATAATTATAGGATCTAATTTAGTGCTTCTTGGTTTGCGTCTCTCATACGTAAATTAATATTTTCATTATGCTACTGAAATATAGCTTTCCTGAGTTCTTACTCATCTATTCTGAAGTATAATTGAAGGAAACAAGTTTTATAAAGTGACGTTAGGAGAAATGAAACGTTACCTCTAGAGGTGCAGATGTTGCAATTGAAAATTGAATTGTCAAGGAATACGTCCACACTATTCACAGTTAAACGCTTCATAGCATTCTTTTTCATAATCTTTCTCATTTTTTAAAAAAACCTGCTTATGGAGCCAAGTCTCAGCACTTTGCAAGTGGTGATGATACAGAGCAAATGTTTAGCAGCTGGCTTATTGAAAGTCACTCAATAAAATTGTTTGTTTACATAAGAAACTAGCAACACCTCTTTTCTCCAGTGCTTCTCTACTCCTTTTCATCTGAACTTGTTTAAAACTCTCCTGGGGAAGAAAGAGAGGATGAACTCTCTAGAAACCAACAGAGCAGCTCTTACCTATCAGCAGATTTTTATTTTTAGAATAGGATGTTTAAGCATGCATGTACAGCTTTCAAGGTATTTTGCGATTTTGTTTTAGATGGCTGACCAAAATGTTTCAAAGACTTTTCACCTGAAAGCATGGTATGAAGATGGTTTGTGGCAGTAAAAATTCAATACATTACAGAAATAAAAGCAATTTACCTTTCTTTCCCATTTAGAGTTGTGCACATCTACACAGAAAAACTAATGTTGAATCCCTCTCCTACTTTTTCCTGCAGCTATGGCTGTGCAATGACTCATTTTTCATCGTGTAGCTCGCTTTCATACGTGAAGAGAAGGCCCAGATGTTGTTTGGCCTAAAAGGCTCTCTTTGCTTTGTTTGTAATACCAAAAAATATATCAAATTTTAGCACCAGTTTTTATGTAAGGGTCTTTTAGTCCCTTAGAATACTAATCTATTGCAAAATCCCCTTGGTCTTTATAGTACTTTCCTGAGTTGTTATAACAGGGACAAAGTAGAAGAAATGAGGGTATGTAAATCTGAGACAAGTAGATGGTATACATAACGCTTCTACACTAACGAAAAAGGAAATGGGTGAAGGCAAGGATAAGTGAAATCCCGAAGATAGATGGCAGAAGTAGATAGAATAAATAGCAGCGAATATAAATTCTTTTATTTTTGCAGGCTACAGTTGCATAACTTTGCATTTAATATTATGTTGGTTCACAACACTTCTAAAAGGTTAAATTTGAAATTTGAACTACTACTTGAAATCAGCTGTGATTTATGGAGGATCTTGAGAATTTAATGATACCAAACCCTATGAGAACTTTATTTTTAAAAGGGTTCCTCTTCAAAATACTATTGTATGGAGTATATTGTATGGATTTCCTGTAGGGGAGGATGTGAAAAATGCCATTGCATACAAAAAAAGTACAACTGCATGATAATCATCAATACAGTGATAAATAAATGGAGTGATAACTTTAACCACAAGGTTTCATTGTGTTTTGGTTTTTTCTTTTTTGCTGCTCTAAGTTCAATCCAGATTCTGAGTAATTGCTTGTTGTTGTTAATATTTTTAGGATAATTGCCCAAGTGTAGCTGTTTTCCTGTAGTTAATTCCATTTTTCCTTGAAAATGAAGTATTTGTTTGTGGAGGAATTTGTGTAGGAATGGAAAAGCTATTACTATTTAAAGCAGGAAATAATTAAAGAAATATGAGAAGCCATTGTCTTTAATTCCAAATGTTGCAATAAAGAACATTAAGAGTTTATACTCGTGCTCATTGTTCATCATTCTCTTTTAGGAAAAATATTTCATGTTGTCTTGTTACAACAATTGCAATATGGTGAAAAAGGCTAACCTTGTGATTTAAAAGCAATGGTAACGTTAAGTGGCTGAACAGTTTGGTTATAATCTTACTCTTTAAGACAGGGTTGTGGTGGTTTTCTGTGTATGTGTTTTTTTTTTTTTCCCCCCTCTAAGAATCAGTGGAAAAAACAGCCAGCTGTTCTCCACTTGGTGCTCTGTTTGAGCATCTGAAACCTTTTAGAGCAAAAACAGTCAAAGTTTCCAGCATATTGTAAACATTCCTTTAGCTCTAGTGAACATGCTGACATAACCCTCACTCTAGGGGGCACAATGTAAAGTATGAACAGAGGACAAAAAAATGTGGTAGCTTTATTTAATAGTCTCACTTAAAAGCAAAGCTAAAGTGTTCTATTAACTATTTACAACCTTTCATTTTCTTTCACCAGTTTCTCTGGAGACCTACTGGCAATAATGAAATATGTATTTAAAGACAACTAGTTGTACAAAAAGAAAAGTGACTGATTTTTAATTTTTGTCTATATCCAGTATATACTGTTATGGCCCTTCAGATGATTATAGAGATATTGTATGACATCTTTTTGATGATATTAACAATGAAAATGCTTCAATATAGATGTGTGAAATGAAAATTATTGTCTTTTTAAGTGAACAGCTTCAGTGTGTAGTGCTATAACACTTCGGTTAACTGATATAAACTGCTGTTGGAATAATTAATGTAGTTAAGGGCTATAGAGTTTGACCTCACTAAGTGAATATATAAATACTTAACACAAATGTCAGAATCATTCCCTTATTCCAAAAAGCTTCCCTTTAACATTAGCCCATCTTTTAAATTCAGGGCAGAATATTTCAAGACTGCAGTGCCAAAAACTTTGATGGAATGAAGAGCCTTCTGTTGGCCAAAGAAAATCTTATTTTCTAGATCATTAATGATCTAGATCATTAAATTCAATTACTGATTTTTAATGAGCATAAAATGTTTCAAGCCGTCACCTCCTTAGGGTCAGTTAAAAACTATCTACCAAAATCATACAAAATATCTTTCTTCCTTTTTTAGTTGTTGTTTGATAATCAATTGCTAGACTTGAATGGCACTTGGTAATCTTGAGGTTATTTTTTGCATACTTTGTGCGACTTTCCTCCAGGTTTATCAACAGCACAAGCAACCTTCACTGAGGAATGAAAGTTAATATTTCTGCAGGTGCATTTATTGAAAAAATGTGAAAAAATGTCCACCACACTAGTGGACATGAAGAATCAACTGATGAGGCGAATAGGTGCTCGTCATTCCTCGGTACTGAGTTACTACTGAGTCCTTTACAGCACGGATATTATTCTGAATCCTAAAATATAATAGTACAATTATTTTAGCCCTAAAAATAGATGCCTTAGACATACAAAATGACTGAACGAATACTGGATCCTTGCACTTTCTTGTACAGGTGCATGAGTGATGTGCTTACTTCTTGGACATTTGCTCATTCAGAACCAGTACTTGGTGGTGTAGCCGTGATTTGATTGTCTAAGGATAGAAGAGAAGCAAGATCAGTGGGGAAACTTTATTAAAAAAGGCTTTTTGACCCAGGTTGTTTTTATCAATTCAGACCTCTTTGAAATAATAAACTTGGCATGCTTTAAACTGAAGTAATTAGTTTGATATTTCACTTTGAATTCCATATTGGGAAAAATTGGAGACAGTCTTACTACTCTTATTTAATCCTCATTGTCTTTGACTTGCCAACTACTGTTGCCACTGTCACTCATAACATCTTGGGCTGTTCTTTGCAAGTGTTAAATGATTCTTCTTGTCTGGGGCTCTTCTCAGTGATCTCTTCCATAGTTTGTCCTTTGGATGGTGTATTTATTCACCCTCCAGCTTTCTGTGGCACAGCACTTTTTTCTGATTCCTATCTTTTCCTTCTCTGCACCTCTTCTGTGGGTGATCTCATGAATCTATTTACTATATGTGCTGCTGACTTTCTGGTCCGCCTTTTAATTACAGCCTTGTCTCCTTTAATCTAGGCAGTTATCTACACCTGTCTCTCTGATTCTCCCCTCCATGTTCTCGTGGCTGAGGTTTTGCTGTCATCTCAGCATGTAAAAGCCACAACAATTAATCTGTCCTAATCCTCCTTTCTGGATAACTGAGCCTCTGTGGCCTTTTGTATGTGATGTATCTAAATCTTGTAGACAATATCTTCAATGTTTAGCTAAGTTATAACAGTCTCCTTTCCAACCACATTTACAGCGCTTACCCAGGCTTTTAACCCACATCTCATTCATCATTTTGCAGTTGCTGTTTTATTCTGTTTGCATAGCACCTAGCACAACAGCACCCTGTCATTATTATAATGAGAAATAGTTATAATTATTATTAGCGTGTTTAACCAATGTCTGGTTAACTTGAGAGCCATTAATTTTGAATGTAATGCATTATTCTTCTTATTTTACTGAAGTGTGATACTAGACACATGGAGTATTTACTCTAAATTCATTAACAGCTTTAAGTAGTGTTTTAGTTTGTTAATGTTATCTCATGATTTATTTAAAACATAAGTATATAGTTTAAAATAATAATTGCATTGTAAATATCACTCATTGTTACAGCTTACTTGAAGGAATGCAGACCAGCTTTTTGATGTTAACATCTCAAATTATGCAAACTGTAAACAATTTATAAGTGGATTCATGCTTTTTCTCATAAAGACAAGCTCATCTTATACTGGAAATCAGGGAGTAAAAGATAAAATTGTTCTCTACTTTATATTTTTGGTTTTATTTCTTTGAAATGATGAAACAAGTTAGAATGCTTTCTAACAACTTCGAAATATTAAAGTGCCCAGGGACAGGATAGGGATGATGTTTTGAAGGCAATAAATATTTCAGCTTCACATTTCAGTCTTTCTTCTTCATTCCTTTGATCTGGCTTTGGTTTAGTTATCATTCCGCTTGAATGACTTCACACTGTCTTTCTTCCTCTCCACACCAAAAAGAAGTGTTATGCACATACTCCATATGTTTGGGCGCTCTTGCTGTAGGAGAGCATTGTTATTCCTCATTGTTTGCTGGTAATCACTGCCTCCGTAGTAAGATGCATCCACCTTAGCTGTAGTTAACTTCTTAGGCCCTATCTATAATTTACACAGAAAACTGTTAGTTAATTATCACTGCCTGTTACAAATAGTGGAGGATGAGAAGTAAAACGGTGCATTTCAGAGGGTTGTTACTGCTACTGAAGCATTTTTCTGTAGCAGTAAATTAAACCAGCAACCCTTGCTTTATCCAAGTACATGGTACTTCAGGCCTTAGTGTGGTGTTTATGTAGTTGAAACAGTCTTTGTTCTAAAAACAAAATTAGAGGGGCTGTTGTGCAGAGTGTTCTTCTTAATGGTTATCCCACCAGCTGTGTAGTAGTGTCATGAATCTTGCATTTGGCTGTCAATCGATAAACTGCTGCATCAATGGGGAGGCTGGTAAGAGGACGCCTCCATGCAAGGCTCTCCGAGGTCAGGCAGCAGGATCCAGAGTTCAATTCTATATGATGTGTCTGGAAACGTGTCCAGATTCTGGATGGTACTCCTCTGTTTGTAAAGATACGAAGATGGATGTCCCAAATTTTTCTTTTGCATGGGAAGGTTGTGTATGTTTTGATGAAGGTTCCTTTTAGCTCTTAGTATGTTGTGTTTTATGTTGTCCAGGGAGTTGTCATCATCTTTAGGAACGTGTTTACATAGATTTTATAATCTAAATGGACTATACAAACGATAACTGACTTTGTTTGAACACAGGCTAGTGTAAAAAGAAAGCCCTCAAATTTTATTTCTTTTTTTTTTTTTTTTTAATTATTAGTTTTGATCACAAATTAGATGTTTCCTATCTAATTCCCAATCATTTTAATCCAAAGTAATGGGAAACAGTGAAGTACCATTCGTTTCTATCTGAAGGCATGAACGCGGGGTCACACCAACCTGTGATAGTTTTGTGCAAGAGATGAAGACTGTTCCTCTTGTCATCTGAATCTAACCTCAGCACACTGCCATAGCAGGCATGATGCAATTTACAGAGCAATGTGCTTGCTATTTTCTGGAAAGCACTGTAGCTTCTAAACTGAATTTCACCATTTTAATAATCGGTGTTTCCTATTGTTTGCTATACATGCCACTGAGTTTTGGAAGCTTATTCAGTGGTAAAATGCATCCTTATCAATGAAGTTGCATGGTCGCCTTTTGTGCTCTGCTAAACTCAAAAAAACAAAGGTCTGTTCAGACACAAGCAGGTTTTCACTGCTGCCAGAATATTAAATATGAAAATTAAATATGATAATACCATATGAAATATGGTATTATTTAAAATAAACACCAAGTTTCTCATGATCTAGCAATTTTTCCTATCACCGAGACGCCTCTAAGCTATGCCCACGGTGTTTGCGTGCAGATTTGCTAATGGGATGTGAAACTGTCTACAGAGCTTGTCCATGTGTAGCTCATGGGGATGTGCCTTCTGTACATGTGTATGCTTAACATGCAGTCTAAAATATTTTTCATTTGTTGAAGACGGTGTGAATGAGGTATATGTCCTGCTCTTCTTTGGTGTTGGTCAGCTCTCCCTGTTGTGTAGGGACTGGTGAGAACCTTTTGGCCTCAAGAGCCCCGTGAGTAATATTGCTGGCTCATACTATGTTTGCTGGCACATCTTGAATTTATTTAACCCCATGTAAATCACTGGATTGTCCTGTGTTTCATTAACCTGACTCGCAATGCTGTAGCGTCTGACTGTGTTTTAGTTGTTACCTCTTGGAAGACATTTTACGAAGCAAGGAAAATATTTATGATTAAGCATGAAGAAGTATTTAAGATGTTTGTATTTTCCATTTATCAGTACACTTCAGAGTGCTGCTTTCTGAAATTGCAATTTCGGACTTCATAGTAAACTTTCGCTGAGATGGTTTGTGCTGTGTAAGATTGCTAATTCCATGGACATATCCTTTATACACTGAAACAAGAGGAATTTGCTGCTTTTTAAATTGGGGCCAAAGAGTAAATTCACCCTATTTTTATATTCAAGCCAGCTCAGCTTTAGGGGATTTAAGTGATGTAATTGTATTGTATTCGGCCCCACAACTAGTCCAACTGAAAAAAAATAATCTTCAAAGTGAATATTTTAGTGCTTCATGCTAGGCACATTGCTCAGTGTCTTGGAGAAAAAAAAAGTGAAGCTTTTCTTATATTTGTGAACCACAGTCCATTGTTGTGCATGTTTTCTAAGCTTCTGTTCAAATCTTAAATGCACAAAAAGTAGACAGCTAGCTCCCACATCCTTAAAAAAAAAAAAAAAAAAAAAAAAAAAGTTGTTTTATTCCTACTTATAATGAGATGTTACATCTATTCATGGGATTAAGTCCTTAAATGAAAGGATGGTGCATAAAACCTGATTCTGAAAAGTTTACCTTGTAATATTTCAAAATAAAAATATATTCCTGCGGAAGAAGATGCATAAATTTGGAGGCTCACTAACAGCACAAGGACTGACATCTTGTCCTTTTATGTTCAGATTTGTTGTTTCCATCTGCCTAGACCAAAGATGTTCTTCCAGTGCCTCTTGACACTTATCAGTGTTTGAATAAGCTTTGGTTTTTGGTTTTGTTTCCACCATGGAGTTGGAAGTATTTAGATGCATTTTGTGGGGAGGAAGAAGTGTTTTCCAGCGCCCATAAATTAATTAAGGATCTTTGGGAGAAGAGTTTTCCCCTCTCAGTGTTTCCTCTAAGGCAATGCTCTGCCGCTGCACCACGCTGCTGCCCTGCTCCCATCTTCTCTTTCAGGATGTTGAGCTGTGTCTAGGGCTCAGAAGATTGTTCATTTGCTTATTATTTGTTTCTGTGAATTGTTGGTACATCTTATTATGGGAGAAGGGAATGACGTGCTTGCTGTACTTCAGTATCAAGCAGTTGTTAACTTGGAGCTGCTGAACACAGAACTTTGTCTCTAGTACTTGCATTTCAGGGGGATAATTAAGCCAAATGCTTCTGCAGCTACAGTTGATGCATCAGTAACTCATCAAACAATTCGTATCGTGTTTAGCTTTTGAGGCATCCTTCGTGTGTATGTTCTGAGAAATGGCTGAGGATTTTTGTACTTGTGGTTATGGTATTTTGGATCCTCTGTAGTAGAAGTTTAGATCCTAAATGGCCTTTATAACAGTTGAATTTAGACCAAAAAACAGTTTTACTTTCCAGCGTTATTCTTATTTTCCCGTAAATTAATGGAGGATATGCAGAGTTCTTTCTCCCAAAGGGAGTTTAGCAAATGCAATTGTTGTGGCAGTAGAAATACAGTGTATTTGTGTAAAGCTGATGGATGCTTCTAGCAAATTTGAATAAAGTTTTTAGAAAACACACTCCTCTATGAACACACACACAAAACACCTGAACCAAAACGTGATGTATGTTTTTTTGGTCTAGTTTATGCTGGGTAAAAAAAAAAAAAGTGATTTTCCTTTTTCTTAATGAAAATATCAGTTTCCTTATGTCTGAATTCTGTCATCTGTAAGCAAGGTACCAAATAATTTTTTTTCAAATGTGCATAATGAGAAAAAAAAAAAAGTAAACAGTAAGATACTTATTCAGGACTTGTGGCATTTCTTTGATCTCTTTACTAATAGAATTACCCTGCTCTCCTGCACAGCAAATGGACACTTTGTGAAGATGTAGGATTATGTTCTTTGTCCCATTGTCAAAGTCTGGTATGAAAACCACGGAAGAGGATGTGAATACTGTAACTTAGGGATTGGCAGCTTCCTGACCTTTATAAAAGGCTTGCTCAGTGCTGTAACAGCTAGTTCAGTGCTGGCAAGGTGACAGACTAGATGAATTAGTTGGTCTTTTCCATCTCTTGTGTGTCAGATTCTTTGTTTTATATGGAAATAATTTCTGTCAAAATGGGAAATTTATCATGAGGTACTTCCTCTGCCTGTAAAATGAAAATGTCAGCCACAGGTCTGTTTGAATGTGTCTTCTGTTATAAACCCTTGGTAGAGCCAGCTTTGTCTATTGATAGCACCATGGTGTTCGCATGTGTTTTGACACAGTTGGGCAACTCTGCTGCCCTGTGAAAACAAACGCATAACAGAAAGTTAACAATGCTTTCCGATTGTCTTCTATGTGAAGAACCGCATTGATATTTCCTAAATATTTATGAGTTATCAGAATTTTCTTCTGTGATGCGTCAGTATGGTGATGTCTTTTTTAGGGGTGTGTATCTGTGTGCATGTATGTACATAAAATGTTATAAGTGCATTACTATTGATAAACTGTGGTGTCTTAGGATGCCAGAACAAATTTCTATGTATGTTTTGACATTGATATGCCAAATAATATGGGCTGTTAATATGAACCATCTCTACAAAAAAATTTTAACATTTGTCATTACTTTGAAGGCTGAATAGGTATTGCAGCATTATGGATTGCTGATGGATTCAGAAGGTACCACAAGTCACACACTAACACTGTTGGTTTTTTGTTTGATATAAGCCAAGTAATGAATAATCCTGCATCTTGTCTGAGCAAAGGTGGCACTGGGATAAGTGTTTTGTGGTTTTAATAGAAGAATACAATGATGCTAAAAGCAATTCAATTAAATGTTAGTGGGACAATGCACTTCTTAGGCTGAGATTTAAAAGAAGGAGGTTGAAGACCAAGTGGTGAACCATTCACGTCAATGCAGACTTTGAAGCCAGAGGTATTGTCATAGGCTATGAACGCTATGTTTAGGCTTGTGAAATTCGACAGGAGAAAGTGAAAATAACTCTAGACTTCTATTCCCTTCTTCAAAGTATTGCTAAGGGAAGTTTGGCAGAAGCTGGGACAGGAAATTGAAATCTGAATACTATTTTAAACTGATAGGGTTAAAGGCCTTTCTTTTACACTAGCACACTTGTTCTTTTATTTGATACTTGAACTCTGAAAATTTTCTGTGACTTTCTAGGGAGAAGGAGGAGCAGCTGACTCGGGTGACAGAGGTACAGAGGCTGCAGGCCCAGCAGGCAGATGCTGCCCTGGAGGAGTTTAAGCGGCAGGTGGAGCTGAACTCAGAAAAAGTCTATGCTGAAATGAAACAGCAGGTGAGGAGGTCACAATGCCAGCCTTTCTGAAACTCTGTCTCAGTAGGATAGCATATTCTGATCTTATAATGCCAGAAACATGCTTCACTTGATAGTGCTACATCAAAATCTTTCACAATGTAGTGTCTTTGCTAGCAAGTCAAAAAGGGATGTTAGCAGTTGTTTCATCTTTCTAACAAAGCCAGAATTGTCATTGTTATAAAGATTTCTGCAGTTATGATACTGATTAGGGATTTTCAGTAGTGAGAGTATAAAGTGTTAGTTTATACACCCCTGCAGAACAACGTGTATAATTTTTCCACTCAAATGTGTGTCTCTTCCTACTCTTTTTGGAACGACTCTGGGTTCTGTTAATGAGGTCTTGTAATCAGTTTGAGCCTACACGGGGCAGAGCCATTGTGCCTGCTGTCATCCATGGGCAGATAACAGTAAAACCCATTTTCTCTCCCTGAGATTTACTAGTAAGAATTTATGTATAAATTCCTCACCGAATAAGTAACAGTTTAACCATTATCTCCAGTATTTTAAAAACGCAGTATGATGAGTGAAGTAAGGAATAAGTGATAGGTAATCAAAAAGAAGGACAGGACAGAGTATTTTGTTAACTTGTTCATGTGATCAAAATCCCTATACGTATCTCAAGCTTGTAATTCTATCTAACCATATGCTCAGTTTTCTAACCTCACCCATCATAACCAAACCTTGCTATTGACAGTAGGATGCTGTAATCTAATATTGTATGAGATTTCTAAGGATGATGATGGTGTAGTACAGTGGTAAAATTTCTATCAAAAAAAAAAAAAGAAAAGTTTCGGTCACAAAACTTCACTCCTATTTCTTAGGAGTGTTCCAAAACCGGAAGAGTTGGCAAAAATATATAAATATATATATGTGTGTGTGTGTGTGTATGAATATATATGTATATGAAGATAAATCGATATATAAAGATATGAATAGTTTGATGTATGAAGGTGTTAATATCACTTACCTTCTACCAAGCATCACTGGAGCTCTCAGAAATTTAATATTCTTTAATATTCTTTGGAATGAAAAGAGCTCTCTTACGGGGGAGAATTATTTTACTAGTACAAAAATCAAAAATAAATTTAAAACAGTGACAGATATGTGATAGAAAAAGCATGAGGTGATTAAAACTGAGATTTTTTTCCCCGTTACAAATCACTAACTTCTCATGGGTTTCACAATTACTATGAATTTAGAAGTTTGTGAGAAGAAAACCTACTGTGCTTGAAATTTTCTTAGAAGAATAAAATATGTCATCATGTAGTTATAATTTAACAAATTTTTCCTTTGTCGTTCTTGTGAAGTTTTGATTTTGCCAAAATCCTTGATCAAAGTGCGAAAGGAAGCAAGGCATTGTATTGCTGATTATTTTTTAAGACCTGTGCAGACAGCAAATAATAGTTTGGAAATAAAAAAAACGAGCAAAACACATAAAAGCAGTGTTTTGTTTTTTTTTTGCAAACTAGATCTCTGAGGGCAACAGAACAAATCCTACAATTTTAAGGTCAGTTTCTGTCATTTACTGTGCCATGAGGCTCTCCTCCAACTCGAAGACGGCTTGACTTTATTTTTGGAGCAGAAATCAAATATTTAGTCTAATTCTAGAAAGATTGATAATGGTTTCATTAACCTGAGGGAGGGGGGTTGTAAACTTTGGAAACTTACAAAGTCAACTGTCACTTAAAAATTACTGTAAATTACTATACAATTGAGCAATACTGTTTTACAGGAACCAAGGTTCAAGGAAATATATCAGAGAAGCAGTACTGAAACTGTCTTTGTAGCTTTGTCCTTTCTCATTCTTCTGCATCCTCACATACTCTTTAGATAAATCGCCTGTTAGATTACAACAGAGTGAAGAATTCTTTTGTAGCTAGGTGGAATGTATTGCAAATCAAAATCTGTAGTAGCTATAGCAACACTGTACTCTTAACCACATCAGAAATCCTGGGCTTCCAGAACCATTTTTGTGTAAGCGTGTGTGGTAAAGTTGCTTACAGAGATAAGTAGAATGAGGTCTGGCATCTTCAGTTCTTGTAATCAATATTTGATTCATTCATTTGGCTCTGTGATTTTTTTTTTTTTTTTGCCATCTGCTCCCTATTTTGTCAAGCTCATGATTATTAAGAATCACCTGATGCCCCTTGATGGGCGAGTGATATATTTTTAACTGCAAGATCTGCATTTTTGCTAATACTAGCTAGCGAAGAGACACAATACGTGGACTATGCCATCATACTTCAGCTCTAGTGTTTCTTGGGTTTGGTGAATAATGATCAGGAGCTTTCCTTGCACTTGCAGAAAACATGATTTATTTTTTTCCCTAATGATTAAAGCACAAAAACCCTGTAGAGTTAAAGCATCTCTGCATAGAGTTTTACTATTTCATTTTTTTTAAGAACGTTTTAATTCTTAGAAAGTAGTCCTTTAATAAAATATCATGGTCTTGTATTTTTCTGTGTTTATTGAGATGAGTAAAATATGGCTATGGAGATACAACTCAAGTAAGTTTGGAGGTGGAAGAAAAAAATTATAAAATATTTAATACTTGTAATAAATAAAATAACAAATAATGTAATATTCATAATGTATTTATGCAGAAGCAGCTTTTCTTAATAGCAGATAATACCATTGAGGTTCAAGGACTACTGAAAAGATGATTTCATCTGTTTTATTTTGTTTTTATTTTATTTTATCTGGACAACAATTCCTAGTCCTACATCTTCCTCTCTTGTTGCAGTATTTTCCAATAAAATGCTTCTCCCATTCAGAGTATTGCCTTTTCTGTTCTTTATCTGGCTTAGAAGTGATGTCCAGACCAATTGGCAAAGACATCTATTGAAGACAGAGCACTCCCTTAGGCCAAACAGGATTTTGGCTTGTGGTTCAGGAATTCATGCGTTTCTTCTTTTGGTACAGCAGATGGACGAGTGGCTGCGCTGGTCCTCCTGACAGCTTACACCCCTTTTCCCTTCTTTCTTTTTAAGGGGGACAGTTCATTCGCTGCCTGTGTTGGGACCTAGATCTAAAATAGTCAATGAGCATTCACTGTAGCATAGCGCTGTATACATATTCCCCTGGAAACATGCCTGATGTACAGCTAACAGTTGTGCTTTTGATACAAAAGTCTTTGTTAATTGGGTTATGAAATTGCTTCCTTGATGCTGTGTGCTGGAATCTGTGAGACTCATTATTCATAGGTGATGACTATCTTCAGGGAACTTTACTTGCAGCCAAATAATTCTCTTTTAAGTTATTTTTACTTAAATTTGAAGTGATTTAATGTAAACTTTAAATGTGTAGTTTGTGCACTGATTTGTGCATTACTTGCCTTGAATTTCCACAGGCAATGTGTTTTTAAAATAAATATTTTTGAGTCTTAAATATGTCTATAAACATATTCAGTTAATTTGAATGGGATGTTTACCGCTGTCAAGTGAAAAATTAAGCCAATATTTTGTAATCAGGGAGCGACATCATATAGGTGATGACTGTATCTGTAAGTTACTAATAGTGCTATATTCACTGAATATTCATTTTCACAGCATACAAATAATACGATTATTATTCTCAGCAAGTTCTATTCAGGTCTTTGATGGTTTGCAAACAACATGAAAAAATGTCAGAATGTTTCAAGCTATGCCTTTAAAAAAAAAATTAAATATTCTCTTTCTTTTACCATGTAGATGGAAAAGGTTGAAGCAGATCTAAGCAGATCAAAATCGCTCCGGGAAAAGCAATCCGAAGAATTCTCCTGGCAATTGGAAGAGCTCAAGCAAAGATATGAGCAACAGGTCAGTAAGCGTGAACCTCCAGGTGCAGGGGAGGAGGGACAGATGTAGGTCAGCTCCTGTGGCTAAATCCTGATCTCGCTGTGTGTTGCTGTTCTTCCTATTGACATTCTATAGATATGCAGAATTGACAGGTTGGGGGATGGAGGAGAGAGAGTCCAAATAGAAAATATTTTTGTTTCCCCTTTGCTATCCTTTGTACATCTGCCTCTTGCAAATAGTTTCCCAGGCTTACGGGTGGCAACACCTATTTTCATAATGACCAGATGAAATTATTTAATGTTATCTCTTTTTCTTTTTGCCAAGGATCAATGCTTTATTCTTTTTATCATTTTTTTACATGGGGAGTGTTCACATAAATGCTTGTTTTGGCCTACTGGTAGGGATTTTCTTTATTATAGTATAATTTCAGGGTTGTGAAATGTTCAGGAAATATTTGGGTGGAAACAAGAAACTTGGGTCCAGTAGTATTGTGAAGTGTAAAGGGGGGGGAAAAAAAAAAAGAAGCAGACAAATTATTGCATGTTACAAGCTTGAGAGCTAAAACAAGTGTTCCAAGTGGTAGCTAGTCAAAGTGCTGTCTGTTTGGTAACACCTGTTAAGGGATTGAAAATTTTTATGATTACTTTAAGGCCAACCATACAGTGGTACAGCAATGATATAGTTAGTCCATAAGCTTAAAGTTATCTCTTATCTATGTTTTTGTGTGGGTGTAAGTTTACATTTCCACTAGGGAAATGTGGCTTCATTTCCTCACCAAGTTTACCTTCCGTGCTGGTGGGAGAATGAAATATTGCTGTCAGCTTATGGTGCAAGTCCTGCTGTGGTCCATCCAGCAGGGACTTTTTCAAGTAATGAAGAAATGGGATCACTTTGGAAGGTGCTGAGAGAGAGCTTCACCATTGTTTGTGAGGAACAATTTTTTCTCCGTGGCTCTCAAATTTAATTGAAGAGATTTGGTTGGTTCAGATCCAAGCATTTCCTAACCCTCACTCACAGTTGTCAACATTACTAATTGTTTTCACCTGATGAAGGGTGAGAGACATTGTCCGATGTAGCAAATACATCTGCACAGGTTCTTTGTTTTACTGGATGATAATACTCATAGTTCTTCTACTTAACGATTCAGGAATAGCCCAGCTCACAGAGCTGTTGGGAGGTGTGTGTGTATGTTCATTGGTGTTGTGTTGCAGATGAGTCCACTTGCCAAAAGAACAGTAAGACAACGGGAAATGTTGGGGTTAGGTGGGCGTCTGCCTTAAAGTGGACGTTTTTATGGAATCTCATGTTGGCATCACTTCAGTGTTTTGGTTGGATCACCTTATTCTCTACAGTTCTTATAATTTGTGGTACTCTTTTAAAGAGTTGCAAGTAAGCATTTATTCAAAGATTTTCTTCCTGTGTTTAGGAACGTGATCTGTAGTAATAACCACTGGTTTGCAGTTCATAGCATGTTACAACATTCCTGTTCCTACCTACAAATGTTTTTTTTTTTCTTTCGGTGTGCATGATAAGAGATACCATAGATACGGTCTTCTCCCAAGCACTTCTATCTGGTTTTGTACACTAAAGGAAAATGACAAAGCCTAGTAGTGTCGTGGTTTGGTTTATTTGTTTTCTTGTGTCTTCATGCCTCTTGTTCAGAGCTTCCAGGCACTGGATTAAAAGGATTGTTAAAACAAAACAAAAAAAGGCAAGAAATGAATGTGTTAGTTAAAATTTGTTTGAATCATTTTATATTGTTGTTCTGTAACAATAGTGATACTGTGATAAACATCAGTGAAAGCATTTTCCACTGAAAGGAGTTTGTTGCTACTTCAATTTGATTTAATTTAGGATAGCTACTTTTTAGTCTAAGAAAACAGTGAGACTTTATGAAATATCACAGAAACACAAGGAAAGGGTTTCAGCGCTAAACAGCTAAATAACAAGAGCCCCAGAAGAATTCTCACAGGAATCCTGCTTATGCCATATTTTTTTCTTATTATTTCTGATCATACTTCATTTAGAATGTTCATTGAAAGACTGCAAGCCTGAGAAATATGTGACCCTTCCTGCAGATTGTAATGCATTATCATTGGAAACTGCCTTCTTTTGTATTGTCATTTCTGCAGTATAAGGCTCCTTCAGTGCAGCCACAGAACAGTATGAGCTCAGTTCTTCCACTCTTAAAAATTTCCCTTCAGTAGTTCCAACTTCTATTTCTCTCCATTTATGCTTCAGGACTTCTACAAAATCTTTAAAGCAGACTTTTCCTTGCCTTGTTTTACTGCATACTTCTTCAGATGTTAATTGTAGAGGAATAGACTGATTTAGACTATTTAAATTGAGCAGTAAATTAGAATTAGTGATGTGCTTCAGCAGGGCTCTAGCAGACTTCCAGTCAGGAAATAGGCACCCAGCTACAAATGGGATACTTCAGCTACCTGAGAAAGCAGCAATTGCTTTGAGATGTTCTGCCTCAAGTATCTGAATAATCATAAAATTGGATTTATATACAGAAGGAAAATTGACCTTCAGATTTATTTTGGGCAGCTTGGCATGGTGAGTTGCAGAGGAAGCACTGTCAGCCTACTGGACAACTCAGTTGTCCGTAAATTTAATCATGTTGATAACAAAAACCAAACGAACCTATTCTCCAAACTGAAAAACTGAAAGTATGAGAACTTGAGGGCTGTGGTTTTATCCATCTGTTTTATATGAACAGTTATCAGTGCTTCACTGCAATCTTCTTGAATATTGATTTCAAAGAGATTACAGGTGAGAATATTGATACATACATACATATATATATATATATATATAAAAATGTATGAAACCTTCACATTTCTAATTTTCCTTGAAAAAAGAAACCATGGAAGTTAATATTTTGTTAACTTCTCAAATTATTTGGAATCTAAAAAGCAAAGAAGAAATTTGGGGATCTTGCAATATTTGGTTTCAGCTGTCACATATCGGTCTTGGTTCCAGCTTCATCTGATTCAGTGCCACTTTCTTTTGAAGTATCCACTGAGAACACTCTTAGGCAGAAACTGGTGGCTTTTTTTTTTTTCTTTAAATATACTTTAGCTCAACTTTGTTCTACTTGCAGCTGTTAGATTTGAAAGTATATTTTGAAGAAAAAAAATAACTCCAACAGCACCACAGTTCCTATCTGCTGGGAGCAGCTGCTTTCGGCACTTCAAAGCCAGTGGACACCACAGTGAAGGCCTCAGCCTTTCCTGCCTTTGAAATGGTTGCAGTATCTGTAGCCGGGCTTTATGGCACCGTCAGCACAGGAAAAAAGGTTGTTTGTTTTTTTGCAAGCCCCCCCCCACCTTTTCTTTTCTTTCTTTTTTTTTTTTTTCCCTCCACTTTCTAATTACATTCGCAGTTTAGCTCAAAATACCTGGGAAGAGTTTCTGCTGCAATTACTTGCCATTAGTCCAAATATTTTTTAAAAAAGTCTGTGCCCAAACTTGGCAGTAACAGATTTTAGGGAGGCAAATTTGCCAGAAAAATGAACGTGAATATGCTGCTTTGCTGTATCCAACGTGCTCAGCTCTCATAACAAGCCATGATAGCACAGCAGAGAATTTGCAGTGGAACAAGGTTTCAGACAAGGACACTTCCCAGCAGGGTGAAGCACATACTCATCTTTGTTTCAGGCAGACTTTCATATATTGTCATCAATGGAAGCTTTTCAGTGGATTTTGGAGATCTTAATGTTCAAATGGCATTAGCTTGTCCTTTAAGAAAACATACATACCCCTATGATCACTGTTACACTCATTTGTTGGTATAAATATTTGTTGAAGTGTTATGATTGAGGGGTTGTGAAAAAGTTGAGGTGCAAGGCTAGTGAGAGAGCTGAAGTCTGAGATTTCTTTTTCATAGCAGGGAGAATGCACTATGAAAAAGCTGATGAATTGTTGTCATAGCAGGGTGGTGTTCCTTGCCGAGTTATGGACGTAGTTTGAGAGTGAATGCCAACCTGAATTTATAAATAAGCTTTTTGTTTTGGTTAGTCTCTTCTTTAACTGTGTTTATTCCATTTTAAATAATAATTATTCATGCTTCCATGGCAAAGTGGAAAGCTAGGAAAAGTATTACGTGATAGCTGAAGAATCTCCCTGTATCTCAGGAAATCCTTTCTTGCAACATTTATTGTTGAGTGCTGACTTCTGTAAAACCTGTGAAGGAATAATTAGGGTTGTCTTCTTGTTAGCAAAGTAAGAAAGTAACAGGACACCTTCAGAAATGTTTTACTGGGTATTTAACAAAATTGCTTTGAAATCATGGTAAAGATGAGAGAACTAGTCTAAGCTTTTAAGTCTGGAGCAAAACAAAGGTGTGGTGCCTTCCAAAATGTGCCTTTTATATTAAAGAAAGGGAAGTAAAGAAGTGCAGAATCAGCTGGTTAAAGTGAAAAAAGCATGACTGTAATCTTACCTGCCAGCAGCAAGGACAGATATTCGAGGTAGTGCAGGGAAATTTTTTCTCATTTAAGCAGTGCTTTGGAGCAGAGGAAGATAGGAGGAGAGGAGGAAGAACATTATTCATCTTTTTGTATGACTCTTTTTTTTATAACTGTTTAGTGAGGTTAATTTTTTTTTTTTTTTTAAAAAGAGTGCAGTTATCTTGGAGGTAAAATACAAAGTTTGTAATTGCAAGCCTTATTTTGTACATAAGTGCATACATTTAAAATCAAACATCTTCCACAGTGCTAGCAGTGCTATTTCATATGAAGGTTACAAGCAGAATCTCATGCTCAGTTTCTTGAAATAAAAATATTCTGAAGTTTAATTTAAATTAATGGTTTTGTACCTCCCATACTAATTTTTAGCTGTTTAATTTTGTGGCAGAAGATTTTAGCCAGTGTTTGGGTGATCAAGGCAGTGATGACATTGATTTTGCGTTTGCTAAAATTGTAGCAAGATTTTCTTGAAACGTTGGAGATAGGGAATTTTTCACCTGAGTGTGTTGCTTTTTCTTTTTCCTCCTGAAGATCTACTCAAGTGTATTTAGGTAATAAACATTGATTAATTCAGATTTTCTGGAGTTCAGCAGCTAAATGCTCTGAAGAGTCTTACTGAGAATTTCCATATCCTCCCTGGGAAACGGAGCCAGAACAGTGTGTATGAAAGAGGCTGTGACCTTGTGAGAGAAGACGAAAACACAGCTTAGATGGGGAATAGAATAAAAAGTGGGGATTAAGTATGGGGGAAAACAAGAAATTGCTGTGAATGGGGATAAGATTTGGAAAGCAAGTCCCTCAGGAAAATAAGTACTGGCTGTGAATCTGAGAGTAGTTGTAAAAAGCCTGTGCAATGGAATCTGGAGCTATTCAGGCTGAGAGCTGAGGCTTAGACCTGTGGATCAGGAGCACTGGAGAGGTGAGTCCTGCAGAAGAGATCTGTTGGGGTGGTGTGGGCTGAAGGGTCAGTGGAGCGTGAGTTGGCTCTTCAGGAGCCAAGGTTCCTTACTGCCTTCTGCTTTCACCGTGGCCACTCTGCCTTTCTGAGGCAGGGAGGGCAAGATGCTTCATCTATGTTGGGTGTTAAATTTACAGTTCTGGCTTGTTTATTAGGCAGGTTACATTCAGCTGTATCTCCCAGCCGGTGCTCTTGTCTTTGGAACTGCTACCAACATCATCAGTCCTACCACAAGCCATATTACCCAAGTGGTGTCATGTGTGTACACCTAAAATTCTGATTCCAGTTTCATGCTCATGTCTTCAGAGGCATGCTTTGGAGTCGGAAGCATGGCATGTTAACAGAGATAACAAGCTGAAGGTTCTGCTTTCTTTGTCCCTGTACCTGTGACTTCAGCTAGGAGTTCCTGTCACTGCAGTTATGTCCTAGCTTTTTTTCTGGCCTTGTACTTCCTCTTTGTTTCTTCTAGCTTCCTTTTGACTGATCCGCTATCCACTCAAGTGAAGAAAGTATTTGCAAAGACATGCTTTTGAAATGTGTTATTACTCAGACTAATGTTGCAGCCATTTCTTAGCTGTACTTTAAACAGTTCAGTTATGGATCATGAATGTCTGAATATTTTTAGTACGCTGGCTTAGCTATAAGGACACCATCTTTGTAGAAAGCTTTGTTCCTCTCCTCTTTGTCTATAGTCAAAGATAATTGAAATACGGTCTGTTCTTGCATGGAGGCCAAATGAGCACGTTAGCAGAGGCTCTAAATTTTTCATGTCATCAGCAACAAGCTGCATAAATTTCATTTAATAAATTAATCCAGGATGCATGAATGTTTCCTTTGAACCATCTTAACACACAGATGAATGCCATTTGCTCAGAATATCTGAGGAATAGTTTCTTCAATCATCAGCATCAACTTTCCACTTCATGATATAGCTAAGACTCACAAATGGGAAAAGGATATGAATTTAACCTCCAAGTAAAGAGAGGGTGAAAATCTTCTAGCTGTACCACTGCTGTTTACAGAGTTGTTAATCAGACGTATGGGTATTTACACTGTCTCCTTTAGGCGTTTAACTTGTGTGTGATTCATACTTAAAAGCCTGAGCTCCCTGTATAGTCAACAGAGCCAGCTCTGGGGGGCGGAGGGAGAGGAGACACGAGTCCAGGATCATAAATTGATGCCTGCAGTAAATAGTAAGTCATCCTGCAAAGTCGGTTCTTAGTTTTCAAAGAAGGTCCTTGGATAAACTTGGAATCTCTAAACAAAGGCAATGTACAGTAAATTCTGTACTAGAATCTGCTACAAGCACGCATTTGCAATGACTAAAGGCATATTATTTTGAAAGAAATATTTTGAGTGCCGAATTGGCTTTCTTGGGACAGGTAGACTGGGTAGACTCCTGACATTTGTTCCACTGCTAAATGTGATTTAATCATAGGGATGCAACTTCAGTGCCACTATGCTGGTGATTTAAAATCAAATTTAGTCATGGCAGGATGACTGGGAAGATAAGAGCATCAATGTGATGTTTCTGCTGACCATACTTTAAAGATCTTCCAGAGGTAATATTTTTATAAATCAAAATTTGCTGGCCAGGTATGCCATTTTATATACACCTAGTGAGACTACTCGGGCATTTTGTTATGGAAAGGATAAGTAAAACTGTAATTTTGCTAAAGACCAGCTTGCATCTTTTGAAGAATTTTATGCAATTCTTAGTCTGCAGTTGAAATACAGTTATTAGTGGTTGATTATAAGGTAAAGAATAACAGGAAACACATGAATGTCAGTTAAATTATTGCAGTTTGCAATAAAATGAAGTAAAATGCATTTGCATGTACGTACATTGCCCCAAATGTGTTTGTTGCCCCAAGTGGTAATGTAGGGGTCTGCACTGGTGTATTTTTCAGTACCCCATTTGCCCTCTGTTGATTACAGTTCTTTTATCTTGGGAGTGCTTTGTGTTCAAAATTATAATGAAATCTCAAAAAATTTGAAGTTGTAAAATCCATTTATCTGCTACGATATAGTTCTAGTATGCTCCCTTGCTTTGCAATGAAGATTCCTCTTTTCCACCCAAAGTTATGCTAAGCCAGAGCCCAGCATGATTAATACTCGATCCTCAAGTCTGCTATATCAGATTACTTTAGAAGCAGTGTATTTGCAGGGATGGGTAATCCTCATATCCTCATGAAACATGCACATTTATTTATAGGCTTAGGAGACGGAAAACGCTAGATTTTAGCAGAGTTGTTATTTGGGGATAGATCACGTGTTGTACAGAGTGCTGGTCAGAGTTTAGAGTGGGTTTTGGGCAGAGTAATTATAATGAAGACACCTGATTTACCAGTGAAGGAATGGGAAATAAAATCTCCAATAAAACATTTGAAAATACTCTTAAAATGTTTATAAGTAAAAATTGTTGCAAAATAGACGTGCTATGGGTGTGCTGTACCCAGTGAGCTTTAGTTCAGTACTTCGGCATGACATAAGTAATTTACTGGTGGCTTCTCTGGCCCTAAGAAGTTCAGTCATGCCAAAACAGTGCTAATAAAATCATCCTGCCATGCAAACCCATATTTTATATAGGTGTTACTTATAATATTTCTAGATTGTGGACATAAATTTACATGAATTTTCATACTTTGGTGTCAAATATTTATGGTAGTGGCTATATTTTTCAAAGAGGTAGTGAGCTAACTAATTTCCTTTCCTTCCTTTGGGGACTATAAAAAGATTTTCAAAAGCATACTTGTTCATGAGAACAAGTTGAAATTGTTCTAAAATTGAAAAGCCTAAACTTGCTGTGTGATGTAAAAACAAAAACTCTATAGTAGAAACTGTTGTCTATATTAGGGACTTTAAAAAAGGTATTTGTCAATGTTGATTGTGTTACAAGTATTTGGTTTCTGAAGATATCTTACACAATCAGCAGGCTATTTACTGTCAAGCTTTGTTCTCCAGATGTACAAGGTGAACTGGCACTAACAGCAGCAGGGTTTCGCTTTAGGTCTTTATTTGATGGGTTCTTGTTTTAACAGGTTCTTCTAGATTACCTCCACACGTAGGTGCAGCTACCACTGCCTGGGTTAGAAGCCCATCTTTGGGCAGCTGAGGTTTTCAGTGTCCTGTGCAGGATGGTCATGATCTGCACCACTTGAACTGTTCAGCAATTTGTGTGTGTGTTTATGCTAGTGAGTAGAAGAAGATGATCACATTTCTCAGATAAGTTTGTTTTAGCATTTTATTAATACTTTTGTCACCTTTTGTCCTTCTCTGCAAGGTAAAGGCATACTGAAAAACTTCAGTTAAAAGCAGAGATTTTAAAATGGTGTGCAGAAAGATCTCAACATGGTAACAGTTTTTAAAGGAGTCTTTTTAAGGAGTTTTTTACTCCTTTTTTTAAGGAGGTTTGTTTTATCATTCACAGAGGTGTGCTGTACCCCAGAGAGAATCCATACTGATTTATGAAGACTTAGCATAGTTTTCATGCAGCTTTCTGTGATGAAGTCAGGTTGTTGATGCAAAACAGCGTGGTATTTTTCCTTTTGTTGGCATACTTTATTTTTTTCTTTTCCTTTAAACAGCAGCAACAACACAACTCAATACAATAATGAGAGAGGGAAGGGTGAAAGAGAAACTGTAGAGCTTGGCAGCAGTTCTTAAGGAGAACAGAAGGTTCAGTGAGTGTTCACCAGCATAGTCAATGCCTACTCAGTCATTTCACATTATTTGTACAGGAAAGCTCATTTTGTTGCTTATGAATGCGTAGTGATTGTTAGTATTTGCTTGGGAAGATGGGTTTTGTAGGCATTTGAACTTGAGGGAAGAAAATGCTGTCATCCCCATCCTTTCTCTCTAGCTGTTCTCTGCCAGAGGTCTCTAAAAAGCCAAGCAAAAACATCATGGGGAATGTTATACACTAAATGGTGACAGTTTTTCATCACTGAATTTGACGCTTACAAAACACCTCACTTCACACTGCCATCGTTTCCGCTCCCATGGCAGGCCGTGAGGACTCCCCTCCTGCACACGGAAGCACTGTTCCCATTTAGCTCTTCCCCCTTTTAAATTTGAAAACTTTGCACCTGCAATATAATGTTGTACTTGAAGAGATTTTTAAAGATAACTAATTAGCTTAGTTGGGTAAACCTATGACGCACACATCCTGTAGCTGGTGGGAGAAGCAGGATCTGTCCCTTGCCTCCTTCCGGAACATTCTCAGCCTGCTGCCATTTTTTTCTTCAGCCAAAAACAAGAAAATTGAAATAACTGAAGTTCCTCACAACAAACTTGCTAACCCCACCCCAGACCTCACATGGCCCAACCATCAGAAAATGCAGTAATTAAGAAGTCAAAAAAAAGTTTGAATAGAAAGACCTTTCTTGTTAGCGCAATCTCTTTTTAATCAGATCTGATGTATGACAGATTTTTTTTCCAGAAATCAGACAAAGGTTTTATAATTATTTTAGGGAGCAAGACTACTTCCATTTAGACACGCCAAGGACACTGAAGCATCTGAAAAGAAACCACTTTTGTACACAAACCTTGGGCAAAAACCTGAGGTAAAGAGCTCTGCGTAACGATCCTAGGCCTGGCGCGGATAACGTGTCCCTCCTGGGGGTAACTTCAGATGTGTGTTAATGAGCCCCTTGGTGTTATTAAATAATGTAGATGTGCTAAACCGTAGAATATTGTGGCTGTTCTCCTAATGTTGTTTTTGGAAGGACGCACCCGGCCGCATAGCGCGGATCACGTATTTTACTTTCAAATTTGGGATATTCCCATCTGTAGTTGGAGAGAATAGGTTGCTTTTCACTATGCTTCAAATTTTAAGCCGAAAGCCATGAAAACAGCTAATTTTCGGGCCGAGGCCTGCTCCCGGAATTGCCTGCTGCAGCTTTAAGATCAGGTGCCGGGCGCTGTGGCGCACAAACCGCCCGACGTTGAGCCGGCTCCTCCCGACGGCTTTTTTTTGAAGCCGGATTCTCACGCTGCAAATACCCCACCATATTCTCGATAAGGGCGTTTTTTTTTCCTTTTCTTTTCTTTTTCTCTTTTTTTTTTTTTTTTCTCTCTTCTCCTTCCCCTCCCCGAAATCCACCAAAACTGAAGAAAAATCCAAGTGACTGTTCTTAGCAGCTGTGTGGCCCGGAGTTCAGTGGGGAAGCGGCTTCCTGCCGTCCCTATTCATCACCTGCTTCAAAGGCCGCCTGGCTGCTCCAGTGTGCAGGCCAGGTAGGGTGCCATTGTGCGAGGCGGGGAGGATTAGTATCAAAGCTGCGGCAACCAGGCCCTTGGTCTCGGGCTGCCATTCAGTCTAGCGGGGAGAGGCTAGGGCTGGCCAAGGTCACAGCATCCAGTGTGGTGCGGACTGGGAAAGGATCCTGAGAATAGAGCGCTGCTTATGAAACCGTGGTGCAAGCTTGCAGCACAGCAGGTGCCCTTCTGGAACACATACATCTGTTTATGTTGGGGTAGCGTAGCTGACAACGGGATAATAGAGCTTTGTTGTTTTTTTTTATAATTTTCTTGAAAAAAAATAAAAAAAGACAACTGTATATACCACGGTGGTGAATATCGAAGGAAGAGCTTTCGCTCTGGAAAACCATCAAGAAATCCTTAAAAGATTTAATTGCTGGGGTGGGGGGGTTGTGTGTGTATACTTGAGCAAAGGGGAGAGCAGGCTGGCTATTAACCATTTAGGATCCTCAGCCCTGCGGATGAGCAGCAGCCGGGTACGGGGGGACCGTTCGCAGAATGCGACAATGCAATTTTTTTTTTTCTTTAAACGCTCCGACATTTGTACCAACAAATTGGTTAAGGATGCGCTGGATTTGCTCGGTTGTCGCCATTGTTGGAATCGTCTGGAGGAATTCTGTCACACTAACGGTGGCTTTTTAAAAGGTGAGGTAATAGTGACGTAAAAATAAAATTGCCAACTTGATGAAATTAAGGGGAAAATTAAGCTGTAGACGAGTTGTCATGACGACAAGGATGTTCTATTGATGAACTGTACTCCTCACTGTCCAATCAGATAGTGGAGCTGAAGCTGGAGCATGAACAGGAGAAGACGCACCTATTCCAGCAGCACAACGCAGAGAAGGACTGCCTGGTCCGAGACCATGAACGGGAAATCGAGAAACTGGAAAAAGAGCTTCGCGCTGCCATGGCAGAGCATGAGAGTAAAACTCAAGAATGCAGGAAACGAGACGGACAGGTAATGATCAATAATGTTTCAAAGGCGTACGCTTATTAGAAAATGCTAATAATTAGTCTTTCCTGATTGCCAGCATTGTTGGTGATGCACGCTGTGTGATCATTTGCGAAACTGGCACATAAACGTGATTTTGTTTTTTCTTTTCTTCTTTTTTTTTTCCCGCTTCCCCCCTCCCTTTCCACTACTGAATAGGGCTTTAACTGCAAAAACCACAGGTAGCCAGATTAAAAATCCCATGGTGCGCTATAACTCGGCCTATTTATAATCTTGTCTCATTTTCTTTCATGATGGATTTGTTTAAGAAAAAAGGTATCTGTTCTTCTCCCCCCACCCTCAGCCCTCACAGTCACCCCTCCTTTTCTCCTTCCTGGGCAAATCCATATGAATTATGTCTGCTTCATTCGTATGCTTTTTTTTGTTTCAAATCTCTGCAGGTAACTCACAAATGGCTTTATTTCATTTTGTCCATGTCTTTTTGTTTCAGTTTTGTATTCCAGATTTGCTTTGTATGTTTGCCTATGTGTATCAGATATTTGATAAGACGATGTGGATTTTGGATTGCTTACCATCACGTTTATTTTCCTATACACACGCACCCCTCCCATCCTCCATCTCTGTGGTCACTGTTGGAAGCCATTTGGCAGAATAACCCCCAGCTGGGGTAGCATTTGACTCTTCAAACTTCTGGATGAAATGTGCACTGTCAGCATGGAAAATGATCTTTATTAGTTTTCAGTTCAAAAAAAAAATCTTACTGCATTTTTTTCAATATATTTTGTAAGGATGGCATGGTGTATTTTCTTAAGAGCCTATATTAAAAAGGCCTACAATGGCAACATTTTAAAAAATTAAGGTGATTTCATAGTTTAGTAAAGATTATTTTCTGAATACTCTTTAATCAGCATTAGAATTGCTTATCATGCAAGGATTATTTTATAACAAAACTGGACATTTTTGGTAAGGCATCTTTAACGACATATGTTTTCCGCGCACCACTGCCTTCCCTATGAGATGTACAACTCTGGCATTGAGGCGTTTTCACTTTACTTTCCTGTAGACTAGTAGGCTGTTATTTTACTGAAAACTATAATGTAGCTAAGTAAAACTGAATATTTATTTTTTAATTATTTTTTGGGGGTTAGCCTTGGACGACTCGGTTTATTGAAATCTGCCTTAAGTCTGTTGGAAATGAAGTCGCTTGTTGGGGGAGGATGGGGGATGTATTACGGAGCCAACACTTATTTCTCCATTTCCACCATTATGGTTTTCCAAGGAAAATGACAGATCATTTTGTGGGAACGCTTGGAAAGAGGATATTCAGGTAGCTTCTAAAAAAAATTAAACCATGCCCTTTATTCTTCGCTTTATTGTGAGAATGACTTAAACAGTTAAGGGACTGCTTCTTATCTTTGGATTTTTTTTTCTTTGGCCTAAGATAGATTAATCTTAACTATATAGCGGGTGTCTTTGCAAAGTTGTACCATCCTTTCACCTACGTGCCTGATGTGTTTGCGTACAAACAAAGGCAGAGCCATATTTCTCAGGTTAAAAAACAGTTTGAGTTCTGTCTACACGCCAGCGTTCATTACAGTTGTTGCTCTGTATAACCCTGAACACAAATGTAAAGAGACTATCTTAAGCACATTCAGAGAATCTGGGAGGCGTCTTGTAAGTATATCCTATTTAATTCTGTTTTGGGGTTTTTCTGGTAAAGATGGGAACCCAAAGTTTGGTTGTGCCTTCTGTTTGCAATGGGATATATGATGCTACTACAGGTGCCATGTAAAGAGCTGGAAATTATGGGAGCTGTTATGAAAATCTGAACAGTCTGAATAGCAAAAAACTTTGGCCTTTTTACAGGGCTTTTCTTTGTAGTTTGAATATCCCCGTACAGTCATTTGAGCGTTGCTGCCATGAGAATGACATGTAAATCAGGGAAGAAAAATTCAATTGCCTTTGACTAGAAGAGCTGTTGTTTATTTAAATTCAAGCAAGAATCTATCTGCTTTCAAGGACGCCTCGTTTTTCTGTTTTGAAAAATAAAGCGTTCTTAGCTGATTCATCTGGTCTTTGTGTTAGAATTCACTTTTGTCTTTGCAGTGAGCTTAATAGACAATACTGGTGACTGTTACGGAATTATGGCAGATATTTTTAATTTAAAAAAAGAAAAGCTTTGCATGTGTTTATCAAGATGTATATTTTTGGCATCTAATGGGACTAACGGCCAGTGCCCTTGATGAACCATTTGTCAGTCTCTTAACAAAGATATCTCAGTGATTTAATGAGTGTGTGTTGACAAGGCTTTATTTAAAGAAAAAATAAATAAATGTTACTATTGAACCATGTTTGACAGCAGTAATTTTAGGAATTCTTTATATTACAGTGAAGGTGTTTTGAGAAAGGAGAGGAGGCCATTTTGCTTCGCTAAACGAAAAGTAAATTTGCTGTGTATTTCAAAAAATTTAAATAATAATTAGTGCTAATCACACATGAGTATCTTGGTTCGAAGGACCTATCTGTTCAATGTTAAGTGAATGATGTGAAAGCACCATTATTAAAGGTATTCACTGTTATTCTTTTAGAAATGCTTTTCCATATGAGAATATGGAAATGTTTGAGAAACGCGTTTTGACTGAATATTGCAGAACAATTTCTTATCCTGTTCCTGAAAAGATCAGTTTTTTATTTCGTATCCAAAGTCTTTGTTTTCATGTAGGTCTTCAGCTACTCTAAAAGATGGTATACGAAAACATTAAACATTATTGAAATATGAATACATTTATTAATGCTTTGCTTGAAACCACAGCATAAAGATTAAGATTTCAGTACTTTCCCAATATTAAAATGTAAAATAATGTTACTGCTTCTTTGAAATACAATTTATGTCCGCAAAAGGAACTTCATCTAAGTAGATCGCCTATTGTATTCCTAATGAATTTCTGGATAACAGTTGCATTCCACTTTAGCTCTTGGTTTTATCTATTTCTAGGGGGCTTACTTTGATATTTTTTTTTCACCTGGGGTTGTAATGCTTGGGGAGGAGTAAATTGACATGTAGGTCAATAAAGTCAAAGCAGTACAAAGGCTTTTATACCATGCTGTGTTCTTGTAGTCATTTAAGTTCTATATGTTTCCTATGAACTGCTGTAATATCGTCATTGCTTAAATAAGAACACAGGAATTTTGTTTTAAAAAAATCAGTTTTAAATCGCTACTTGTATTCAATTTAGATTTTTTGGATATCATCTGGATTTTCTTTAGGAATATTTTTAAGCTATGGTTTGATCATTTGTTCTCCGCCTCTAACTAATGTTAGTGCATTCATCATTTCACAAATTGGGAAACCCCTTAGATGATAGGTCTTCCTTTTGTTTTAATCAAAAAGAACCTTTCCAGTGAATCAGAGGCTTTCTGAAGCAGGACTTCTGATTACAGAGAATAGTAGATGATATTTTTTTCCCATGCAATAAGATAGCAAGGTTAGAAAATTTTAACAGCCGATGCCAAGCAGGCTGTGGTGGCTGTGCCAGTTGTGCCCTTAGACTTTCCCTTTATCCTGTGACTGTCATTCTCTCCCCAGCATCTGACACGTGCCCTGAACCAGCTCAAAGATTTTTAATGTTACAACTGCTGTACAGAGCTGGATCATTTTCATGCTTGTTCTCAAACCGTTGACCTTTGGGCAAGAAGAAGAATAAAACTACCCCTGTAACTTCAAATACAGTGCTTTGCACTAAAGCAAGAGGGGGAAAAAAGTTCCTTAAGGAAACTGAATTATTTCTTCAGGTGCTGTTGCACTGTAATTGGCAAGTCCACTATTTTCCTCCATTCATAATTGGGTCAAGAGTAACTTGAACAATGAGGCATGCTTTGTCAGTTCTTGTCCCTGATGTCACAGTCTTTAATTTTAACATAACTGTTTATTATCTCAAAAACTTGGCTGCTATAAGAGAATATCGTTGGTGTTTGGGGTGTCTTAGGGCTCTTCATAATCCGTTACCAGTTGGGAGAAAAAACATCAAGTGCTTCTAAAGATGTGCAGATACACATGCTGAAAATGGAAGTTCTTATATTAAAAAAAAAAAAAAAAAAAAAAAAGTAATGGGCTGGAGGTGGTGAGAAGTGTTAATAAGTAATAAGGTATTTTATCATGGCCAAAATGTTTCAGTTTTCTCTCTTGCATTTTGCACTTCATGTTATCCTCTTTGCTTTCACCATCACGCGATTTTTTACCTTCTTGAAAATCTGCAGCTCCTTCCCCAGGGCCTGCAGGGACATCCTTTCACTTTTCCTCTGGATGATCTTTGAGAGCTTGCTTTTTGCTCTTGCTCTTCCTACAACTGTTGCTTTGCGCCTTCCTTTGACTGAATTAATTCTGAGCTGTTTGAGCCCATAGAGACATAGATAGTAGTGTGTGTATATATATGCTGACTAGATGCATACACACATCTATGTTTGCCTGATGGAGAGCTTTATCTACTATTGATAAGAGAAAATACAGAAGAAAATAATAGGAATGCTATATAATTGTTTAATAATAATACCCCAACACACGCACAATTTCTTTTTGTGCATAAATCCTGCTGTAGCAGGAACTTTTCATTGCTATACTCACTCTAAAGGAATCTGGGAGCATTTGTTTCACAACTGGAGACTTTCTTAAACTTTGATCTGAAAGAACCTGCTGTTAACGTGCGGATAAATCACTGATCAACTCTGTTGCACTTCAGGTAGTTGTTCTAATGTCCCCAAACACTGGTTTCCACAGAGATGCTCTTCCAGTATCAGTGGAAGCAGTTTACTTGATTGTGCCTGGAGGGAACAGATAAATGCAGCCTGTGAAACATTCAGATGTTGTTGGTGCTACTGAAGTCACTTCTGTATACAATTTTAAGTAAATAAATTCTATGACTCATATTTTCTTTGACTTTTTTCTTTTCACAATAGAAGATGTCTTTGGCATGAGAAGAAATGCTCTGTTTGCTTTGCAAGCTTTCTCTGCAAACAATCTAAATCATGGAGTTGCAATCTAAATATTTGTTTGTTATATTTTACTTGGAGAGTAGCTTTTGGGCTGACAGTCAGACTTCTGTAGACAGACAGCAGTTCCCTTTTAGCCTTTCTTAAACAAAGGTTTTTAGCTTTATTGCAGTGTGTTTAATTTACCACCAATCAAAGCAGAATAATGACGGAGGTAAAAATATTTCAAGAAGCAAATATTTATTACAGCGCTTGCGTGATTTCTCTAGGTTGTTATTCCTGGTGGGTTGGGTCAGGGTGGGGCTGGGTCCACTGATGAGGAATATCTACTAAAATCAGGGATCTGGTGAGGGGCTCTGTAGAGCCATTCAAACTGAGCTCTGAATTGATCACCTGAGAGTTGGGTACCGATGGCCAAACCCGGCAGTATCCCAGGGAAATAATTTGGGCTACAGGATAGACAATCATTTAGATTAGAGGAAAAAATGAGCCTCTGCTCTAAAAAAACAGGAGCACACAGAGCTGAGGCTCGTGAATCCCTCCATCAAGCCTCCCCATCAAGAGAAGGGTCTTAGCCTCCTGCACATCTTCGCTTTCTCTTAGCTGAATCCGCCATGCCACGGTTGTTGTTTTGCATTGAGCTCTCTGCTCCTGGTCCCCACTTTTAAGCTGCTGCTTCTGTTTGAGCTGCCTTTCAAAAGCCTACCGAACAGGCTCTAAACATCTGCCACTTCCTCGCTTAATGGAACCATCAAAGCCTTCTCGTGCTACACTGGGTGATCATCTCTGATCTCTTCCACATTTTTGCTTGACTCTTGCTTTTTACGATACGACTGGAATTAGATAGCGAGGAATTCAGTGCAGGAGGTGTGACTTTACTCGCTCCTCTATCCTTTTATATTTCAGGCTGTTCAGCATTTGAAATTGTTATTAAAGCCGATTTTGGAAGCCATATGTAATGGTGCATAAATTGTCGTTTGCTGATTAAAAATGCTAAGTTAGCTTAGGATAGAGCTGACATTTTGTGTGGCTACAGCGTGTGTAAAAGAGAAAGCAGTTGCCATAGAAACTAGCTCATCACGTAGTATGAACTCTGATTCTGAGATGGAGCTCTCAGCAAAATGGACTTTGTTTATATGATATGAAATTGAATATATGTGGTAGTTGTTACACAGTAATCAACATTTATTTAAAATTAAAACAAAAACAATATATATTGCCAGTTGAAAAGATGGAGTATACAATTTCACTGGAGAAGGAGCAGGGTTGATATCATGTACTTTTATTTTATGCCAGTACACCCTGTTTAGGAAAAAGGGATTATTTCCTGCAGGAGAGCTAATATAGAATAATTTCTCTATTAAAAAAAATAAATAAATAAGATCAGTCTTGCTCATCAGCTGGTTAAAGGATCTTCATGTATGACAGTTTCTAACATGCACGCTAGGCGTGGCTTTGCATTCAAGGTTTGGGTGTGATGGTTGCAATGAATGATCAATAGACAATAAGCCTTACACAGTGTGAAGCGAATTTTGAAATTAAACTTATAGAAAGGAATATTAAAGTACTAACTAATCAAATCTTTTCCTTTATATCCAATTTGAATTTCTGTTGTTACAACTTGGACCTGTAGGATCTGTAGCTTCTCTTCCTTTCACTGCCATCTTCAAGAAGTTTGCCTCTTTTTTGCAATTTCCCTTTAATTTCTGTCTTCAGCTGTGTGTAGATTCCTGCTTTTAGTATTCTGCTGTCCAGGCTGAACAAACCCAGTGTGCTGAGCGCCCTGGAGAGGTCTATTCCTCCAGCTCACAGTTTGAGGTCCCTGTGGATGGCAGCCCTGCTCTGCAACATGCTGACTGCTTCCCCCCAGTGTTGCTTGAGGTTCTTTGTAGCCATCATCCAGGTCAGTAACGGGAATGCTGAGCTGTGTCAGCCCCAGCTTTGACTTTTGAGAATTGCTACGTGCAGCTGGTTGCCTCCACTCCTGTCCTTCGAACCCAGTGGTCCAGTGAGCTCTCCTCTTGTGGTGTAGTCCACCCATCCACTCTCTCTTCAGTGTGACCATCAGGTGATGTAAAGGGCTGTGCCAAAAGCCTTACCAAAGTCAAGATAAAACATGTTGGCAGTTCTCCCCTTACCACAGAGTCAGTTGTTTGATTGTAGAAGGTTTTTAGTTTGGTCAAGCATGATTTGCTCTTGGTATATCTGTGTTGCCTGTTACCAGTGACCTTTTTATTCCTCATGTGCCTGGAAAGGAATTTCATGGGGGTTTTGTGCCATGCTTTTTGCAGGGGTGGAGGATAGGATGTTCTCTGTGTGGCTACCAACTAAGGTGCTAGGTATTGCAAATTAAGTAGTTAAATTTTTTTGGAGAGTGTTCTTTCTCTTGAACGTTATTCTGGAAAAAGCTTAGCCAAAATCAGTTTAGTCTCTCTTCCTGAGGTCAGCAGATGCTAATTCCACTCACTCACTGTCACCATAAATCAAATTTTGAACAGTAGTCTAGCTGTTAAATGATTTATCTGATAGAAGAGATTTTATGATCCATTCGGTTACTCAATTCAAAGGTATTATAAATACCAAATGAAAGACTGGAAGACCAGAAGAGAAATTATGACAATCTGTAGTATGGAATGTTAACACCACTTGTTTTGGCAGAATTACTGGTCTTAAAACAATAGGATCCATATGGATGCTAATTTTCCCAATTTTGAGCAATAAATACAGCCTCTTTATGGTTTAAGTAATGATATTACTCAATACCACTGCAGGGTCCAGTAGACTGTTTCATGATGAGGTAACAAATAGCAGTTTTGGAGATCTGATTATTTGTATTTTTCTTTTATGTGGTTTGTGATGGGGGAAGGAGAAATCACAAAGCCAGTGAAAAGCCTTGCCCTCTCCTGTAGCTGACATACTTTGGCTGCAGATATGTCAGTTGAGAAATATGAGACCATCCATAAAGCTCCACACACTCCCACATTAAAGTATTATAGAGAAACCTTCAAGTGGAAAACCAGTAACAAATTGCAGCTGAAGTGCTTATGGCAAACTGCGCTGTCCTGGGCGCCCTACCACCGATCCCCTCGTTCCTCTGCTTTAGTCAGGAAGAAAATGGGACACGTCTCTTTCCTCCGGTTCATAGACAGGAGCTTTCTGGTGGTGCAGGGGGAAAACCGTGTTGGGTTATCTGTGGAACTGAAGAGGATGTTACTGGCACAGACACTGGGCTGAGTGCTTCGCTGTTACTCAGCTCCGCAGCTGTTGCAAGCCCTGTGTTGTAGCAACTTCTGTCTCAATTTCTGTCTCAGATGTTAGGAATTTGCTAACCCGTCTGCTGGAGGGTCAGCCCCTCTGTAACCCACCTCATCCTGGGAGCCAGCTCGGGGACACCGCCGCCTTCCTCCCCTCTTCTGAGTGGGCCTTCTGCTCAGGCCTCTTGTTTGAGCCTAGGGCAGGACCAGCTGTCTCTCGCTCTGCATTTCCCAGCCTGGTTTGTTGTCTGCCATTTGGTGATGCTCTTTTCCCTCACTGCCAGGTAAGGGCAGGGATTTTAGCTTCTGCATTTGGGCAAGTTCCAGGTAGACAAAGCTCCACATCTCCCCAGCTGTTGGCATTGAATGTGTGCTAGGCATGTACACTTAAGTTTACAGAACCACATATGCTTTTTTTTTTGCCCTTTTTAATAAGAAACAAATTAGAAAGAAACTACATTATTATAAAATAAAGTGAATGTTTTCAATATGAAGTCAGACAGCAGAGCTGTTCTTTTGTCCAGTCACCTTTGAAGACATGATTGTCATCTTACTTTAATAAATGCCGTTCCTTTATTTGGAAAGAGTGGCACAGACGCTGACAGTGATTTAAAGTCTTTAGTGTTGATTTCATGAGAAAAAATATTTTTCACAGTATGCCTTTAAAGTAGACTTTTTTCCCCCAATTACTCTACATGTTGGCAGCAAATTAGCTTTGAGGGAATATTGTGCACATGATAGTTCTCTGATGTACCGGGGAGTCATTTTTGGATCTCTTAGCTCAGTCAGACCAATGACTGACACTGTTCATGTCTTCAGCTTCTGGAGATTTGAAAGACTTTCTTTTGACAGGGAAGGTGATATGGAAGAAAAAAAGCCAAAGTACAAGAAATGATTGGCAAAGTGATGATATCATCAAATGTTCAAAGACTTCGCAAATTGAAGCTTATTAGACTGACATTTTGTCTTCTATTCAGCACTAATTGGAATCATGCCTGGCTGCATGATGTGGAAGGTGCTTAATACCTTAGTGTTTATCATGACAAAATGACAGAAATCGATGTCAACGATGCCGTAGATTTCTGTTTAATGGAGAAAACAATATATTTCAAACTGAAACTACATATCTCATTGTATTCACCTGTATGAAAGCCCTCCTGAAATACTGCAAATAAGGGAACTTTTATCTTTGGCCTCTAAAATATTGGCTTGGTTACAAATATTTCATATTGAATTTTTAAAGTTGCTCTTCAGAGTTAATAGAAACAACACTGATGTAGGGCATTTTTAAAAAAAAAAAAAAAAAAAAAAAAGAAAAGAAAAGAAAAAGAAAAGAAAAGAAAAAAAACCCTGACACAGTGCTTTTACTTGAAACAGATCTGAAGATTCCAGGAAGAGTGAACTCCAGTCTTTCGTACGAGTGATACAGTTCTTCTAAAGTTGTCTCTGACAGCTTGAATTCTTTTGTAGTCTCTGCTTTCTGGTGTATTGGCATCTGTAAAATGAATTTAGAGAAGAGAAATAGAGTGGAAAGTGGTTTTTGGAAAATCAGCCACTGCAAATGCACAGTATGCTGGAATATTTCCGAATAGATGCATGTTTTCCTGCTGTATTGTTTGGGATTTCCAAGTTCTAGGTGCCTGCCTCTCTGAGAGGGGTGCGTGCCTACTGCCTGGGGTAGCATATGTGGCCAGCATGGTATTCTACATCTTCATCTTGTTCCATTTGAATTTGGGCCTTCGGTTAAATCTCTAGTATAATTTAAAGTTAATATTTATTCAATAGCTAATAGAAATGACGAGCTTTTAGTTGGAGTAATTACCTGAATGTCCATAATGAAATATGGATTGATCATTGCAAAGTAATATTTAAAGAAGTAACAATTTAATCCAGTCTGTATGCTAGTGGATTTACTGGTCATTATTACTGTAAACTCAGCAATTCTGAAAGTAGTTCAGTGTTGACAAACGGTAGTTTAGGGGCTGGTGGTAATTATTTGCATTGCAGGAATCCTCTCAGGGATCTAAGTGTGTGTTGGGTTAGTGAAAATACATAACAGCATCTCCTGAACCAGTGAGCTTGCAACATAAATGTGCTTGTAGGATATTAGAGGTGGGTGCAGCAAGCAGATGGCTGAGGATGCATGAGAAACAATGAAGTTTTGGTTGTTTGACATGTTTTGAACAAGAAAGCAGATGACATAGCACATGAACTGCTTTCCTCAAGTGTCTCTACCAATGACAGAGTAAAAATGCCTTTCCGTGATTTGTCTGTAGCATTAAAAGGCATCTAAAACCTACTGGATATTTGCCATGTCTGCAGTTGCTGCTGTTATCACAGGTTTCTTATGGGACTGAACAGAAAAGTGTCTGACTTCAGGTGGGAGAGATGCAAACACATGGAGAACATCTTTTCTGTGAAAAGTTTGGGAACCATTATAATAAGGTAGTTTATATAAATGCTGGTTGTTCAGTCTATACAAGCTATGTTTATTAAGTCAACTGTAATCCTTCTAAACCTAAATATTATTATTGAATTCCTTGTAGGAAAAGCAAACTTAAAGAATAATTTGTTATTGCAACTCTTGATCTGCTGGACACCAGTGTTGGGGATGGAGGGGTGAGAATGGAACAGGCCAAACTGTCAATGTGCTGTTGGTAATCTTAGAGAGAAAATGCTACTTTTCCTTCTAAAGCCAGTCAGGTGGTGGGAGTGTGTCTTTGTGTGTACGTACGTGTATATATGTATTATTGCCCTCTAATGGATAGAATCTGAATCTCTTGGCTGTGCTTGCTTATGTGGGTTTCTATAGCAAAACATTATTTTGTTTGATATTTCCCATCATAGAAGAATCTTTTAATGTTTATTCATAAGAAATTCTGGTACATCTTCTGTAGGTAACGTTCCTTTAGTTTGTGAAATTTATTTGAAATCCATCGGGAAGTCTCACAGCTTAGAGAAGTGCCTTTGTTCAGCCAAAATTTTAACTGCTTTAAATTTGCCACCTTTTCATTTTTTTTTCCTATAGTGCTAAAATAATTAAATATGAAAAAAGTACAAGGTCTGTGTTCAACTTCTGCATCAACAGCCACAGGAGTGGAGTAGATGGACAGGACACGCTTCCCCTCCATTGTTACCTCCAGAGCATGCCCGTCTCACAGCATTCACTCCCGAGGCGTGGGTGGAAGAGACTGAGCACTGGGTGTCACCTCGGGTGACACCCTGCCTGTGGTGGGTGTTCCCTGTGGCCACTTCCACCTGATCATGCTGGTTGCTTGTTCATGTACTGCGTTTTCCAGGAAAAGTGGCAGAAGTGCATAACATAACCTCGCAGATTGAGGGTTCAAACCTTGATGAGATTCGTGATAAAGACAAGTATCATATTGAGGCACAGCAGATTGGGGTTTGTGTCCTTTTGTAAGGTAAAACTACCTTTGAAATTGTGAAAAGGAAGGCTTCAGGTTAGATGTAAACTGGGTTTCCAGATGTTTGTACTGAAAATTGTCTACTTCTCCAGGTTCTTTATAGTGGGGTCCTACCACGGTTGTAGTTGTTCCTAGCAGGGCTCTGTTTTCATTCAATAAATACCTTTGGGAGAATTAAATTTCAGAGTAGCAGTGAGGATCCAACAGTTACCTTCCTCCCCTCTGGGAGGTTCATGGCAGTAGTGGTAAGCAGTGTGGTTATCCCAAGGAGGTTCCTGATAGGTATAGATTGTTACAGTCAGAGCTGTCGTACTCACAAAATGCTTTAACTGTTCTGATACAAACAGCAACTGATTTCACAAAGCCCTAAGGTTCCTCCCATTTCTCTGTACGTTAGGTTTTAGTTGAGTCCATCACACTTCTATTACTTTATGATCTAATTAATAAACTGAATCTGGGTTGGAACAACAGAAAGAATAGTACATTAATCAAATTCCTTTGTAAGGACTCTTTTCATGTGAATGACTTCTGCAAGGCGTGAGCCAACGCAAGGCATGCTGTACTGGCTTTTCCTGTACTTCCCGAGGGCCTGGGTGCTTCCCTGTGCTTGTACCTGCTCAGCTTCACACGCTGTTGTAAAAGAGCATAGTAATGATCTGTGAGCCTGCTCCTGGGAGCAAAATAAATTATTCCTGGGGTTTGGGCTACTACAGTTTACATTCGTTGTGAAAATAAGGAGAGGGGGGAAAAAATGCACGTGCCAACAGAGAAACGAAGGAGCATCTTCTCAGCCCGAGATGGGGACTTTATCTATATTTATAAATATTGGTGTTTTTCTTCTGAACGTGATGTTTCCTAGCAATATGTGCTGTTTTTTCTCAGAAAAGTTATTTTCCGCTTACAATACGTTGGCAGCCATTGTTTGTATTGTTTAGGATCAATGGAGAAATTTTTCTAAATGTTATTTTGATTTGATTTGATGACATTGTTCGCTGGTGAATTATGAAAGCTCTGATTGTTTGGTGCACAAGGAGGGTATAATACATTGCTTGGTCACATGCTCACTTAATGCATGCACATTGTGATGGCAGTAGTAATAGCACCATTAAAGAACAAAAGGTAGCAACACATAGTAGCTCTGTATCTGGCCAATCCCCTCAAATTACCATAAATATTTGAGCAATCTGAATAGTTTTAGACTCTGTAGTAAAGCTTTCCTGTTCTTATCTGGCACCGAAGGAATGTGGAATAAAGTATTCATTTAACCAAGTATAAAAATATGTATGCTATGCAGTTATAATCATGTGTCATTAATCAGAAAATACTGCAGAAACTCTGACAAATTAAAAACACAAGGATGTGTCTGCAAGGGCTTTTTCAGTCATTAAAAAGCTGCTTCACCTCTCAGGCAAACTATTTAATGGCAACTTCTTGCTCAGTGTACTGACATCTTCAAAGGCTCTGACATCTGTCGGCCTTTGAACTACCATTAAAAAATATTATCCCATTTCCATTCTTTTATGCCCATTTTTTTAATTATAGCCCTTCTTTCAAGTTAGGAACATGGTTGGTTTAAATGATGCTGTCCTTTCGTTTTCAGCCACCCAGCTGCGGTTTGAATAAATTGATGTAGAATCAAAGGCGGGACTTTAAAGGGAAAAGGTTTGATGGACTTGGACTCCGAACCAGATGAGGTTTTATGATGAAAAGGGTTTAATCCCAGCACAGGCATCGCTTCTATCAGTTGAGCAGTACAAAGCGATTCATATATATAGGTTCACGAGAAATGATCTATTTTTTTTTAAAACAGCACAGATCTCTTCAGGACTTGCAAATGTGGCATTAGCTAATATTCAGAGAGCTGATTTCCTTTCATCCACCAGAAGCTTATGATTATAGTACAGTTCTCGAATTGGAAATGAGAGCTGCAACACAGATTTAAAGCTATGCTGTCTGATTTGTATTCAATATACATGTCACTGCGGGACAAGCCGGTCTAGGCCGAGCTGGTTCAATAAAGGGAAAAACAGTTTCAGCATCTGAAATTCTCGGGGAGGGGGGAAGGTACCAATTAATTCTTACCTGCCCTACCTGAGTATTGTGTCGGGTACTTAGATTACTACTGTTTCTAAAACTGTGCAAACAAACCCTTGTGATAAAATGTCTTTGGCATCTTTTGCATCAGAGGTTTGAGAGAAAAGATGCAGCATTAATCAGTAATGGCTTCTAATGCAGCCATTTATATGGAAGGCAACGTTTGTTTTTCTGTACGTGAGTTTCAAGGAGGCTTAGCAGCGACAGCTTTGCTATTGCTTTATAGCAGTAGCCTTCATTAGTGCAGTAATTGGGCTTGCATATGGAGAAATCTGAAATCTCTCAGAAATTCATCAGATGCTATTTGTCAAAAATACCATCTTGTGGTACCCAGGAAATAATCTCTTTAATGGTTCCCTGCTCTTTGTGCTTCATGTTAGTTGAAATGTGGTACATAGACATATTTTCTTACTTTTCAACAATCAGATTGTGTCCTTCAAAACAATGATGCTTTCCAGAAAAGTAAAAGCAATAGATTTCAAAAGTCTGCAAATGACGTCCTCTTAAGGGACTGTGCTTCATTGTTGTACAGGAGGAGGACTGCTGCTTTTGGTCAACTGTCAGCAGCTCCCCACAGCCATTGTTCCCTGCCAGAATATTCAGTTTAGGAGTAATACATTGTTCTTTATCTCTTAATGCAATTTGGAGCTTTTTTTTTTATTATTATTATTTCAAGGGAAGGCAGGGGGATAGTGGAGGGAAAGGGAGTGTACTAAATATAAACATGGTCCTGTATAAATAGCCTCATTTAATGGGTTATTTTACTGGTATTTCACAGAATTTACTTTAGTATGTATTTATATTTAAACTATATGGTGACATTTAGTGAAATACAGTAGACTCAAAAGTCTGAAGAAACTCCTGCCCCAGGATGCAATGGCCTATTTGTCATTCCGAAATGACAGTGGCATCAACTGAATTCAAGGACAAGCAGAGAAGGATGAAAAGGATAGACATCAATGTAAAGGTGCCAAAGGAAGATACTGAGCCAGAAGTACTCTTGATTTCAAGAAAAAAAATGTTATGCACCCAGTCCTTATTTATTTTGTACAGATCATCTGGGGATTGATCTTGTCTTTCTGAAGTGGTAGCGGTAGCATGATGCTTCCAAAAGGTCTCCGAATGCAGAGGAGCCACTGCAGAGATGACGGGGATAGTGCTGGCAGCTCTTGAGGATGAAGGTGCAGAAAGGGAGACTAGAAACGGTGAGGGCTTGTGTGTGTGTGTGCACAAAGTACACCAAAGGTGCCATCAGCTGATGCCTTTGACTCCAACCTGACAGCTAGGTTGGAGTGCACGCTTCCTTCCCTAGGACTTCTATCCTCATGCAGATGTGACAAATTTAGCTGTTAGATATAAGGATTGACACTAAAGATAATCAGTTAGCTTATGCTCTTCCAATGTGGAGTTCATTTCAAAAAGGAGATAGTAAAAATCTGCGCTTGATTGTTTAATTTTGCATCTTATTTGTGTAAGTAGCTAAGATACAAATAAGAATTTACCACAACTAGTTGATGAGAAGAAATCAGAAAGAAAGAAATCCTGAAGAAAGTCTTCAGGATTTCTGCCCACACAGATTGCCATTCGTGAGACCCAGAATGAGGACTTCATGCTTGGTTAAAGACTGTCACCTTCAATATAGCAGCATGGCATCAGCCATGAGAGAGCTTCCTCGTGTGTTAGGTTCTTTAGCAGAGTAGAATAAGTACACAACGGGCTAGTGCATTTACTTCATCTTTAGTCATCAGACCAGAAAATAGCGCTGTTAGGTTCCTTAGCTGACTTCGCATAATTACATTGGAGTTTAGAAGAATTTCTTTCACCTTGAATAACAGGCCAGGGCTTGGATGGCATCATCCACTTAGAGCCTTCCTTGAGTGCTTCAGCTGCCTGTTGAGGAGATCCTGGTAGATGACTTGAGCAAGAACTCGTGCCCAGAGTTTGCCCTTCTACAAGTACTCAGAAGTTGAAAATCGGAGATATGATTGTTTAGTTTTTTTAATCTGTATCTTGTCTCATGTGTGTTTTGTCAAGTTTTCAAACCAATTTCATTTCCGTTACAGTCACCATAAAACCTTCATGGGGATGTATAGGGTAACATTTCCGGAGTACTCTAAAGATGCATTTGCTTGGAGCAATAATTTAAACAAAGACATGCAAAAAAAAAAAAAGAGTTAATGATCTTTTTCTGTTGTTTTCCTACTTTCTGTGAAGTTTTTTCATTAGTTGACAGGGCAAAGACATTTCCAATAGACAATATGTCCTGTACCTACTCTGGGGACAAATTAGAAAAGATACGTTTAATTTTGCTGCTTCACAGAGATAGATGTCTGTAGAAATCCTTAAATCTGTAATACATCACATCTGCATTTAAATCAGGATTGCAAGTTGTTTGGGAAATGCTAATGATTTTAAATTTAATACATGGAAATTTAAATGCAAAGGTTTGTTTACAAACTTATCCTTAGAGTATTTCTGTGTCCAGCTTCTCCAATCTGAGTGGTGGGTAGTTCTTTCCAGTTTGCTGCGGAGATCTTTAACATCCATTGATGTATTCCATTGCAGGAAGGTCCTGTCCTTCCTTAAATGTCAATAGCTTTTCACATTCAACACAAGCTTTGATCCAGTGTTGCTTCTGAACTGTATACATCCGTAGCATTCTTCTGAAAGGAATAATTTCCTTTCACATCCTGAAATACAGAAAAACTATTTTATTTTTTTTCCTCAGAAGAAAACAGGGGAGAGTGAGCTTGTGTTTGGTGTAATGTTCATCAATCTTTTTTTGGGGGGGATAAGTTGTTTGTATGAGGCAGCAAAACTGATACAAGGTATAGGTTATTATTTTTCAGCCACTGTGTATTTTATCTATATCCTGCCCTCAAAAATATTTTTAGGGGATCACAGCATTAAGCATATCTTTATGGATATATGTTTTCCATCTTCATTATACTTTAGTGACGTTAATGGAGTTATGCAGATTGTTTGGTGCCTAGCTGAGAGTCTCTGTTAAATTTCATAGTAGAAAGACGCAAGGAAATGAGTCTTCCATCTAGACCTTTCCAGGTAGGTCCATTAGTAGTCTTACTCATTTTATCTGTAGACAGAAAAATACAAATGCAAATGTCTTTTACACAAAGAAGAGAGAGAAGAAAGCTGTATGTCTTTATTTTTTGACTCTATAATCTCTTTTAAAGCAAATACAGTAAACCAGGTTATAAGAAAGTCATCTGGAAGTGGTCTTCCTGGCAAGATGGCCAAATCTTTTCTAGATCTTGAACTGTTAAATGGAAAAATTATTTGCATTCATCTCAATTTCAACTTGGTGACTAATCCTTTCCCTCACATTGTCCTGTATTGTTCACTTCCAGTCTCATCTCTCCCCCACATACGCTTGAGGTTCTTCCATTTGTCTACAAATCATCTTATTAGGCAGGCAGTGGCAATAACCAACCTATATGAAGTTCTGCTTTCTAGATGCTGTTAACTAAATTAGAATCAAATATACTTATGTAAATTAAGAAATCAAAATAAGCTCCGTTAATTTTAAGCTCTTTGTGGAGCTGTGAAATGGATGTCTGATTTTCTTTCTTTCTCCCTCTCTCCCTCCCCCCCCTTTTTTTAAAGCCAAATAGTTTGTAGCTTAAATCCCATTGACATTTACTGGCACTTAGGCAGCTAACTGCCTTCTTTAAAAGTCCAGATCTATTTCAGTGCACTTCTTTTGGAAATAAAGATACAAATTTGTATTTTTTTATTCTTTTTCATGATTTTTTTTATTGAAAATGGAGCTAAGCAGAAGGTAACTTCTCTTTACTGCTCTTCACGAATCAACACTTACATTGCGTTTCAGTAAAATGCTTAAGCTGTACTTGCTCTATCTTGTCTAGTCTTATTCTACATTAATAAGAAATAAAATCTAGTCTGGAATGGTGCTGGACATTTCTTGGGACTGTGACAAGTGCAGAAGTTGGGGAAACACAAAATGAAGTTGCCCATAGTCTGGAAGTGGAACGACGTTTAGCCTCCAGCAGCACTGTACGGTTACAGTGGTGTTAAATCTGCCCCTACCCCTAGCAGAGTACAAAACAAGCAAGGTTGATCAGAGTTTACTTTTAGCAGATTCACACATGTTGGGCATTTTTCAGAGCATACACAATGTTGAAGCAGTCCAAGGAAAGAACCTTACAAAGGAGTCTTGATGTTTAAAAGCACCTTAATGCTGTTAAAATTAATAGAATAAATATGTAAGCTAGCAGCTCAACACCTCACTTGGCAAGTCCTGGTGGATGTTTTCAAAAGCAATGTCAGAGGTACATTTGTGGAGGTGGGAAAATCTGGGGTTGTGCTGAGATGGAGTTGATATACCTTTGCGTAAGCCTTGTAATATGGGGACTCAGATTTTACACAGCTGAACAGCGAACTCTTTACTGTTAGTATTATGGTTGCCATCTGCACTGCTTCTACGTAAGGTTTTTTGGACACTGAACATGCATCTGTTTTATTCTGGAGAGCTGCTGCTCTTTGTAAGGTGGGCAGCTTAGTGACTATAGTGACTATATTGGGCCCCTCACTACGAGAAGGACATGGAGGTGCTCGAGAGAGTCCAGAGAAGGACAACGAAGCTGGTGAGGGGTCTGGAGAAGTCTTACAAAGAGCAGATGAGTGAGCTGCGATTGTTCAGCCTGGAGAAAAGGGGGCTCAGGGGTGACCTTATCGCTCTCTATAGGTACATTAAATGAGGCTGTAGCGAGGCGGGGATTGGTCTATTCTCCCACGTGCCTGGTGACAGGATGAGGGGGAATGGGCTTAAGTTGCACCAGGGGAGGATTAGGTTGGATATTAGGAAAAACTTCTTTACCGAAAGAGCTGTTAGGCATTGGGATGGGCTGCCCATGGAAGTGGTGGAGTCACCATCCCTGGAGGTCTTTAAAAGACTTTTAGATGTAGAGCTTGGTGATATGGTTTAGTGGAGGACTGGTTAGTGTTAGGTCAGAGGTTGGACTAGATAATCATGGAGGTCTCTTCCAACCTAGATGATTCTGTGATACACCTTTCGTTTAACATTTTTCCTACAGAATACCTAAAATTGCTGTTATACAGATTTAAAATCTGGAAACACTTGATTTAAGATCATAGGAATACACTTCAGTTTTGGGATGCAATTATTAATATATAAAGTAAAGGTGTCTTCTATGTAACAAGTTGTGCAATAGCACCAACTTCATGGACAGAATCTTCTTCCCTCAGGAATAAGGAAGTTTATGTATGCATTTTCATGTATGTTTATATAGTGTTTTGTGCATCTTTTGTATTGAAGTTTTAGTTTTGCTGATTTAGTATTTCCAGCAAGTACTAGATTAGTGATCAGGACTACATTTAATTGTGGTAGACTGTGATTTAATTGTGCTTCAGTGCTAGAATCCCTGTGCTTCAGTGATTCCCTCCAGAATACTTTGCTTTTTTTTTGAAAATCCTATCAGTGCTCTTAGGAGGTGAAACCTACCTGTTGGTCATTGAACTGTTGTTCATTCTCACTTCATTTCACACCATTTTATTTATCTGCTCCCTTAATTACCATTTTTATGGGTCTGTGTTCTTACCCAAAGGCATTTAAACTTGACAGTGTAATAGATTGTGCTGTGAAAGCTAAATAGCTGTTTATTACTTATCCTTATTAATTTGGGCTCTGCCACATCATTACACATGTGATAATGTCCGTGACATTTGCAGAAGTAGTTTTCTTTACAAATCAGTGCAGTTCTCGCATTGCTTCCAACATTACTTCCTGACCAAAAATCCAGGAAGAACTCTTTAAATCATTCTCCAGTAGTAAAATAACTGCAGAAATCTGACCACCGTTAGCCAGGCATTATTATGCTCATGTTAATATCTTTTGTGCATTACCTTGAAATTTCCATCTCGGTTCTGTTTCCTTGTGTCTTTCCCATCCCTCCATCCCTCATCAGTTACTACCCTAATTTAGGTTTGTTCATTTAGATTTGTTTTTCCCGTGTGATTAGGATGGCTGGCTGATGTTCGTTAAAAGATGTTCCTTAAAAACTTAGTTCTTTATGTTGCAATTTGCCTTGTTGAGATCCTGTTACTTGTTACTGCTTTGACAGAATATTTTGAACAGTAACTCATATACTTCCATGTTCCCAACCTTATTTTCTGTCTATACATTTAAGGTTTCCTATTATTTACAAATTACTGGTTTTATCAATCACAAGAAAAAATGATAATATTCTTAATATTTTATTTTAAATTGTCATTGTATAGAAAATCTTTTTAATATACTTGATTAAAATGGAGATACATGGCATTAAAAACTTGAGTTACTACATTTTAATGACTTGCAAATTCAAAGCTGTTTTTAAAGTATTGCTTTGGACTTGAGCTTTTTAGATTTAGATTGTAGCTTAAACCAAGATTCCTATTTTTGGCGTTGCTGTGTACCTTTTGTGTTGTTGTCCTGTGACAAGGGAGCCATACGTTTATCTGCCAGCTGGCTGAACTGGCCAGATGAAATTCGTCTGGCTGGGAGAAAAGCAACCGTACTGGGCCCAGTGAGTCTGGCTCAGTGGGATGTTTTGTGGACAAAAAGAACAGAGAGCCACAGGGATCATGCTTGGCCCTTAGAAGCTGCACTTTGTTGCCTCTTTTATCTCCTAATGGTAAAAATCATAGGGATGGTTCCCAAAAGCCAGTGAGATCATGTGTAAGACTGATTGTTGTGACTCGCTGGAACTGCAGTAGCAAGACTCGTTAATGTAAACCAATTTTGGTTTAAACACAAACCAACATCAAGCATCTTTGAAGTTCTTACAGCTGTACTTTTTTCTTAGCTTAGAGCTGCAAACAAATACCATTTGTTTACTTTTTTAGTAGTCTTTTATGTTAGGTGCACTGCTTTTTTGTGTGTGATGGTAGAGAAACTCGTCCCGTTTCTCAACCCTTCACAAAGCTTTTTTTGTTAATAAGAAAGTTGAAGTAGTTCAGATTCCCCTTTTCCAACAGATAATCTGTCTAAGTTGTTTTACCCTAAATATGTCACCAGTTGCTGTGCTGACTCAGATGGGATGCTTCTCCCACCTCTTCTGGAACGTTGCACTAATCTAGGGTAAAAGGGAGTCATTGTCACCACTGAATCACTGGTTTCTACTTTGTTCCTTATTTTCCTTTTAATTCTTCTTCATCATCAAAGTGAGATTTGTTTTTACTGCAGACTTCCTTTCCCTTGACTGGACTGATCTCCTTTCAAAAATAATCCACTATCCAATAACAAATGTTATGTATACCTCATCCATCTCTGTCACATCAAGCCAGCCTAACAAGACACAAAGAAACAAATCTCCCTTTCAGAAGGGTGCAACTGATGGTTTCACATAGTTCACTGTTCAAACGAACGCACTAATTTTAATGTTCTTCCAGGTGAGAAAACGTTGAGCAAGTATTAGCACACAGAGGCAGAAACTGTGTAGCAGTGATTCCAGCAGGGCTGTTGCTCATGGGCTAATATTTTAGGTTATAATCCTAGGATGAATTATTTTCAGCATCTAACCTAACGCTTCGTGTTTGAACTAAGTCTGTGGAACTGCTCAGAGGTGTTTGGGGGTTTTGTCACATGCAAGCAAAATTAAGCACTGCAAATGGAGATCTGTGCGGTTGTCTCCAGCTGAAGCCGAGTTAGCCCACCACAGAAAGCTTTCAAAACTCAGTTCGAAGAGGTATCACAATCCACTTGGAAATGCAGTAGTCCTTAAAAGTGCTACTCTTTCAACTGCCTAAGTACCCTCAGCAATGAAAGCTTTCTGCAACTTCATCTGTGGGGAGCTTAGTCACTTGTTGAAGCTGCTGAAGCAACACCTAAATCATTCTAGATCTGAGCCATGGGGAATAACGCTGGATTTTATCTCAACTCTGCATTTCCTTGGTTTTGTGAGTTCAAACGGTGCTGAGGGCATTTCAAAGTTATGTGTGGTGATGGGGTGGATGTGGTTTGCTGTGTAATACATTGAGAGGGAGCCCATGTATTCCATCACCAAGTAGAAAAGACTCAGTCATGCTCCAGCCTCTTCCTTAGAAACTGGTCCAAGCGAATGCTTCAAGAGGTTGAAGCAGAAGCTCCTGAAAAACAAAAGGAATTGGACTGCAGTTATTTGGTCCATTTCTCATCTCTGTTGCCTTTAACTTGTAGCAGAGTTTCAGACTTCAGCAACAGATTTTAATTTGAACTTTTTGCCAGCTTTATATTTTCTTATGCAATTTACTTTTTAAAATTAAGAGCACATGTTTTCCTTCCAAATAACATGAAGTACATTTATTGGCATTTTAAATAGGCCAAAGTGAGTGAGCAACCTTCTTTTTTTTTTTCTTTCAAGTCTATTTTTTCCCTACAGGCAAATTGCTGTGGGCTTTTGACCCACCCTTTTTATGACACTATTTCAGCACAGATATTCTTAGTTAGAATTCTAAGTTATTCCTTTGAAACAGAAATAGAAATCACCATCTCAGCGAGCAGTTTCTTCATCTATAGGACTGTCATACGTGCCACGTAGCATACATGCAAGTATGCCATGTACATTCATGTGAAATCTCTACCTCTCACAGAGCTAACTTTACATGCTTGTATTTTGGTTCCATTTGGGATATTCTGTAAGCTAGTGTTTTCTTTCTCTGTTTTTCTTTAAATCATTTTACAGAATGCTTTCTTGTTTGAGATGTGCTGTTTTGGCATGGCCATCCTTCAGCGTTCTTTGCAAAAGAGATATGGATCTCTCATTTCATTTACTCAAACCCATACCACTGAAAAAAAGGCTTTAACCCTGATTCCTAAATCCAGCAAGTAGCAATACCATTTTGAACCTACTATATACTGTGAAATCTTTATTTCTTATGTTTAAGCCTTCCATTGAGCACAATAGTTATTTGCTCTGGTGGAGTATTGAAGTTGTTGTGTATGTCTCACAGGAGCTCTTGCACCCAAGTTATTGTTTGGAGCATGCAATTTGGTCAGCACAATTCACAAACAGATATAAGCAGCTATAAAATTGCTCTGAAGTTTTATATTTCATGGACTTTCCACAACAGAAAACTGTCATTTTTTACATTTTTCCTGCTAATACTAATTTGCCCACATCTAAGCCTAATAATACTTTATGAGACCTGGCATGTGGAATAGCAGAGTCTTAGTGATGGAAAGTTTGGGCTTCATTTCTTTTAGTAGTTTTAAGATGCCCATGTCACAGAAAGTTGTCTTATGCAGCAAGTTGGTCATTCATAAGCTGCTTCTGCCAGTGACTTTGTTTATGGGTTTAAAAAGAAAAATCTAGCTGTGAAAACTAGCCTTATTTTAAGGTAATAGACAAGAACTGTGCCTGTGATCCCCAGCATAAGCTTTTCCCAGTCACTTTGGAGAGATTAGATGTCTCTTAACATCATCTTACTAGCAGTGAAGTTGCTCCAAAAGGACTCCCTTAATCATATTAGTTTCGCTGCCATCACCCTGTCTTCAGATTCTTTCTTCTTTCCTAATAGAACCAAATCTGCTTTTGCCATCTATTAGGTCCAACATTAATGCTCTTTTACATATTAATTACTATTACTTTACCTATAACATTCAGCCCTCTATCTTTTGGCTCCCCAGTTTTGAATCTGAAAGCTTGGCACTGTCACTGCCATGTGGCAGTAGAAAGTGCTGCATTGTGCTGTTTGAATTTTCCTATGTCTTTGTATAAGAATTATTGAGTATAGAATGAAGTAAAGCAGAAGGAAATAACAGTTGACTCAGGAATTCACCCATTCTCTATCTTGGCTTGTAATATGATGTATGAATGTTTTTTTTCTTTTATTCTAAGAAGTGAGTCTTGGCTTCTTTTCTGAAATATTTTATCAAACTTTTTAGGAATCTTCTAAGCGATGTAATATCTTGAAGTTTCACTTATGGAAAAAATCAAGCTTTAGGAAGCTTTTTTTAAAAAATGTTTTTACAGTTACTGAAACATTTTGTTATGATCTTAAGGTGAATTATTTTTCTGAAAGAATTGTAGAAGCATATTGTAGATTATAATGATATACTGCAATGTGCTTTACATTTTAGTCTGTATAATTGCAAACTAAAGTGTATTTTGCATTTTAGACTGTTTGCAGATTTAGAAAAAATAAAAGAATGGAGGAAAAGATCGGGAAAGAATCTAGTGTAGATCACACTATCTGAAGCATATGTTTGAAATAATGCTGATATAGGCTGAAGTATGTGGCCTGTGTTATAATTCTGTATAGAAATTATGTGCTCAGTCTGTGCATGCATGCACAAAACTTTACCTTTGACATGCTAAGGAGTAATGCCAATGAGTAATTAAGCAAGCATGGAAACAAGTCAATCTTGTGATAAGTTTCTGAGACGGCTAATATTTAATACATGTTACAGCTGTGATAGTCTAAGGACACAAGGGAAGGTTTGAAAGGAGACATCATGTCTTTTATACCATATAGCTCAAATAGTTTTTAAAAAGACAGACTTTCAAGCCTCAGTTTTCTTGCAGATCACAGTAATTATCATAGCAATCTCTTCTGGTACATTAATGTACAAGGCGTTATTTCTGATACAGTCATTAATTTCCCAACTTTGGTCAGAAATCAGTGTTCCTTTGTCAAAGATTTGTAGTAATGTGGTTCTCAGAGACTGCAAATAAATGGTTTAACTGAATATAGATACTGTAGGAAACGTCTGAAGAACAGTTATAGTTGGAGAGAGCACTTCACAGCTCCAGAAGCAGTAACTGGCACTCCAAGGCAATGGGGTTTTTAAATATATGCTCATTTTAAAGCAGATTTTCTTATGAAACCTTTAATGAGCTTGATCTGAGTCACCTACATACGTTTGGTAGGATGTCGGTATTTTATCTCCATGTCATCCCGTACATCCCAAGAATTCCAGGGAACTGCAGCATTGCTCATGTGGCAGGAACAAAAAGGGGGAACTACTGAGTGAGGTTTTTAGTGAAAAGGCTTGTTTTCAGAACTGTGCTTATGAAAGAACATGTTTTTCAACTTCATATGTTACAATTAGCTGGAAAGACAATGGTTTTGTCACAGACGCAATGCACCTATATTTCTTTTGAAAAGCTACAGACAATGCAGTTAGAACAGTAACTAATGAGAGCTATATACAAGGGTAAATCTGAACGAATTAATACGATAGCAGTAGTGTATAGTCTGTACACTTCAGGAGTGTTACAGATTTACTGCACGTCAGCTTCGTTCCTCGCACTTGGATGTTCCTAAGCTGACTCCCTGCGGCTCAGCCTGCTCTGATGCCACGGTGCACAGTGCATTTTGCTCCCGAGGACTGGAGGATGATCTGTGATCACATAAAAGAGAATCATGGATTCATAAGTCTGTCTTCCATTTCGAAGGTTGTCTCATCTGTACCATGTTTGCAGAGTTGTAATGGTTCTTTATGGTGGCCAGTGTCATCCTTTCTTAGCATGCGTTGGTGCTCTCACCTGAAGGAGCACTTTCTGTGACATGTTCCTTGTGCACATCAGCACACTGCAGCAAGATATGGTCTATAATCTGTAGCAGTGGTTGATAAATGATTGATGATATGCTCATGTCTCATTACAATGTGATAGGTGAATTCTTAAGGGAAAAAAAGGTGTTATATATAGTGACTATAGGCCACAAACTAAGTTATTTCTCTGATGGGGTCACCCCATCCAAAAAGGTAAATTTCCATGCTCTAGCCATGCCTTGGGCAGGACGGAGCTGTAGTCATCTCTGTGTATGCAGAGAAAGGGAAGAGCAATAAAAGAGGCCGAGGAAAGGGACAGGGAATCTGTTGAGTCAGCTTCCTACCATCCATAGGTGAAAGCCTGTCTGAGGGAAGTATTTTGTTGTTCGTTCTTGTTTTGTTACTTTGCTTTTTCTTCATTTCAGGTTATGTGTGAGTTGGAGAGCCAAATCCACAAGCTGAGGGAAGAGCTTATTCAGGTAAATGCTCAGCGCAAGCAACAGCTGATGGAGACGAGCCTTCGGTGGGAAGAGGAAAAGCAGAGGGCAGCTCGAGATCACGAGATGGTGGTGAATAAGCTGAAAGTGGAGGGAGAAAAAATGTTGCTTGACATGAAAAAGGTGCATGATGCAGAAACGCAGAAGGCCTTGGACAAGGTAAGAGAATCACACAGGGCTGCTTCTTGTGGCTCAGCAAAAGGGAAGCAATCACCTCAAAAGTCAGATAACCAAAGCTTTACAAGGCAAAATGTTTAGGGGGTCACTTGATTTGAAAAACAAAAGGTAGTATGTTGTAGATCTGACACAGATGCTGCAATCATTGTATGAGAATGGAAATTCCGTGGCTCTATAATGAAAGACCTCTCTTTGAAGATGCAATGGCAGCAATCACTGCTGTAGCTGTCTGCTGTGAGTGCTGCTGGGGCAGCACCTTCCAGCCGTGTTGCAAGTGGGATGGCCATGACCTTTAAAATCCAGATGATTTCAAAGGGAAACCCAGCTAAGGACTAGGCTAGTTGCTTTTCCTTTGTTGAACTAGGTAGAGGAGAAAGGGCGGTTCTGTCTAACCACGCTTTCTCCCTCAAAATGAGGAAAAGTTCTTAAGGAGAAAAAACTCAGGCTAAAACTGCAAGGAAATTGGGTCTAGTGGCTAACAATGGCTGGTCTACTTTTGCCTGTGTGCATCAGATGAGCAAGTGCTGTGTGAAAGGCTTGAAAATAAAAATTAACGTTTCAACTTCATCAAGGCTTCCCTCCCCATTCTGTTCAGCGGGGTCACCATGTATCGCTGCTTCAACGCTGCATTCGCAGCAGCTTCCTGACAAACCCCTTTCACTGGCTCCTTGAATAGAAATGTTTCTCCACATTAGGGATGGTATGAACTAAAACATGTTAGTTTTATTTCAAAGACTAAACTAAAAACGGCTGCTCAATATTGATGGTAGGCTATGGGTGTATATGTGAGCTGATAGCTGTTGAAGTATCTTTCATATGTGTTAATGTAATAAATGATACGTTTTATTGCCCAGTGATGTACAGTGGCACAAATTAACAATCTGCATATACTGTTTGAACAGCCTTTGTGAAAGTGACATTTCATTTACCTGCATCAGGTTCTTGGTCTGTAATTTTAAACAGCATTTGGAGGATTATGTTGGAAATCAGCCAGCCTGAAGCCATTAAAATGGCTGTGATCAACAATTCAGAATCTTTTCTGAATGTAAGGAAAGCTCTGCTTGGCATAATTATTTAAAGCCAAGGTCACAGAAAGTATTTAAACCTTTGAAATTCATCATTAAAGGATTAATTTTAACTCAGGAAGACATTGTCATTTTTGCTTAAAAATGGAATTTGAATCTCAATTCTTTTCTTTCTTTGATCTTTTTTTACATGTGTAGTATAGCAAAAGAAAAGTTAACTTCTTTACATCCTCAAATTAAAGTTACAAATAATCCTTCATAGGGACATATCTTTAATAGACTTGAATTGTCATTTCTGTCAGAAATATTTTCATTTAATTTATTGGATTTTTCTATTTTTCCAAATAAAATTGCTAATTTTAAGCAATATTAACTGCTATTAAAAATTACGTTATTTTAACTTAGAGTACTTTTTTTTTTTTTTTTTTTTTTTGCCTCTAATCAGAAGAGCACATGTTGAGTAGAGAACAAGGAAAAAAAATCTTTGGAAAGTCTGTCGTAAATGTGAAAAAATACCTTGCATTACCATCAAATCTTCCTCTACTGTTCTTCTTCGTTTCTGTCTTCCAAATGTAGAGCTGTGGAAATTGGCTACAAAGTCAAAGTAGCTTAAAGGGCAAACTCCATATAAAGGTCAAAAGTAACAGTTTCCACTAACTCAGTTTCAAATCTTGATCCTCTTAAAATCTGCAGAATTTTAATGGAGATTTTATTTGAAGGGGGATGATTAAAATACCTTAATTGCAGCATGAATCTTGAAGCTTGTTTTTAAAACAAGCAAATCTCGTTCCCCTGAAATTTAGGACAAAATGGGAGAAAGTTTTGTCCTCCAAACCGAATTCTTTTTGCCAAGTCTTTAAAGATTGTTTGAAAATCCAAGAGGAAGCTGAATTTCACTGTTTAGGCTTGGAAATAGTCGTATGGCTGTCCAGATTTTCGGAAGGTCAGTCCATTCCCACATGAAGGATCTCATTCCTCAGTGGTCTGTTTTGTGAGTAATACTGATTTCTGTGTGTATTTCTTTGTGAAATTGTGGACTGTTGTTCAAAAAAAAAAAAAGCTAAAATTTGAGTGAAAAGAAAAATTAAGATAAAGGTGGGTAAAAGAAAACACAGGATTTATATGGTATTGCCCTCCCCATAGCCCTTCTCCAGTGGGGATGGGAGGAAGGAGAATGGGCAGAAGAGATTAGAGAAATGGTTTTCATTGCAAGCACACTGTGCATTTAAATATTGGTTGGTATTTGTAGACAGCTTTTCAATATTTAGGTAAACACAGTGTAATTTACTGAAGTCTTCACTTTAAAGTTGAGATTTTGAGCAACAGAGAAGATAGGAAGTTGTTTATTGTAATATATTATTTGATTCATTTTGTTAGAGATTACAGCATGCAATGCCAGAAAGTTACTCAATAAAAATTGTACGGTAATGTTTTTGAACCTGTGATTCTAAAAGCAATTATCTTCTGACAGTTATTGCATCTCCCGATCAGTTGGGGAATGATAAGCAGGAAAATATTTAACAGGTTGCCAAATGACACCGTGTAACCCACACTATAGGAAAAATAAACATGTCATCTATCGCCGTGGAAAAAATAATAAAGGGAACAAATAATAAAGGGAACAGTCCATAATTTTCCACTGACCCCTTCTCTTGTAGGCAGTATTTTCACTTAAATACCACTTTGTAAGAAAGTGAATGACAGCTGACATAAATATGTGCATTTTCACTTTTGCTGAAGCTGGTTGGACAACCCAGGGGCACCTCTGAGATTGCTCCAGGCTGGACACCACCCCATGAGTGGTATGGTCCCTGAGAAGGTGATGAGGGCTCCATCTCACCAGGGCTGGGAAGACTTGGGGCTGGATTTCTGACCTCCTGCTCCCCCATTCCCTGGGGCAGGGCCCAGCAGTGCTATCTCCCCACAACTTGCTTCTGTTCCTGACCAGGGCTGCCAGTCCTGTAGAAGTGTGGGGCCTGTAGCCTTGAGCTTCATGCACCTTTCTTGCTGAACCACAGGTTGAAAGGGTCCAGATCCAGCCCCAGGGAAAGGGATATAGACACTGCCACCCCAGCACTTGGGTTCCTGTGGAGCCCGGGACTGAAAATCTTGGAGAGGCTCTTACAATTTGCTGTTGGCTGAGCACACCATGGTAACTTAGCACTGTTCTGTCAAAGCAGACCTCTTTCTTGAGCTGTTCCTGATTTGGATCTGGCCTTCTAAAGTCTCCCTTATTCATTTTTGCATGTTTCCTTCCCCATCATGTGAGCTGCATTACCAAAGATAGAGGCGTGTGGAAGGGTTGTAGGCATTCCGAGGTCTGATAGGCATTTTTCCTTGTCCCAAATGTTCTGTTCCCTCAGAGGGCTGGGGTGTAGACTCAGAAGTGCAGAAGGGAGAACAGGGCAGGCAACTCCCTTCCATCACTCTGTCCTCCTTTTCCTAAGCAGGGCCCTTATCACCACCCTGGAGCCACAGATGTTATGTTGAAATAGGGCTGGGCTGGTGCAGAAGCAGCTCCGCATGTACTTGGTAGCTCGATACAGAAGAAGCTGTTCCAGCAGGCAGCAGCAGTTCTTCCCTAGCCTTCTGCTAGGTCGGGTGCCACAGCCCCATCACCCGTAATCGCCTTACTGCTCACCTTGTGAGTCGTAACGTGGCACCTGTATTGGAACACGGAGCCGCCTTATCAGATCGGGATAACAAGTGCTAGTGTGCTTAAGGTCAGATAAGCTCTGCTGGCCATAAATCAGACAAAATTCAAGGCGACAGCATGGAGCATTTGAAACTACTTATGTCCTTATGACTTCAGTACTTTCCTAATGTCTATTATCTATCTTTTTACAAAAACGACTTGACAATTTCTCCAGAGTATTTCCTGTATATTAGTTAAGGAATCTTACATATTGCTTCAGAGAACACTTGTATTCAATCGCAGTGACTTTGAGTTGCTTTTAAAGCTGTTAATATATAGATTTAGTTTGCTTGAATTGCATTACATCAGGTGATTATAGCATTTTCAGATAAGATGGTAATTTTTAGTATTTGAAGTCACACCTCACTGATGAAATAAAACAGTTTAAGAAATGAATGTGTTAGACATGGTGCTGCATTTCGGCGCTGCTAATGAGGAGTTTCAGCAGCAGGAGACAGGTGGGTTGTAGGCTGCATCAGCAGCGCGTGCAGCAGGACCACTCCTCAGCCAGGTGTGAGAGGCTCCCCAAAGCTTATGGGCATTTTTAGGTTTGCCAGAAATCACCAAAGAAAGAGACAAACTGCGTTTCTAAGTGCGTGCAGATGTGAAGCTTGGCTAACGCGACTGTTTGTAACATTTGTCTGTGGTATTTTCTTGGCAAAGAAAACGAGCATTCAGAAAGCATGACCCTAGCAGATCAGTAGACATGCTAACAATGCTCAAAGGAAGCAACCTTGGAACGCTGAAAATACCTCATAAAAAAGCTCTCTGAGCAGTGTACATGAGTAAATTGGAGTGGGAGAAAAAGTTTTTTTTTCCCCTTTAGATAATTTTCAACATTCAGCTTTTTATTGACTTCTTTTCTGTAGTTAAATAGAGAGTTTTTGACTCATCCTGTTAATTCTTTATGTAGGTTCCAGGAACATCTAATTCTTTTTCAGTGCTGCTTTTCTTGTGGAGAAGTAATTTACATTCTTGTGTATTGACTGTTCTTAACACACATGATATTTGATTACAGGATGAAGCTGTAGTCAAAGAGAAAAAAAAGGCGGGGGGGGGGAATCAGCACTTTAGTTTCTGGACTGCACATCTGATTTGATGCAGTTGTGAAATGGCTCATTTTACAGAGATGGGACTCCAACATAGCATGCAACCTGGCCAGAGCTGTGCAAATCCCTCTGGTTGGTTTTAATGATGTAGCAGTTAGCTATACTCCGAGATTTCTGTTACTTCAAATAACATCTGACAGCTACAGTGTTTTCTAGTCTATACCTCTTACAATCACTCCACCTACATCTGGTGGGAAGTCCATATAAAACTGCAATGCCCGGGAAATTTGAAGTTCAGGTTTACATTTGAAAGAATCTATATGTATGTGCGTATGTATATTTTTGAAAGAATACGTACAAATATACTCTGTCAGTGATTACTTCCCTGATTACGAACAACTATTCTGTATAATAATGTTGTAATATGATGTTTTTCTAGCAGGGACTTTTTCTGGAAACCAAAAAAGTACAGATGGTGTTTTATGATTGGATGTTTATTTATTGAAGAACTTGTACTTGCATACAGTTTACAATTAAGGTACTGATAATGTGCCCTACAGACCATTCAGTCCTTCCTTTATCACCCAGCTTCATGACGCTGGATTCATTAACCGGCAAGCACAGCCCTGGGATGCAGCCCAACTGGACATATTCACTGGGCATACTTTCATACTGCACATGTAGAAATATCTTTAATTCACACTATCTATGCTGGCATGATTGTCAGTACTCATGCAGATGATGTCATCATGTTCAATCCTGGCAAAAAAAAAAAAAAAAAAAAAAAAGAAAGAATATGACATCTTCAAAGAAATTAGAGAAATTCTAAGAGATGCCCTATTAAAAGTACTGAGTTTCCTCTAAGCAGTTACTTCTGCTCATAAAAAAAAAAATAAGCATTGCATGCTTTTCATTAGCTTACACCACTGAATGCAGTCTCTCTAGTTATTGTTCTTCTCTGCCAACTACATTTCATTAAGTACCAAAACTGGTTCCATCGTTGTATCTAAGGCCTTCTGGGAACTGGACATCTCTGCAGCAATTCTGTAGGCTCCTGCTTAGACTTCTTAGCACGATGGAGACTTTGATCTGAGAGACATCTTTCACTTCATTAACTTGGACGCTAATAGTGATAGTGTAGAAAGTTCAACTGGATGCTCACAAAAGAGATTCTATTTTCATGCACTTTGCAGTGATACCATGGTTATTTACATGGGGGCAAGTGGGTCAGCCATAAAATGTGGACATGTATTGTTCCTGAGTATAATGATATCATTAAACTGTACCTAATTATAGTGTAGACATATGTTTTTCTCCATGCTGAATGCATTCAGGATCTCCACCAGTTGTCATACATGGGCCATTTTTTATACTAAAAATTTTTAAGTGTTTTTGTATTACACAGATTCTTTTAGTTATAAATAATCTAAAGAGCATCTCCTTCTTACCAAGAGGAATTGCGTGTTCCCCGAGTCTCTTGATTTTTTTCATTATCATCTGAAAACCATTGCCTGTTCCAGAGTAGTAACATTTTTGTTGTTATTGTTTGTAGAGTCTGTTAGTTCTTGAACAATTCTGACATGCTGGTGTTAGTGATCTACCAGCTAATATTACTCAAAATGAGTGTACTAGTTTGGCTCTGAAATCCTGCCAAAAGTCTAAAAGATGAAGAAAAAAGAAATGTGTTTCAGAAAAAAAAAAAAAAAAAAAAAAAATGAAAAGATTGAGCAAAGTTACAAGTTTTTATGAAAACTACAATTACTTAATGTCTGTATCCTGCTTCTACGGAGGACAGCAGACAGCAACTCTGCAATAAAATTTTTCCTCACAGAGGAGGGAGAAAACTGATTTCTTCTCTAGTGTGTCCCCCTTTGCCCTGCTCAGTCTCTTTCATCCTAAGGAAAGAAAGATGATAGTGGACAAGGAACACGGTCACAGGAATTGCCTCATCCCACTGGGGAGCTATTTGGAAGAGCCTTCAGTCAACAGAGCCAAACACAAAGCAAAATATGGTAGAATGATTTCAGGGACATTTTACTCAAATGAGACTGAGCAAAATTTGTCTCTTTCTCTGCTGGAGTTATTTCAGAGCAATAGGCTCAGTTATCCATATGCAGAGTTACTGTGCTCCCACCTCCTTTGGCTGGGGTGGGGGAACATCCAGAGAAACAAAGTAGGAAACAAAAGGTAAGGTTTCTGGCATCCCTGCCCATGAGAAATGAAAAGCAGCAGGCAAGAAGCATGATTGAGCTAAATAATAAATTGACAGAATATGTAATTAAAAAGATAGCTTTCAATAGGGGAAGCACTGATACAATTAAAATTGGATATCTGTCATCTGCCCTGTCTTGCACTGTGCACTTTTATTCATTCCCTATCGCATCAGTTCCAGCTGGCTGGTTGAGAAGTTTGGCTGTAATGGCAGTTAGTGGGCGTTTAACTTCTCCCTGCTACAGCAGGTTTGGGTGCTGAAGGAATACCGGGGGCATGAACCACAGCAGGGGGACAGGTTTATGCCCTCTCCCCCAGCAGCATCTCCCATGCCACTGGGGAGGAGAGTGGGCTTGTGGTCCCTTAGCCTGACCCAGGGGGATGTCCTGATGCCTTTAGTACGACTGTTACCATCTTAACTTCTCAAATACGAAGTGCAGGAAGCTTTTTCAGTTGCAGGATGACTCTTCTAATTATTTTTTCAATAGTTTTCAGATCCTTTCTCCACTATCCAAACTGTAGTACATCAGATTTATCTTGTAATACACAATTGCTTATTATTTTAATTTTGTTTGATATTTTTAAAGCCCAACTCAATCATTACCTCGTTTTCTCCTCCCCCCCCCCAACACTATGCGTCTCAGAATAGGCTGATTGCACGTAGGTACAGTTTTCTCTATGAAAAGTAAGAAAACTAAAACATTTTTAATAATTTTGTCATAATTCAACGGATATTCCTTAAATACATCAATTTTACTTATCTTTATATCACAGAGTAGAACATTAGCAAAGCTACTGGCTGTTTTCCATTGTAGTAGCTAATTGTAATGTAAGATTACTTGGTTTGGGTTTTGTTTTTTTAAACATCTAGGCCAATTAATTCTGAAATAATTTTCAGAATTATTGAATGAATACCACCTGGTCTGGGTGCCTAGACAAGGTAGGACCAATCATAAAGTCAATGTGCTGTTACTGGAAGTCAGTACCTGCGGTGGTCCCTAATCTTGCTGGGGCTCCCTAATGCAGGCAGCTGTAGGTAATCTACTGTCTGCTCCACCTACCAGCAGTCACTGCTGCTTGTTACTTGGAGTTAGGAAGTACTAAGTTGAAATATCTCTTGCATCCCACGCCAGGAGCTCCACAATCCTCCTTTTCTTGAAACTTTTGTAGACGATGCGTCCCTTATGCAGGGAGTCTGTCAAGACCCCAGACGTGAAAGTCAACACGAGCTGAAGCTACCCCATGGCATATGTCCTTGGCATATCTGCTTAGGATGGCATTTAGATCTCAAAATTTTCACTTCACCTTTATTTTAGAAAAAGTGTTCAGTTATTAGGACCAAGCTAATATAAAACAATTTATTGTATTTTTAAATTCTGGCACAATTTGAAGATGTTTATATTTGTTTGCTCTTTCTTCATATCTCCATAACAGAGCAGTGCTGCAGGTGGCTTTTTTTTTTTTTTTTCTCCATTTTGGAGGGAAAGGAGTGTTTGGGAAACAGGGAGGGGGGGTAAAATGGTGTTATTAGTCCTTCAGAGTCTTTAATGTGAAGAAACAAAAGTGTTCCAAAACGACTCGCTGATAGCTGCAGAGCATGTCAGGGAATGAAACCCACCTTCATTAAGTGAGTGAGAACGAACTCTAATTGTTTTGAAGTTCTTGTGATCAGCCTGCATGCACTTCATTGTAATGTGATACTAAAGCGCCTCAATTATGATTTGTATATTTTGGTGCCAGAAGGTTTTTTTCTTATGCTAAATTATTGAGTTCTGTCAGCTGCTGGGCTGTCATATAGAGATACAGTAAATCACATTATATTTTGTCATGGATTACACAGAGCAATAAATTTGGGAACAGAGATCAAAGTAGTTTCACAATCACATCTGAGTGTAGGAGGGGTGTTTAACTTGTAGAAAATCTGATTTAGGTGAAACTGTTGCAGTTCTTGTGTGAATTTGAAATGAATTTGGGTGTCTGCTTGAAAGTGAATAAGGTACAAATCCCCAAAAGAGTTCTCCTGCCTTTAGTTCGCAGGAGTTAATTCTGACCTAGAGCTGCAGGATGGAGAACGGATAAATAATTAAACATTGGGAATATTAAGTGTCTCACAGTGTCTTATTTATGCTTTTAATTGCTTTTATGGTTGAGCAATATATTCCATTCTCCTTTTAATTGGGACTTCGCTGGACTTGTGCGCAGCTAGTTGTTGGTACAGTAATGCTTTCTGGCTCCGAGAAGCTCTAGCGTTCTTTTGGGGAAGCTTTGTTGTATTTAAAACTACAGAAAGTAATCCCACATAATCTTGCTGAGGAACACTGATTACTTCAGATCGTAGATTTGTTAGGGGCTTGTGCCTTACTTTGAATGTTTGTCTTTCCAACTGTAAAAGCTTAACTTTTGTTGGGCTGTCATCTAATGATGTAACTCAGCAATACCCAGCCTGTCCTTTTGTTTCCAGTTTTCCTTCTGTTTAATAAAATAGATTAGCTCTCAGAATGGTACTTCGGATTTCTTTCTAGTCCTTATCTTTTTATCATTTGCTTGTTACTGCTACACAGTTCAACTTAGAACAGCAATAGCAAAACTAAAAAAAAAAAAAAAAAAAAGTAAAAATCACATTCTTACTCTTTATAGTCCTTTCAGACTTGTTGTCTCTCCTTGGCAAAAGTCACAGCTCATGAACTTGCCTAGTATCAGATGATAAAGTGTCAGGGCCTCAGAGATCTCTGAATTCTGCTGGAATTCTTTATTGTAAAGCCTGCAACTGAGTCAACCCCTGCATCAGGGTCGCATCTCGGTACTGGTGCCTTCTAGTTGTGGAGGAAACATTAGCTATGACTTGAATCATCAAAGATGTTTAGCAGCCTTATCCCTTCGTGCTTTTACTGGGTGTCAGCTGTTTGTGTACCAGAAACATCTGGGCCTGAGTGATACAAACTCTTCTGTAAACATCTTTGTGCTGGTGGGGGGGGGGGGAGAGACAGGATGCGCACAGCAGTGAGGTGTCCTTGGAGCAGAGGTGCCCGGTATTGCAGATGAGCAAAGGCAGGCTGTAAAAGCTGCAGTCATTCCCTTTGGGTACATATTTTATCTATTAAGGCTCTGAAAAACAAAACGCCACCGCTCTTGATATAATGTCTTAAGCCCAGTTTAAGTAACCATTTTAATTCAGTTAGAAGAAAACCAGGAGATATTAAAATCATAATTCAGGAACGTATTTGCAGAGTACTAGCTTCAAGTACATAGCCGAGGGAAAACTAGGTTTCAGTATCCTTGCACGGAGAGTGTTTCATTCTCAACATCTTCACTAGGTTTACTCAGTTCATCAAACAGGAATGCTGAGCAGGAGAAGGAACCATGCCATAACATAAAAGCCATCTGCCTCCAAGCTTTTCTGGCCGAAGTCACAGTACGTCTTCAGATTAAACTATAATTTGCTGTCTGTCCTTCAAATTCCTGACACATACATGAGGACTCTCTTCGTATAACATAAACTTAAGGCGTTGAACAATTTCATATGGAAAGACTAGAGTATTAATCTGGTTTTAAAGCCTCGTAATGTATACAGGGCTTGTGTTTTGGGCCAAATCATGCAGTTGGTTTTAGGTAAGGTGCCTGTCTCACTGCAGCACTGAATAGAAGTCACTGTTAGTGAAGCTGGGAAATATTTAGGTACTTAGTAAATCCATTTAGGTGAAGCTAGTAATTACGCTGTAGTGTAAGGTTCATACAACTTTGGCATTGGCCACCGTGAAGTTGGAGTCTCACAGAAGAATTACTGGAAGAGTTAACTGGGTGTATTTAATTTCTGTGCTTAATTTCAGAATGATTAAAGTATGCCATTGGTTCAAATGAAAGGACTGGAAATAAGAGTTTTCCTAAGGCACAAATTGCACAAGCAGTTTTTCAGGAGGCCCCCATTAAGCAGAGAATTGCAATACACTGCAGAAAGGCAATTCTTCATGAACATAGAGGGTCAAATCCGTTCCTATTCATTTGTGTTTCTTTTCCCAATGAAAAGTGCTTGGCACATGAATGAGAGGGTGATTGTTTTTTTTCCCTGAAGATGTATGTTTTTTAAAAAAGGAAGAAAAAGATTTGTAGACCTACAAAAGCAGAATGTTAAATAGAATATTAATAGGATTTGTGAGTATGACAGATTGGGATTTCTATCATTCATTTTGGAAAGCCTTGAAGTCTTTCGGTACTTGACTAATTATTCTGTTAACATCATTTTGGATATTGAACTAGTTTTAATAGTCTTTTTGGTGGCTCAAATTACATGTTGGAACTGGTATGCTATTTTCTCTGTTACACAGATTTGGCTTTCCATTTGCTATCTGATTGGTGGGGAGAGCAGGAGAAAGAAAAAGGTTATTGGAATAGGAAGCCATTATTAGAGGCATGTAAGGAAAAATACATGTTCCAGGATTTGAGGTAGAAATGAAACTTTTAGGTAAAATCAGATGAATTTAAAAAGTGATCTGCTGATCTCTGAAGTTTTAAGAGATATATGGAGCACTTTAATGTAATAAAAATTGCTATAGTTAGCCGTTCTTAAGGTAATTTTCTTTTGACATCTGTCAAATTACATAATCTTGAATTTTGGTACAAAGCAGAGTGCTGTCAAACTTAAATAGAAATATTCTGGTGGTGGGCTTCGTGTTGTTGTTTTTGCTTTGGTTTGGGGTTTTTTGTTGTTGTTGTTTAAGGTAAACGGGCCCCATTTACATTAGTTCTTTGATGTTAAATTCTTTGCTGCACATCAGAGAACAGTTGCTTCTTCCCTGGAGCAAATTTTCTTTCTTCTCCTTCCCCTACCCTTTGATTTTCCTTTTTTTTTTTTTTTTCTCCCCAGTTTGCTTACAATTTTATCTAGCTAATTATGGAGGATCAGCTTATGTATGGCCATCATTTAGTTAGTTGCAGGCATTTTGAAAAATGATTATTTCATAGCCAGTACCCTAAACAGATTCCTTAAATCTGCTTCTCTGTTAGTGACTATGGGTGTGTATGTGTACCTCTCTACTTCACAAGAGTTTTGTTTGTGAGGTTTTTGGTGGTTTTGTATTGGTAAGATTGAAATCAAATTAAAACACTACAAGACTTTAACTGGTTCTTGTATGGATGAGCAGGATTTCACTAGGTGTGCTTGACTCTAACAGATCTGCCTGCATTGGGTTGCAGAAGTTCATTTTCATATTAATTTTATAGCATAACTGAAAGCATATTTCTAATTTCCAAAAATTGCCATTCCAAAGCTGAAAGATTTGCACAGGTTTATACCATTCTGAAAAATTAATGGCTGCATTTTTGGTAAACGTTCAAGACATCCTAGATGCCGACGAACGACAAAGTTGTTCACGTACCTGCAAACCCCCTAGTGCTGCGGGAGCTGCTGTCGCACCAGAGGTGTCCATAAATCCTCAGAATGGGCAGCTGCTATGCAGGACGTGTGTGCTGAGACGTGGCTGGTGGCCGAACCCACAGCTGGCTGGTCCTGGGCTGTCCCAGGCTGCCCACGAAGGAGGGAACCCCTGGGAGAGCAACGTGCTGCAAGCACGCGGTGTGCACGGTCACCCTCGTGCTCTGCAGCTTCAGCACAGACTTCCCCAGGTCAGACTTCAGCGGGTGGTTGCCTGTAATGCACGCAGCAAAAGTTCAAGTTCCATCAAGTGGAATTAGACCTGAGTCTCCTCTAATACATCTAATACTTTAAAAACAGCACTTGACGCTCCGTAATTAGGGCATGACATGGTATGCATTTGGAGTACGGACCCGTCGTGGTAGATCCTTTGCTACTTTTTTCTTAGTAACAGTTGTGTTTCATGAAAGGAAAAAATGAACATCAGATTGTGTTCGAATAGCATCCATTAATTCAGATACCACATCTGTAGTGCTAATGCCATTTTTAATTTTTACGTGAAATGTTTTGTTGAAGTCGGTGCAGTTTTGCTCAGCAACCACAATATGATGCTTTAAGGCTTGTTATAGAATTATGGTTGGTTTTTAAAACCAATTAACTGTAACAAGGACATAATCTTTTTAATGCAAAAGTCCTCACTCTGTAATATAGAGTAACTGCATGTAAAATTGTCGTAATCAGATAATTTTAGCTAAAATATGTATTAACTGTGTGAAACTAAACAGAAGTTAATTTTTGAATCAGTGGGATTCCTCTATGGCTTATCCAATTTAAACCTTTTTATTACAGAAATGGATATTACAATTGATACTTCTGACAAGTTTTTGCCGAGTGTGAATTTCAACAGCTACCTCTCACACGCGGAAAACTAGTTTAAGACCATTAACTATATTTGCAGTGCTGCCCATTGCTATAAAAAGAGTTAGACTTTAATGAATACTGGCTGACCTTCCAAATGTTCACCTTCCAGTTGGATTTTTATTCATTATGTTTCTGAAATAGCATGTAACCTGAAAGTGAGGGAATGCCCTTAAAGGAACACAGAGGCAGCCTGTGCTTCATACAATGCACGAGCCGAGCAGCTTGCTACAAAAGAAGGGAGCCCAGGAACCTGCTGCTTGTGTACACCGTGCCATTTTTAACCTTCTCGTTTGTCAAGATAAATGTAATATAAATCCTCAGCTGTGATCACTGTGCGCAGCTACATGTATTTACTTTGCAGTAAATCTTTGCTTATTTTTTGTAAGTAAAAATCCCTTTATATATGTATGTGTGTGGATATATACATACATATATATATATATAGGAGTGCTACATGTGCCCCAGGTTTATGCTTCCCTAGGCTGCAAAGTAACAGCTGGTAGCCTGGAGGTGTTAAATTAGTTTAGCTGCAGGTTTGAAAAAGGAAGAAATTTGGCATTTCTGCACTAAAAGAACTTAATGGCCAAGAGTGTTCCTGTGCATTGCCACGAATTAGATCTTTTCAGCTGACCACTGGGATACAACTTGCAGAAATTGCCTTCTGTGTAGCTTGTGATGATGCAAGACCTGTATGGTGTTACGGATCTGGAGAGAAGGGCTGAAGTCAGCAGATGTCCATAAAGTCTTGATAGCCAATTTTAGACAGTTTTTAGCCAATGTTTGCTATCTCCTGTGAGAGTTTTGGTACCTCTGAAATCAGGCCCCTCAAATAAGGATGTTGTGGTGGCAAGTAAATGCAAGAATTTGTAGTTGGTTGTTGACTTGGAGACAGCTTAAAAACATTTTGCAAATTGGAATTTGTCAAAGCCATTACAAATCAAAGCGTTTTAATTGTCCTTAAAAGAAATGGCAGAATGCACTTGCTTTGTTCTCAGTTAGGAATAAAACTGGGATTCTCTTTTCAGCCCTGCTCTATCATGGCCAGCTCAGGTTGTCCTGGTCCTATGCAGTGTGAACAAACAAGTTGTAATTTGCTTATGAAAGTTAGGGGTGTATTTTTGTTATATATTGGGATTTCTTGTATGGGTTCAGGAGGTTACAGAGCTGCTTTCATGACAGATGAAGACTTTTACCCCAGGCAAGCTGAGTGAGAGCAGCTGTAATGTGATCTTCTTTGCAGCGCCTTGCTGCCTGGTATCTCTGCTTTCTGGGAGTAGCAGTAATTTAATCTATTACTGTCATTTATTTTTTACATTTTTCCTAAAGATAAACTGGCACTTTCAATCACTTTGTGATAGGCAGTGCTGGTAAAGTGTAATCTGAAGCTGGATGACAATACAGTGGAAAGAGTGTTAACATGAGTGAGCCCGAGTACAAAGAGAAATGTAGGACAGAGCTGTCTGACATAGCTGCTGCTGTGTTACGGCTCTCTAGTTATGCAGCACACCAATATGTGAGCCCCTACACTGTTTGTCGCTGACTGTAAATGATAGGTGTAGAAAAAACGGAATTTAATTTGTCTGGTGCTCCAAAATTCTTGTATATGTTATCTTAAACCAGTATGTTGTGCCATTATTTCTATTTATAACAAAACAAAGTGTTTTTGAAAATTAGGCACATACTCGATAATGGTTTTGATCAACTTTTTTAGTTTATTTTTTAATACCAACAAGCATATGAAATATAGAGACCTCCACATGTTTCATAATCTCGGAATTTGAGGGGATTTAAGATCTTGAATTGCAGTATCATGTAAACTTTAAGATTATTTTTAACTGGCTGTAATATGCTTATTTTAAGCTGCACCACCAACTGCGTGGATGGCATGAGATGATGTGAGCCCTATCATGCTCTGCAGCAGTGCTTCACAAACACTGGCGGCAACTTAAAGCCCCTAAATTGTACTCCAGCAAAATCAATAAAACTATTTGCTTGACCGAAATCCTTCGTGTTTGCAGAACCAGGGTTTCAGTCTTGCAGCTGGACCCAAGCAGGGTTCAGAGGCTTTGGAGGCCCCCCAAAGCCACGTGCTGGCCCTGAAGGAGCGGGTGCTGGGTGCTGGGTGCTGTGCCGTAAAACTAAGGAGGACAGATCAAAGATTTTAACATGAGGTCAGAGAGATTCTGAGAAGTTAATCAGCTTAAATTTGCTTCAGAACTCAGCTACATAATACCCTGTCCCCTAAGAAAATATTTTCCTTAGACACCTGTCCTCGAATCTGAGAGCCAAGAACAGGAGAGCGCCGAGTGGTTCATCTGAGGACAGCGTTGGGATGCTGGGCTATCGTGTAATGCAGGGTCGACTTTACAAGGAAAATATGAGTTGGACTTGTCCCCTGAAATTAAATGGAAAATATTTTTTGAATTATTATTGTCTAATTATTATTGAAAATAAAGCATTTGAGGGAAAAACCTTACGAGCTACTTTTCCCCAGAATTATGAAAGTATTTGCTGATTGGACACCGCTGTGACAAAGCAGCCTTGTTTTCACTCAGTTTTGTTCTTTATCTTTGGGTTGTGAAAGAAATGCCTGGAGAAGGAGAGCCGTGTGTCTGAGAGATCCCACTTGGCTCAGCTGCACACTGGGGTTGATTTTCAGCTTAACCACAACCTATAAAAAATAAAAATAAATAAATTTAAAAAAGCAGGAACATGAAACTGGACAGAAGGAAGGTGCAGACATCGAGCTGCCCCATGAAGTTCATGTCGTGTTGTACCCTTTTACAGCCTGGGCTGGGGCTTGGGACTTTTTCCTTCCCTTTTCCCTTCGTTTAGGGATGAAGTCACCCTGATAAACCGGAGCCCGCCTTCCTGCCTCCCCCTGCCGCGCACACACGCACGCTCCCTCTTCTCTCCCTCTCTCTCTTTTTTTTTTTTTTTTTTAATCCGCAGAAGTCTTTATGTTTTTCTAATAATTGGCAGCAGAGGTACAATTTCTCCCCTCTTTTAAGTGATGAATAGTTGGCCCCAGATCAAAGGCGAGCCCTTGTGGTTTTTTGGCTGCCACAAAAGGGCGGTGGAGCTGGCGCGGGGCCCGGCGGCGCAGTGATAGGCATGCCGATGAGGTGCCAGGCGGAGGGCTCGGTGGCAAAGTGTCTGTACACGTTCCTCGTCCCAGCTAATCTGGCTCCTTTTGTGCATGTGTGTGTTTCAGGCGAACAGCCGGCTGAAGCAGGTTGAAAAGGAATACAGTCAGAAGCTGGCTAAATCCTCACAGGTAGGTACCAAGAAGAGAGGAACTTCCCATGGATTCATTTGATTTGGAGACTTGATGAAAAGTGTAATTGCTCCCGCTCTTAAGTGTAGGGCTTTATGATCAAGAGAAGCCATAACCGTTTCCCAAATCAAACATACAAAGACTTTCTTACAGATGTTAACCTTAGAAAAAATACAGAACATCCAACTAACTAGAAAAAATGATTGTAGTTGTGTTTTTTTTTCCTTTTTGTTTTGTTTTGAGCTTTCTTTTTTTATATCCCGAGAGGATCGAGTCCTCCACAGTCGGTGGGAACTGAAGCCCGAGTGCCCCAGCAGGCAGCCCTTGTAGAACAGCACAGCTTGGAGGGGCAGGAGCCCTTGCATAATCAGGAGCTGTGTTTCGTGGGACAAGGTGGTGTTTGCCCATGCAGCTGATGACAGGACTCCAGTCCCGACTGGGCCGGTTCGATGTTTATCATTGCTCCCAGCCAGTTCAGCATATTTGCCCAAAATAACATTTGGAAGAATGCAGTGTCCTGAAAGCAAACTGTTTTTGAGTTGAGTTTTTGTTCTTCAGGGTAGTCTTTAGAACATGAAAGATGAAAGTGTGCTGAATTTGCATATATGCAAAAATGATAGAGCAGAATGACTTTTAAATGTTTCAGCTTTTTTGATTGACAGGCAGTACTGAGGTGTGAAAAATGATGGAGATGCGACCAGAAGTTAAGCTTTGAATAATAAGAAAATTGCCATGAGGATTTACATGGAGGTGTCATTCTTCTCATTCCTCCAAGCCACTGCATAATGCCTTCCTTATACTTTCAAAGGTGTTTTCAGCAGTAGGAATAATAGTCTACCACGCTTCTAAAATCAACAAAAACACTATAATGAAGGGGTTAGGAGCCTCCAAACTAGACAGAGGTGATCAGTGACACAATGACAAGAAACTGCAAACCTTGAAGTTTGCAAAATGCTTGAACATATTTTAAAACTCCTCATTTCCACTTTTCAGCTACCTTTGGGTCTCATTCTCTCTAAACTTGACCCAAATTATGGTTTTAGCTACTTTCAAGAAATCTCATTGGACTACCCTGTTTTTTCACACTGCATTCTTTGAGACTGCACTTATCAGGATCATTGGTAAATATATTGTTACATTATATTTCTAAAAATAAATGTGTGTTTTCTGCACATTTGTTTGCACACAGAGAGGTGTGTCCATCCTTGTGGGGTCTCCATCCTTGGAGATATTCCAGACACGAGTGGACAGGGTCCTGAGCAGCCCACTCTAAGTGACCCTGCTTTGAGCTGGTCCCTCCCAACCTCTCCAATTCCACAATTCTGCAGTCCATCAGAGAGAATCCTCTTCTACATGCCTTTTTAGTCATTTCTTGAGTCTTATAAAATACAAAAACTATATTATTCTGCTATCTGAACCTGAATAGCAGAAAATTTGTAAGACCCCAAAAGTAATATTTCATGCCTGTCAGACCTCGAGAAAGAGATCCTTTTCATTGCTAACTCCATTTTACCTTTTGTTTGTCATTTTTATACTATTGTCGTGCCTAATGACCATAATCCAAAGTCAGCCTGTCTGTGCCAGACGTAGTTTACTGTCAGAACAAAAGTGGGTCTTGGTCCATTTGTTACAGATGGACTAATTCAAGCATTTCTGAATTTTTAAACAAGGGGCGAGGGAAATTGCTTTAATTGTTACAGTGGGAACAGCTAGGTAGCACAGGGCAAGATAATAAATATCTAACCTAAATGTCATAATAAATTTTGTCAGGCTGAAATTTATTGGCCTGTAGAATAGTCTCAAATGGAAAAATTTGGAGACGTGTTTTTTTAAGCTAGGCATTGCTGTAACTAATACACTGTTCTCTTTATTGGGGAGGGATGGACCCAGTGACCAGACCTGGCATCCCTCTGTGCTTTCTGTGGCAGACACAACACATACATCATATGTCAGGGCTATTTGGCACAATAAGGGAGTTTCACCCTGATGTCTGAATTTCTTTACTTTTGTGGGTTTGAATCAAATCCCTAAAGTTACTTGAACATAGTTTTTTTCTAGCTCAGTATTAATAATAGGTCAATTGCAACTTTTCTTGTGGTTGTGTTGCTGACAGCATCCGTCTAATCTTACGCTCTGTGGCCTCTTGGAACATTCACTTTTAACACCCACACAGAGAAGATATTTCAAGAAATTTCCTCTGAAGTTTATACAAAGTAAACAGATTTTTTCTCTGAAAAGTACTGCACAAAGCAGATCTTTCTCCATCAATCCATGCTAATAGTCCCTTGCCTGCATTTCAGAATTCCTGTGCTAGTCTGGGGTCTTAACCCAGTAAAAGCTTTAAGTCTCACTTTGATTATATTATTTGGTTCACTATTTAGTTATCTCTTTTAAAAAGTGACAAAACAGGATGTACACAAAATGGTGTAGGCTTCCATGCCTTTAAGTTGTCTTAATCATTCCTATGATTCATCACTTTTTCTCCTACTTCCTCACTGTTACACACCCAGACAAGCCAAATTTGTGCAAATTGCATCATGTAAATGATGATCTAAATTGCAAAACAGCTGATACCGCTGTATTCTGCCTAAAGAGGGTGTAAAGAGTTGCACCTATCCAGGTAATTTCTAACCTTTGGCCCACTGATCTCATTAAGAACAAATAGTGTTCCTTTTGATCGGTGTATTATCTTTTTTAGCATGTATGTGTTTTTAGAAAAGAAATGTGGATATACCCACGTAGGTTTTACTCATAAGCTGCATTGTGCAGTAGGATCTTCAGGGCTAGTAAAACATAATAGAACTTTGAATTTATTTCTTTAAGTCCTTTTCCTCTTCCCCAGTGATTCTAGTACCTTCACTTGTAGAGTATTACTGCATCAGTCCTATCCTACTAGTAGGGTTGTTTTTTTGTTGTTTGTTTGTTTGTTTTTAAAAAACACCTTTTTAAAATAAATACGTGAATAACTGTGCCCTTAGCATAGTTTGATGTCTCCATGTCAATGAGGAGCCCTTGCAAGCACATGAGCATGCGTGCTCTTGTGTTCTCTCCCTGCACTGCTGTGTGCTCAGGTGTTTTCTGAATTAGACTGTATTTTCCTGCTACAGCAGCTTAACCTTGAGCTTGGACATGTACATTAAATTCAGTAACTCTCTGTATGTTTAAGTGCTTTGCTGGTGAGTTACTTACATGTCAGCACAAAATCCTTCAGGCTTATTTATAGATTTTTATTTGGTTCTGACTACCCACAGTGACAAAAAGGTGAAACCAGTACCTTTCAACAAGTCACGCGTGAACCATGCTAAAGGTCTGCTGCAAGGGCCCTGAACATTGAATCAGGTTCCCACTGCACTGCTGAACAGAGCATGTTCCTTTCAGCAGCTCAGAAACATCACCATTAAGTTAAACATTTCAGCCCAGTATGTACATTTAGGCCTCTTTTTCTCTATGATATCGGGCTGTCTGTATCGTTTTAGAATTTGAATACCACCATCCCTCTGTAAACTTGCAAAACTCTTCCAGTGCAGTGGAAAACTGGAAACATCCTATATTCTGAAGATCACAGATGTGCTTTGTTCTCACGAGTAAATATTTTGGAATGTCGTAGTGGAAATCTCTTCCAAATATGTTGCATTCAGCAATTTTTGTCATCTGCAGGCTTGCTATATTCCTTTTCTCTGTATGAGATTTCATACTTGCTGGTGTGCAATATGTTCATTTAAAATGCTTAATCTGTGCAGCAGGGCTTGCCAATGCCATGTTTCACCAAGCATAAGAACATGCAAAGTACATGCCTGTTACTGACGAGAGATTTAGCATGCTGTTTTCTTTTTAGATCATAGCTGAACTTAAGGCAACCATTTCCTCTCTGACAGAGGAGAACAGCCGGCTGCAGCTTGCCACAGAACAGCGGCTCCAGGAAGTTGTACAAAAGTTTGAAGATAAGAAGCAGCAGCTGATTACAGATAATAACAGAGCAATCAAGGTAATCTGGGGATTTTAGTCACTGATGCTACTAGCTGTTTTAGTGTAATTAAAAGTTCTGCAGCGGGCAGATGAATGCAGGTATCATTCCTGTTCGCACGGCACTTGCTAATTCCATTCACTGGACCTTGACTTTGATGTATTGGATGACTCAGGCTCTTTCCTCTAGCTGATTGTATGCCTGCATAAAAAGTTTGGGTTTGGCAAGTCTAATCCATCCACTTCAGTCAAATACTTGAAACTTTCCTTTTCTCTTTCTTTTAATGGTGACTCAGATATTTGAACATATTTTCAACACCTTTACTTGGTGCTTTCAGTACTTGGAAAAAAAGGTAAAAATACGAGGTTGGAGCTGCACCACCTGACGGCCAGCAGCATCACACTGGCTTTGGTTTGGTTTTCACAAGGCGATGGCAACTTTCACAGTTAAGGACACAATGAAGTATGTTCCCAGTTCCACTGGAGACTACATGTATATGCAAAGTCTTTGGTAAATATGAATGGAATCAAGTATTTTTGAAATTATATTTATATATATATATATTTTTAAGAAGCTTTAAGATACTGCTGGTTTTGAATACTCAGGTTGCATTGCTGCTTTGACACCTTGATTCAGAGTGGCTGCAGAGAATCCTGCTGGAGCAAGTAGAATTACAATTTTTTTTAAACATTTTTTTATTTCAGAGTAATGATGGGCAATGGAAGTTTTTTGAAACTGTGCAATCTGCTAGGGTTGAAAACAAAAACACTTCATTAAAATTGTGTAGAAGAAGGAAATGCCTTTCTACTTAGTAAGGACATTTACTAGTACCAAACAAAGAATTACATGGTTAAATCTAGAAACTTGTGAAAAAAACTTAAATCAACTCCTACAGTTTTTCTAAATTCTGAAAAAGAAACAATGGGAATTTTTACACGTTGGACCTGTCTGGTGTCCAGTTATGGTACACTTAATGTTGTCCTCTGTATTTGAGTGATTTGCATAACGAAGTTAAGTTGACCTTACTATGTCATCATCTGGAGCGTGTTCTTTTTACTTCTTTTCATAAATCATTTAATAGTACTTTTCTCTCGAGGAACACATCTGCCTTTATTTTTGTTTGTTTATTGAGGAACAGAATTCTCTTTCTGACCATTCTTTAGTCTCGTCTGTCAAAGGTATAGATGTATAAATGCTACCTAAAATATTTTATCCAAATCGAATCAGTAGAGGTAGCTTTTATTAACTAGGATCTGCAAATAGAGCATAGTTAAGTCACATTGTTTGGGGGTACAGGTTGGGTTTTGCCAGCTAGGAGATTGTGTTATTAGTTCTCCAGCTTTCCAGTGGTTGATGGGGTATACAGAAGCCCTGTGACAGTGGAGTAGTCTTCCATATAGTCAGAAATATGTTGATACTCAACAGTTATTATGTCTTATACCTCCTTGAGTTATAGATTTGAAAAACACGTTTCAGGCTGTTTGCCAGCTTTTTTTCTTAGCACCCGGTGCAAATGCTGCTGTTGAATTTATGGATTCACTAAACTAAATTACGTTTAGTGGAAGTAATTCAGCTGTTGATAACAGCAATTTTTGAACAGTAATGGTTATGGGTTGTATGAAATCCTTCCCCATGTAAATGTGTGTTCAGCTATTATAGGCTTAATTTAGACATTATGACTCAAAATGTAATGAAATACATATAAACCTGGAGAATTCTGAACAACCTTTCTAGTGTCCCAGTGAATTTTTAGCTCCAGTGCTCTAAGTATGTTTTCTAAGATTTGGTCAGCTTGGGGAAGAAATTGTAGGAGATATTATGCTTGGAGATCTTGAACTTTTTTTTAGTATCATTAGTATTGTACTTGAAAAAAATCTTCCTTTGAAACCACTGACTTAATGGAAATATACTGAAAGCCAGATATCCAAACAGAAAATCCTTAGGAAGGTGAACTGCTGCATATGCTTCTGGAAGCAGAAAGAGGTGTTTTTAACATTCAAACATTTAGGGCTTTTTTTTTTTTTTTTTTTTTTTTACGAACCACACATATTTTCTAGACGAGCATATGCAGAAATACTTGGCTTTTTATTAGCCTGGGGCAAAAAAGTTGTTCTTGGTGAAAGTGGAATCCTAAGTGTACTAGAGATGGGGCACAACATCCAACCCAGGGTAAGCTGAAGACCATGGGAGATGATTAAAGAAACATCTAAGGACAAAGCAATTCTTAATATAGCATAAGCCTTTCTGAAGATTTAATATAAGCTATTGAAAAGACTGTCGTTGAAAAACAGGCATTTGCTAAATATAACATAGATTTAAACTAACATCGAGGAACAGATTGCAATATCCTTTCTATGGTATTGGGTGACTTCCTGTAAGACCTTCCAATTATTATTTCCTTTCAAAGGGAGAAATACATTTTTACAGAAACCAACTGGCTTTCGGAGAAGTTTCACGTTTAGTCAGTAAAGTGATATCCAGATGTGGATACCATAGTACATGATTTTGATGTTAATGCAAATTCCTGACTCTAAGTTGTTATTATTTCATGATTGTCTTGATTTTTTTAATAGTATCTTAAGCATTAGTGAAAAAGAATAAATGAAACTTAAGAACGTTTTGCTTCTTTTGACAACCTAAAAATCCAATCTGAGCAACCCTTTTTGGCTTCAGATGGCCTCAATTTGGGTCAGTTTGAGACATGCTTAAAGTACTTGGCATTCTGTAGTGCGCTGTGATTTGTCTGGCCTAGGGCAAGTCAAAGTTTGGGCTGTCAGAGTCATAGAATCAGGATAAAAGTTTGGCTCAGGAACTTCCTTTTTTGTGGCTTATAAGGTAACTGGTTTGGATGCCATCAAATTACAACATCTAACAGCAAATATCTAAGTAGACGTGGTCTGACAAAGCGCTGAACAACTAGGTGACTCCTGCCACTGCCTTTTTGCTGTTGTTGAGTTTGAGCCTGTTGGGATTACGACAGTGTTGGCACAGAGAGCGGTTCCAGAAGCACAGCTCGCTGCTCACTGCCGGGTGGATATCTTTGCTTTGAACTTTCCAGGACTTGCACTCTTTGGAGCACAGTACAAGGCCGCTGCAATTGGCCTGGCATGGGGCAAATGCAGCACGGCTCACCTGGTCCCTGTGCCATGCCTCTCCTGTAATGTACTTACACTTCAAAGATTGGGAACCATTGGGTTAGACCGCAGGATTAGTTGAGAGCACAATTATATTCATGCCCTGCAGATGGTTGGAAAAGCTGCTTAAATTGCAATGTCTGTTAACCCATTTGTGCTGCTTTCTGCTGGCACTTCAGAAGGCACCTCTCAGTAAGGTTTTGGGTGCTGAACTCTTGAGAATGCCTATGCAGGAGCTGTGTTGGTGATGTAAGTGTTGTGTAAACTTATTAAGGCTAAATTTAAACTAGCTGTCTTGCATTGTGATAGCAATCTAGCCACAGCAACCCAGAGCTCAGCACACTCAAGTGGTCAGGGCATTTACCTAACTTCACTGACGCTTTTGGCAGTGGTTACTGGCTGGACTCAGCTTTAGCATGAAGTTGATTGCATTGTAGAGATACCTTGAGGTTATTTATGAAATCCTAACTTTTCTTTTTCTTTCCTTTATGAAATCCATTTGGATTCTGGGATTGAAAGTGCTGCAGAACTGCAAAATATTCAGAGCGCTTTAATGTAGAAGTTGATGGCCAAGTGGGGACTCCACATCAAAAAGCAGATTCTGGAAAGAAATGGATGATGGAGACCACGCAGTGACAAACCCACAACAGAAAAGGGAGAGAATGATGCTTTTTTGCCAGAGGAACCACATTTGTTGTTTGGCTCACATTACTGATTCTAGGATTCTGTTATATCCCCTGAATTAACACCAAAATTTCATTAGCAAAACATGTTTTGAAGATGACATATTTCAACACTTTTTTTGTCAGCCAGATGATGATCAGATTAATTCTGTTAATAAATAGAACTTAAAAGATTTCTAGGAAAGAATGTCATATAATAATGTCCCCCTTCGTGTGAAAAATTTTGAAACAGTTGTTTTTCTTTGTTAGGTTTTAAAATATTGAGGGGGGGGGGAAATCAATAGTGTGTTTTATAGCCATAACAGAAAAAAAGGAGAAAACTTTTGGTTTTAAATTGTTCAGACTAATGTGCTCATCAACATCATCATATATTTGTCAGATGCTGCCATACCTTGGAGCAAGAAAATCATTTCCTCCATTTCCTCTATGCAAAGGCTGGGCTGAGGGTTTATCAACATGGTGAAATTTCTCGGTGCAGCTAGACCAAAATATTCTGCTATAGGTATACGTGAGTCAGCCTTCATGTGGGGTACTCGGTTTCCTTTATTCTGGAATGCTGTTTCCACTGGGGAGGCAGGGGGGTTGCAGGGTTGTTGCTCTGTTTTGGCATGCTGTGCCAGCAGATTTCCCTATCAGGAGAGCGTGTGAACTCCTGGGCTCGGTGCTCTCTGCTCTGCCCGCATCCTGCGGCACCAGGGCTGCATGCCCTTCTTCTTCGGTTTGCTTAATCCCCCTTCCCTTTCACGTTTGGTTCCAGCTAAAAGTAAAGCAAATCATTTTAAACCTTGGGATGTTCAAAGCATTCAGAACGTTTCTTTAAGGGCACCTGATATCTTTGTTTCCAGGAAGTAGTTAGCAAAATATACCAATGGAATTTACAAGCCTCTCTAAAATGCAGTATATCAGCAAAAATGGTCTTACAAATTTTGTGAACAAACTACTTTTAGTTAGATTTTATTATTAGCAAATTCCACTTGTAATTACAAATAATATTTAGTGTTAAAACAAAAAGTATGTCAGAGCTTTGAAACATTAACTGAGTGACTGCAGTCCTGCAAAAGTATTTAGTCTGTTGTCCTCAGAATACCTTTTGGAGCACCACTATTGTACTTTGCAATTGCCAATGATGTTTTTAATAAGAAATAACTAATTACATTTTCTTGGTTTTAAAGTCCCAAGCAAAGCTAGCTGTCAGTGTTTTAGATGTTTTATTAATGCTTATGAAGGGAGAAGATACATCAGAGAGAATACAACCTAAATTGACCTGATTTGGAGTACAGAAAAGGAGCATTTTTGGTCCTGTCGTAGAAATGAGACAGTGGAACGCAGAGCCTTGCCTTCGTCCAGGCTTTGTGGCAAAGCTAGAGATTAAATCCAGCTCCTGAGCTCCAGATCAGTGCCTCAGTCCCTTCTGTGAGAACAGTTTCAGGATCCAACCAGCAACAGAACTGTGCAGTGCTCCATGGTTGGAGTGGATTTTGGAAATGAGATAGCCCAGCATTAAAACCGCATCTAACGAGTACACTTGCAGTCTGGTCAGACCCCTTCGAGAAAGTCAGGCCAGTTCAGTTCTTTTTGTTAAGGCTGCTGACAAGTTTCCAAGCTGTGGAAAATAAAGGGGGAACAATTTACATGTTCAGCATTTTCTTTGTATTTTCAGCAGAAAGACTGCAATGGCTATCTGTTCAGAGGGCTACGGCCATGTGTAACTGATAGCGCTCAGAGCATTAATTAGGAAAAAAAAAGACTGAAAGCTTGGTGTAAACTAAAAACTGAAACCTAAACCTTAAGCTGCAGTGAAGACATGCTACTGCAGTGACTTTCTGTCAGGTGAGTCTTGACGTGCTCCCTTCTGCAGCACACGTTGATGCTGTAGGGGTAGCTCTTATAATCTAGGCTGCCATCGAATAGCTGCCTAATAAACTTTTGCCAATGAGGCTCACATCATTTATAAATATTTCAGGAGATTTTAGTGTAATTTTTATTTTAATTTAGATGACTATTTTGAAGCTAACAGCGCCTGTAAAATGATGTCAGCATTTCATTGTTGAAGCTGACACTGACTCGGGTCTTATAAGACATCTGGCCAGAACATGCATTACAGTTTGTGATGGTTCGATGGCCGCAGACATGCCAAAGTCTGTCAGTCACTGAAGATCTTCAGAGCTGGGTATGTCACAAAGTTCTCCAGAGGGATCTCAAATGCATCTAATTGCCTTTGAGGCTAAGCATTAGCATCCTAAATCATTTGGCATGGTGAAATAAAGAGTTTTAAGGGACTATCTTGATGTTAAATACATTTAGTCATTTTTCATGGATCTCTATTTCTTTGTTGCTGCCTTTAGTCTATAATAATAGTAATAACTCTGCAGTGTCTTTTATTAGCAGGGAATTACAAGGCAGCAACATAAAAAATTTTGTACCTTAGCATTGTAAAGTAGTCATGAAAATTTACCATGCAAATAACATTATCTTGCTCATAATTTCCTGTATCCTGTTTGATCAGCAAAGGAAGTCAGGTCTTCCAAAAGGATAGGTAAATTAAATCTGCAGGGCTTTTATGGTTTTACTTTCTCTTCTACATGGGGTCCAAGCTCTGATGTACCTGTTTTTCAGTCTTTCTTTATGTGAATACTAGTTTCACACACATTCAGCCCGTAAGAGGAATGGGGGTTTAGCCCCAAGCTTATTGACTGCTGCTTGTGTTATGTCTCTTGATTCCATTACATGGTTATCTTAAAAAACCTGTATCAACACAATCCTAAATGGTAATAAAAATAGGTTTACCTTTTTGTTAAACAGTTATTAATAGCAACTGATTTAAAAAAAAAAAAAACAACTCTCCTTTTCATAATCATATATCTTTTTCTGTTGCCACAAATTATTTCATTGTTTGAAGCATAGTACCTTCTCTTCAAAATTACAGGGTTTCAGATGTTTAGCCAATCAGGCAATCTGAGTGGCTGAGCATCTGTAAGTACTTTATAATATCTCTGACATGCTTTGTGAGACAAAGAATTGAGTCATCTTTTTTTCCCGCAGCAAGCTTTGCACTCTGGCATTTTTCTCGACTTTTCATGTCTCAACACATTGAAGAACTTACCATGGCCAACAGCAAAATCATACTTACAAGTTTTATAAAAGACTAGAACTAGTGCTTGCCTAGCCTCTGAACTGCAGTCCAATTTTATCCGGCAGGTTTAGAAGTTTGGATTTTTCCTACTCTGTTGTCTTCAGTGTTTTGCTTTCCCTGCAGAAGGCACTTTGCTGAATGAGGTCCTCGTTCTTCTTTCTCAGCCCTAAAGGGAGGCCACCTTACATCTACCAGTCTCCAAACCATGGAATGCAAGGTTCCATAAATGTATAACAAAGTATTAAATCTCATATAGCTAAGCTATCAGTTCCTTCTAATGAGCTGGACTACAGTAATTTTGCACTGGAAAAATGGCAAAAAGGAATTCAAAGCAAGCCATAAAATCACTGTTTTTGACTGACTGAACTGGATTAATAACACTGAATGGGGTCCTAGGCTGTGAGAAAGGTACCGAAAAAAACAATTAATGAGTGTTAAATAATACCAACATAAGCCTGTGCAGTTAATAAAGAGCAGAGGATGTTTTTTCTCTGCAATATAAGAAATTGTAAATTAGCTTTTTTTAAAGCTGCCATGACAGTTACAGTTTACTGTACTGTTTCATTTCAAAGACGCTTTCTCTCCAAAGAGCACAGGGACTTTTATGAGGAGGAGAAAGTGGTGCTTAGGGAGACAGAGCTGGGGAGATATCCAGAAGTTACAAGGCAGACTGCCTGGGAGGAAGAGCCTGCACTCAAAAGCCTGGGACTTCACTCAAAGAGGAGAGAAAAAAAAAAAAAAAAAAAAAAAAGATAAAGATAAAAACAAGTGTCTAATGTCCTCCAAACGCAGGGCATCTGTAAAACAATCTGTGCATAGGACTGTGTAGACTTTCCAAGGGCTGTTCTTTGTTCCAGTTCCAGTGAGTTCCTGGAACGCAGCCTCCTTCCCTGCTCCTGGAACAGCCTTGACTGCAGGGCTTCTCCAGCCGTGTAGGTGGAAACACAATATGTGTGAACTATATATTCAACCAACAAAAGATTGCTGGGGAAAATGACATCTTCAAAGCAAACCTTCCATAGTCCACAAACATTTAAGACTCTGTAGTAAAGATTTTAAAGCCTGGCACAGTAACACAAGTTGCAGGGTTTGGCAAACAGAGATCTGGGGATGCAGACCTGGTCTACTTATCAGCATATATTTCCCTAAGATATCTTTCTGATGGTGTGGCTGATCCCAGGAGTGAGATGAAATAGCAACAGAATGCATTGGCTTATCCCAGCATGCCGACATGATTTCCAGTATTTGTGTAAATATTTTTCCCAAAGCTGTATGTTCTTATACAGTTTGCTATCGTTTCTGTACTAATCGTGGTGCTAGCTGCTGCAGGGATATCAGCAGGAGAGAGCCACCGAGGATTTCAGCTTTATACATTAAAATGTTCTTGCCAAAATTATTATTGACTTTAGAAATCTTCAGATTCCATTTACAATTTTCTGCTGGCTCTCCAGTTTTGCATGTAGCTCTGAAACTCTAGCAGATCAAATATCAGAGTATTTTTAAAAAATGACTAGCAAACACTTTTGAATGGCAGATCACAGGAAAATAGAAATCTGCTTATTAAATTTTCCAATTTTTTGCATAATAGTTGAGCCTTTCTTAAAAGTAACAAGAGAAACCTGGTGAATCTGATAGCTGTGCAGGGTAACTATTTATCTGTATTTAAAGGTAGAGTAGCAGTAGAATTGAGGGGTCAGCAGCACTCACAATTTTTGGAACGTATTGCCTTTGTTTTCTATAAAGTGTTGTTTTCCATACAAATGAAAATATGTATAGTTTCCCGAGCAGTAAAAGATTAGTTAAAAAAAAAAAAAAAAAAAAAAAACACTAAAGGAAAGCAGCCAAAGCTGCCATATATTTGCCACTTTCTTGCATCAGTGGAGTTGAGAATAAAGGAACTTTCCAAGTTACAGTACTGTACTTGAAAAGGAAAAAAGTATGTGAGGACTTTTATCTGCGTATTCAGTAGATCAGATGGCAAACTCACCCAGACAGCCTAGCAGGGGAGCAACTTCTGCTTTTCTCAGTAAGCTCTGCATGGTGTGAAGCAGCACCAAGTACATCAAAAGACACAAATATGCATTGAGTGTAAAGTTTGGGGTTTTAAAAACATCTGTCTAATTAGCACAACTTACATATTTGCAAGCTCTAGCTCCAACTTTCTCACAGTTTCAAGCTCAGCAGAAGTGGCTTTTTCATCTATCTCACAAATTTGTGTAAGAGGTTAAACCTACAAATACTGTCACCAAACCTGACCCTTCCAAACCTAGATATAAACCTATCTTGTTTCCTTCCAGCATCAATCGCTCTATTGTGCCCTGCTAGAAAATGTATGCTGGAGCAGTTAGCCAAATTTTTTCTGGAAAAACCAGGTCATTTTAATTGAATGTTATTATCAGCCAGTTCTTGTGGCTTGACATGGATTCAAAATGAAGCAGTTCATCTGCTTAAAGAATGCGTAGGCATGAATATAATAACTTCAGTAAGTTTTCGGATGCCTTCATCCCAAGGGAAATTGGTTTGACTTGCCCTTCAGTGGAAGTTTTGTGTACTATTGGCATCCACGATAGTACTAGAGTCCAGAAACAGAAGATATTCTATTCCTGTATATCATATTTTGCCCCTTTTCCCATTAAAATTTGTACTGTAAACGCTTTCGTTTAGGCCTCGTTCATCTTGCTACCCTGCAGTTGAAAGAAAACTGTATGCATTCATATAGTACACATAAGGCAAAAAACTATGCTGGTTTCATTGACAATCTGCATTATTCTTTGAGCCTTTTGCATGCTCCATCTTGCACTGGCGTTTGGGAGGTCTTCCCTAGGAATGGTGTACTGTTACTGATTCAAGCACCTCCCACATTGCGTTGATTCTTTTCATTGATGAAGAGGATTCAATTTAATAAATATCTTATTTGTTAAGCCTTGAAAACATGCATTAAGACTAGACTTGAGGTTGAAGCTTGAAGAGAAGACTGGAAACCTCAAGGCTGAAGCTTTTTCATAAGCTCTTTCTTCTGTGCAGACATCGGGAGATTTGTATCTTTGACCTCTTCAGAAAGCCTGAGGTCGTCCATTGAGGAGACTGTTTCATGGGGCTTAAAGAATTCACCTGTTTTCTTCTTCAGGAGTCTATCTACTAAATTTATTCCCAGGAAACTGAAACGAGTGTTGCCTAAAGGATAAGATTTAGGACTCTCAATGAACTTCTTGGCAAAAGTTCCCTTTGCAACTGCCAGATAAGAAAGGGCTGGAAAAGCAGTAAAACAGAGATTAGTCAAGCACAACAAAACCCGCAGTCCTCTGACACAACCACTTTTTAACTTCTTCCGTTACTAAAACTGCTGCTGCTTATTTTTAGTTCAAGCTTTCACGGCACTGAAGTCAATAACTTCAATTGGCAATATGTTAATGATTATGAAGCAAAATCGTTCAACACTGGTGCACGTTTGTGTTTGAATCTGATCCCCTGATACACCAGAACCAGTTACCTGCGGTTAAGGTACCTGCTGGAACTGCCTTCACAAGCTCGGCCAACCACTCACGAGAACCCAAAATCTGGATTTCTAATGTGTCTCCTGCATTTGGCACCACAGGAGAGCTGTATCCTCAGTGAAAACACTGGATTGCCAATTACAAAGAATTCATTAAGAGCTGTTGAATTTCAAAGCAAAAAGGCCAGTTCCTCGCAGGTCAGGGCAACACTTTGAATGGTTCCTCCTTTGCCTGCAGCAGCAGCTCTTCTCCTGAACCTGTTTAGGTTTCTGCCAGGACTGTTGGCAGGGGAAGAGTCACATCAGATCAGCTCATGAGTATTCTTAGGCTGGAAACTTCTGCCCTGAACGTGCCATTTTCCTGGCCCAGCACAGCACGTGATCTGGGTTTCAAACCTGTCCGAGCCAGCTTTGGAAGACAAAACATTCAGTGTACCTTTAACTCCCTTTTTCTGGGATCTGCCATAAAGTCGTAGCACAGTTTTGCACCAGGATTTGCTCTCACTTTAGAGCATCTCTAAGGAATAATGCTTGCAGGGGAGGGGAAGAAAGCATTATGGGCTCGTGTTCAGGTTATTTGTGAATCAAAAATGAATGGCTTGACATCCTTCTAGGGCCAGGTTGCGCAGGACAACACAAAACAGTCCCTTCTGGGAAACAATTAGTTGGGGCATGTCGGTGCCCAAGCTTCTTGCAGGTATGCCATAGTTTAGGACAGCATTTGTCCTCCTGCCGAAGGGGCAGCAGAGTAAGTGCAGAATTCACCCAGGCTCCTGAGACTCAATGCCTCAAGAGTGCAACATTTTCAGTTCATGAAAAAGTGACATATTCTGTCTGTATTAGAACTGTCAAAAAGTTGTTAAAGCTTGAAGCACTGCAAGATTTTCCTCTGTATTTTTTACGTCACTGCTCGGGGACTGCCATGAGTACCCCCGTGTGTTCTGCCGTGTTCCACGTTGGCCTTCTTATTCCTGGTGCCATGGGGACTCTCTTCTCACCCAGCATCCACCCTTCCACCAGCAGAATCTGAACTGGAAGAGGCCCGGGAAGAGGATGTGCTTAGTCAAGGAGGGATGGTGCCCGCAGGCGACTGTCCTACCCGCGGCACGCACGCCAGGAGCCCCGGGCACTGTCTGTGCTGCTCTTGTTCCAAGCTTGTTATGTAAGAGAGGGTGAAAGTACAAACAAGAGAAAACTGAACATGAAAAGTGAGTTTGTTTACTTACGGAGAAGCTTGGGAGCGTCAGAATGAAACTGGATAAATAAAAATTCGGGCTACCAAATGTGAGATTCCTGCAGGAACACCTGCACGGCTTGGACCAAGCCTGACTTTTGCAGGTGGCTTGAAGGAGAAATCTAAAATGCGCATAGGCTCTGTCTGCCTTCAGAAAAAGCCTTGCTTTTCTGAGTATGAGTGTATTTAAATTCCTTATTTTTTTTGTTTCTAGCGTGAGTATTATTTGTATTCTTTGCATCTTTGCACTTGTAACTCAGCAAGGTAAAACAGCAATTACCAAGGGAAGGGAAACAATTTGAATCATATCAGTGGATTTTAATTGTTTGCATACCTGTAAACATCTTTGACCACAGCTCTGCTCTAAGCTCCAACGAGCAACTCACACCTGATGTTTCATCTTCTCACTCCTACCAGAATAACACATCCCACCTGCTTACATCTGTGTCAATCCAAAAAGCAAGAAAGAAGAAAATGTGAAGTGATCAATTGGCAAAGAAAACAGTGAGGTCCAAGTTGTCACTGCTGATGTTTATGCCTTCCTCTAGTGTTAAATACTGCCTTTTCCTTGCTAATGCCCTCTACTAGGTCTCCTCTCCATCTTAAATAGCCTGAAATGTGCTTTTGCAAGTCAATTTTGACGTTGCTGCAAACTCATTTGCTGGCACCTGTCTCCAATAAGCCGGCCTCCTTCCCAGATGGGTGAAGGCTGCTGCACCTCCTCCGTCTGTAACGTGCTGTTTGTGAAGCCTCTGCAGAGGACAAGCTTTTTTTTTGCTCCCTTATCTGATCCTAAAGCTAGATGGAGATTTACATGGCTTTAACAATATTGGAATTCTGAGTTCCTTCGTACTTCATCATATATTGTTTTTCCTGCAGTTTATGTCTCATTTGTGGTAAGGGATAGCTTTCTGAGTGTGTGTGGAGGAGCTGGAAAGCTCTGCTCTTTGTGCTGCGTAGGTCTAACGAGAGCCGTTAGTGTGTAACTGCCCAAATGAGAAACCGGTGGTGCTTCAGAACTTGATCTGTTTTCTGTTATTTTTAATGCTTTTGCATTTTAAAAATGTCATCTATATAAGAATATTTGGAACTACTTACATATTAAAAAAAAAAAAAAAAAATGAAAAGAGCCTGCCTTCCTTTTAGACGTGCCAAGCAGGTTTGGCAGTCCTTCACTTAGCATTGAGCGAGCGGTGCTCAGCCATTCAAGCTCTTGTAGCCTTTTCTACCTGCACAGAAATGTTCTCGCCAAGCATTTCTGAAACCAAAAGAACATTGGTTTGAGATATTTTCCTTGTTCAGAGCATTTTGGATGATGACTGTAGTATAGAGGGGGGTTTGAAGGTTGTCAGTTGGAGGCCTGAAAGTCTTCTAGAAGATAAACCACAAAGGGGTTTGGGTGCAAGGAAAATAGCAGTGGCTGTACTGGGTCAAACCAGAGTCCACTGGGCTCAGTTTTCTGATAGCAGACACTCAGGAAAGATGATAAAAACAAGCTGAAGGTTTAGGGGCTTCTCCTCGATATACTCTCCGGCAGGATGCGGTTAAGGTTGCTGCTGAGCCAGAGGTGATGTCTCACTGAGTCTTGGCTGGATTTCTGTTCTGGGGGTCTGGGTGGTGGCTGTGCCCCTTGTGCCCATAGTGCCCATGGTGGTCTGAGACAAAACATTCCTTATTTATGGTTTCTGGGTTTGGTATATCATTTTGAGATGGTGAGAACTAGACATAAATAGAGTTGAAGGTACAGGCACTGCAGTGACACGACATTTTCCTCTACTTCTGTAGTTATTGGTCAGGTTGTTTTTGTATTTTAGTGATGTGTTTTTCATAAATTCATCTCTAATGTGGAAAGCACCTAACAGTATCAACAAAGCGAGAGGAGCTTGGGCTTAAATGTATGAAAGTTGCCTAGAATTAAGAATTGTCTTAATGAATTCAAATCTGCTTTAGGCCACGTGAGGAATAAAGGCTGATGGAGAATCCAGAAACACCTGTAGAGAGCAAGGGAGTAAAGTGGAAAGGTACCACTTCTGACAGAAGCCTTTGGGCTTTCTTGATCCTTTCATCCTTTATCCTTTCATCTTTGTTTTCCTTGTAAATCACATTTCAACCAGGCACCAGGGCACCAAGTAGCCTGTACAATCTTCAGCCCATCAGCAATGTAATGCAAGCCACATTTCTGCCTGTAAGTGGCACTGATTCTAAATCCACTCACTCTGTTATTGAGAGGTGAGAGATTGAACCATCGAGAGTATTTTAACTGCCTTGTCACGATCCTGTGCAGTTTCTTGGAAAGGAAGGCAGGGGGATATCTGAGGATACTGGTTAGGGTCACAAGTAACAAAAATTTCTTCTGGGTGGCACCAAGGTCACCTCCCTTCCACATGTGACTTTCCTGCCACTACAAAAAGGTCAGCTAATTGAATTAGCACCGTCTTTCAGCCATCATTCAGCTCAAAACTGGGTCAGTAACACTTAACCAAGAAAAAAACAAAGTCAAAACTGCATTGAAATCAGATCTGCTGTGTTATAAGTGTGGTGAGTGCTCTTGACATCCCACAAAAAAAATCTTGGGCGCAAATAGCTTTGGCAAGTCTTTTTCCCCTCTCGTCCTCTTCCTAGTTCACCTATATTTACGTTGTGCCTAATTTGACCGATATTGGGGACATTATCAAAAAATCAAGTGGAGGTGCTTGCAGCATGACCAGCCAAGCAGTTGCAGTGATGGGTGCAGCAGTGCTCTCTGCCCAGGTGTCCCTTTCTATCTGATCTGACCAGAGCCAGCTCAGAGGGGGCACAGCTCTGCTGGGAATCTGTAGGCAAAATCCCTTCAATATGTACCATCCAATATGCATTCTGCATGTTTTTATATAAGCCAAATATCTGTTGTAAGTGATTGTTTTTAAGGAAAGCATGGCCCATACATTTAAGCTACCCAAATTCTTAATTTTTTATTGGTGGTTCCAGCAAAAAAGACTTAAACTTTAGCTCCAAACTTTAGAGCTAAAGAAATACAGTGGTGGGTACTCCCAGTAAAGGATTTATGTAGGAGAGAGAGTAAAATGCTTTGAATAAAAAGGTAACAGAAACACTTAAATAGGTTGGGGAGCCTTACATTGTTCTCTGCTATGTGTGCCTGTGTCGGTTCCCCTGTCTAAAATATTTTGTATTAGTATTCTGGAGCTCCAAAATAGGAGGAAAAACTTCTGAAGAAGCTGGGATAGATCTTAAGCCATGTCTAATTTTTTGAAAAAATATGAATGTAAAGGATTTTAGAAATGTTTAAAATCACTGGCATTAGGACAGCAAGCATCTCTGTCATAACGTCATACGATTAAACTAGATCAGAAACATTCTGGGATGTTCTGATCACTTCTATTAATGCATCTTTTAGAAAGTATAAAGTCAGTGCTCTGTAAAACAGATACTTGAAAAACAGTTTTTGTTTTCCTCAGGCTAGTGAGATTAGAGTTTCGTAATCTGTTTGACCAGCTGCAGAGGATGTTCTTTTTCATTTTTTTCTTTTTAAGTAAATGAGCTTCATCTCAACACGATTAAAAAAAAAAAAAAAAACCAAGCTTCAAAAATGTTCAGTTTTTGCATATACATTTAAATAGGAGCAATTGCACTATTATGTCTAGTTGCAAATGTAATTGGGTTGGAGGTCTTTTTTTTTTTTTTTCAGAACTTTGAATGAAAGTTTCTAAGTTTCCAAGCGTACATCCTCCTCTGTCAAAAATCATCCTGTTTTTGGCTCAAAGACATCATTTTAGAAGATATTACTTTGTTGCCTCTCACATCTTACATGTATTGAATGTGCAGGCACTGGTGAGTCAAGCTAGCTCTTGTTCAGTTCAAAAAGCAGTGGTTTGCCTTGTGAGCTAATATTTTTGATTAAGGTTACTTTGAAAGGTATAAAGACATTATTAGCTCTCTTCTGTGTTAGTGTGTGTGCCTGTGTGTAAGGGAATTTGTGTTATTTTCTGTAATGGGGAGAATTCCAGCAGTACTGGGCAACCTGCTGGCTCATTGCACAAAATAAATAGTTTTTCTTTTGTTCTTACCGGGAATCAGATTAGCCTATTGATTAGAAATATCTCGGCCTTTCATATTTACTTTTAAAAAAGAGCATAGCAAAATAAGATGATTTGTAAAGCCTGCTCGAAATGTTTATATTACCAGCTCTTCATGCATCTGTGACAAGGAATGCACTGCAAGGAGACATTCGTAGAGCACCGGGGGGCTGCTGAAACCCTGATCGGGTCTCCAGGTGTAAAGTTTCAGGACACTCACTTAAAGTGGCAGTTTGGTGATAAACCGGGTTGGGAATGAAGCCCCCGGCAGTGAGAAGATTGCCTTATTCAGCAAGCGATTGATAAATATGCTTTATCATGAGTCAGATGTTCAGGAAACTCTGCTAGATCCCCTGGTGTTTGTTTTTGTAGAGTAAGAATACAGCAAACAGCAAACCCAGATGTTTTACTTGATAATTTGTACACACAATAGCAATTTTTCACTAACATAACATCTCCACTGATGCGACATTTTAGATGTTCTTATGACATAGCATCAAAAATTCAAGAAGTAGTCTGAAAATGTTGAAGCCGAGATGTCAGGTCTTTGCAGGAAACCTGCTCTCCAAGTGGCAGACTCCTCGCTGTTTCCTTTGATTGCTAAGTTTTTAATAAAAAGCAAATTAGAAAATGAAGATCATCTCATGGCTCAATTAGGCGTAGCAGGTATCTCTGTTCGACTCTGGCATTCGACATGTCAGGAGGTAACCTGATTGAGGATGTTTTATTTCATATAATAGTCTCAAAATCAGACTGAAAGGTTGACTTAAAAAAATACCTGAGGTATTTTCTGTGTGCTCTGAGGCTGATAACAAACTCTGCAGTTCCCTTTTTAATAACTAGGGGGGAGCTAGGAAACTTCAAAAGGTTCGTGATAAATGTTTTTGACAATGCGTCAGCTGAACATTAGGCAGAATCTTGGTAAATCCCCTCATAAGTGGTTTAAAATGGAGTTTTGAACTTTCCCTTCATAAGTGTGTGCTTAAGATGTCATGGTATCTTTGGGTTTAAAAGATTCGTTTTATCTGGTGTATGCGAACTGTCGGTGTTTCTGTCTGCACCTCCGAGAGTGAAAGGGGGAAAAAGTTCAGCCGCTCTCCTCGCGGCAGCCGGAGCGCTCGCAGGTGCTCTTGGCCATGAGATGAACGTCGGCAGCAGAAAAGGAAAAACCAAACGAGATTCTCCAGGTAAATCTTACAGTAAATCTCCCCAGCTGACAGGGTTTCAGAATGACCTCACTGCGACAAGCTGAAAACTTTCCGGTAATAGACCAAACAATGCTTGCACATGGCAACTGCTTGTTGGGTTTTGTGGTTCATTGAGAAAGCCAGATGAAAGCAAGTTTATTGCTGCTCTTTGAACCTCGCCTCCCACCGTCCTGTCACCTGTGCCACTAAAAACAAAGTGAAAATGCTTCTTTCCTTGGCTCTCTCGGAACTAAATGCCGAATGTTACAGTTTATCCTGCTTTTTTCTTTGAATTGCTGTCTTTGCAGGACTGCTCAGTGCACGACACCCTTTGCATTTCAAATGAATTCAGTTTATAGTGCAATGTGGTAAAGTCTGGACTCAGCAAAATGCTTGGGCCCTTGCCTAATTGTAAACCCTTGAGTAGCTCCACTGGTGGCATAAGTGTATTTTAGGGGTATATGGCTAAAGACTTGGCAGAAAAAAATGGTCCAAAAACTTTGATAATCTAAACTAGATATGTAGAGAAAAAGCCAAAAACACAATGGTGTCTTAAAGGAACAGAGCAGGAAAGAGGCTGCATGTTGACAAAACTAACAGCACTTTGGGAATCTCCAAAAGAGCCTGGTCTAGATGAAGTCTGATGTGAAATCTTTAAGGGACTGCTCAGGAACTCATGCTAATGATCTACTCAAGAGCCAAAGCATAAAACATGCTGTCAATCAATCTGCTTATAAATCACGAACAATTCAAATAGCGTGTAGCATTAGACCCTACCCCATTGGAAAAATGTTTGGATATGTGCTTCTTGTGTAGGTTAAGTGACCTACTTGCAAATTTTTTCAATGCTACTGGAGAGACTTAATTTTGGTCATCGAGCCAAATTATTCTCTTCCGCCCTGAACCCCTTTCTTTCTTCCCACGCTCCCTGAAGGGAAGAAGTTCTTGTACTTCACAACGGCATCTCCTACTGGCAAATTTTAGAAGCAGGAAAGGCTAGCTCAGTAAGGAACGGCTTGATGTGTGTGCTTAAATGGGCAAAGCCAACAATGAGGGCTCAGTTTGCAAGATCTCCACTCCCATTTTGCAATGTCGGCAAAGCGGGACAGATTTCCAAATCTCAGTACATGGGAGTTCACGTTATCCCAAGTGGGAGTGGGCATCTGTGCCTTTGGAAATTGCCCATTTTATCTGATTCCTAGCCAAAGAAACTTTTTTTTCTTATAGTGCCAGTAGACAATGGGCAACCAGCTGTTTTAGGGACACTTTTAAAAAGGTGCTAACGTTTGCATTTTCATCCCATGTTGTAATTCATGTTCGCTATTCATTAAATAGTGTCTAGTAGCTGACTTTATACATTAGGCATGAAGGCTTCCAGATCTGCACTTCTGTCACTGTGTAGGACAGGGACAAGACGGCCTTTACAGGACTTCTCCCTCCCTCACCCATACCCACTTATTAACAGCTTCACCCAGGTAATGGAGTTGAACTGATGGCAAAAGGCTAGAAGGTCACGGGAAGGAATGTGTTCAAGAAGTTTTACATATTGCTCACGGTGTTTTAATTTCTATTCATGGGGAGCAATAAAGCATAAATTTTCTGTCCAGTCATAATAGTAATTGTAATGTTACCTATAGGATGAAAGAATAACTTGGAGTTCTTAAATGTCATAACTATTTTTGGTATAAAATAATAAATTTTAGTTTTCTGTTGCAGCAATGTTGGCCCCTGCATATAGGTTGTGGAAAACTTTGTTTGCAAAAACAAAGCTATTGTTTTAACAAAAGCCACAGAATTTTTGCCTTTCATATTGAATCAGTAGCATAATGAGTAGTGGAGCAATAGTTCAACATCAAAGGAGACTTTTTGGATATATAGTGTGTTGCAGCAACAGCGAAAAAGTTCCCACCAGAAAGGAATTTTTCCATATGTGAACAGCAAACATATGTATTAGGTTAAAACCATAAGATTTCCTTTGCTTTCCACCAAAAACAAGGGAGAACTTAAGTACAGAGGTTTTCAGGCAGTCATGTGCTGGAATGCAGCACAGAGAACAAGCATGGCCGAGGAGAGCAATGTCAGTGGACAAAGCTCTACTGAAAAACAATACCCTGTGATAATGCATCCACAATTTGGCCCAAACATCTGCATTTTGCATCTTAAAAATACACTTTTTTTGCTCTTACTGGTGGAGCTACATTGGTGATCTTCATAAATATTTTTCACTCTCTGTCTTTAGTAGGAATAAACCCAGACACGTTTGCTGATCTCCATAAAATACTTTAAAAGAAATAATGATTGCTTTAAAAACATGTGTGAGTATAGAACGTTAGTTAGAAAATAAATACCCTAGATTAATTCTGATGGGATACTTGGCCTGTTTTCTTTAAGTAAGAGTTGTGTTTGACACTGTAAATTGTGAGACCACCTAGTATAAAGAAGTTTTTGCCCAGACAGCTCATACTTACAGCTGCATGGAGAGATAAAGGTACTCGAGATCAGACATTTCTATAACATAATTGTAAAGCATCTCCATATATATTTCTGAAACAAAATTTGCTTTAATTTTTGTGAACATTCACATGGATTTACTTTAGGCTTCCAGAGCTAGGTTTTCTTCTCATGAACCGGGAGAGAAAACACATCAATGGATGTAATTTGAATTTAGAAGACACTTAAAGAGGGGCCTGCATTCAGAATTATTGTTGGCACATGTTTTGAGGATGTAAAGTGGAAGCCTTCTTCTGTGCACATTAGTAAGGAGATAATTAAAACTACAGTAGGTAATTATGGTAGCTTTTATTACTGCATCTTTCATTAACTAATTATATTAATTTGGTAATGTTTGAAAAATTCTTTGAAGATGAAAAGTGCTAACTATTACTACCTTTAGTAGTAGTATTAACTTTGCACTGGTCATAAATATTGAGGTCTCTTCTTGATACAGATGCACATCTGTGTGTGCAGAGGTGCTGTTAGAGCCAACAAGATTTATATAAGTATATCAAGACAAGACTGGGCCATTACCTGGCATAATCTGAGCATGACGATATATGACTTTTCTGCAGACACTTTTAGTTTCAAAATAAAAATACGTGTTTTTTTTTTTATATATTTTTAGAAGATTTTCCTTTCCATGGTAAATACCTCTTATTTATTCAACCCTCAGTACCAAAGAGAAACATCTACCAGGTTCATCCTGATCCCAGACCTGCCGTTGGTGTGATGGGAGCAGGAATCATGCCCTGCCTACACTCAGGAGCCCACCAAAAGTATGACATTGTAAATACGGTATCACCACAGTAACAATTAATACTAAGTAATCCAAACTAATTATGATTTCTGTTTATGTAATTCTTACTGAACTGATTTTTTTTTCAGTGAATCCAGCACTTCTCTTTTGAAATATCCTATGATTAAAGGATAATCAAATCAGTTTTCATGTGTTAAGGACTAAATCCTTCATATATTCCCATTTCATACTTGGTCATGTGATTTGTAGAAATCTTTCTCTTACCCGCTTTTAGTTGATTTAGATTAAGCCTTGTAACTAATGCCAAAGATGTATTCCTGCCTTGAAAAGGGATTTTGTAATGCTGGCATCATACCTTTTTCTTTCTCTGCGGCTGTCTGTCAAGACTATACACTTCACAAGTTTAGGGTTTTTTTGTTTCTTTGTTTGTTTTTTAAGAAATCCTTTGCAGCCTCAGTCTGGCACCCAGAAGCCAGGCTGAATTCCTCTGGTCTCATGCATCATCATCTCTGCGAGCTGCACAGGCCAAGCTCAGCACTAATTCCACATGTGCCTCTCTCTTGTCTCCCAAGTGCTCTCAGTTACCATGAGCAAAGTTGAGTTTGAAATGAAATTTAATTAACCATTTTGCTGATGATAATCAAGCCACAATAGAATAATAGGAAAGCAGTGCCTCACTGGAAATGAAGCTCAGCTGTTCATTTCTCCTTTCAGATCAGCCGGTAACCAAACATGTCATCTAGCACAGTGACAATACTGGACTCATCCACCGGCTCCACTTGAGGTCCCAAAATATGACAGCAATATTTTGGTGGCACGCTCTCAAAACCATTACATTTCTCTTCCATCCCTCTCATGTCTCCCAGTGTCATATGTGACCAAAACATTTACATTATACATTTATTTTAGGATCCTTTCCATTTTTATAAATAAATCAAATGAATGTTCCTTTTATACAGCTGTAATTCACCCACATTGTTGCAGTAGAGCTTATTATCTCATTTACATTTTTAAGTGCTTTTCAAAGTGTAGGATATCTGGGCTGGAAAGCAAAACATTTCAGTTCTTTGTTCTCAGGCCAACACAAAGCACTTCCAAGGTCAGGTATGGTGTAGACTTTCAACAGCAAACATGTTTACATGGCATTTGAAAGCGGGTTTAACTGAAAAAAAATACTGTCTTTATAACAGTGATGTAAGCCAACTTAGCAAAGATGAGAGAAGGGGATTAATTTTGTACCTGGAAAAACTGAACTTATTAAGTTAGGCTTTGTTTTGCATTCAGGGGAAAAAAAGCCTCTGACACTCAAAAATTGGCCTATATTTTTTTTTTTTTTTTACCTTTTTTATGTCTTTTCTTCATCTCAATAGCTGTTAACTATAAACACTGTTATTCTTTGGGCAAAACCTGACACTTTGAAGCTGTGGAATAAAAACTGCATTTCTAAACCAAACCAAACTGTTTAATTTTACAAAATAGATGTTCTCTGGTGTACCTGGGATAAGTCATCTGCTGTTTTTAAGAGCTTTTGACATGGTGAAAACTTATCTGTCAGACACAGAAAAGATGTGGTGGAGCTGGGTGGCTTCAGAAATCGCTATCAGCATTCAGCCTCTGACCACTGCATGTTAAGCTTTTTGACAATGGAGGCATTTTTCAATGTGATCTTCAAAAGGGTGCATTATTCGTGACAGCCATCCTGATTCCTCCTAGAAAATTAAAATCATGGGCAACAATCTTGCTTGCTTCTAATTACTATTTTCAGAGATAATCACATGCAGGAATCTACAGCAACCATGAGATTTTGAGTTACTTTTTTTTTTTTTTTTTTTTCACGTGGCTTTGATCAAGTACTGATCTTTTGGTTTTACTAGGTTGTCCTGGTGCAGAGTCAAAAGCTGAAATATCCAAATGAACACTCTGAATTACTTCTAGGGCAGCCTTTATAAACAAAGCTACAAAGTGACTGGCAGGAGAGCCAGTGTGCAACACGTTTAGGTTCACCAGCAATAGTCAAAAAATGATAAAGTTAAAAGCATCTGTGATTGTTTGGAGGCCTTTGTCTTTTCTGCAGCCCCAATACAAAAGGAGCCAACAGCCAATTGTGATTGGAAAAGTTTGTAAACTCATACAGTACATTGGTTTCAACACTTGATGAATGGATAATTATAAAACTTCATAGTTTGTTATACTTTATACAATAGTTTAATATATATACATATATATTTTTTTTAATTGTGCTTGTTTAAGACATTGCTCTCTGAGTGAAACAGAGTATGTAGGCTCCATGCAGACAAGTACTGCCTAGAGTAGGTGGACCTAACAAAGACTATGTGTCATCTGAATTTCCCAAATGAAATTACTTCAAGATGCATCACAAACCCTTGGATTTAGAGGGACCTCTCAATTTATGCTCTGCAAAGTATGTTTGTCTGCTGTAGGAAAGTAAAAATAATCCATCCATTTTGTATTCAGTACTTGTGGATTTGTGTGATAGGTACCTGTTCTCTGAGACAAATGCATACATATACACTCAGAAGTGGCTGGGTGTATGTGCTATGCCTTGGTCATCCTCAAAGCTGTGCATTAGAGTCAAACTTGCTCATGAGTGCTAGGAGGGAATCCTCATTTTTCACTGTGCCAAGCTGTTTGGGTTGTATAACCTGATCACATGGAAGCAGCAGAAGGCAGCTCTGACTTTATAGTTTACCCAGGTGTGCTCTGTGAATGCTCCTGAGAGCCATCCTGTACTGGTCATGCCTGGACACTTGGGTGTTACGGGAAGATTTTGTCAAAATAATTGTTTCTTTAGTGATCTTTCCAATACGCCAAGTGCCCTGCTCTTTGTGTGTTACATTTCCACATTGCACAATCTGATCATTTTAAGTTTTAAAACAAGGTAGGCTTGTTTGTATTTTAAGTTACGATATTAAATGTACAAAATAAAAGCCTCCAATTCACACGCATTTAATGATATTCATGCAAATGAATGGTGCTGTTAAACTTGTTGAGTGTTGAAGATCAGTCATATATTCAAGACTGGATTTTAACATTTCTCAGAAGTGATGATAGCATAAAAGTCCCTGGGCAGATTTGAAGTTCATGCTTGGGTCTGGTTAAATTTTTTGGCATTCGAACATGTAATAGTCTTATAGCTATAAGACTTTAAAGTTAATGCCTGGCATCACTTCAAAACAATGTGCAAGATCTATCATAAGTAGTCCTCTTATCTTATCTCCATAGCAATTTTATCCCGTAAATGATTTGGGAGCACAGTATTTCAGTGCTGTGGAAGGAGCAAGGGTTTTTTTCTGTTAAATCTTTGTACTGGTGTACTTTTAACGATCCTGATTTACGAACGGGCGTTCTGCTTTGAGGAAGCGAACGAGAACGAGAAAGGAAGCATGAGAACAAGAACCACGCCGCGTGTCCTGCAAGAGGCACCAGGACTCCAGGGACTCTTGGTCCCTGCTTTGCAGCACACCCCACACAAGCTCTCCGAGCAGCTCAGCTTTTAAAACAGCCACCCTGGAGGCACCTCAGTGGATCTGGTAGCGTATCCCCAGGGCAGGTCCCTGCTCAGAGCCAGTCCTCACCCTGCTCCACGCTTTTCAGGCGATGGGTAGCTGTGCCCTGATTTCCTGGCATACAAAAGATAGCTCAAAATATTCCCTTTCTGCTGCCACAGCCGCCTCTATGCTGATGTCAATCTAACATCCACATTGTGCACTTTGCTTCAAGTCAGCACTTGCAGCTAACAATGCCTTTATTCAGGCTGACAACATAACTAAGCTTTTAGTAAGTGTGTAAGTAAACGTTAAGTGTGTATTCAAACATCCAACAATGGCTAGGAAACTTTAAAAAAAAAATCTTTGAAACTTTGTATTGTTTGTTTGGTGTGTATCTGTTAGAAATAACACAGACTATCAGTTCCTTGGGGCATGACTTTTCTTTTGTGAAGCACATAACAAAAAGATCAAGGCTCCGAGGGGCTGCCATAATAAAAATAAATATATAAGAAGAACAATAATGACAAAATAAATTTGTCAATGTATTTTACGAGCTCGGTTTAGAAGTGATTATTTCTGAACTAAAGAGAGACTGGATGGTTGCGGTAAAGTGACACGATCATAATATTCCCTTTATTTATTGCCATTTATGCTGCGTTTGTTGCTCACATGCTCGACTGCACTGCAGGGCAGGAGGGGAGCCCCTCGGCTCAGTGACTTTCCCACTGCAGTAGCATGGGAGGCGATTTCACTGAAATTCCAGACAGGGATTTCCAGAGGCCTTTCGGTCTGCCTTTGAGGAAGAGTTATTTGTACGCTGCGAAAGCCCTCCTGGGAAGCACAGGTTGCACAAACGAGACACTAACCAAAATCTGAGATCCCGCAACTGATCGTTGCGCCACGTTGCCTGTGAGTCTTTGTGCCGTCCCGTGGGTCTCACGTGTGCTTTGCACCCCTTGGTGTTGTTTCAGGCCTTGCAGGACGAAGCGGAAAGTTGCCGCAGCCAGGCGCGCGCCGCGGAGAAGAAGCTGCAACACAAGGAGCTGCAGGCCCACATGCAGGTAGGGCTGCTCTCCCCAGTCCCCTCCCCTTGGGCAAGAGGGTTCGATGGTTAAAAGTAATACCTTGCTTCAAAGCAAAAACACATCTTTTCCTGCAAAATTTTCAGCGAGCTTTCTCTTCTGTTTTTGTTAATAAAAGAGAATTAAACCGTCTGAGCCCTACGGGCAAATACTTATCTCTTGCTCTCTGTTTCAAGTTGGTATTTCAGCTATTCTAGCTGTTAAATGATGCATTTATTTTCCAGTGTTTTACCATAGGTTCCTGGGACTATTCTAACCTGTTTGTTAATGGCTTGTATTAAGAGAATTATAATTGGACAATAACTGAGATAAAAAATAATCTTTATTGCTGATCTTATGCGTTCATTGTCCTAGCATGTTGTCTGTAAACACTTCCATATGATTAATACTGCTAAAATTCATGTGGACACTTTCAGTGAAATCAGAGATTTAGTGTGCTTCAAGCGAAAGAGTGCATGTAATTTACAGAGCAGTATTGAAACAGAAAGCCAATGATCTGCTTTTAAACCAGATTAAATTGGCGCATTCAGGAAAATGTCGAGGTTGTGGAAATCTGAATCGCGTGCAGATTCATGGATCTCCAATACAAATGAGGTTTTGCTGCATTTCAGAACTTTATTTGGTGGTGCACAAACCGTACCTGTAACTGCGGAGTAACTTGGGGTGGCTGTAAAAGTAATGATGAGGAATTGCAAATATGTCCCCCCAGTTGTCATTATCCTGCTTGCGGGTAGGAGCCCTTGTTCACCCCCCATGTTTACCCTCAGGTACTTGTGCTTAGGAAAACCGGTGATAAGCTTTACTTCTCTCTCTCCCCTTCTGCCTTACAAACATAGATGCTGGGCCACGTTCACCCCTAGTTGCAATGGGGAGTTCGGTGTGATTGGTGGCCGGCCTACAATGTTGCATTTCAGCTTCAGTCTCCCAAAAAAGAAGGGCAATTAGCTGTTTGGTGCATGGTTGTCCCTCCAGGGAAACAACATTGGCTTGAATGCTGTGAAGTGACGGTACTCTAGCAAATGCCTTATTTTTGTTATTTTTTTCTTTAATCTTTGCTATTGCTGTTTGGCATTTTTTTTCTGACCCTTTCTGTGAGGGTATCTAGGAGGAGAAACAAAAAATGACTTATGAAATACTGAGGTAAAAGTTAAGAACACGCAGATTGGCGGGATGGGCTATCCTTAATGCCTCAGAGGTCTTCTCTTAGGAGATTTCCATGTCCAAGCCCACCTGCAGGAACATCCTGCCTGGGTAGATTTAATGAAGGACCATCTCTGCTGGGAGGGAACAGTTCTCAATATAAATGGATCAGAAATGTTACTTAAATGACACTGCTGCATCACCCAGCTCAGAGCTGTTTCTCTAAAGCAGTACCACGTTGGTGGCTTTGTGGTGATGCTCATACCTTAGCTCCTCCGCAGTGCTGTCCCTGCCACTCCTGCACTGAGATTTCCTGAACAGGCTGCGTCTGTTGAGACAGTTCTTGCGTAGGTGCGGTTGGTTTTTTAGGCCGACACCCATTTTGCAAGTTGTTAGCGTGTCTCCTCTGTGACTGGTGAATCCCATAGTTACGCTTTTCTGTCCAGAAGGAAAAGGCAAAAGTGACAGCTCTGGTGTATTCCCCATCATTATGCTGAGGACAGACTACCTGTGAGCATGTTCATCAAGCCTTAACAGCAGCTGAGATGACTCCTCAGTTGATTAGGGAGCTGAAATATTTAAGGCAGTAACTTACAACTTGCTCTCTTGCTTTTACAAAATATTCCCTGTGTCAGGATTGCATAAAACATCAAAATTTGCACTGGCACAGTTACAAAGGCCTCTCTTCTGAGCTTTTACATGTCTTTAAGTAAGGAGGAGAGAGGGTTAAACAGCTTCTGTTTTTCATTAAAGGGAAAAATCTTGTGTTTTGATTCTATAACAACAACAAACAAATGAATGAGACATGAAAAAACATTTTGTTGTGCTTTTAATTAAAAATAAAAAGCTGTTTCTCGTTATGGCTTGTTGGGTGGTATCTCAGTGCTCCATGTTTGTCTCTTTTCAGTGCAGTGTCCTTATAACTCTTCAGGCTCCGGGAGTGACTGACAGACCCACAGAGCTTAGCTCTTAGTGCCAGTAACCCTCTGGTGATTGCACAGAGTTAACCTTTCTGTATGATAATTATCCAGAGAGGCAGAGTCAACCCACTGACATAAACTGTCCTGTAAATAGCAGGGCAGAAGCCTGTTAGGAGGACTCTGATGGCAAGCCATGAGCTGTCTGGGGGTGAGCATGACGTTGCAGCCCTGAGGAGCTCTTGTTTTTATGGAGCCTTTTCATTCCAGGATTTCGTGTTATTGTACGAACCTGTGTTTATTCCTGTTTACTTTTTCAATCTTCTTATGGTGTGAGTAGAAGCAATCGTGGTCTATCTGTGTCATTTCACCAGTGGGACAGATTGTCATGCCGCAGCATGGCAACTTTACACGAATGTTGTGCTGCAGTCCCAATGGACGTACATTTGTCAAAAGTGGTTTCACTCATTGCACTGTTTCCAGTATTTTACCTTTCGTTCCCACTTTGACTAACCTAAATCATTGTGCCCTTTCACTAGAGGATCTCCTGTCTCCACTAATCATGGCTATCTAGGGCAATGGTGCCTACGGTCAGTACTGTCATTTCTAGACTGGAGTCTCACAATTGGGTATATCATCTGTCTTCATGTTGAAATGCTGGATGATTTTCAAAAATTAGATGTCTGACTTCTTGAGATGTTTGTAAGTGCGTTCATGGCAAGTGACAAGCTAGCAGTAAATAAAGTGTAACTCACCCCTAATATATAGCTTTATATATATAGGTTTCTTGGTATATAGTCCCAAGACGATTAAAATAGTCTAAGAAGGTTCCTAGGAAATTTGGGCGCACCTAAATGTTTTCTTTGCAAAGCAATAATGAAATTTCTTATATCTCAGTAATATATTAAATTTGGAAACTGATCCCATTTAGATTATATTCCTGTACCATGCCTGTAGTATAGTTCTTGAGGTGTGTTGCATGGTTGTCTCTGATACGTGCGCGGATCTAATGCAAGACAAGATATCTGACAGAAATGCCTTTCGTTCTATTAAAAATGTTTCTCTTCCGTGAATTATACAGCTTGATGCGGTTGTCAGTCATAGTTAAAAAATTCAAATTGTTCATACAGCAGATTTCACATCCTGTGTATGTGTAATTAAACATGACGCATCACTAAGAGGTTAAGCATGTGCCTCAATGAGTATGGGAGTTTAAGCATGTGCAAAGAATTTTGCTGAATTGGGGTCTGTATAAAAAATCATGATAGTGATCTTGTTCTTGCTTTATTACCTAGATTTCTTTAAAATACCTCATTTAATTTCAATTTCCTTTTGGTAAGGATAATCAACACAACTCAGAACAGTAGGAAACTCCAATAATCTTTCTTTCGATGATTGCATGAAAGGATGCAAGATTTCTTCAGAAAGAACACGTCTATTCTTTTCATTCCTCAGTCTAATATTTTTAAATGTAGGGCTGGATTGGGTATGAAATAAAATTTCTAATAAGGGGATGATACAGGAGAAAAAAAAAGTTTGTCATGTTCATGAATAATCAAGGTAACATCACAATAGGTATTCAAACCTTAGGAATAGTCCTCCAAACTGCCAAGTCACAATTAGAGACTTAAAGAGAGACACTCTCTGAAGACAGAAAATCAATTATGTTCAATTCATGAATATTACTGACAAAGGAAGGGGAATGCCAATATAGGTTTCCAGCCCTTTAATTTCTTTTTTTCTCAGATAGATTATTAAAAAGGGAGAAAGGAGTTATCTGAATAAGGATGCTGTACAAGAATTTGGAATAAAATGGAAAGGCTTAGTTTGTTAAGTGGATTTCACTTGTGTTCAAATGACAACAGGAGTGATAATTGTAAAAGAGCTATGATTCAAAAGCATTCAGCGAGTTTTCATTTTTAATGTTTATTATTCTGACTTGCTCAATATTTTATGACTGCTGGATATTTACCACATTCAGCCTAACTTACTGTTTCCATGCCAACTAAATATATTTGTTCTCAGATGAATGCTGTGATGCATCATTCTGAAATTTTAGCTGCTGTGTAGCACAGGGAACTTCTAACGTTTGCCACACCTTATCCTTGATGGGAATGGTGCTACTGTCTGCAGATTTCGGGAGCTATGAGTAAAGAAACAGCAAGATAGAGATGAGCAAGATAAGCCTATGTCCAGGGTATGTGCCCCAAGTAATTCTTAATGCATCAAAGGCTGGAAGACTTGAGTAATATTGTCCCTTCTGTTGAGGGCTTTTTGTCCATCTTCCCATATTTTTTTTTTTCAAAGATACTGTAGAGTGTTAAATGCACAGAAAATTCACAGAAAATCTTTGCCCTCACTTCCGTTGTCCTGGCCTGCCTTTACAGTTCCACGGCTGCTCCCACGACTTTGCCAAAGCTTTATGTATGTGCTGGAAAAATGACATGGAAGGAGAGGAATTTCCTCCATCTGGCCATGGTGAGCCACAGCAGGAAGTCTGCTTCCAACCCAGCCTCGTCCGTGGCGCATGAGAACTTCCAGCTCAGGTGCCTCAGATAACTGCAAAAAGTTATCGAACTGTGCTGCCTCGAATCCTGGTGATTGAAACGTGATCCGTGGATCTCCAGACTTTCTCAAAGAGTTGTCTTTCTCAGAACACGCTGGAGTCATCTAAAACCAGGTTAATAAGCTGTAGTTTAGGTGGATGGTTGGACTTGATGATCTTAAAGGTCCTTACCTGTCTAAATGATTCTGTGGTTCCAGGTTGGGCATTTAAATAAAAGCTTTGCTTTGTGGCCAATCTGCAGGTGAAGAGGATTCAGACAGTATTTGTTTCGCAGAGCTGCTGAGCCCTTTGGAAACTGAGAAACAAACAGTAAGCACGCACTGGAGGTGGTGATGAAATTCTGCCATTTGCTCTGGTTGCTTCAACCCACGGTGTTGACATCCTTCCAGAATTTTCCCCCAGAGACCCGTTTGTGCTCCCACAGAAATGGGAAGCTCAGTGTAGATCTGAACGATCTTAACCACAGAAGCGATTCGCAGCGAGGAGCCCTGGCGCTGGCTGCGGAGCAGCTGCCAGTTAACCCCTGGGGCAGCCCGCGCTGGCATCGGGGCTCGGTGGGCTGTGCTGCACTGGGGAAGAAGGTGAGAATCCAAAAGAAGTTTCTACTGGGACTCACAAGAAAATCGACACCGAATAATGTCACATTCAAACAGCTCCTGAGGTTTCTGCATGCGACCAGCACGTACCGGAGAGGCTGCGTTTGGAGAGCGCTGCGTGCTGAGGGAGGGTGTCCCCCCCTCTGTGCCCATCCCTCCGTGCCCGTTTGCTTCTCTCCTTTCTGTTTCATCTGTCGCTCTGCCAGCACCCCGAACAGGAGGGTATTGCATACTTCAGCTCTTTTTCTTTCATAAAGCATTTTGAGAAATGTATACGTTTTGTGAAAAATGTAGAAGAGCAGCCCAAATGGCGTAGCTCCCCGCAGGCTGGCACCTGAAGTTCTGCTGATTCAATATCTGCAGACAGCAGATTTCTTTTCTGGCTACTTACGGTGGACAAATTTAAAGTTTAAAATATTTTCTTGGAAAAGAAGTTGTTGGAGGGCCACATACAAGCAGCAAAGAATCTGAAATAAGTGAGAGCAGCTGGTCAGTCTGTTTGGCATATGCAGACGAAGACATCTATGTCTTACATTTTCTTTCTTATTTGGGACTTCCTGACGGAGGCTGTTCAGGAAGAATGACGCTGACCCTGGTTATATTTCATAAATAACCTTTCATGGATGTAGGTGCATCTGTAGGTGCATGGCAAAGCTGACTACGATACTATAAAATCAGTATTGTCTTTATTTGGAGCCTGATTATTCTACTTCCGTGTTGGTTCATGTCTACCATACATACAATTCCACTGATATATTCGTTAATCAGTTTGATTCAGTGGTGCCCCTCCAATCTTTAATTAAGTCTGGGATTGTTACAATAAATCAGAACTTTGCATTTGCCATATTTTGTGTCTTGTATAGCATTTTCTTTAACAGCCTACTATGAAAGGAAAGCTGAATTAAGCAGAATATGGCATGCTGTATAGCATAAAGTTTCAAAACAGAAGGAAGAAGCAGCTCAGATTCAAGCACAGAAAAACAAATTTTCAGGTGGGATTTGAAAGGAACTGGAAATCAATAGAGTTGAAAGTTACCGGGAGCTCCATATGGCAGGAACTGCGGGAGAGAAGGCTTTCACCAACTGTGAGACTGTCAAAGGGAAAAGAGGTAGATGATGATGATAATGCATGTGTGGAAGTCGGTGATCAAATGTTAGCTTTGGTAATCAGACACAACTGGAAAATACACAAATGTATGCCTACTTCATAGGACTGAATGAATTATTGGAATGAAGTGGCCAGCTGGAGAAAGAGAGTAACACAGAAAGTAGAGAACAAACAGTTGAAAGGAGAAAAAATACTTTCACCAAAGAAGAATAGAAGCATATGCCAGCACGCAGGAATTAGAGAGTATTTTAACTTGACATTTTTCTAGCTCTTTGTCTTAAATAGGAGTGAATGAGAAAGAAAGCTTACTTATAAAAGAGCAGCACATCATTTTAGAGCATCTGTGGTTTGCTTGCACATTATCAATTAAAGGAATTTTGTTCTATCAGAAGTGTGCCTGGGATAGCTTTAAGTACAACTACGAACAGCAATGTTGGTGGCATTTAATGCAGAGAACTAAAAGAGGAGAAGTGGCACTGCATGGAGGAGACAGCTGGATGACAGCAGAAAAGAGGACAGACCTCGCATCTCCAGGGCAGGCTCTCGGTGATGTGTGGTCAGTGAATTACCCCTTTCGTTTTTAACAGGTGACGAGGTGCTTGGATGGAACTGAAAAGGACTGAAGAAAGGCCAGCTTAATGCCAATTTTATCATCATCTGAATTTTACAGTGTTATTTTGTTTGCAGTTTGCTCAACACCAAGTGCCATCTTTCAGAAGTGCATCGGGGAGGTGCAACCACAGTTCTCTCCCCAGCTACCCTGCTCACCTGGCTCAAAGTTTATAGACTTACCAGCTGTGATGCTTCCTAAATCTGGCAGCTTGCTTTCCAGTTGAGATGCTGGTTACATTTTCCTTCTTGAAAGAGGGGAAATGGTGATAGTAAAAGTAGCTTATCTACAAAGATTTGTGTGTTCACACAGACAGTGTGAAAATACTGAGCTTAATCCCGCATGCTGCTGAGCTGTGTCAGCTCTTGCCGTCATTAGTGAGCACTCAGCACCTCTCCTATCAGATACCAAAACCTTGACTTGCTGAACCACCCCAGGATGGAAAGGATTATGTAGAAGGTAACACATGCTGGAATGTAAAACTGAAATACAGAAATACATTCCCATGGTAGTGTCAAAGATGCTTATAGCTTTATTTCAGACTTAATTATCTTGATAGCCTATTAAAAATTCTCTGCCATCGACAGAGCCATAAATGAGTACCATGTGTCTTCGGATTTGGCCCCACGGTGCTGGTCGGTTCCCGGGCTGGTTTCGATTCCTGCTCTTACACGAGGAGGACCACTTGTTGCGCAGTTACGACCTCTCCGTCGGATGAAAGGATGGCACTGACAAGAGCCGAAGGAAATACTGCTCAGGGACAGGGATGGCATCTGCAATGAGTCATCTCGAAGGAGGGGAGAAGTCAGGGATCCTCCAAATCCCAACTGGAACAATAGAGGAGCCCTTCGGAGGGGGAGGTTGAGAGAACAGCGTGAATTTTCTAGCCACAGCATTCCTGGTTGTTCCATGGTGTTGACAGTGAAAGCTTTTATTCCTCTCCAACTCGTGTAATCCCAAGAATGCTGTTCTTGCCATATGCAGCCCACTGCATTTTTTTTTTTTAAAGTTTTGCCTGACTTCCCTTCCTTTGCAGTTATGAATTATATAGGCTCGCGTTGCCTAACTGCAAACAGAGGATTTTCCAGGTGGGAGATCTTGGTTAAGCACAGAAAGATATCAAAATACAAACCCCTGAAGTAATAAGGCCTCTTGAACGCAGGTTGGAAGAAACTAACTGAGCAGAAAGCTCAGTGTGCAGCCAGCAGCTTGGCATAACCGGCGGTCCCTGCGGGTTACTGAAACACCAAGGCAAGAATATTTTGGACGCTCAGATGGTTTACTAGCTAAAGACAGAAAAACAAAGGGGACAGCTATGCCACCAATTTATGTTTTATTGAAACTGTCAGAACAGACGAGGTTCTCCAGTAGTATTTTCTCCGTGGAGAACAACATGGTGCACACTTGACAAAATAACTGGCTCAGTTGATCCTGCTTAGTTACTGACCTCAGCCACACCGCGCTCGTGCAATTTATGGTGTTCATTACTTTCTGGAAGAACTTGAGAACGTTTATATCAAATTGCATAATATTTCTTTAAATCCGTAAGAACCGCATTTCAACATACGTTTCACAGTAAGAATAGAAGCTCCCACTGCCTGAAACAAGAGAGGATGTGGACTGAAAAGCAGCGGATATTCATGTTTGCCTGTGTTGTGAAATGACAAATGACGCGGCCTTGTTCTCCATTGAAAAAAAAATAATAATACATCCCTTGATTCTTCATTAACAAAAACTGTTTGAGGAGATTTCAAGCTGTAATAATTCTTCTAGAGATCAGAACCTTAAGGAAAGGAACTACAGCTTTTGGTGCGTTCTGTTCCTTGGTTGCAGAGATGGCCCAGCTTTCCCCAGGCGGGCCCACGGAGGAAGGCGCCCATACAGTTCTCAGCAGTTTTGGGGGAGCAGAGCTCTACTCATGGAGGGTTTAGGAGTGCTGAGAAGCAGAGGAGGCTCTGCAATTAGGGAGAAGAGAAACAAGCTGCAGTTAATCATTACTTTGATATTCTTTGGCTTGGTGGTCCTTTTTTGTTGTTTTTTGGTTGGGTGGGTGGGTTTTTAGGGGGAGGTTATGTGTGCATTTTGTTTTGGTTTTGTTATTGCTGTTGTTTTAATTGAGATGGCATCACAGTAATTTGTCCTTCACTTGCCCTTTTCAAACTGCTTTCTGAAAATTACTTCAGCCATCCTCACATCACCTGAATGAAGTTGACCCGTGCAATATTATTATCCTCATTTAGGATGAAACTTTAGTCAGAGATTAAATGGTTTGCCTAAGGCTGAAGGAGTTATTTTTCCCTTTTTGGTACCCTAACTCATCTCCAGATTTATTACAACACATCTTTCATGTCTTCTGCAGAGGTGTGTACTGCAGAACAGATGCACAAACTTTTTAAAGAGATTTCTTTTTTAAACACCATTACAAATTCATTTTAAACCACATGTCATTATTCAAATAATCCAGGAAAGAATTTGAGAGAGACAGGAAATAACTTATCTCATCTTACTTCCCTGAAATGTGGAGAAAATTTGATAATAATTACCTGATCCTAATTATACCTTTTGGTCACTATCCTAGGATTTCCTGGCACACGTGGGATTATCCTCCTTCACAAATATTACAAGCAGGCAGAAATTAAGATACCAAAAACCACAAAACCCAAGTTAAGTGAGCTGCCTTTCGATTCTTATCTGACATAAACAAAATGTTGACTTCATGCCCTTCAAGACAAGACTTTTTTTTTTTTTTTAATAGGAACTTCACCAACTCTTTTGTGGTACCTTCCTTTGCTTTGGCAACATACACTTCAGTGGTTCATTTGTATTTCCCTTATGCTCCTCTGGTTCAAATCAAGTAATTTAAAGTTGGGAGATCTGGAGAAGATTGCATTTGGGTTTGTTTTTTAATGGTTTGAGAAGGGGATGTTGCACTACCTGCCATCCCCAGGGCTGGTGCGCTCCGGATGGTAAAGTCGGCATCACAGACATCTTGAAAGAAGGAAAGAAAAGCACAGAAGAGAAGCATTAAAACTGAAATTTGTCTTATTCTACCAAAAAGCTCTTGGGCCAGGCCTTGGCTTAGAAGCTCAGTGCTGTATTTCTCTGCTGAGCACCGAATCCAACTTTTATCTCTTGGGAACAGTCAGTGACCAGCTATGCCGAGATCTCGTTGTAGTCTGCGAAGTTATAACTTCCCTGCTTTTTGTATCACTTTGTATAATTGTGTGAAGGTTTCTCTCCTTTTTATTCTAATTTCTTGTGACTAGCCATAGGTTACCTCTGCATGGCAACTTCAGCTTTCGGTTGTTTTACTGACACCAAAGATGATTGATGGTAAAACTTTAAACCTCATATGCTAGCCACCAACCTGAATAAACAAAGAGCAGTGTGGCAGCTTAATATTAAAAGCTATAAAACCTTCCTGGGGGTTCTTGGATTAAATCAACTCACCAAAATGAATTTAAAAAAGGCTTTCTCAGGACTGAAGGAAAACGAACACAACAGTAAATGAAATAGAGCTATCCTCTTCCAGAAGACTAAAGCCCTCCTGAGGGCTGAAGAATTGCAATTTTAAACATCTCTGGAGCACAAGAGGAGACACGGTATTTGTGGATCCTAGGGCGGCGGCTGGAGGCTATAAAAGAACAAAAAAGCCTTTAAGGTGCACATGCACACACACAATCCCTGCAGACATAGCTTTCATTGGTCAAAAATAAAGGCTAAAAAATAAAAAAAGCTTCCCCGATTAAAATTAGTGTGTGTTAGCCCACAGTGTGTTATCTGTCAGTTCTAAGAAGTGATTCAGATTTTTGCCATGCACTATTTTAATCTCTTGGTCAATAAACCTTGATAGTAACCTCAGCCAAAAATATCAGCATGTTGTTTACCATATTATGACAGGAAACAGCTGGGATCTTATTTTCATCTTATTGTGATGCAATTATTAGTGAGCACAGTTGAAAGCAACATACTTTGTCTTAGTGAACAAACAAATTGTGGTTGAATGCCAAAGAACAGTTTGCACTGCGAGAAGTGTATCTCCTCTCTGAACCCGATAAGAGACCAGCCCCAAGCAATACTTCTGCTACCAGGACTTGCTTCTCCTTTTCTTTCTCCTTTTTCAGCCGACCCAGTCATGCATAGCTGTATTTTAAAGCACAGTATGTGTTTCTTCCTGACTTTCCAAGAAACACCTTCATCAAAAAGGAACAGTCCCCTTGGTGCCTTGCAGAGCTAATAGCAAACATTAAAGAGCACTGGGAAAGCGACGTCTTTGGAGGACACTTGCAGATTAAAAACAACGACCTGGTTGAAAGCTGACTGCTCTCAGTGAGATTATTATTGTTTCACTCACAGAGCTGTATTCAAATTGTTGTTGTGTCTATTTAGAATTAAACCTTCTTGACGTTCCTCCAGGAAAAATTACAGAAAGGGGTCCCTGCTGCAGGCCTGGCTCCCAAGGAAGCTGCTGTGAGTCCCAGGACCCTGGGTCATGGTGTATTGAGTTACACCAGGGTCAGCTCCTTGTGTCCCCATGGCCTGTAAATGGGGAGCTTAAGGGCTTGAAAGCTGGGCTGTCTTTGCTGCTTGGGTCACCCCAGCATAGTAGCAAGGTGGTGGGAAGTGTTGGATCGAACGTAGCCTTGAACCTTGAGTGAATGTGGCTTATAGACAATTTGAGTAATTAAATTGACATTTGTCTGCCTGGGGGCTTCTGCAAACCCACCATAAAGCTGTGCAGCAAAGGTGGTTTGTGGTGGATGGGATTGGGTCCGTGAACTAAGCCCATATGCAGTGAAAGGGAATCTGTCTTGACTTCAAATGCACTTAGGGATGGGGAATAAGCCCAAGAGTTCAGGGACTCCCAAAACTCAGGGGAAGTGGCAGCTCTGTGCCACTGTGCCAGCGGTGCCAGCCCAGCACCTGCAGAGCTCCCCAAGCCATCCCACGCCCAAAGCCTCCTCTGGACGTCACTGGTGGTGGGGATAGATTTATAACCAGCAGAGCCATCCAGACCCTCGGACGTGTGAAATATACCTTCATCGCTCACAGTGAGGGAATAAAAGCATTTTGCGGTTCTAGCTGCCTGATTCCACTCCTTTCTCACCAAGAACAAATGTAAGAAATGTGAATTAACTGAAATACATGTTTCTGCTGTATCAAGGTCCCCACCCAAATGAGCAGTTGGCTCGGAAAGTATTTATGCTGGCAAAGCACCTATTCACAACTTTGTAAGCCTTTATAGAAAGAGTAGAATAAGTTTATTGGAGTAACTTTAAAAAGCATAAATTTTGATCACTGGCTTATATACAAGCTGAGTTCAAACAAGGTTTCCTGTCTTACAGTGTTTTTTTTTCCTGTTATTTCTTTGTATTTGCATAGTAGCATCACTTGCAGTTCACAAGGAAAGCCTCTAATTGCCTATTTGCATAGAGATTTGGAGATTTCTTCCGCACGTTGGAATGACTCATAGACAAAATTTTCATCAGATTGTTTTATTCCTCTTACATCGATAATTGTACTGTGCATAATGCATAGCTTGGCATGCCCTGCTTTTTCCAAAGGATGGTAATTAGCCCATCGTTGGGTGAACTTTGGGCTCGGTCATCACGTGTGTAAGCATGTGTGTAAGAAGGCTGGGAGCTGGAAGGTAGAAGTTACGGCTTCTTCAGATGTGAGACTGAGGTTTTGATTTGTGGTCACAATGTCAGATCTAAGAAATTTTGTAACTAAAGTAGAATCGGCACAAAATGGTGTTGGTGTGTAGATGCATCAGAAAAAAAAAAAAAGAATCAAGTTGAAAGTTTAAGGATACTTCATAAATTAATCTGATATTGAATCCCTTTCATCCTTTATTTACATATTCAGCTAATCCAGAAAAACACCTAAGTGCTTGGTTAATTTGAATTAAGCAGTTCATCCTATTGGAAGGTAAGTAAAGATGTGAGGCCCTGATTCAGCAAAGTAATAAAGTGTGCAAGTAGTCCTGTGAGATGCAAAGCTGAGCAAGGCTCTCGGGACTTATGCACAAGGTTCAGCAAGTACAGTCCCAGCGGAGGGTACCAAAGCGCAATCCTTCCAACTGATGTCTTCACCTAATGCCACTTTGAACTCTTTATTCAACATCTGTTGGATAAGGTTATAGACTAGAAGAGTCTATAAACTATACTCTAGTCTATACCTAAACTATAGTATAGACTAGACTTCTGTAGTCGTAGTGAATTTTATGTGAACATCTCATCTCATAACATGTTGAAGATGCTGGAACCTATTGGTTGAGGTCTCCCAGCTGTACAATAAAACAGGCTGACATTTTTGCCTATTGATTACTTGGAAATTCCTAACATGTGCTACTCTGCTTGATAGTTCTCTTTAGAATACAACTGCATCCACCTTATGGGAAGAGTTAGTTGTACAAATGATGATATTGCTATTTTAGGTGATGAAATAGGCAGTCTTCTTACTGGTCGGGTATCTTTACCTGGTTATCTGCAATAAGCTGTAAAACTACTACATAAACTGGTTTGCCTTAGTTCGTGAAGCATGATTGAACCATGATCTATGAAAAGGAGCAAAGAACAATTTGCAGCTTTTGTGTATAATAACTTTAAAGCAGGTTTTAAAATACTTGCACTGGTGCTGGCAGGCCTTTTGCCCATATCCCTCAGTCGCCTAAGAATGAAATTCAGGAAGACGCAAAGTGCAATGAAAAATGGGTGCACAGCGAACAAAAAAAAAGTCTTAAAAGATCCCTGAGGTTGAGAAATTTTGTAAAAACTCGCAGGAAACAGTAAGTCACCTTGTCTAAGGGAGTAAGGGGCAAACATCACTCACTGACCTGATTTAAGATCCCACCAAAGAGAAAAAGGAAACTTCTGTGAGCTAGAAACCTGCTGACTAACGATCTGCAGTTTGTCTGCTTAAATGCTCTATTGAGATAGATTTAGGAAAGCTAGTAGTAGTCCTTCTTCTGACTATGTCCCAGCAAATGCCTTAGCATTTCCTTTTCATGACTATTTCCTTTTCATGTTTTCTTTTTCCTTTCTTTGTCTTTTATTCCTCTTTTGCTCTTTGCAGATCTTTGCTGATCTTTCTTCTCTCTTCTTCCCTTTCTCTTGATCTAACAGTTCTGAGTTTTTGAGTTTTTGAACTCCAAATAGGGCAAAAGAAGCAAAAAAGTTATTCTCTAACTTCCATAAGTAGCCCTTTCTTAATGTATTTTTCTGTTCTCTTACAGGTGACCCATATACGACAAGAATATGAAAACACACTCAAAAGTCTGATGCCAGCATCTTTGAGACAAGAACTTGAAGACACCATTGTATCTTTAAAATCTCAGGTAAATCTTTATCCATTTATCTATCATATTGTATCTTTTGATGCCGGATTTTGTTCCACTTGAGAGTCAAAAGCAGAAAATATTGCTGTGTTCAGTAGTATTTTCACAGCCTTTCAAATACAGCTTACAGTTTGCTCTCACTTTTCTTACCCTGTTTTTCCTAGAGGAATTGTTTAAAGGATGCTTGTAAAGGATGTGAAAGAGAGAGAGAAATCATTTTGTTTTCTTCTCAGCCTATATAATGAAGCAAGTGAGATACTTCTTTTAAGACAGTAGTCCCAGTGATTATTGTGTTATTTCTAGGTTTTCCTGTAGAAAGAGGCTCTAATGGACTTCCGTAATGCTTTCTCTTAAATGTTTCAAAACACTAGATCATCTACAGTAACACAAAATCAATATTGTTTATATGAAACAGATATAAAACTGTCTAATAGAAATATCAAAATCTCATTGTAAATAGGGCGCTACATTGTAAATAATGAACTGGTTATGCTTCTAGTATGGGGTTCCCAAATATGTCATTTGGTGCTGTCCTATTAGGATATATTATATTATATTATATTATATTATATTATATTATATTATATTATATTATATTATATTATATTATATTAGGAGATGGAAGAAGGCATAATATCATCATTGCCTGAACTCACAGACACATAAAGGTCTGAGGAAGGATAAATAACAATAAAGAGGAATGATCAGAGATGTCAAATAACAGTACTCCAAAAAAAACAGGCAGTGTTGGCTTATGGCCCAGTGCAGGACTGCTTTTAGGCATGGGTAGGAAGGACTGGGATCTGTCCTGGGCTGAAGGGAAGAAATGAGGAAGCACCATGGCAGTCCTGCTGGTGGCTCAGAGCTGCCCAGGGCTCAGAGAAGAGCAAAAGCCCTGAGGACACGGCATGCATGTTTAGGCTTGACATCAGCACACGCCTTATACCAATTTAAAGGACCGTTTTTCAAGCTCTTATTCATCTACAGACTCTCAATTTCTCTTTCTTATGCAGTATCTCTAGGGAAATAGTTTTAATTTAATGTATTTGCTTTTTATTGCCTTTTTTTCCCCTTCCCTCCTTATTTGCTTCCTTGCTTCCTTCCTTCCTTCCTGTACAATGCAAAAGGGTCATTATGTAACATTTTTTTTCCAAGCACAAGACACTTCACTGACAAAGTTTGCCTTTAATAGAAGTAGGAAATTTTCATAGGGGAAAGTTTCAAATTCCTATGTGCTGCTGGTGCCAAAATTTCAACACTATGTTACAGGCACTCTGCCCACATGTCAAGGGATTCCTAATGGAAGTGAAGCTCTTTTTCACTTAAATATTTGTGGGAAATAAAGAGTTAAGGATCAACAGGGGAAATCTATTTCCAGATGATAGTAAAAAGCTATTTTTAAAATGTGGTTGACCATTAGCACTGTCTAGTAGCAAGCGTTACACTGGAGCTAATATAAGAGTATCACACCTTTTAAGGAGTTAAAAAAAGCAGAATCTGATATCTACCTGCAGGGCTTTTGTAAGCATCAGCAGCATTTCAAAAGAGTAAAAGTAACTACACACACTAAAAACTGGGTGTTATCCCAGAAATACATAGCTGCTGGCTGTATTTCCAGCAGTATGCTGTAGTCGCAGACCACTCAGTAAGCAGGGCTCTTTTCTGAAGCACAGGTGTCCTAGTCTTTGAAAATTGTTGAAATTCCTGTTTTGAAACATCAGACAAGAAGGGCAATGGAATCTCTGCACCTGTCAGGATTATTTATTGTTGGAGGAGGATGAAGAAGATGGGCTGGGTAAAAGCCCGAGCAGTGATAAAAATAAACAAAAAGAAAATACTGGCTGCTTAGGCGAAGTTTTTGAAAAACATTGCTAAATATAAAGTATGCTGCCCAACTGTCAGCTCTTGTTGGTTTGTCCAAAAGTGGCCACGGTGTATTAATAAGCGTTAATTTTCATACCCATCCAGAACAGGTGAGTATCTTCACACGAGAGCAGCAATGAAGGGATAAGAGCACAGGCTTCGTATGGGCGTTGAGGGTGCAACTGGAGTTCCCAACCCCTCACGTAATCGATCTGCTACCACAAGCTGAATTTCAAAACTGTTTTGACTCTGTTCTTAAAGTAGGTAGCATGCAGCTGGTGTGCTGAGGATATGCAGGCCAGGAAAGCCATGCTGACAATCTTCTATAAAGTATTATGGTTAATTCCAGTATGCAGCTAAAATGTTATTGCATTTACTTAGGCACAATAGGCAAGAAAAACACCATTATGAAATGCGTGCAGATTTATTTATTGAAATTTTGTACAGCATTTTCATTTGGGATGTATTTTACAGGTAAATGTTCTGCAGAAAAGAGCCTCTGCCCTACAGGCCGAGCTGAATACCTACCGCACCAGGAGGTACGTGATTATCTTTGATTAATTTGTACCATTTCACACCTGTAGATCCCAGTTATTGAAGTTTTATGGCTTAATTAAAACACTCAAATATGGTTGCCGTTTTAAAAGATCCTTATTTTCAGTAAACAAGCGTCTGAGAATTTTCCCAGTGCTTAGTCAGTACTATTAGAGCAAGATTAGAGAACTCGCAGGTGCATTGCAAGTCTGGGCTTTGCCTCGATGTTCATGATGAGACAGTGGCTCAGTGCACAGCTGCAGCTCTGCGGTGATGCCACCTCCTTTTAAGATAGAAAACAATGATGCAATGCATAATATTACAGATCACATCTTCAAAGTACCGGATCTTCATGAGCCTGAGTTTTTTTCAAACGTTTACACCCTCCAATATAAATTATGGCAAGTGCTGCAGCAATAAAAAGACTTGCTGTGCCTTTAGAGTAAGTGATTCACATGGATAGGTGAGTAAAAGGAAATTTCCTAGTAAAGTCACTCCGTCTTTTTATATTTATTGGCTTTTTTGATACTTTCATATCGCACATGAGGTTTTCTGCAAATGAAAATGCGTGCTTGTAAAAATAGTGTAAAAATGTCTAAGATAATTGAACGTTTGTAAAGATGTTAACGGCGCGGAAGTTGATGAAAATGTTAATCCAAAATTTTTTTGTTAACAAGAATTAGATAAAGCTAATTGGAAGCTAAAAATGTCATAAATTCTTGGTAATATGTCCAGCATAGGTAACTTCAAAAAAAAAAAACAACAAAAAACTAGGTAAATATAAAGCTGTAATATAGTTTCAAGACTCTCCAGTAACAGCAGTAGCACTGCAAAAGGATGGATTTTGTCTCATTTTTTTTTTTGAGTTAATGTCTTCACAATTAGGAAAATTGCTATTTAAAATGATGAATAATCATCAATCAGGCCTGGTCACAAGTGACCAAAAGTTGAGGGTGGAAGGAGCCCTGTGCACATCCCAGTGGAGAGGAAGGGTTGGGGACAGAGCGAGCAGGAGAGGAGTTTCTGTGCTTCTGTTCAGAGAAGTTTTGGTACTGATCAGATTTTTTTCCAAGACTACATTCATGCGAAATTTTGTTTTTTGGTTTGTGGTTTTGTTTTTTGTTGGTTTGTTGTTGTTTTTGTTTTTTTTTTTGTAACTCCTGACCCTTGTTCACTGAAATACTGCTTTTTTTTGCTGACATTGGACATCTGTCAGTGAAGAACTAACTTCAGCCTGCTTGTGCCTACGGCTGCAGATGTGGTTACAGCCGTAACCGAGCCCGCTGCGACAGGGCCCAACCGTGATTTCAGCGTGTTGTGTTTTGTAGCAAGAACAGTAAGATAGAACTAATGAGAATCTCTTAATTTTCAGGTAGCTGCTGGAGCTGTTGGATTTCTTCGATTGCCAAATGGACTGCTTTGAATAGGTTTGAAGATTTGGCTCTTGTCATTAAAATGCAAAGATCAGTGGCTGTTTTGTTAGCATACAAAATGCAGTGAAGTTCATGAAAACACATCCATTGCTCATGCCAGACCTTTTTTAGTTGTATTTTCCTTCCATTACCTTTTATCATCATCTTATTACAGATTTATACTTTTGATATACTGCGTGATTGACTCTGTGCTTGCCTACCAAGAGGAAACGTTTCCTCTACTAATATTTTTGTTACTACTTCCTAGTACCATTCTTTTCACTTTTATACATGAAGAAAATCCCATTTTCTATTATTATTGTCCAAGATATTTTAACATATTTTGACATTGTTTTGTGTCCATGTGTTTACATAATATTAAAATATTATTTTGTACTATTTTGTTTTGCCATTATTGTCCTGCTTGGGCATCTCACTCACTTAAACAGCCACAGTGCATATGACAGCTTGTATGGCTTTTTTTTTTTTAAACTGGGAAATTATTCCGTGCTGTATTTCAAGGAAAGCATTGTAGCATGAATGAAAACACCATGATGACAAATGCAGCCACTGTTGCCAGTTAACAGCATATAAAGCTACCAGTGGGGTTGCATGCACCGGTCACAGGAAAGTCCTTTGTCACTTACTGATAACACAGTTATGCGGCGTTATTGAAAAAGAGTCATAACTGATACGGCCCCGGTTCCGCGTGGGCGCGTGCGCAGGCTCTCTTGAACGTCCTGGTACCTCCAAGAAGGTGCCCCAGGGTTTGTAGAGGATGAGGTGTGGGAAGTGGGGGAAAGCTGAGGGACCTGGGCAGGGAGCCGTCCTTGTAGCTCTCTCTGCATCCCCAGCACAGAGCTTCCTTATCTCTTGGCCATCCGCGAGCAAGAATGTATCCGAGTACGTTTGTAATCTGTAAATTTAGATAGGCGGAATACAAGAATAGCCATTTTCTTCCTAGGCACCATGCTGCCGGCAGTGTTCGTATCAGGGCACAGCTCATGGCCTGAGTGCTTGAGAGAGGGCCAGGAATTCCTCTCTTCGAGGTCCAGCTGCAGCACGGGCTGCAGGAGCAAAGCTCTCCCTGTCCCTGCAGGCGGGGACAGCCGCTTGTCCCCCCTCACCCAGCACTCAGTGCCACGGTCCAGAGGGTCCAGCACACGGTGCAAGTGACGGCTTGAGTGCCTGCGGCAGGAGGTGGCCGTCCCGCCGAGCCCCAGCTGCGCTCTTATCTCCGCCTGGCACGGAGATCAATGAGGAAAGGGTTTGGCAGGCTGGGCTCCATCCTCCCCACCTCCTGGCAGTGCCAACAGAGAGCTCCATGCCAAATACAGGCCCCAGCCTCGCTCGGTGCTTTGCTGCTTGTCAGCCCAGCCTGGGCCTGGGCAGGTTTTCCACCTTCCTTGAATCAACAGGTGATTCCTCTAATTAGAGATAAGGGGTTGTCATGGCTCTGATAAGGAAGGAAGTGCTGCGGCAGGTGCCACAAAGCCCCGCCTGGGGCAATGGTGAGTTTTAGTAGGAAGAATTTGTTAGGATACATGCAGTTAATTGTGGGCAGTAAAATTTAATGTATTTGCTCAGGGAGATGCATGGCAGCGATGGTTCGGCTCTACAGAAGGAGCACTGAGAGCTCCCAGACCTGTGGGCTGTGATTTATTGGTTGGGTGTTGCTTTGTCCTTAAACACCAGGCAGTGGGACAGCAAAATCTCCCTTCTCACACACAGAGGAAATGAGGAGATTTTGATTCTGGTGTACTGCTGGTGTTTGTGCTTGATAACCATGTGGTTATAGTGTTTCTGAGGGTGGTACATGCATGAGGTAACACACAGAGCCTCTGCTGTATGCTCTTCCCTGCATTCCTAGTTGAATTCAGGCCTGATTTTCCTTCTTTTCAATGGAATTGGGTTGCTGATGTCATTGATAATGAAAAAAACAGTTTGGGAAAAGTAGATATTAGTCAACTCGTAAATTTTAAAACTGGCAAACTCTCTAACAGCAAGTACAGTCTGAGAACCATTTTGAAGGCGCTTATAAACCTGATTAGAAATTAAACTCAACACTGTCTAGGATGGGTTTGTAGTTGCTACTATTTTTTTGATCGCTTATGGAACAGGTAAAGTCTAAACTGCAAGCTCAGAGAGGTTCTCCTGTCTGGAACTTGCTCTCTTTTCACCTGCTAGGTAAGGAATTGCCAGCTGCCAGCAGTTGGCTTCATAGGCTGTAAAACGAGCTCTGGCAAAACCGGCTAGAGAATGGTTAGAACTTCATTTCTAGCGGATTATTATTGTTGTTGTTATTTTATTGAACTCTGCTGTACAAGAGAAGATAGTTTCACTCTATCCTGCATTTTCTTCTGCATTTTTATATAATGTTCTTCGCCAGAGTCAAGGTGAAGCTTTACTTCAGTGCTGCCCACAGTTCTTGTGTCACATGTAACAAATAGGCTCGTTTCTGGTGCAGTTAGAAGAAAAGGGATGTAACCTCCATCCTTCTCCTAGCCCTTTGCTTTGTCCTGCAACAGTACTTTAATACTAATTGTGATGGGGGCAGCACAGCAGATACACCCTAAATCTCTGCAAACTGTGGTTTCAAACTGAGGAATGATTTTACTGTAACTAGAGGAAATATTTGTGATTGCTATAATATATTACAGTGTTTTATTGAATTTTCTGGAAAATATACACGGCTTTGATACTAATTACAAGCAGTCTTGACAGAGAGTAAATATGGGATCTGATTATTTTTATTTTTTAAGTTATCTTAATGCACTGCAAGTTCTTCCCAAATCACAAAATGTACTGGAGGCACTGCATACTACTGAATTATACTTGGTTTCATTCTGAGGGTACAAAGGGAAAGTAAGACGTCAGATATTGTATGAAAAAGTTTCAGAACACAAGGTCATTTTAATTCGGACTTTTTTTTTTTTTTTTTTTGAGGGACTATCTGTTCTAAGCTTTGATATTTTGTTCAGAAGGGTCATTTCTTTTAAGCCTTTGTCATTAAAGAAGGCTTGTTCTTTAAAGTGTTCTATCAAAGAGTGCAAGAAATTGCAAGTTACTGAAACTAAAATGCATGATCAATTTTAAGTCTGCCAACTAAAGCCTGCTTAAAATTAGATGTGCTCTTGTACTGGTGGCTTCTTTGATAAAGCTGGTGGAAGATATGCAGTTGGTCAATTCAAACCAAGAAAAGAAGATAATTAAATAAAACTTTTCCTCCCTAAATTAGAAATTATGTTTTGTGAAACAGCATTGAAGGATGTGAATAAGGATCTGATCCTGTGAAAAATTAACTTGTGTGAGAGAAAGTGAGTGAACATGTGTGTGTTGTGTTTGGGAGCAGTTTGTAACACTTCTACATAGCAATTATGCAGCTCTCTTTCATGGTGTTTGTAATAGTATAAATAAGTCAAGCCTCTAGCGAAAATATCATTTATTTACCATTTGCTACCATGAGATGATCTCTGCTTCATTTACAGACAACAGAAAAGAGTGAAGACCTTGCATCGTGCACTTGCTTTGCAGTCCACGAGCAAAGCGGCTCAGATCTCTGATCTAGGCCTTATCCCTTGAATCCTTCCTGTTGGTTACAGGTCATTATGTGCTGTGCTTCCTTTGCTAGCCAAGCAAATGCTGAAGTTAAGTTTGTCCAGTTTTGCCCAAAGGCTTCAAGTAAATCAGTGAAATTCTGGACCTAGAATCCACAAGAAGTATCAAAGTGATCCTGAGCTGAAACTAAGAGCTATGTAATAGTGACTTTGTCTCTCCCCCTGTATCCAATAGTGATGAGAACTCCTGGAGGTTGCAGGACATATTTAGTGCAATTTAGTTGATTTATTCTTTAAAATACAAATGTGAAGTAAAAGAGTTTTGAAAACAGTGGATATTCAAGTAACCCCCACTCTTTTTCTTGTGGTAGGTTTCTTTTTTCTTTCCTCCCCTCCACTGCTAATTTAACAGCAGTTTATTTTAATATTACAGATGTCATATAAAACGCACAAGGGTGGGGTTCCATGTGTTCTTATGCATACACCAAACATCTCTGTGCCTTGTGGTGTCCAGGAGCCTCCAGTGAAGAACATCAGGTGTTGTAAAGCGAGTCAGTATGGTTCCTGTACTCTGTGGCGGCCCCAGGTGTATCCCATTCCCTCTGCTTCGCTGTCAGGCACAGCATGTGTGCATATTCCGAGTAGCTTTGCTCTAAAGCTGTTGTAGATCAGAGGTGAAGTTTATTCCAGGCAGAGCCTGTGGCAGTCCGTATGGCTTGAGGGGTAGCACCCACCCCGTAAGGTGCAATACTGAAGCAGTCACTGACCTACTGGCTTCCTTTTAAAAAACAATGAAGATGTCTGTTACGGAGTTTGTCTGAAACGGCCTGTGGCTTCACAGCTGTCCGCTCTTCTTCCAGAGAAAGTATTTTAGCAAGGGATTCCTCAGAAATGGCTCTTTCTCTTTAAATTCAGAGCCAACCTAAATCTCGGTGACTTCGCATGCAGCCAGGCACTCATCTGCATCTGAGGGTGGTGGGAAGCCAGACCTAAGAAGGCTAATGACTCCATATGGATTTCATGAGCACTCAGAGCCTGAATGTTTGTAAGGCTGTGTTTAATTGTGCTCAGGAATGATGTTACGTCTTCTGAGACTTATCGACACTTGCTTGTCATCTTGTTTGCTCATCGCTGTTGGATGAGGTCACTGGCTGACTAATTTCAGCATAGATTTGGATCTATAGCGAAAACCCTGATTTTAATCAACTCTTCCTCCCCTCTCCTTCATCCTCCCAGGGCCGCAGGGGATGAAATGTTGCTCGTCCCGGGCTCCTCAGTGAGGCACCAGGGGCCAGGAGCAGGCGTTGGTGCTGGCGCCATGTCAGGCTGCCTCGTGCGGCCTGCTGCTGGAAGGGGCTGAGGTTCCTCTTGGTAACACTCGGCTGGATGAAACCTCGACAGTGCGAGCTCAGAACTTTGCAGGCTGAGCAAAGTTCAGACACCTCCCCTGTTGCTTTTCCCCATTTGCTTTCTTCAAGTGAAATTCAGAGCTGGATGATCTGAGCAGAGTAGGAGCTGGGCCTGTGTGAAGACGTGTTGGTAAAATGGAGTGAGGAAACGTGAGTTGTATTTCTTCATTTCTCTGCTTAATGAAGATTTTTAGCCTGTTTGTACAAGATTTTCAGCTCACTGACCCGCCCCAAAGCTGCTAAAACTGGGTACTTAATACAAAACCCGGGCATTCAGGGACCTGGAAAATCGTTTTAAGTCCAGACTAGCACTGTACAAAATGTAAATAGCTCTCAAAAGTCCATAGCTATTTCAGCAAAATACCATCTTTTGGGTGCTCTGAGCACCCGAAAGGGTGAGTCACCCCAGCACATTTACCCAGCCCACAGTGTATTTATGGCACTAAAAACCTGTTTAGCAGATGATTTAGCCGCTGGGCACCCAGGCCTCACTGAGGGCACAGATCCGGAGCAGACCAGACACTCAAAGGCTCCATTTACCGTTAATTACTGCTCCTAATATAGTTGTCTATTAGAGCTGAAATTGTCAGTGACCTGTGCTGTGGAGATCATTTTTTTGGTTGTTTTTTTCTTCTTTTTTCTGTTTTTCTTCAGAGCAGCATGGGCACTACAGTTAGAGGTGGTTATGGAAAAATTGCTCGAAGTCCTAACATTAGGTTGGTTTCAATTTATCCACACTCTCTATATATTTCAAATGGAAGTGGAAATAACACAAAATCTAGTGCTTTGCACTTGAAATAATTGGAGAAACATCTTCCATTTTATTAGATGTTAGGTCAGCAAAGGCAATTTGCTCTGACAGAGCAAAATCACTCACCGGGGCCTGTAATTCTCCGTAAAGCAGGAGGGAAGAAAACCTGCCACCCACTAGGAGACAGAGTCCTGCAGAGCTAATGGCTTAATGGTAGCTGAAGTTGCCAAAATATTAAACGAAAAGCCCCACCCAGGTTTCCATGTAATGAGGTGATAAAACCGTCAACAAAGGTGACTCAGCCCTGGCTCCAAAGGAGAGGCCCTGGCCCTCCTCAGGTGAGTCTCTGCCTGTCCTTAAGGCATTTTTTTTTTTCAAGGTGGTGGTGCCAGGAGGTGACAGCCACGGAGCTGTGAGATTTGTGAGGGAGAAAAGGTTTGGGATAGTCAGGGAGGGAGCCTGCCCCTGCCAGAAGTCACCTGGCCCCTTCCCCCAAAATTATTCTGAAATTTCAACCTTTCTTCACTGATTGCTGCACAGCACCTGGAAAAAACAAATGATTCAACCATTTTTTATTTTTTTTTAATAACCCATAGGATTGATCGGTTTGTGGAGAAAAGGAATGCAACATTTTTAATACATCTGTCTCATAGCTAAAGCGATTGAGAAACTACACAGGCAGGTTTTGGTCAAAGTGACAGCCAGAATGCGAGTCCCACTGCCTACTTGGCCTCTCTCAGAAGGATGTGCAGGCACTTTTGAATTGTGCGCCATAGGCAAGTCTCCATTTTCTTCCCTGACTTCGTAATAGAGATCCAATTTTGTCACTGTATTTGCTGTCTTCTTGTTTAAACTTTTCCTGCCTTTACAGCTAGGAAGCTGGGCCCAGTCCAAACCCTTTAAACTCAAACTTTCAGGAGACCGCGGCTGGCTGTAGCCCAAGCCCTGTAAGCTCACTCTGGAGGACCACCTATGTTACTGCCATCTCCTGCAAAGGTTACAGCGGGGGGTTGGTGCTGCTCCTTTCAGGAAATCCTGGGATCAGCAGCATCGAGCTGGTGTGGGTTTGGGGACCTGGAGCTGCACGAGTGCTGAAGGAAGGGCGCTGTTTGTGGCTGCATCTGAACGAGCACAAAGCAAGCAGCGAGACACATCTGCCATGACAGAGTGGGCCTGCTGGGCTCACATCTGGCCAGCTGGTCCCCTTCCTGGGGCTCGTGTCACACAACCCATTCATATCACCTTCCTTTCGCTGTAGCATTTAGTGTAGAAAGAGGTCCTTCAGCCTCCTGTGGGGCTTCATGAGTTGCGTTTCCCCCAGCTCGCTCCTGAGCAAGGAGCAGTGGGACACACGGCTTCCCACCCAGATCCAACTTCAATCTCCTGAAAGTTTATCTGTGAGTTTAAAGGGTTTGGACGAGGCCCAGTTTCCTTCCTGTAAATGCAGGAGAAATTTAAACGAAAGGGCAGCAAACACGTGGACCCCCTTCCTGCAGCAGTGAGGGTGAAGAGCAGCAAACCATGGAGCATCTCCTCCAGCTCTGTTCCAACAACTCGAGGTTCATCCCCAACGCAGGCGGTGGCTCTGGTGCTGCTTCACCAGGCCTTTGGCATGGCTCTTCCTGCCAGCGTTATGGGTGCCATAAACCACTCCGCTGGGCGGTTGTGCTATGGTTTGAAATATAAATACAGGGTGTAATAAAAAAATAACCAGGCACCTGCAGACCAGCTGCTGCCCCACACCCTGTCCCAACAGCAGTGGGGCTGAGTGCTTGGGCACATCTCTGCCTTCTTTCGTGCAGGTAGAGCAGCTTCCCATGCGGCATGGGTCTGTGATTGCTGCGACGTACGATGTACTATGTTGTGATGTTGGTTGGAATCGAGGTATTTACACTTTCCATGAGTCTAATATGGGTGGCAGCGTACTTTCTTTCACATATTTAAGGCTGGGGGTTGATCCTTCCTCTCTGGGCAATGCTAAGGCGTGTTTCAGGCTTTGTTCTAGGGGTGAGCCCTCTTCGCTGCAATGAGCAGTGCAAAGTTGGCCTGTGAGCCTGAGCATCGTGCAGGATGCGGCCTGCTGCTGTCTTGGCCCAATGCCACCGTGACAGATGGGCCTGAGCGCCCGGGGCCCCGCGTGAACGCCAGGGCTGCAGCGCCCGGTCCCCAGCAGGGAACGCCCGCGTGGCCCTGCCAGGCCAAGCAGCGCCTTCTTTCTTCACTTGTTTCGTTTTTTGTTTTGTTTTTAATTTTACTCAGTGCTGCTTTCACCCTCCCTGCACCTTGTCCCTTGCCTGTAACACTGCTACTTCATTCCAAAAACCTGATCATGTAAGATGCGTTGGTTGGGGCTGTCTGAAAATGCGTGCAAAGTCTGCAATTATCACTCACAATTTTTTGTGAGGAAAGAAGTTTATTAAAACTACTTTTATTTATTTATTAAACTTCCTTATTAGGAATAATGTTCCTAAATTAACTTTTAATTGTTAGCAAGCTGGTGAAGGACAACTCTGTAAAGTGCACCTCTCGCAAGCACAGCCTCAGAGCCACACACAGACAGGTCGGCCGGGGAGAAGAGCAGGAGAAACATCTCCCCTGCTCACCTGGGGCACGAGGGCTGCCGTGGCTGAGCACTGAGGCTACGGCACGGCTGGAATCACCCTCAGTGGAGCCCTGGGGCTCCCTGGAGGCTCCTGCAGATGTCTGGGGCCCGGAGGTCGCAGCCTTTGCCCTCGCACACAGCCCGGCTTTGCAGCAGGAGCCCTTGCAGCGCCGTGCTGCTCGCTGGGCAGGCCGCTGCAGCCTTGCCCCGCCGCAGTATGCATTTGAAGCTGTGTTTTCAAAACAGCTCTAGGTTTTGATGCTTGCTTTGATTTGACTGCCCTGAGGGCTCTCTGATTGAGACTCTTCACAACCTAATGTTCTCCAAGAAACCCAACCACCCTCGGTAATTAACCACGTGCAATTATGGGTGGTTTTATTTGTATCCTGACCTGCCATCTGGGCTGGGTTTGTCATGCTGGAAGATGAGAGAAGAGCTTGGGGATGGGTCTGAATCCTCCTCCGGGTCCAGGCTGTGTCTGAACACCACCCAGGTGGGATTCTGGGGGGCTCTGGCTGCGGCTGAGCATGGCACTGCCCCAGCATCATGGGGGGACAGAGCAGAGGGCGAGGGGGTTGCACCCCAGCCTGGTTCCCGTTTTCCACCTGCGGCCACACCTTGCTTTCAGCCTTCCTTGCCCAGGGCAGATGCAGGCTGCATCCTGGTAGCATCCCTTCAAGCACTCAGCATCTGCAGTTTTTCCTGCCCATGCTTCCAACGAACAGCCGTAGCTGTGCTGAGACGCAGTGTTACAGGGTGCACGTGGGGGCTGATGTATGCACAGCAACTCCGCTTCCTCGGTGTGCCTGAGGTGCAGATGAAAGCCAAACTGGCAGTCGCTCCCCGCGATGCAAATCGCGCTGTGCAGTGGCGGCCCCGCGGAGGTGTGCCATGTTCAGCCGCGGTTACGCGAGACGCCGCTGCCAAACCAGGCTTCCCTCCGTGTGTGGCTTGACAGAACATTGTGTTTAACCTCACAGCAGAGGGGATAAAATGTGATTCTCTGTCAGGACTGCAAATCCGTGTTTCTGTCTGCACCTAAACTCTAGCTCCCGGTCCTATCCGTGCCTCTTTCCATCGTGTAGCCAGGTGGGATGTTTTCAAAGGGACCTGTGTGACACAGGAGCCTGAAGTCCTGGTCCTTTCAGCCTGAACTAGGTTCCCAGCACAAGTGGCAGCTTTGAATTTATGTGCCTAAGGCACTTAAACACTTAGCACAATGCCTCCGGGTCCCTAACAGAACGCCCTCGCAGGGCCTTGCCCATCCTCACGGCCCACATCTGCTCGCACCCAGATGTTGCCCCAGCTACAAGCAGGCTCCGCTCACTACCGAGCGTTACATACGTGCTCCAAGTGTTTTGTCGAGCCCTGTGTGGGGATTAATGTGTCCCAGCGCAGCATCTCTGAAAGAAGTCCAAGGCGAGCACATCCCCAGCACACAGCTCTCCCAGATGGAGGCCGGGAACGGAGTCCCAGCTCCATCCCGTGAGGTCCTTGTAAGGAAAAGCTCGAATGCTGATGGTCTCTAGCACAGATCCCCAACGTAACGGGGCCGTAATGAACAACAGCCCTGTGGTTACACGGCACCTTCCCCCCGAGGTTCTCAAAGCGCTTTACAAGCCCACTCCCCTCCGACGTGTGATGCTCTGTCCAAGAGCCCCGTCTTGATAGATTATCTCCTCGGGGTGGATTTGTGGCACGGCAGATTTGTTGCTCGTGCTTTGACACGTCTGGTGGGGAAATCAGATCTGCGCTTCCGCTGGGTGCCAAGAGGCACGAGCTGCTCACGGCCTCTTCCAGAGCTCGCAACGCTTTGTCGGCGGCTCTTTATTGCCGGCCCTAAACCCGGCCCCGTTCAGACACGGCACGAAAGCACCCATGGTGGATAAGGCGATCTATCGGGGCTCACCCTGGCGGATCGTTGGTGCCCTAGAGAGGGTTTGGAGCCAGGCACAGCTCCGGCTGCATCCTTCCCGAGGCCGTCGGGCTCCAGGGCCCCTCGGGGAGCAGCCCCTGCGGGAGCCGTGCTGGGCTGCGAGCGCAGCTGCCGTGGGGACAGCTGGGAGACGCGCGGCACGGCCGGGCCCTCCATATGGATGCTCTTGACCTCCGAGGGCCTCCGAAACTCCATGTGGCTGCTGAGGACACCGCCAAGGGTCAGCCCCCTCCCTACACCCCTTCCCTCCCCGACAAAAGGGAGGGTTTGGGAACCGGGCGGCCGGGCCCAAGCGGCGGAGAGGTCTTTGGGGTGGGGGGTGGGATAGAAGAGCATTTTTCCATGGGGCACGGCTTGGCAGATCGCTTGCAAAAATGAAGGGTGAGATGGGGCCAGCTCAGCACCCTCACAGCTCTGCGCGGTGCCCAGCACGGTGGGGCTGGAGGAGTGCACGGGGAGCGGCTGGGACGCGGCTGGAGGCCCTGCACAGCCAGGGAAAGGCTCGGGTGGGTAGCGGCAAGGCGCAGGGGTGGCTGCGAGCCCCCTCCCCATCCCCAGCAGCTTTGTTACCAGTGCTATTGTGGGGCCGGCGGAGCCAATCCCCGCCGGCCCCGATTCAAAGTCCAGGTGCCAACCAACTTGAACTCTCCAGCTCCCCGCCGTGAAGCAATTATTCCCTCAGACACACTCATTGTTCTCATTACACCATAAATTGTGAATGAATTAAACATGCACTTACCGCTATGCACCGCAGCTGTCAAGGAAAATAACGCCCAAATATCGTGCGGGGCCGGATCCTGCTCCCGCTCCTCTCCCAGGAAGGTTGGCGGCTTGGAGAGGAGGCAGCATCCAAGCGAGCTGGAGCTGACGTTTTCTTTATCACCAGGCCAGAGCTCTGTCCTCACCTAGGGCAGTGCTGGGCAGGACTATCTCTGTTGGGTTTGATGTTTTATTTGTTGGGTTTGGAGTGTTTTGGTTTGTTTTGTTTGTCTCTGGCCTCATGTCACTGTTTGCAGCGGAGGATGGGCCGGTGAGCTTTCTGAGATCCCTGTTTGCTTTGTGGCACAAAATCTCTCAAAAAGGACAAATTCCTGATCCCTGGAGCGCGGTGGGGATGGGACCGCTGGGAACCCCGGTGCCAGCAGCAGCCCCGTGTCAGCGTGGGGCCGCCCCTGCAGGCTGGTGGAGGATTGTACTGAATGTGCCCCAAAGCTGCAGGCTCCTGACTCCATCCTATGGCACTCTATGTATCCACCAGCCCAGCCTGGCCTCCAGCGATGAGCTTGGGCACCGCTCCTGAGGACCTGGGGCTCCCCAGCCGGCTCCAGGATGCCCCCCGAGCAGATTTCCCCCCACTCTGCTGCAGGGCACATCCCTGCGGGCTGAGGGTGGCCACATCCATCGGCGTTCCCGCACCAAAGGACTTGTCCCACTGCATGCTCTGGTACCTTGCCTTCAGAGACAGCCCCCTGCCCACCGCAGCGGGACCCTCACCCACCAGAGCCCAGCTTTCCCAAGCCAAGCATGGGCTCCCATTTCTTTATCCCCTAATCTCTGCTCCGGGGCACGGAGCTCGGAGCGGCGGGGGCAATCTCCTGGCGTGTCGGCAGCCAAATTCCCCGATTGTCCCCACTCTGCAGAGGGGACCTGGAAGGAGCGGCTACCTTGGGGGGACAGCGTCGGGATCCACCAGACGGGATTACAGACGGGGCTTTTCTTCCAAGTGCGGGAACGGGAAGTTTGTCTGCATTTCTGTCCCTGCGCCGCATCTCCAAGGAGGTTTTCACTTTCTAAGAAGGATGTTACCCACTGAGCTATTCATCGTAGTTAAATGAGAAAAGGGGTTAATAAAATACATGCTAGAAAAAAGAAAATAAGATTAGAGGGACTGATGTTTTGGCTGTGAGGCCTTCTGTGGGCTGCGGAGAGAGGGGGAAAAAAAAAAAAAAGGAACAAGATTATTATTTTCTTTTCCCCAGCTCAAAGAACTTCATGGCCGGAATGGCACCGCTAATCCAATTTTCTTTCTAACAAGTATTTTATCAACACCTCTCTTCATCCCCCTCTCCTCCCTTCCCCAGTCCCCACGCTGACATATCGTGAGGTGCACTCAAAGCCAGCGTTTCAGCCGCTCGGTGCCTCTGCTCTGTGCTCGCAGGACTTGCACAGGACTCGGAGACCCCGGGCCCATCTCCCCCTCGCACACGCACGCCTGCGCACACACACGCCCGCGGTGCTGCTCTTTGGGCACCTGGTTTCTCTTGCCAACCGCAGAGAAGTCTCTTTTCCAGGGAGCTCAGCGCCATTTGGCAGAGGATCAGATAGCAGCTCCACTGCGAGCAAACAGCCGTCTTTCCGAGGGAGTAAATATTTCGCAACGTGTTACTTCAGTGTTATTTATTACGAACATATTTTCCCTTTTATCCGGGGATTTGCCAACTCGCCAGAGTCCCGAAACCTCGCCGCGGCCTCGTGCAGCGCGGCTGCGCCTCTCCTCCTTGTCTCTCCAGCTGCTTTGGGAAGCTCCAAACCTGCGGGGGCTGTGCAGGGAGGAGGAGGTGTTGCAGGAGCCAGGGATTACCCCCTGCTCCTTTAAACCCACGGGACACCCGGGAAGGGAGGCGTTAATTTGTAAGCGTTGCTGCTGGGTCGGGCATCAGAGTGGGACGAGTTGCAGTAGGACCCGTCTGCCCCAGCACGCACACGATGCACCATTTTGGGGGTGTTTTTGAGGCAGTATGTTGGAGGAATGGTAAAAGGCAGGGAGGGAGCCGCTCTCCTGCAGCCCTGCTGGTGGCTCAGCCTTGTCCTCGCCGCCCCTCGAGCTGGGATGGAGGCAGGAGCCAGCCTGGCTGCCCCATCTCCAGGGCCATCCCCTTATCTGCCTCCCCTCTTAATGGTGGAGGGAGAGAAAGGGAAGGTGCAGAGGATGAGTGGGTGGGAGGGGGAGACCCTGAAGAAGGCTGTTTGTCTTGGGTGGGGGAGAAAACACATTGAAGCCTTGATGGAAGCTGATTGAGTTTTGTTAGCCCGTGATTCCTGCCTGGCCCTGAGAACCTCTGGTGCCCCCGGGATGGGGAGAGCCTCCTGCAGCTCCAGGCACTGCCTGGCTCAGGGCTCCTCTGCATACCCCAGGGCTTCATGGCACCGTTTTCCCCTCTCCCAAGACTCAAGGGACCTGATCACCCCCTGCAAGATCCCCCTGCGCCTGGGGAAGGACCGTGTACATGACTTGTCTGCCTGCCAGCTCAGCAGCAGCTCTCAGGGCTGGGGGCACCAACATGGACCCCGGCTGGGTTAGAGGAGCCCTCCAGGAGGAGAAATGCCTGGTGTGTTTCCTGGGGGCAGAGCAGTGCTTTGTGGAGGAACCAGGACCTTTTATAACAAACCCATCTATTTTTTTTAGGGTATTTGGCTCCGCTCTTTGATACAACAAGTTGGGAAAAAAAAATAATAATTCTCATACTGCACCCCCAGGACATCTCCGTGCGCCACGGCCGGCCACGTCTCAGCAGCCAGGGATGCTCCTGGAGCTGGGGTGTGCTCGCACCGTCCCGGGCAGAAGCTTTATTACAGAAGCAGAGAGAACTTGAAAGCGTTTCTTTCTTCCTTCATTACCTCCTTCCATTACCTCCGTCTTGCCTGAGTATCCAGGTGCTGATAATTGGCCAAACATCAGAGCAGCTGGAGCCGGTGCGAGCGCTGCCGAGCCCTGGCTGGCTGCTGAGCCCCACGGCCACGGCTGCTGCTCGTTTGCTTAGCCGGTAATTAACCCGGACCAGGCGTCCTCCTGGTCCTCCTGGGCCAATGCATGAAAGGGCTCTGGAGGTAGGCGAGCGATTCCCCGCGGTGGCTCTCTGGGGCTGGTGCAAGAGGAAGCCATGGTGGGGTGTTTCCATTCGTTCCTCATGCTTCTTGGCACTTGTCTTCGCTAGAAAATGAGACCGTGTTGGAACACGACTTCGCTTCGGCATATTAATTACGAGGATGATTAAGATAGGTCAGCAGTTAAGAGCAGGCAGGCACGGTCATGTTCAAGGTAAGGTCGGATGCTGGGAGTTAATCCTGCTACTCAGGGAGAGTCGCTTGGGACCAGGTGGCAGAGCTACAACCAACTGCATTTTTTTCAGTTGAATTCAGGTTTTGATGAAGAAAAAAAAGATGTTAGGCTGTAACATCGTGTTTACCATTTTTTTTTTTTCCAACTCAGCTCTGTTTCCTTTGAAGAACCCTCCCTGCCACTCCTTGTTCAGCCAGTTGGCTGCACGAAGAGCAGAAACCTCCGCCTCTCTCTGCGAGGTTCAGCCAGCCACGTCTCACCGTGCTGCTCTCGGTGGTTTCCTCGCCCCCAGCGGGACACTGGGTGTCCCCACTGGTGTCAGCTCCTCCCGCAGACCTCCTGGTCTGCCACCAGCCCGCCCCACGCCTGCCCCTCGCGGCGCAAGGCTCTCCCCAGCTTGCTTCACTGCATCCCGCGGAGGCTGTCATTAGCGTTTCTCAATCGATGCGTTCTCGTTAGCGACTGGGAGCTTTGAATGAACGTGGAGCCGAGCCAGAAAAAGTTCCTCTCCTGAAAAAATTATAATGAAAGCAATAATGGTCGGGTCCTTGAGCAACGCCGCTGTATGACAATCGTTGTCTCGAGGCTACCTTAATTACGAAACAGTGTTCTCAGCCCCGGGCTCCGCGGTCTCGGTGCCTTTGCTCTCTCTTGAGCAATATTTTATTGCTATTGTCCTAAACCTATTTCTTGTTAAGTTCAGAGTATCTGAAAATGGTATGAGCTGTATATTTGTTTTCTATTCTGTTTGCACAAATTTCTTGCATTGTTCTATTTTTTTTTTTTTTTTTAATCGGTATCTGGAAGCCTAAAGCTGGGATTATTTGAAGGATTAGAGGAGAATTAGGCACCCACAGCCAATTGATTTTTCACTGTGATTTAGCCAAGTGCATTTGGAGGGCTGGAAGCTGAGGTCTGCACTCATGGGCTTGGATCCACCTCTCCTTGTACCTTCATGATAGAGAGACCTCGGCACCTCTCAGGAGGCCCTTAAAAAGAACCAGAACAGGGGCAGGCAGTAAGAAAGTGCAGGTACGAGGAGGCAGACGTGGCCCTGAGACATTGAACTGCCATCGTGCCTTTGAAAATCTCCTTCTGATTCCCTCAGGCTCTTTAGAAAATGCCACTATAAGTTACCATCAATTTCGATAATTAAGCACTGATTTAATTTCAGAGTAACAATAATTGTCAACATTTTCCAACCCAAGCACCTTAAATTAGACACACAAATCCAAACGTTGGCACCGGATCAAAGCAAAGCGGGGCGATTTTCAGAGATGCTGAGCACATGCAGCTCTCGCTTGACAGTGTTGGAGGTTGTGCTCAGGACTTCAGAAAAACCAGGCCATTTGGATTTGATCCCGCGCCAAGCTCGGCGTTCGAAACGCAGATTTCAACACCTTGCTTTAGGCACCTCGGATTTAAAAAAAAAAAAATAAAAAAATAAAAAAGGAAAGAAAATTGGCCAGCAGTGCTACAATTTTCCCTTGATGGAGTAAAAGCAGAAGGTGTCTGCCTTTCTGTGGGGAAGGCCTGGGTGGCACAACGACGTCCTTTAGGGGTGTGCAAAGGGATGTGGCTGGTGTTGGGGCTCCTTTTTGGCAGGAATGGGATAAAAACCTCGTCGTGGCTCTGTTGGGCCACCAGTTCTCCAAAAAGGGTCTCCTGTGTCCCTTGGTGGCTTTGTAGTGAGGTGTGGGAGGTGGCCAAGGACCAGCGGGGTGCAGGTGGCAGAGGGCAAGACGTCCCCTCGCAGGGGACCCTACAGGTTGGGGCTGGCAGGGACCCACTTGCACCCCCTTGGGCATCTCGTGGGGTCTCTGCTGGTGCCACCGTTGGACCCAGGCACTGCTCGTGTTGTGCTGAGGTCCTACAATGGGGACCACTCGCTCACTGTACTGGTCTGCAGTGGGACCGGGGGGACATTCCCATCCCTGTTGTCGCCCGGCAGGGTGACGTGCGGTGGCGGACATCAAAGCCCCGATTAAGGCAATACTTTAATCGTATCTCTGGGCCTCATTACTTGTCCCGCGCCTTTGATGAGCGCTTCACCTCGCCGTGCTCTCCCCACTCCCAGCCCCACCCCGAATTAGTGCTTTTGCTTTATTTTTAGCAGTGGTTTGGAAATTGCTGGGGCTCCTTTTTTTTTTCTTTCTTTCTTTCCTTTCTTTCTTTTCCCCCTTTTCCCCTTTCTTTCTATGTTTTTTTTTTTTTTTCCTTTTATTTATTTTTTTTTCTTTTTTCAGATCATATCAGTGAGCACCACGTCCCCTGCAGCCCCCAGACCCGCAGCCAGCCGTTAAGGGCACATTCACACCTCTTTCCCTGGCCTTGTCTCCCCTTTATTCTTATGAAGCTCTCATTGATTATTGCCCTTAAATTCCTCAGTCCGGTCATAGATAAAAGGATAACCACTTCAAAGCGAAGTGTTAAGAGTTTAACCTCGAGCTAAAAGAGTGGACAACAAGGTAATTGAGGGTAATAACTGATCACAGACCTACTTTCAAAGGCACATGCAAGCCTCACTTTCAGATGGCTTTAATTTTATTAACATTTGTAGCAGCTCTAGATGCTTTTGAATCATTACAAACTTCAAAGCTTGAGGTAACACTCCAAATGGAGAACCTGACACCAGGTTTTTTGTTCAGACCCACATCATATTGATAGTCTCTGTTGCAAGCATGTAACATCTCTTCTCAAACTATAAAAACCTCGCAGAAAAAATATTGCCAATAGAGAAGATCAAAGCCCGAACCTCCCTTTGAATAATCCAAAAGGAGTCAAAACAGAAAACAACATGGAAAAAAAATGTATCTATATTATTCCAACTATCTTTATCCATATTTAAACTTGTCTGCTAGGGTGGGTATGTCTGGATAATTCTCCCTGGGTTTTATCAAACTCTGTGGCTAAGCATCCCTTTCTCTTTGGGTGCTCAGAGCTGCCCTTTGCGCCCTCTGTGTCCGGGGCATTTAAAGCCAGGGCTGGCCCAGGAATTTGGGAACAGCACATAAAGGAACAGCCCTGGCTCAGCTGGGAGCGGGGGGCACTCGAAGTAAATATATATATATAAAAAAAAAAAACATTTGTAAGGAGTCCTCTCATCCCCAGGGCCGTGGCCACTGCTGGTGCAGCGCCTTGCACCAGTGCAACTGTCCTGTGGCTGCGGGCTGAATCAGGGCGAGGACTCGATCCAGGGCGTAAACAGCCTCCTTCTGTGTCTATTTTTTGGGGGAGGAAGGGTTGTTTTGAACTGGATGCATTCCCTGATCCTGCACGAAGCACTCCCAGTGAAGGGGGGGCCTAAGGATGCGGGCTGTGGCTGCAGCCCCAAAGCACGGCCCCGCTGCCATTCGCAGCAAGGGAAGGCAGGCGGGCTGGAGGCAGAGGATCTTTAAGGTCCCTTCCAACCCAGGCCCTTCTATGAGGGCTCACACTGCACAGCAAACCCTCAGTGCCTCTGGACACGCTGCTTTTTTTTTTTTTTTCTTTATGAACTGAAAGCAATTTAACATCCGCTGCTCCATTCTCATGTTCAGCCTGCGTAATGGAAGGACGGTGGTATATTGGTAAAATCCAGGGGATTTCTGTTATTGTCTAAAGTTATGTCCATGATAATAAGCAGTTATTTCAGCATTTCAGTTGCCCTTTTGATGAGTCTGTTATCAGTGGTGCAGACGGGGCAGGTAGGTGGGACCAGCACTAAAACACGTGGCACCGGTGCCCAGAGCAAGTCCTGGCTCACAGATCCTGCACAAAACATGCACAGAGACCCCAGCCCTGCAGCACTGCTGGAAGAGAGAGCCCAGAACCTGGTTTCGGTGGCCACAGCTGGTGGCTGTAGTGAGGATGTGGCCAAATCTCTCTCCAGTTTCTCCTGATTTTCAGTGATATAACAAGGTTCCCAGCTCCCCCAGTTTCTTATGGAGAGAAAGGATATTGAGCAAATGATTTCCAGGCTTCTACAAAAAGAAGTCATAACTAGCAAAAGGAGAAAAGTTTAAAACAATATTTTGATGGTCTCTCCCATGGCGTGATGATTTCTACTAAAAAGAAAAATCAGTAATAACTCATAACCAAAGACATGTCCAAAGAGCCATTTTGGGGTCTAGTCTGGAGAGAGATTGACCTCATGCTCATTGGGCTTTCCCTACATTTAATGAAAAGGTGAAACAATGATGCTAAGATTAATTATTTAACCTGTCTTGAAAGGATAATGGTGTAGGTTCCCATGGTGGAAGAAAACATGTTTTCTTACAATCAGTAGGGCTTTGCCAGGGGAAGATCCTATCTACTAAAAAAAATATGCATAAATTAGAGAAATTGCAAAAAAAGGAGAGTGGTGCAACCTGATATTGGCTGAAATGGTACCAAAAATTTGCACTGGGTGTTCCTTGGGCCCAGTGGCAGGGAAAGCTGTCCCAGGCACCATCCAGGTATTTGTCTGCGAGCCGGAGGGCCCCGCAGTGACAGGCGTGTTCTGGATGTTGGTGCTGCTCGGGAGGGAGGACAGGGGCTGGCAGCTGGGTCCGTGTTGTGCCACGGCAGCACAATGAAGTTTTCTGGTCCCAGTTCTAGAAAATTGTGTAAAGAATACGCGCATGCTTCCGCTGTGGAGGGCCAGGCCCTACAGCACAAATTCTGTCACTACTGGCCCCCGTTTGCTGGCTTGAACAAAAGAGTACAGGAGTGGCAGCCCTCGGGGCTTTTTGGGTATTCAGGGCAATGAAGGAGAGCTTTGTATGGAGCCTGCCCCCAGCAGCCTGCCAGTGCTGGCTTGGGTGAAGGAGAAATCAAACCAAAGGGCATCGCTCGTCTTTTGGGGACTGCAACAAACCCAGCTCGCTGCTTTTGCCTCTGTAACAGAGGCAGACCCAGGGTAGAGAGTCCCATCCCATCCCTTCCCATCCCTTCCCATCCCACCCTATTTCAGGCAGACAGCCCACGTGAACCATTTTTACCATCCCAGGAGGCTGGGATTTCCCCTGATGCAAGGCCAAGAGGGACCCTCGGGGCATTCCCAGCACCACAACCAGGTTCACATTGTGTCCTGCGTGGTGTGTTTGGGCATCTCAAACCATAAAAACATCGCTTAACTGAGTAATCTGCCTCTGGCTCCTCCTGGTTACTGTCCCCTCCATCTGGTGGATACTGGGGATATTCTTCTCAGAGGTGTTTCCAGCCTTGATTGAGCTCAGATAAGGGGTTTGGTTGGTAATTGTTGGTGTACAGGAAATCCCAAGGACCTTGGGGCTGTGCCTGTGGACCCGCTGGGTGACGTGGGGAGGAGGCTTTCTCCATGCAAAGTCTCCTCCCTCCAGTCTGTATTTCATAGGCATCCTTAATAAATAAATAAATAAATAAATAAATAAATAAATAAATAAATAAAGGTTGTTTTGCAGCTTCAGTATTGGTCTCTCTTGTGAGAGGCACGGTGGTGGCATCCCCCAGCTCCTTCAATGTCCTCCCTGGTACTGAGAATCGAATCGACAGGCAGAAGGAAACCCAAACCGGTGGCATTTCAGGGTGCTCAACTTTGACAGCGCACCTGAAAATAACTGTGCAGAAGGACTGCGGGTTGGTTTTATTGCTTGTTTGGTTTTCTTTTTCTTTTTCTCCCTGGAAGTGGAGAGTTCCAGTTGGCTTGATGATCTCAAAGGTTTCCACTAGTCGGGAAGGACTTATTGCTCGTAACCGGTGTCTCTCTTCTCCTGCTTTTCCCATTATCATCACCCTTTTGGGATCATGCAGATGGGGTACCCAGGCCCTGTTGTCTGTGTGGGGTGCCCTGTGGCAGGCGCAGCTCGAACCATCCTGCAGCAGCCCAGCAAGCACCCCGCTGCACGGGAAGGGTTAAGCTTCATGCTGCAGCTGCAAAGCCCAATTTCTTGATTTCCTGTTAATGACATTATTGCCTACATAAAACCATCGAAACATGTTTCTTTCATTTGTTTAATTTCAAATTCTGAGCACACTAGCTGGAAACTATGCTTAATAGTTAAACTCAAAACATTTGGGTTTCCTTTCCTCGCCGAGACTTTCAGTGAGCACACTTCATACTTAGTTGAGTTTTCAAGCAACCATTTTTACACAGCTCTAGAAACCAGCCAGAAAACAAAACGGATTATATTGCAGAATCGGATCCCATCAGCTCAGGCTGGTAACACATCATCTGTCTCACTGCCAAGACACCCGACTCGTTACCACGCTGCCCGTGGGCTCGTCCAGCGGTGTCCGGCCCTCGCAGGACCGGAGCCAGCGCACGTGGCTTGCTCTGTGCACACTGAGCAGGGAGAAACGGGCCCGTTCCCCAACACGTGGGATGGATTCTGCTCCTGGCCTTCCTGCTCCTCACCAGAGAGGGCTCGGGGTGAGGGCAGGGTGCTGGGGTGGGCAGGAGCAGGATGAGTGCACGTGTAGGTGGGGCTGAAGCTTCTCGAATTGGAAGGGAAGGCCCTTCAGAGCCCATTTGGCAGACAAAGATCCAAGCTGCCAGAGAAATGTTATCTGTTGATGCTTTGAGCAAGCCGACACCAGCCGTGCAGGAGGACACCTTGCCTGGGGGTGCCCGAGGGGTGCTTCACCAGCACCCATGGGTGCAGAACCCCTGCAGGCTGCTCTGCATTCACAGTCCCCATGGCACTCACAGATTACATATGAAGCAAAACCAGAATCAGTACTAAGCTGATTAAAGCAGTGAGCAGAGACAGATTGAGGAGGAACATGGCCCCAAACAGGACTCTAAGGAGCTCCCATCTTGCCTGCCAACAGGACCATGCTCAGTGGCTTCACAGGTACAGCCACAGCTGCCCATCCCACACCCAAGAGCATCAGTGGAGATATTTCCACCTTCTCCCAAATCAGTTCCACCTGATTTCAGGGTGTTTTTGTAACGGAGGCACCTCCTAGCCTCCAACAGGACTTAAATGTTACTTTAAGGGGGTAAAATTTGGACTCTGCCGCCTGTGAGGAGCTCAGCAGAGGACGTAGCCCAGCTGCATGCGACAGTGTAGGGTTTGCATCCCTTGTTCCCAAGGCAGTGGCACGCATCCAGGCAAGTAGCTGCCCGTCAGGGGCCCTGCAGCCCTCCTGGTTGTTGAACGAGAAGCTAGCAGAGAAAGCAGCGTCTAGTTCATGCGTAATGAGGAAGGGCTCGTGGAAAAAATAAGTCGCGGAAAGTTGGCCATAAATATCCTCGGTCCCCTTTTTTGCCCCCACCCTCTTTTCAATCACGGTTCCGTGCAGGTGAAGGAAGCAGTTCAAAAATGTTAATAGATAGCAAAGTGCTTGTGTGCGTTTTATCAGCTCTCAGAGAACGTTTAATGCTGATACGGGGCCCCTTTCAAGTCTAAAAAATCCGGCCAAACGTGTGCAGATAGGGAGTGCGCTGAACAAAACATCAAGGAAAAAAGTCTGTAGGGGGGAATGGAAATGTTAAAAGGATTATAGGCAGAGAAAATGTATCAGACTTATCTGGCAATACTTGGTAACAAAAGTATGCCGATTTCTGAAATGAACTTCAAATCCCATAAAACTAATTGTGTGTTTTCTTGTCTTATTTTTGAGTGTCTCTGGCAGGGCTTTCTTCTCCACCGCCAAAGCACGCCTGCCTGTGGGTAATGCTCTGTGCTTGCACTATGCGGGGAGATTATACAGCCGATCGGTTTTATACCTCTTAAACTAATGATGTTAAACTAGTTTATAAAAAATAAAATAATAATAATAAAAAAAAGAATAACTTCAAAGGTTCACATGTGGGTTGCAAACCTCTCATGTCGCCTGTATACAGGGCCTTCCTCTTATTTTGATCAAGACTGTTCCCAGCACTTCTGTTGAAATACTCGCGAGCCTTTGATCTTGTTATCAACATGACCACCAGCGAGAACGCCGCAGCTTGCTGAGCATATGACAGCGCCCGTGACGTCAGCCTCTGACTAATGCCACGTTGGGATTTGGGCTGTGCTGCCGCGTGGGTCCCCTCGGGCTGTGCCGAGCCCCCCGGCACGCCGCTGCCCTGCGTTTTGCGGCGGTGGGGTCGGCGTCGCTGCTGGCTCGCCTCTGAACTGCTGGTGCCAATGTGGCTGGGGCTGGCCAGGGCTTGGTGGCGTTTTGTGGCTTTGTTGCTGGTTTGGGGATGGACACGGGGAAGGCGCTGCCCTGTCCTCGGTGTCTCCTGGTTTGTGTGGTGATGGGCACCGACTTTGATCTGTGGTATGGGACTTGCAGTCGAGGAAAAGCACAATGTAAGACATAGGCATCACTGTTGTTATTTGTTGTTATTTACCAGGCTGTTAGATTTGGTTATGCTCCCCATATCACTAGAATTTCAACATATAGGAGAGCAATCAGCTGTCAGAGCTGGCCCTGGGGCTGGCCAAGCACCTGACGTGGCTGGATGGAGCAGTGGAGCAGCACAACTCGCCTACAAGAAGTGAGCCCCCACAGCGAGCATCCAACACTTGCACGAGGCACCAAGGACACTTTGCACCTCTCCTCCCCTGGGAATGCACGTGGCAGGAGGCATCCGATGGATGCAGTGGTCCCTGGTGGGTGGAGGCTGTCAGCGAGGCTTGCTCCGAACCGAACGAGTGATGTGACAAGGCCGGAGGGGACAGCAGCATCACCTTTGGACGTGCCAGCACTGAGAGGACTGTTTGAAGGTGAACGTTTAAGAACTGGCAAGGTGTAGGTCCCTCGGCTCGGGCGTACTCATAAATAACTGTAGCCAGGAGAGCTGAACAGCACAGCCCCGGTGTCACCTTCAGAGCCTCGCCATCGCTGCCGTTTGACCTCATTTTCTGCAGGCAGACACCAGCCTGGAGACACCTCCCGTGGAGCAGGACACCTGCAGGCAACGGCCTCGTGGGCAGGAGAGGCAGCGGAGGCACCGAGCTGCCTGGGGGCAGGCAGGACAGTGCTGCGCTGCACCGGGAGCTCTTCGGCTCCTTAAGGGCTCCCACTGCTTTTTTTCTTTCCTCCAGTGGTTTGTTTTTCACCACCTGCTCCAAAAAAGCTCTCTCAGACACACACACACACAAAAAGAATTCATTTCTCTTTATGATGGAGCTTCAGTGCATACGGATTCTTCTTTTCATCTAAAACTATTCCTTTTTGGTGCCATGATGTGACTTCAAGCTTCTTTCTCTGGCTGTGAGTGTGATCTGTAGCAGCATCCAGCAAGGCGAGGATGTGGCTGGCCTTTGCAGTGGCACCACGAGGGCATTAGCTCAACTGGGTGATGCTACCTTACAGAGCTTTTTGCTGTTGTTTTTTTCATGCGTTTACTGAATTTATATCTAAAATAAAAAAAGAGCTAACAAATAAAATATAAATAGTTAATTTTCCTGCTGTTCAGCCTGGGAATTCAGATTCAAGTTTAGACTGGAAAATCAGAAGAAAATTCAAAGATACTCTGCTTTCTTGATGACTGCAGCTGCTACCTGAGCACAGAGATTCCCTGTAGATCTGCGAACAAGGACTTCCAGAAACTGATAAAGATGAAGAAAACCGTGGAGGACCTCCTTGTACCTGCCACCGCCTGCCTAGTTCATCAGATTACTTTCAAACCCCAGGCACTGCGTGACTCTTCCCCGTTGGCAGGATGAGAAAACAGACTCCCGACTGGACGTGCAGCAAATGAATGGGGCCACTGCGGCGCTGGGAGGACGGGCTGCTCCGCGGGCACTGCACACAAAGCCACGGCCCCAGGGGCTCGCCCTCCTCTAATTTTGTTCCCAAAGCGTCCACCTGCGGTGTCGGGGCAGGACGGTGGGCTGTTCTTCGGGTGGGCCGTGCTGGTGCATGCGTGACCCCGAATAATGCAGTAAATTTAGGAACCTGAGCCGCTCTATGGCTGGGTGCAGCGTGTGGCTGAGGGCAGTGCTACGGCACGGTGGGGCTTGGAGAAAAGGGGTTGGATGAATGACACTTTGATGCCGACGTGAGGTGTAATGACATGATGCTGGGAGAGATTTTGTTTCAAAGTGGAAAAGTTCAAGGTTTCCAGCTTGTGTTGCAATGGCTTAATTTTTCTGTGCTATGGTGGTAAATGGGACAGGGAGATTTTAATGCCAACGAAGCCAGTTTGGGACACAGCAGCAGGCAGAGCTCAGACCTCTCCTGGCGGCTGGCAGTGGTCTCTCCTGGGCTAGAGGAGGTCTCACACCCCCATCACGAGGAGTTTGGGGGATGCAGGCTGCGTGTTGTCCCAGGAAGGGATCCTTTAGTGTGGCTCGGTAGCATCTGGCACCGCGACATCGATGCTCGGCACCAGCGGCAGTAAAAATATCGGTAACCCTAATAACTCCTAGCTGCGTGCTGGGCCCACGAACGGCTTTTACTGCTCAGCATTAGAGGACTCGTAGCTTTGGCAGAAAGTTTGCTTTCCCTGTCCAGTGGCAGACCTTCCCAGGCCTGAAAAATGGGTAATGGGGCAGCAACGACCAACCAGAGATGTGTTACTTCGTATTATTAGCCCGGGCTGCATGGGCCAGGAACGTATTAATGTGCATGGGGTCAGCTCCTCGCTGCTCGTAGCTCCTGGGTGCACTCGGCCATCCCAGAGCTGGTGGGATCGAAGCTTTGGAGGATGCCACATCAGGGCTACCAGGACTCGTGGCCTCCTGGCTGCTCGGTTTGGGATTATGGTGCCACCGGTGGGGCCAAGAGTTTAGGAAGAGCTGTCGAGCTCCTGGTGGGGACCAGTGCCTCTTTTAGGGGTGCTGCGAAGGAGCTGTGCTTTCAGCGGTGTACAACGAGAAGGCGGCTTGGGTGGGCAGGGAGTTTTATGGCCATGACTCTGATTTCCATCCTAGGGTCACCCTCAGCCCCTGGGGTTTGTCTTCCTGCTGTGCCAGCTGCTGGGGAAAGGGACGGGAGTGGGATCCTGCACAACTCCTCATGCCCCTGGGGTCTCACAGCGGGGTCCACCCGTGCAGTGGAGATGTGGGGCAGCAGGATGAGGCTGGTGGGATGCTCCTCAGCTCTGGGTCCTTTCTAGCTCCCTTTTTAGGGCCGTGGGTGATTTTGGGTGGCGTGGGCAACCCCAGGCTGCGCCAGGACAAGGTGGGGGCACAGCACCACGCGCGTGATTTTGCCCTGAGCACACCATAAATGATGCTCAGGTGCACCAAAACCAGAAGGTGCCTTTTTATTTTATTTATTTATTTATTTATTTTCCTAGAGGCATTATATTATTTATTTTATTATTTATTTTCCTAGAGGCTCCCCACCTGCACTGCCCACCCTGCACTGCCCAGCTGCCCCCCCCCCCCCCCCACCTTCCCAGCCCCATGGGGCTCATTTTATGGAGCTTTTCCCCTATCAGAAGGGGGGTGCTGAGGCCAGCCTGGATATGGGGTGCCCCTGGATATGGGCTTGTGGGGTGCCAGGAGCTGCAGGGTGGCTGTTTGCAGCCTTCCAGCACCACGGAAATGGGGCTGAGGATCAGAAGGGGGGCAGCAGGATGGGGGGACAGAGGGTTTAGCCCTTTGGGGACCCTCGGAGCCCCCCCGGGAGCGGGGCCGGGCGGAGGGCAGCAGGAGCCTTGGATCTGGAGGACAGGTTTGGGGGCCAAGCCCTAATGAAAACCTCTCGCACGGAGCCAGCCCCCTCCGAGCCGTTCCGTGCCTGCTTAATATTTAACAGATGGGGGGGGGGGGGCGGGATGGGGATGGGGATGGAAATGGGGGGGGGGGGACACGAACACGACGGCAGAAAGGAGCTGTGCCGATGTGCCAAGGGGACCGCAAGCAGCCACCGTT